>NC_140590.1:1213988557-1214667422 GCF_964204655.1 Triturus cristatus | reverse complement strand
CCTATCTAATGTTAACATAATTTAAATATTACAAATATAAATTTATATATTTTAATGTTAACAATATATGCAAATAAGTACATTTTTATTTTATTTATAAAATATTTTACATGTAAACATTAATATAACAATATCTTTGATTAAATATAATTAAATTGCCTTCAATTAATTCTATAGATCACTATTAATACATAGTAATGCATAATAAAAATACTTTTTTTACTTAAGGTGGGGATTTATTTTTTCATGTAATTTAATATATTTTAAGTGATTTATATTTTTTATTCAAAATTTAATTAATAGTCCTGTAGCATTTTTCTTTGGTAGACTACATATATATAATTTAATTGCATTTATATTTAACATAATTATTTTCTAACAAACCTTTTAAGTTGAATAAACATTTTAACTGTCCCTGTTCTTTACAATAGAGAGACTCTACAGTTGGACAGATGTCTCTGTATTGTTAGGTAAAGGGAAAGTAATCTATACTTTACCATAGGAAGAATTCCACGGATGGGGCAGAGATCTGTGCCTGGTAAAGTATAATGAAAAGTTGCATATACTTTACTGTGGGGAGATGTTCACCCTAGTGGCGGAGAGCTCTATATGGTAAAATATAGGGAAACATAATTTATGCTTCACCAAAAAGAGTTCTCTGCAGTTAAGGTGGAGATCTCTGCATGGTAAAATATAAGGAAAAAGTTCCCTATACTTTACAATAGGGAGAACCCTACCTTGGTGGCAGAGAGTGCCACCTGGTAAAGTACAGGGATACGTAAAAAGGTTTATTACAGTTTAAAAATGTTTCTAAAAATATTTAATTGTCAAATAGTAATAAAAAATGTCACCACGTCAGGGTTGCCCATTGTCCCCGATGCATTTTGCTCTGGCACTTGAGTCTTTAGCAGCATGGATAAGACAGGACCCGGCAGTGGAGGGGATCGATCTCGGGGGAGGTTGGGAAGAGCGCATCTCGCTTTATGCCGATGATATCCTTCTGTACGCGCACCGACCATGCCAAACATTTCATAGGCTCATTCACATTATCAGATTCTTTGGGTCTTACTCTGGCTACCGCATTCATTAGGATAAGTCCTTGGTTCTCTCGCTAGCTGGAGCTCCTCCGGTCCTCACGTCTGCTTGCGCGGAGATGGTGTGCCAGGATAAATTTAAATATCTGAGCATTTGGATCATTAAGACTGCTGTGGAATTTTATCAGCTGAATCTCCAGGTGCAGCTTGCTAGACTGCGCGAAGACGCTATGCATTGGAGAGGGCTCCCTATTTCCCTTATGGGGCGTGCAGTCCTATTCAAGATGTTGGCCCTTCCGTGTTTATTGTATGTCGTCCAAAATACTCCCTATCACGTCCCAGACTCCTTCTTTCAGGTGATCGACACCGAGCCCCGTCTGTTATTGTGGGGAGGGGGCAGTCCCAGGATTGCGCTCAAGAAACTACAGAAGGGGGTGTACGAAGGGGGCTTGCGGTCCCAGATCTTAGATAATACTACTGGGCTGCCCATCTTAATAATATCATTGGCTGGGTCACCTCCCCACTGGAGGAACCGGCCTGCAGAGTGGACAGATTGGCATTGGGCACAGACAGTCACTTGAGCAAATTATATCGTAGGGGCGGGGGCTCCCCACACTTGCCACCACATACTAAAATGGTTATAGATATTTGGCACGTGCAACTAGAATGACGGGGTGGGAGCGGAAGCTCACTGAGTAGACCTCGCTCTGGGAAGGGGACTACTTGAAGGAAGTGCGCAGACTGGTGGGGTTTAGGATATGGGGCCTCATCGGTATTGACGTTCTTGGGGACGTATTGAAAAGTGGCAAAATGGTATCTTTTGAGAGTTTGCTGGTGGATTTTCAGATGAATGATGGGGAATTCCTTCGATACTGTCAATTGCGCTCGGCACTGTACTGCCATGTGAAAGTCAGGTCTGTGCTTCCCGAATACTCCCCCCTGGAGGATAGGCTCCTTCTGGACCCCATGATTCAGAAGGCAGTGTCGCTAACGTACAACAAACTCATAAATAACACTCCTGACTGCCTGGGGCCTTTGCGGGAAACCTGGGAATCGGACGTGGGCCTACTGGAAGATGATGACTGGGCGGAGGCCCTCCAGTGCCCTAGGGAAATAGCCATCAGAGCGCGCTTTCATTTGATCCAGCTTCGCATCCTCCATAGGTCTAATTCCTCCAGAATGGTTCAGGTCCATAATAGGGGCGGAGGCTCTGAGGAATGCATCAGGGGGTGTGGTGAGAGGGGGTCGTTCTTTCATATTTTGTGGGCTTGCCCCAAGCTTCAGAAGTACTGGAAGGGCATTGCCCGTGTAATGGAGACGGTGGTGGGTGCACATGTCCCACTGGATCCCCAATGGCACATCCTTGGCGTCACAGGCGCGATTACGTGGCCAAAGTGGTCCAAAATATGGCTAGCATTGGCAGGGATGGTGGCTAAAAGGAACATTGCACCTGCCTGGGGAGCAACGGAACCTCCGACTGTGGCTGCATGGCTCTACGACATGGATTGGTGTCACAGTACAGAGCGGGTGGTATATCAAAGCCGTGAATGCCCCCGCAAGTGGGAGAAACTATGGAAGCCATAGACGTTGTATAGAGGTTTGTGAGGGGTTCCATGAGACACATTGATGGGCTTAATGGGTGGGTCCTGAGATGTTTGTTGGTGGGGATAGGGGGGATTTACGTCTCGTTAAGTCTCTGTGTTATACTGTTTGAGCACTATCGATCTGAGAATTGCATATTATGATGGCACTGGCAACTGCTTAAGTCTGAAGCTTGTTTATTGAATTAATAAAAAGATTTCCAAAAAACAAAAAAACTGTTATTTTTTTAAAATGTAGACCTACAGAAAAAAATGCTATAGCACTAAAAACTACATTTGAAAACATATAATTATTGTAAATATATTACATTATATTCAAAACAATTTCTCAATTATTAAATTAAGAAATAAATACCCAACTAAAAATTTTAAAAAACACATTAACATGAATTACTAATTGTTAAACATGGTGTATAATTAAAAGTAAAGGCATTATATTTTAATGCCATTTATTTTTACATTAATTTTGAAATATAAACAAGGCTATGAAGCTTACTTTTATGACATAAAATATGTGTATTATCTTTATATATTTGCTTAACCTTAAATTATGATTCAGATTTTTTAAAACTATTTTAACTATATTAATTTAAATTAACAATAGTTTGTATAGGGATAGGTGCCTGCTCTATTATTTTCTATGGGAAAGTGTTGCAGTACCAGGGGTTGGCCTTGTGTGGTGCTGCACATACTATTTAGTTTTTTTTAGTAGTAACTTACTCTTGTAAGATAGGCTCCCCATGCAAGCAGTCTTTGGATTTGCTAATTATTCAACTGCACACATTTCAATTTCTTTGAAGGTACATGAGCCCCTCCCTGCCCCTTTCTGCCAGAGACACTTTATGTACTCTTTTAACCGTTCAGAAATAGTTATTTAACAAAAAGTAGGGGGAAATATCTAGCACAAGCTAGCATGTGACCGTCTCCGTGGTCCTACTAGCATTTCAGATTCCAAGCATGACAATGTGTCTCTTCCCTACTTCCTAGTTGCCAAGTACATCACAATAGAATGTGTGATACATTCTTTCAGTCTTGAGTTTTTACATAAAAACTCAGAAACATTTTCTCATATTTAAATATTTAACCATAGTCAGCACCTGGCCCATTACCAATTTTGTGTGGAAAACTAGAGGAATGCAGTGAGTGGGGGCTTTTCAAGGCCTCCCTGGCAAGCTATCGATGTCACGTATTTATTTGCACTTTACTGATGCTAAATTGTTAGGTTGAACAGCATCTGCCACACTTGGAATTCTTGGTAACTTGTATGAGCATTGCAATTCTAGCTGAAGAGATAGGCAAGTGTGTTGCTTGCACCGCCTACTTGCTTGAGGGTTCCTGATTTTTTTTTTTTAAACTTTGGTCACCTGCTCCTTCACTCACTGAGGCACCACTGGGAATGACACACAGGGGTGACAGTGTCTTGGTGGAAAGATACAGCTAGGCACCGCACCCACTTCGGTGCACTCTAGTCTCTAACAATATTCCTACAAGTCTGCTATTGTAACGTGGTGTCTTTTACGAAAAGCAGCTCTGGAAGAAGACATCTCAAGGCTCTCCAATATGTCTTCAAAATTTGTGATGATCCACTGGGAAGATCTGTTTTTTTGCTTTTTGCCTCCAGTCTTAACCACACATTTTCCAATTCATCACAGAGTTTGGCTTGGGGCAGGGAGACAACTGAGCCCACCACACGGTGTGACGAGCTGACTGCGAGTGGGATGACAATGTTCCCCAGTCCCTGACTGACATGGAGCCCCTAGCACTACAGTACTTGAGCCGGAAGCTCTGGCGGCTAACTTTGCCTGTGCTTCACAGCATGAGCCCAAAGCTCCTGGGGCTAACTGCCCTTATGCCATCAGGGAATAGAACTAAGTGCCGGAGGCTATGGCTTTGCTGAGCTGATGACCTTGATAGAGCGCTTACAGCACTCTAAATTATATGGGTGCACTATATTCTTGGTTCAAATGCACTCATGTATTTTCATCGTTTGCAGTGGTTTACGATTATTAAGATGCATTTAACCAACGTTACCTTCACATTGAAATGTAGAGTGCATATTCAAGTAGGATTTTACATGTATTAGAAACATTCATAATTCCTGTATATGTAATGTGCAGGATGAAATTATATTCGTGCAATGTAATCATGTTTAGTTTAAGTTGCCTGAATCGTAGACCCAATTTGTAAAGTTGTTGACAGTTTCGATTCTCCTTGGCTGCTCAAAACATTAATTAAATGAATCTCTTTTGTATTCGAAAGTAGCCTGTTCTCATCCTACTGCAGGTGCAGGAATTCAGCCTTGTTATTCTTAGATTTAAGGAGATATCCGGAATGTCTTTGAAGAAGACTGGAACGCGAGAAGGGAGGACTCATTTCGTGCCTGGCCTGTCTGGGAACCAAGGCCACTGGAAGACGAAGAAGAATTAATTAAAGCTACTGGAAAGTTACTGAAATGATACAATAGAGAAGTTTACCACATGGTTCGTTGGGGGCTGAACTTTATCTGTTTTTGATATGATGCGCAGGGACAGAGACTATAGACTTCTGCTGATTCTCGGAGGAGAAGGAGCATCTTAGAGCGAGCTCCATAGCCTTAAGCTAGGAAACCCATTTGACGTGAGTACTTCTTAGGAAGTCAACACGTGCTGACACCTTTTGGAAATGATATAAGAGAAAAAGGTAGGACCCTCATTTATGTTATCTTTGTTTTATTGACTTTTTGGCATAGAAAAAGATACATCGCATGCACTGGGTGCCCTCGCACCCCTATCCCATTATATCCCCCCTCCCTCCAGCCCGCGTGAGCAAAGATGTCCGTGCAGGAACACCCAAAAGTCCATGTGGTGCGGTCTGAAGAGGGGTCTTCTTTCAAGCAGAATACGAGGCTGGCCCCTTATAAACATATCAAAAAACTAATAACCCTGAAACTCCCTACCCCCTACCCCCTACCCCTCCCTCCCCCGAACTGGTGCGCTTAGGGTCTGCCCCTTTAAGGCCCCGGTCAAAGGGTTGTCATTTGACAGCCGATCAGGTAGCCTCAGTTGTCCCCTCCCCTGCCTCCGTGAGCCGGAGAAGTCGAAGGTATTTCGGGCAAGTCACTTCATTCAACTCCATCGCCAGTAGGGACACTAGGGGTCACCAGGTAGCCATAAAGGTCTCTTCAGAATTCGTAAAGGAGGCCTGTATCTCTTCCATTCCTAGAATGTACCATAGTTTGTGTAACCATCCCGTGTGTGTCGGTCGGGTCTGCGTTCCCCCGTGTGATAGGATGTGTTGGACAGCTGCCCCCAGCTCCAAACCTATTTGTTTCCCCCTGATGGATTTCAACGGATAGGTGATCGGGTTGGGTAGCCCCAGCACTGTGTAGGCCGGGAAGCACGGTATTTCGGTCTCGAACTGTTTGTCAATGTTGTCTAATATCTTGGTCCAGTACCCCGTCAGTTCCTTGCAGTCCCAAAGTAAGTGGAGTAGTGTGCCCTCTTCCTCACAACCTCACCAACACGTTGGACTGCGGTCCAGATTCCCTTTGTTTAGGCGGGCTGGTGTCAGATACCAATATGTGGCTACTTTGACTGCAGTTTCCCTGCCGGCCGTGTTATGGGCCGTGTGATTGACTCTATAGTAAATGTCTTGCCACTCTTTCTCCGTCAGCTCCCTCCCCAATTCCCGCATCCATCGTTTCTGGCCAGCCGAGGGCTGTGAGGGAGCAGGTGGTCTCAACATGGGGTACAGTTCAGAGATCATTTTCTTATCCGAGTGTTTTGTCATTAACCATTTTTCATAGTTTGTAAGTTTCCTACTCACATGAGGACATACGTCTGGCTGAAGGACCCAGTGGCGGACTTGGAGGTATTGGAACCGATTAGATTCCGAAATGGCATAGAATTGTCGCACTTCCGAGAATGGGAGGATCCCATCTAAGTCAAAGAGGTGTCCCGCCACTTTGTAGTCCGAGTCCCACCACTGTGAGATCGGTCTTTCATCCATCCCCAGCTTAAACTCCTGATTGTGAAACAAGGGAGTCAGCGGTGAGGGGAAAGACGTCAAACCCCGTCTGACGGCCACCCCATCCCAGACGCGCAGCACGGAGCTTGTAATGGGCGAACCCCTTAGATTTGATGGCCTGTCCGCTCTCTTTAAAAAAAGGAACCTTCCATAGGGAAAGTTTCGGCAACGCTCTGTCCTGGAACAGCCACCACTTTTCAGACTGAGGTCGGCTCCATTCTACTAGATATCTAAGTTGTGCCGCTCTAAAATACTCCAGTACATTCGGTATCCCCAGCCCTCTCTCCTCCGGGGGTCTGTGGGCAAGGTCACGGCGTATACGAGGTCGCACTCCCGTCCATATAAACTGTTGTATTGTCAGTTGTAGCTTGTGGAGCATCCCCGGTGGGGGCCAGGCCGGTAAAGTCTGGAATATGTATATTACCCTGGGTAGGATGGACATTTTTATGGCTCCGACTCGTCTGAGCAGTGACAGTTGGTGGTGCTTCCACTGCCGGAGGTCCCTCGTGATCTGGGAAAGGAGCTTGAAATAATTACGTGTGACCATTTGTGCTATGGAAGGGGCTATATCTAGTCCCAGATATGGGACCTATCCCGAGCTTGTAGCCCCCCCAAAGGACGCCAGTCCCCCACCGGAAAGCTCTTCCCATTGGCCCAAGCGTACGGTCATGGACTTACCCACATTCACTCGGAAACCAGAGACCTGTCCAAAGGATTCTAGCTAGCGTAGAAATGCCGGTACGGACTGGTCTGGTTTCTCCAGGGTTGCCAGGATGTCGTCGGCAATTAAGCTCACAGAGTGTCTCTCCCCGCCAAAAGGGATGCCCAGTATATCGGGGTGGTCTCTGATCTTCTGGGGCAATGGTTCCACATAAAACACGAAGGGGAGGGGTGAAAGCGGACACCCTTGCCTCGTACCCCTCTGGATCTCAAAGGGTCGAGAGGCTATCCCGTTGACCCTAATCATCGCCGTGGGCCTATTGTAGCAGCTCGCCACCTAGGCCCGGAACCGGTCACCAACGCCAAAGTGAGCTAGAGTCTTGTCCAAAAAGCCCCAGTCCACTCTGTCGAAAGCCTTCTCGGCATTGACCGACAACAGGAGAGCATCCATCTTCGTACGGTGGGCTTTGTCAATGAGCTGGAGAATACGTTTAGTGTTGTCACTACTCTGTTGCTTGTGTATGAAACCGGACTGGTCCGGTTCGATGATGCCAGGCATACGTGGACCCAACCTGGCTGCTAAGACCCCCGTGAACAACGTCAGGTCGATGTTAAGGAGGGAAATTGGGCGGTAGAAGCCGCATTGAGTCATATCCTTCCCAGGTTTAGGGAGTACCACTATGTCAGCCGTCAACATGTCTGGGAGGATCGTTCCAGGCCCTGTGAATGAGTTAAAAAGCTGCGTCAGGACCAGGGCAAGGAGTGGGCAAAAGGAAGGTAAAAGCCAGCCAAAGAGCCCTGGAGATTTCAGGAGCTTGAGGCGAGAAATCGCCCCTATCACCTCTTTGATCGTAATCGGTGCTAAGGCTTCCGCCCCCACTGTATTCAGTGCCATCGTGTTGGCCCCCTGTAAATAGGAGTCCACCTTGGGGCTTAGGTTCGAGTCTTTTCTGTATAGCACCTAGTAGAAGTCCCGGAAGGCTCCCGCTATCTCAGCGTCGCTTTCGACCTTTTACCCCCTAGCATTCTGGAGAGCCTGGACTTTCATCTGTTGAGTGCGGGCCCTGAGTTTACTCGCTAAGAGGGGCCCTGTCTTGTCCCCTCCAATATAGTAGGAGTGTTTGAGCCGAAGGGCCGCGTATTCAGCCCTATCCAGGTCGAGTCCTGCCAGTTGTGCCCTTACTGCTTCAGTTGGCGCCACACTCTGGGCGCGCCTGTCCGACTATGTACCCTTTCCAACTCCACCACCTGTGCCGTGAGAAGTTCCCGTTTTTCTTTGCGTTCCATGTTTTCAGCTGCAGAGATAGCTATCAGCTCCCCCCTCACCACCGCTTTGAGGGCCCCCCACAACTCTGCAAGGGGAGTGTCAGGGGAGTAGTTTGTCACCAGTCGGTAATGCATTTGTGGTGTCACTTCCGCCCTACACAGTAAGTTTTTCCGAAGTCGCCAAGTCCCATTCTGTCTGCAGGTTGGGGGCATGTTGATGGTCACCGTCACTGCGTCATGGTCCGATAGTGCTGCTGGTATGATGTTCACTATGTCCACAAGCTCATTCAGCTCCTAGGAGCCTATGAGGTGGTCCATTCGGGCATAGGTATAATGCGCATGGGAGTAGAAGGAAAATTGTGAGGACTGGGGGTGAGCTACCTCCCACATATCCACTAACCCCCGCTCTCTTAACCACTCCTTCCCTGCATTGGACAATGCTCCCGTATGGCCGTAGCGTTGGCCAGACCTATCCTTCTCCGCTTCCATGACCAAGTTGAGATCCCCCCCCAACCACTATCCGTCGTTCCTGCGAGCTTAGGACCTCTGAGAGCGATGTAGTAAGAAATCTCTCCTGGCCTGAATTGGCGGCATAGAGAGAACCCACCACTAGGGAAGAACTCCCCCCACAGTCTGTAGGCTAAGAGCCGACCCTTTACTTCTGCCACCTTGTCCCCCACTGTCCCCCGGAAGTTCCTGGCTACCAGTATTGCCACCCCCGCTTTCTTGTCTGATGTGGAAGAAAAGAATTGCTGGGGAAAAGCACGAGACTTCATCCAATGCCAATCCTTGGGGAGGAGATGGGTCTCTTGTAGAAGACACACATCTTCCCCCTGGTTCTCCAGAAAAGACAGAATTGCTCGCTGTTTTATGGGGTTGTTGAAGACCTTTCCCATTGAGAGTGACTACCTGGAGGGTGGACCATGACATGAGGCAATCGTAAGCCTAATCTGCTGTGTCTGGTTGATCTTATTCCCTAACATTGTGTGCATGTCTTATGCCGCCCCTATATCGTGTACCTCTGCCCCAAATCCTTGTCGCTGCGCACCCCTTGGTAGCACACCAGTTCCCTCCTCCCCCTCCCTAACCCCAACTGAGAATCCCCAGTCCCCAGAAAACCTACCCCATATTCTCCATTTCCCACCTTGTGTGACCAAGGGACCCTGGAAAAAGAAGAAAACAAGGACATCTCGTAGCCCAAAAATCCTCGTCCCCCCCCCATCGAGCCCCCCCGCCCATCGAGCCCCCCCGCCCTGCACATCTCTCATCGTGATTGCAGCCCCTCGAGGAATCATGAGTCATCGTGCAGTGCAGTGTCCTTCAGGACGGTATCGAGAGCTGCTCGACGCTCCTGCGCCATTGTGTTGGGGTCGGGCCCCAGGGATCCCCCTGGAGAGCGTTTCTTTCTGACTTTGTGGCGAGTCGTTCTTGCGGGGCGGCGCTCTGGGCTGTTTAACTCCCCCGGCTCGGGGCAGGGAAGACCAACCAACTTGCAGGCTTCGGTGAGGGAGCTGATTTGTTGAAGTTTACCGTCTCATTTCAAGATTAGGCAAAATGGGGGGCCCCATGAGTAAGCTACACCTTTGTCCCGGAGGTGGGCAGTGACGTCCTTGAACCCATGCCTCTTTTATAGGATGTTGGCAGCTAGGTACTGATACAGGGCAATGGAATGACCCAAATATTTGAGTGGTTGCTTCGCTCTCGCCGCCCGGAGAATCCGTCCTTAAGGGGGTAATCTGGGAGAAAGGCGAGGATGTCAGGTGGGGGCTCTGATGCCCGTATTTTCAACCCCACTCTGTGGGCTCGGTTGATATGGATCTCCTCGGGGGCCTCATCCCCAAAAATGTTCAGGAAGAGTTCCTGCAGGTATCGGACCATGTATGTGCCTTCTGCGTACAAGGGCACTCCCCTCACCCTTATGTTGTTTCGTCGAGAGCGATTTTCGAGGACCTCCGTGTGAGATTGGAGGTCCAGCTGCTGCTCCCTCAGTCAGATCACCTCTTGCTGCAGCATTGTCACTTCCTCATCTCGGATTTGTTCCTGATCTTCCACGGTGGCTATTCTGTCACCTATCTCCTTCACCTCGCTGGCGACCTCACTTTTGAGGGTATGAAAGTCCTCCCTCAGGGTATTGAACAGGGACTCAAAAAAGGAGCGCGTGATTGGTGTCTCGTCACTCCCAGAATCGAGTTGGTGGTGTTTCGAGGGGGGGGATTTGTGCCCCCCACCCCCCCCCCCCGCTGCAGGTTTGGTCAACATGTCCTTAAGATTCCTGTCTTTCTTCCCCCTCAACGAAGACATCCGGATGTCGGAGGGACAGGAGTCTTGGGTGTAAGGCTGCAGCTGCGGACTTTCGGTTGTAGGTGTCACCCAGCCTCTGGGTTTCCCGGCGTTCCCAACTCCACTCCTATGTGACTTCCGCAATCCACGGGCTGCGTGCCACCGCCGTCGCTGTTCTGCCTTGCCTCAGCCCCGCTGTCCTACAACTAGGTTTCGGTTAGGCCGCTCATCCTTACTTGCGGGCCGGCTCCCAGCTGCTCCGCCCCTTGCCGCCCAGTACAATCGCAATTTTCCAGCAGATCTCTCCCCGCCGCTTGCCGCAGCGGCCGATTTCGTGCACTTACGGGGGCCGGGCAGTGTATCGGTGCTCGGGCACCACTCGTCGACAGCCTCCGTCAGTAGTCCCTCTGATGTCTGAAGGCATCCGCCAATTTAGCCTTCCTCGTGGCGCTCTGTCTCGGCGCAGAAGTGCCTGGTTCCAGCCTCTCCGGCCCAATCAAACTTAAATGACACTTAATGTCGTGCCGGAGAAGAGTCTTTTTTTCACTCCTGAGCTGTTGGGGCTGCACTGGGCGCTGAAGGGCTAGTCAGGGCCACGGAGCGGGGAGACGATAAGAGACACATCTTACCCGCTCGTCATCTTGGCCACGCCCCTAGGACCCTCATTTAGAGCAGTGTAGGGTGAGATATTTTTCAGTGTTTTGTTTTCCTCCCAGATGAAAAGAGAACTCAACGCAGCCTCTATTCTTTGCTGTGTATTGTTTTTGGAGTTCATCATATTATGCCTTTTATGCCGGATGAACTATATTCGTAAAATTGGCTCCGTATTGATTTTCATGTATCTGTATAGTCTTATCCTCAGATGTGTTTATATTCAATTATTTTTGGCTTATAATAAATCCACAAAATTGGAATTCGGAGTCTGTGGTCCTTTCGAGTATGACTAAATTTGACAGTATAACCATGACTTCTTTTACTCCCCTGTACCACTTTTAGCAAGCTAATAAAAGACCACCAGTCGTAACTTAGTAGAATAATTAGGGAAGACCAATTTGGCGTAATCAAATGGTAGCAGAGGATTGTTTGCTTCTTAAAGTGAGGGGAGAAAAGAGAAATTAGAGTAGGATCAGAAGAATAATAGAGCTTTGGACGGAGTAGAAGACGGTGAAGTTGATGGAGGTCGGCGGACGTTGACGGTGCGGCAGAAACAGTGGTAGCGTGAGTATGAGTATGAATCTGTGTGGTGTGTTAGATTGCGGTGATGACTTAATTGTGTTATGTCTTGCGGAGTTGGAATGCTAGTCGAGTGATTGTGAGTTTATCGGTTTACTGGTCTGGACACGTACGGATCAGGAAGTTTGGTTAGTGGACTCAAGATAAGTCAAAGAACCCGGGATACTTTTGTATTTGTAATTGTCTGATCAAAAGTGTGGGTGTCGTGAAGTGCTATCGACGATCCATTTGTGACGGGGAGCTTTGTGTACATGCAGGATTAAGTCGTGGTAGAAAGCCTCAGGTACAGGGGTTGGACTATGGCAATTGAGTGATCAACGCAGGTTGGGGGTCACAGCGGACGAATGTTCTTGTGAGAGTGTTCTATCAATCTTTTAGTAAACAGACAATTATTTGTTTTGTGTAACTGTAAGTTATTGTGGCTGTGTAAGAGCAGTTACTTTGTTTAATAACATTTAGATATACAGTTACTGGTAGTGTGAATGTGCGAGCGAGTGTACGAGTTGAAATTGTAAAGGTGGATGAGCTGCTGCAAGGAGTGAGCAGTGACATCAGTGCGCGCCACGCTGCCGTAGGTCGGTTGGTGTAACGCCACGCTGGGATTGGTCCAAGTTTGTCCAAAGTCCAATATTGACATTTGGGTTGCAAATAATTGATTGTCATAATGAGATGTTTTAAGGTGTTGCGAGATTTGTGTAGAGGCGACATAGGGGTGGTGACTCGAGTAGGGGAAGAAGCGCCACCAGAGGACACCACGGCACATTACATGGCAACAAATGTAGGATTACATACTATAGTGTGGTTGCAAAATTGGCACAAGATTACAGAGAGAGGGTGATTCGGCTTTCCCTCGCTATGGGTCATTCCGAATGGAGGTGCTGTATAAGCTGAGGGGAGTGATGTCTTCCCTGAAACTTCCGCCTCGACCAACACAATTTGAGGCATTAGATGCATGGATGAGGGCATCAATAGCGAATAAAAGAGAAGCTTGGCACTGGGCGCTTTTATTCCTTCAAAATCCTCGCTGTACTCGTTTATTAGAGCATTTTAAAATTTTCCTGTTTTAGTTAAATGGTGTGGGTATTTTGTGTTAGTTTTTGCTCTGTTTTAACACACTTCCGCATACCTGCATTATAAAACATTTTCAGACTCAACCGCGGCTTCAGCGGTTCTCATTTTGGGGGTGGGAAGGGTCACTTGGTGGGCGCCATTTTGGTCTGCGCTCTAGTTGTTCGGCTGATGCGCTAGATCCCTATATTAACTTAGCATGGATACGCGCAGCGTTGGCGCGCAGCGGGGGCGCCGAAATCGCGCCAGAGTCCAGCCCGTCTGCGCCCGTCCGCGCTAAGGACGTGCAAGGAGTCGGGTAAGGTATGAAATCATCAGGAGAAAGTGGTGACAGAGAGGACAGTACTAAGTATCTTTACCAGGAGCTATTCGCCCTTAGACCCCCACGGTTAGCATGTCATTTCACATGCCGCCCAGAGGCTCTTTCCGATGCCACATTTGGCTGCTGCTCCTTCAGAAACGGCATGGCGCAGTTAGAGTGTGCCGCTACTGTTTGTCCTCCCTCAGAC
Source organism: Triturus cristatus (assembly GCF_964204655.1). Classification (NCBI taxonomy): domain Eukaryota; kingdom Metazoa; phylum Chordata; class Amphibia; order Caudata; family Salamandridae; genus Triturus; species Triturus cristatus. The sequence continues at coordinate 1,214,653,766 of NC_140590.1, read as the reverse complement.
TCTCCTTCCCCCCCATGCCTGCGATTGAAAATGGCTTTCTCATTAATGCCAGATCTCTGGTTAAGAATAACATCGCCTTCAGTGAGTTTGTGGATGTAAAAAGGCCATCCTGGGTGTTCATTACTGAAACTTGGGCATCTGATTCCTCGGGGCCTGACCTGGTGGAAGCTATCCCGGAGGGCTATGCGCTGCTCAGGTCGGATCGAGTGGGACGTAGGGGAGGTGGTCTGGGGATCCTCTATAAGATTTCCCACACATGTCGTATGTCTGCCCTATCCGTCCCTTCAGATACCCTTCAGGCCGTACACTTTTTGATAACTTCTCCGTCGGCTGCCCCTTTTGCGGGCATACTGATCTATAGACCCTCGGGGCCTAGAGAGGGGAGTTCAGCCATTCTTTGTTTAATCTCCTAGAACCCTATTTTGGCTGTGGCCAACTTACCGTTTTGGGAGATTTCAATTTTCATCTGGAAAATTTAGATTTCAGAGAAACTCTTTCCCTTTTAGAGCCACTGGCTGCTTGTGGTTTTCAGCAACTGGTTACCTGCGCTACACACCGGGCAGGTCATATCCTGGATGGGGTGTTCTCGAATGACTCGAGGCTGACGACAGATGTACCAGTACCGTTGGTCTGGTCAGATTATTTAGCGGTCCCATTGCAGCTTCTGGCCTCTCCCGCATATACTAAGCTGAGTGGCCCTAGCAAGAGAGAACCTAAGCGCAATTATGGGAGTATTTCCAATGAAACCTTGGCTCCCTTAATTTCTAATTTAGGTACGGGGACAGCAAAGGATGTCAGTACAGCGGCACTTGAATGGACTGTCTCCATCACCTCGGCGGTGGATGTGTTGGCTCCTGTTTCTTTTCGTTATTCGGCTAGGAAGAGACCTTCGGCCCCATGGTTCTCGGAGTCTTTGAGAGCTCTAAGACAAGGTTGCAGGAAGCAGGAAAGGCTATGGAGGGCGAGCTGGGATGATCAGGAGAGGGAAAGACATAAACTTCTCCTTAAGGGATATAAGTTGGAGGTTATTAAAGAAAAGCAGGAGTACTTTTCTAAGCTGACTACCGCTCTTACCTCCCCCAGAGAACTCTTTAAGATTGCAGATTCTCTGTGTTCCCTGCAAGTGCCCGACCCTATTCCCAGCTCTCAGGGTCTCTGTGACAAGATTTCCCATTTTTTTCATTCTAAAATAGCCGATATTTATTCGGCCCTTGAGTTGCAACGGGCTGCGCTGTCGCACCTACCCTCGGTTTTATCTGCTGGGGGTGGTGGAACGGTGGCCTCTTCGGTGAATCTGTCCAACTTTCCACTGCTCTCCCTTCAAAAGCTAGACCTGCTGTTAAGTAAGATCAGGTCAGGGTCCCCTTTGGACCCTTGCCCTCTCAGAGTCCTTAAGGATTGTTGGAAACTCTCCTGCCCCCACTCCTGAGTATCATGAACCGGGCAATACAGGAGGGCACTTTTCCCTCTGTGTGGAAGAGTGCGGTGGTTAAGCCTCTTCTAAAGAAACCACCGTTAAATCCTGAAATCCTTAAAAACTTCCGTCCGATCTCATTGCTTTCTGCACCTGCAAAGATGCTCGAAATCCATCTGAATGAGCATCTGACGGCATTTTTGGACATCTCGGGCTGTCTTGATCACTCTCAGCATGGCTTTCGGAGCCATCATAGCACGGAGTCGGCCCTTACGGTAGTGCTTAATAACATCCGCAGTGAGGTAGATCAGGGCCATCCTGCCCTTCTGGTATTGTTGGACTTGACAGCCGCCTTTGACACCCTATCTCCCTTGGTTTTAATTTCTCGCCTTAGGTAGATAGGGGTGGAGGGTGTGGCCTTGAACCTTCTGGCTTCCTTCCTTGACCAGAGGGAACAGAGGGTCAAATTGGGTGAATACCTTTCTCCATCCCTTCCGGTCCAATGTGGGGTCCCTCAGGGGTCGGCTTTAAGTCCTACCCTCTTTAACATCTATGTGGCCCACTTGCCAAGTTAATAAGATCTTTTGGGCTGGAGGTGGTGTCATATGCTGACGACACCCAGATTATGGTGTCCCTCTCCCACTCCGGCAGTTCCTCCGCTTTCAGCTTTCGGAACTGCATGGAGGCAGTCTCGCAGTGGATGATTTACAATTCCTTAAAGCTGAACGGGGAAAAAACCGGGGTCCTTATCTTTGGGGGAAATGGGGACATCTGGTCCTCTGAGTGGTGGCCCCCTTCTTTGGGAGTTTGTCCTGCCCCCACGGACCTGGCCCGTAACTTGGGGGTTCTGATTGATCCTGCTCTCTCTATGTCTCAGCAGGTTAATAAGACTGTTGCAACCTGTTGGGGTATTATCAGAATCCTTAGAAAGATCAGACACTATCTGCCTCCACATGCTCGCAAACAGATTGTTGTTGCATTGGTCGCCTCTCGGCTTGACTACTGCAACGCTCTCTATGCCGGCGTAAATAAGGGCCTTGCGTCACGTCTGCAAACAGCCCAGAATCCGGCAGTCAAATTTGTGCTTGATGCTCCCAAGTTCTCTTCGGCTACTGCTGCCAGGAAGAGTCTGCATTGGCTTCCGATACAAGAGAGGATCGCCTTTAAGATCCTGTGCATGACTTACGGGGCTCTATCTGGCCTGGGGGCTGAGGGGGTTAAGGACTTATTGTCACCTTATGTCCCGCGCAGAAACCTTCGCTCTCGGAAAAAGCATCTGCTGTCAGTTCCCCGTTTCCGAAGAGTTAAATGGGGAGGGAGGGCTTTTTCCTCCTTAGCCCCTAAAATGTGGAATACCTGTCCTACTGAAATTAAAACTCAATATACTGTCCCTATGTTTAGGAAGGCATTAAAGATGTGGCTTTTTGCCAAGGCCTACCCGTAGTTTCGGTTCCTGGTCTGTTTTGATTTCTTTTGTGTTAGGCGCCTTGATGCCTTTGGGCTTAGTTGCGCATTATAAATCTTCTTTCATTCATTCATTCATGTCATGGTGCGAGTGTTTAGGCAAACGTGGTTTAACCCACGATTTTGTGGGAGTGCTGAAGCAGTGTGTCACAGGTGTGTTACATGTCAACAAATGAATGTTGGAAAGAGAACTGTGGTGGCGATGAGCCACATTGGAAGATCAAGAGGTCCTTTCAATAGGATACAATTGGAATTTATCGAGATGCCAAGGTGCAATAGGTTGAGGTATGTTTTGGTGGTGGTGTGTATCTTTTCCCGTTGGATTGAGGCATATCCAACTAGACGATGTGACAGTTTCACAGTGCAAAACTGCTCTTAAGAGAACTGATACAGCGGTTCGGATTTCTGACCTCAATGGAGACAGATAGAGGAACACACTTCCATAATGAAATCATGAAGTTGGTGTGTACAGCTTTGAACATTGATCAGAGATTGCACTGTAGTTACAGGCCTGAGGCTTCTGGTCTTGTATAGCAGATAAACAGTACAATCAAGATGAGGGTGTCAAAGGTGACTTCGTCAACTTTACTGAAATTGTCAGATGCGCTGTCTCTGGTATTAATGAGTCTGAGTAGTACTCCTGATAGGAGGACAGGGGTCTCTTCCTACAAGATACTGGTCACAAGTACAGCTGTGAAATGTGGAGGATTCCCGAACTGGATTCACGCTTTGCATACTCGTCGAGTTCCAGAGCCTAATGAGGAAACAACTCCCCTTGTCCCAAGAAGAGTGACTGAGAATGCAATAGACAATGAAGGAACAGGTCCGGTTGTGAGCATTCGTGATGAGGCTGACCGATCAACTGAGCAAGAAAGAAGGGATCAAGCTGTTTCAGAGTTGAGTTCAGAACCTGAAATAGACAAGATTGCAGAAGTGAACTTTGAATCAGATCAGAGTGAGCGGCCTACTGCAGAAGGATCAGATCAAAGAGAGGAGAGCAGGTGCTGAAGCAGAGAAGTGGCCGACAAGAAAAGAGAGACTAAACATAAGGCTTGCATCTGAGAAAAATCTCGCTCCAATTCCTGAAATGTCTGAATCAGATCAAAGTGAAGCCGAAGAGAGATAGGAGGGCCTAAGACGATCCAGAAGAGAGAGGGTACCGTCTCAAAAGTACGCATCTCCTGAGTGGACGTACCTGACTGCAGATGCAGAGACCGAGGAATTCCGGGAGGTTGGGGACCGGCACAGTGGGTTACGGAGGGGACACCCTATCGATTGATATTCAGTTACTGGTACCTGGAGTTGAATCTTTCGGAGTTCTAACACTGACAGTCCTTGATCCACCAAGGCTGAGTTGTTTGTGATTTTTGATCCTTAACCAGATTAATTTCACTACCTGCGGTCGACACCTCACTGCAGAGGAACTGGGAGAAATTCATGCAGAGATTCTGCAGCTTGTTCTTCCCGTACTTGGATCTAATATCATTAATGATGAAGCTTGAAATGTGAAATAAGAACTCATTAGGCTTTAGAAAGAAGATAACCTAGACCCAAGTGGAAGAAGATTTACATTTAGAGACATTCAGTAGAAGAAGAACTGTTTGTATCTCAAGATACCAACAGTGGTTCAAAATGGAATCTTACAATTCAGGACGCAAGAAGAAGTGCATAATTGGTACCCTTATTGTCGTGGTGCTTATTGTCATAACTGTGGTGATTGTTACATCTTTAGTTGAATCTCAAAATGCCGCAGGGAAGGGGGAACAGGCGACACTTGCCCCACCTGTCACAGATTTGGAAGGGGGTGCATCCGCAAAAGATAGAGAAATGATCAGGGAAACTAGTCGGATGTTACACGTAGATTTGTCAAAAGGTGATTTCACGTGAAATGCATATGCTCGTTTGTTGTATGAGTATGTTGATACAACAGAGGGGAAAGACTGTTATGTGTGTATGCAATTGCCAGCATCAGTAGAGGAAGGCATTTGATACCATCATTTACCTGTGACATATGGCATTACATGTAGTGTATTGTTGAGCATGTTTTATAGTAAGGTACATTTTGAGTATTACTTCTCAAATTATGATGTGGTACACTCAGATGTTCCAGTGCTTAAGTACCTAAATAAATATGATTACTATAAGGAAGTCGAGAGTATGTCTAAGTATTTTGTGCATACTATTACATTAGATACACCATAGACATAATTTGACCTGCATGTTATCTGACATCGAGAAGAAGTTTGTGGATCAAATAGAAGATCGGTATAGGTAAACTTTGTTTAGACCAAACCCGAATCATAAAGTTATTCCATGGACCCAGGAAGAGTTAGATCATAAGTCAAAGGGAAGCTCTGATCCAATAGCTTTAGACTTTCAGCAAAAAGGGAAATGTGCATTAGACATCCGTCAACATATTATGATAAGATATTTGTGGGTGAGAGTGATTGTGAACAGTTTTCTGATCGAGGATACCGTTAAAAAGGTGCTAATGGATAAACTAACCATAGTGCCAAATGTGTATTTTATGTGTGGGACAAATGCTTATGTGAAACAGCCTAAGAATTGGTATGGTACATGTTATTTGGCTGTGGTATTTCCCAAAATCTTTCATGTAGATGACTTATGGCCTTTAGAAGGGAAAAGATCTCACAGAGGAAAATGTGCTGTGAGTGCGGGAGAAATTGTTGGGGATATATTTGGAGCTATGATACCTAGTATGGGTATGATTTTGAATGATGTGAAAATCAGGAGGTTGGCAACTCTGGTGGACAAGCTATCTATAAATATGGTCCAAATCTATTGCTTGTAGATGGGGAGATGGTTTCGATAAGGGCTATGGTCCTTCAAAATCGTCTTGCTTTAGACGTATTATTAGCAAAAGCCAGAGGAGCCTGCAAATTATTGAAAGATCAAAAGTGCTGCACGTAAATTCCTGACAATAGTCAGGATATACGAAAGTACATTAGTAATATTTCAGAAATACATCAAGATTTGAAGGAATTGGCTGCTGACTCTGGGAACAAATTGGTAAGGGATTTGGGAAGGTTGGAAGCTGGTTTGGAAGTCTGGGACAAGGGATAATTGGATACATCTTGAAACCTATTATAATAGCTGTCATTTGTATAATTGTACTACTGGGAGCCATCAAAGCTTATAAGTGTCAGAAAGCACGACATAATGAAAATTCCATTTAAAGGTGAGAGCAGCAGTTAGAAAGACTGCAGGACAGTCATTATTTGCATCTTGAAGGGTTAGGAAAAATGTAGGCAGAGACGGCAAGCTACAACTTCTGTTTAGGTCGGTCTCTTCTCCAAGGAGAAATTGTGAGAGGATAGAATGGTGGTGTTATGACACTAGTCATAAGAGGTGGGAACTGATAGAGCGCTTACAGCACTCTAAATTATATGGGTGCACTATATTCTTGGTTCAAATGCACTCACATGTATTTTCATCGTTTGCAGTGTTTTACGATTATTAAGATGCATTTAACCAACGTCATCTTCACATTGAAATGCAGAGTGCATATTCAAGTAGGATTTTACATGTATTAGAAACATTCATAATTCCTGTATATGTAATGTGCAGGATGAAATCATATTTTGTGCATTGTAACCATGTTTAGTTTAAGTCGCCTGAATCGTAGACCCAATTTGTAAAGTTGTTGACAGTTTTGATTCTCCTTGGCTGCTCAAAACATTAATTAAATGAATCTCTTTTGTATTCGAAAGTAGCGTGTTCTCATCCTACTGCAGGTGCAGGAATTGAGCCTCATTATTCTTAGATTTAAGGAGATACCCGGAATGTCTTTGAAGAAGACTGGAAGGCGAGAAGGAAGGAATCTTTTCGTGCCTGGCCTGTCTGGGAATCAAGGCCACTGGAAGACGAAGAAGAATTAATTAAAGCTACTGGAAAGTTACTGAAATGATACAATAGAGAGGTTTACCACATGGTTCATTGGGGGCTGAACTTTATCTATTTTTGATATGATGCGCAGAGACTAGAGACTTCTGCTGATTCTCGGAGGAGAAGGAGCATCTTAGAGCGAGCTCCATAGCCTTAAGCTAGGAAACCCATTTGACGTGAGTACTTCTTAGGATGTCAACATGTGTTGACACCTTTGGGAAATGATATAAGAGAAAAAGGTAGGACCCTCATTTAGAGCAGTGTAGGGAAAGATATTTTTCTGTGTTTTGTTTTCCTCCCAGGTGAAAAGAGAACTCGACCCAGCCTCTATTCTTTGCTGTGTATAGATTTTGGAGTTCATCCTATTTTGGCTTTTATGCCAGATGAACTATATTCGTAAAATTGGCTCTGTATTGATTTTCACGTATCTGTATACTCTTATCCTCAGATGTGTTTATATTCAATTATTTTTGGCCTTATAATAAATCCACAGAATTGGAATTCGGAGTCTGTGGTCCTTTAGAGTATGACTAAATTTGACAGTATAACAATTACTTGTTTTACTCCCCTCTATCACTTTTAGCAAGTAAATAAAAGACCATGAGTCGTGATTTAGTAGAATAATTAGGGAAGACCAATTTGGCATATTCAACCTCACAGGACTCAGGGCGGTGAGATTGTCAGACAGGCAAATGTTCTTGCAAGTAGATATCAACTGACAGTCTGTACATGTGCTGGCCTGCACAAAAGAGCAAGCACTGTGGGGGTGAGTGCAGCAGCCACCTATCAGCAAAAGAGAGCATTTTTGTGCTTTTTCATTTAAGAAGCAGCACTAGTTAACTTAGAGAAGTCTCAGCCAAGACTAAAAAAAGATACAGGGGGCAGAACCCCCACATCAGCAGGCCACCCCTGCTGCAATGTGACCTTGTGTGGGTTCACATGATACTACCGTTGTGTGTGGAAGAGTACAGAAGAGATTGGTATTATTTTTGTAACTGATATGTTTGTAGCTGGTTTCTTCACTGCCTGTGATAAATCAGAAGTCTACAGGGTCTGGGAGTGGCTCGAAGATGATTGTGCCTATCGTAAGGCTGACAGTGATTCAAGAGTAAAGAGAGTGGTGCCAACCCTGCTTGTGGGAGTATTTCTGGGAGCTTGCTAGCAAAATCCCACATGGCAAGAACATCATAAAGATTGTCTCTGAAAAACTCAAAGCCTAAGCCTACTGGTGAACAGTGAGTAAAACATACTGTTATAGGTTTCACCATTAAAAACCATAACCGAAAAAGCATATATTACTTTTTAGAATTCTCCATTCATATCACTACTGGAAATAATGACGCATACTCAGTTCGCCAAGTACTACATAATATATTTTTGGGTACCTTACTCAATGTCTGGTTCTTACAGCAAACTGTTTTCATTGAAGCCTACTCTTAAAACATGTTTACAAAATTCAAACTATCACTGCTACTGTACCTTAAATTATACATTATTAACCATCGGGAGGTTATTCTTAATAGTTATTGAATGGATGGAGTCAGAGGGCCAGAGGTGAAGCTGATGACTCTACTCCATCCTGGACAATAACTACCAGGACCGCCCCTCTCCTTTCAATACTACGTTTATTGTAAATCAGTCCCTTATAATTTGAGATGACAGTGACAAAAATGTTTATTAGTTTGTGTGTTTTTGCAGTACTATTTAAATGGAACGTTACACGAAACATTCTGGATAGATATTTTTTTGGGGTGATAAAGCTCTGCTATTTTTGTCCTATTGAAATACAGTGTACTAAATACCTGGTTTAACCCCTTGAACGCGCGTGGAATTTTCCCGCTGTGCGGGTGAAATAATTAGCGTGGCCCTGGCCGTCCTCTTCACACGCCCACTGTGACATCGGACGGCCGGGGTCCGTGCGACGCATGGAAAGGGTTAAAGCATCATAAATTATATAACACATTATATTCACAACAAATTATAACACATTATAGTCACAATATAAAGCAGTTATTGCTGGTGCCATACTGACTGTGGAGCAGCAGCTGGTCAGTTTATTCTACCAGTGTTCTACTGCAGCTTCAATCAAGAGTTCTAATGAGCAGCTGGAGTGCTAACATTGTACACTCATGACAAAGGCAAGGCGCTAGGGGACTCAATGTTGTGGAATACAAGCTGCTAAATTTAAAACCCCTTTAATGGAGGAAGGAGAAGTTAATGAGCTTTTACGAGTCACTGTTTTGTCTTGCAAATTATTTGTGTCATATTTGTTATCACCATTGGAAACTATAACATTGATACAGGATGCCAGTGCATTTATGGTAACTAGCTCAATGTTTGGCTGTTATATCAAACTGTTTTGCTTTAAACTACTTCTGAAAAAAAACACTTAGTCTTGGTGTCCTTCATCAAAATACTGTAATTATGTGGAGTTTATTAGCAGCAGCGCCCCATCCATAAGGGTGAAGGGGCCAGGCCCCTGCATTGTACCTTTTGGACATAGAGAGTGTCCGTCAGGCTGAGCAAAGGTCAGGCTGACAGACACTCTTTATTTTCAGGTCAAGCAGCCAGGAACTAGGCATCTGCTAAATGTGCTGGCTCCTGGCTTCCTGAGCTGAACTTTGCTGGGCTGAGGATGTCACAGGTCTTGTGACCTACTAAGCTCAGCAAAGGTCCTCGAGGCCCTCTTCTTCATGACGAGGTAGAGTGTCAGTGGTATCCTCGTACCTGGGTGCTTCAGTGTGAAGCCCTGAAGTGCCCAGGGCAGAGGATCTATCACTGACACCTCGTCACAGAGTGGATAGGATCAGCAATCTCTCTGACCCATTCTACTCTGTGACAAGTTAGGGACTGCAGCAACTGCTTGGTACCTCCAAGGCTTCCCTCCCTGAGAGCTGCAGCAGGTAAGTGTTGTATTTTAATTGACTCTTTGGAGCGTGCATGCATGTATGAATGTATGCGTATTTGTGAGTGAGTGTTGTGAATGGGTGTGCGTGCACGTGTCGGCATGTGAATGCATGGGTGTAAGTGAGTGTGAGTGTGAGCCCCCCGCCCCCTCTAAACTGTACTTACCTGCTGTAGGAAGGTGGATATCTGACTATGGTTACCCCCAACTTTTTGCCTAGTGTCTAGCTGGTTTTTCGACTTAGTTGGCCTGAGATCCTGCCATTCAGGGTCTCAGGCTGTCTGCTCTCTCTGTAAAAAGGATTCCATGTACCCTAGGTACATTCCCAATTGGTAAGGATCACCTTATTGGACCCTGTACAGTGTACCCTAGGTACCCAGGGCATAGGTGTACCCTAGGCCTCCCAGGGGCTGCAGCATGTATTATGCCACCCCTGGTCTGGCCTTCCAATCAGACACAACTGGCTGATCACTCAGCTGGGGCAAGGTCGTGTAATCACCCCTTGCTTAGATATAGTATACCTATATCTACCCTTATATATAGACACATGTGTACCTATCAGTCACTCCTATGGCAGGCCTTAACAATCCTGGAGGCAGAGTGCTTGGTAACATGTGAGATGGTGCTCTAGCATGAGCTGAGCCTGTCTGCAGCTTTCGGAACCATGTCCTTATAGCTGTTCTATGATATAGCCTACCATATACTCTTAAAGTGCCTTATAATCTTAAACGGTTATGGTAACTATGGTTGGGCTGTATCAAAACATGTCGTGTAAGGTGTCTAACACTTTGGAATAATAACCCCATACCATTTCTGGTGATGAGGATATTATCCCTCCCTTCTAGAGGGAGAGACATGTTAAAATCCTACTTTGCTGTGTAACCTCTGACCAAAGCCTCAGCATCACAAAATGGATGCTGCTGCCACGACACAAGTCTGACCTCCTGCAGCTGGGAGTGATCCCAGCCAGGGAGGCCTGGACAATAGGTTTCCTGCTTGGGGAGGTGCTAGCACCTCCCCAGACAGCCTTTAGTGTATTGGGGCAGGGTGGGCTGAAAGGAATGAGACATGCCTGGGGCACACAAGGTGTTCCTTGCATAGTCCAGTTCAAACCGGCGCTGGGGCACTCCAGCCCCAGCTCTGGCGCGAAACTGGACAAAGGGAAGTGGGTGTAACCACCCCCTCCCAGGTCCCACCCATAAGGCGTGACCTAGCAGGTATCCCAGCCCCCCAGATTAGTATAAGAGTGGGAGTTGGGCCTCAAGATTTTAGATTATCCTGAACCTGCAAAACTTGAACAGAAACTCTGGACCTTCGACATTCGACGAAAGAAGAAGACTGAAGAATCTCCCTTGTAGCCAAGGAGTGGCTACCCTGTGCAAACAGGCACCATCAAGAGACTACCCTTTGCTTTGCCCACGTTCTACGAGGAACCGACTGCAGAGCCCGACCAGAGCCTTGACTTCCAGACTTCTCCGACCCTGATCCACATCCACAGCAGAGCTGAGATCCGTGGAGGCGACGAGCGACGTGGGACCGGCTACCTGGGAAAAGTGGCTAGTAACTTACAGCGCAGCTTCTGAGGCACCCTCGAAGTTGTGCACCGGGGATTGAGAAGCCCCAACCCCAAGCACCATCTGCACCGAAGATCAGCCCCCCACACTCCACGAGTCCTGCGTGGGGCCCTTCTGCATTTTCCTGCTTGCCGCGTCTGTCCGGTTGCTTGCCCGCTGGCTAGTGGCCTTTGTGACGACGCTCCCTGAAATCTTCTGCGCTGGTTTGGCTCCTCCAGACTGGCTCCCGCTTCTCTGCAAAGAAGAAGCACCCCAGACCTTCCTGGTCTGCACCAGAAGCAAGTCCTCCGTTCTTCGTGGGTTCCGCTTGCCAAGGCTTGGTGAGTCCTAGTCCAACTTCGACGCCGCCGACAGCAAGAGCCTTCGTGGGACAGCTCGCCTCCGGGTCCTGGTCGTCCTCGACACTTCCTGGTCCTCCTGGCTGCAGCGACAAGCTTCACCTTCACCTGTAATCGTCACGACATCGTCTGGTTCCATTCCTGGTTCCACGTGGTCACTGGCTAGTGACTTTGACTCTGTCCCCTCTGCTTGCAGGTTTCTTCTCTTCTTGATCCCAGCCTTGGGATCCACCGGACACTCTTCACTGACTGCCTGTCAGCATCTTTCTTCAGGCATCCATAGGAGTCGACGACGAAAACGACGCATCTTCACCCCTATGCACCCGCAGCCTGTGGGCTAGGTAACTTGGGTACTCCGGTGCTCATCAGGATAGGGACTATCCTAGTGTCTAGTTTTCAAGTCTCAACTTCCTAGCTACTCCGGAAGTGTCCTAAATCTACCGTTTTCTAAACTGTACTATTGCTATTGACTTCTACGCATTACGCGTGAGTGTTTCCACTCTGCACACGAATCCCGTGGGCCTCCCACTTCCTAACTAACGCTAGTGTAGTGTAGCCCCAGCGATTCCCTAGGCCTAGGCCTATTCTATTTCCGTGACAGTGGTCCTTATACCACTTACTTAGTATATGGTTTGCGTGGCCCCTAGGGCCTAACTGTATTACTTACCTGTGTGACTTAATGTAGGCTTAAATAAGACTGTGTTGTACTTACCTCTAATCTCATAAAGAGTGCTGAGGGTTTGCTTAGAATAAATACACTTTATTTTATATATATATCTGTTGTGGTGTCCTTTCATTTGGTATTCAAGGGATTATATATGGTATCACAGCTGGCTTCACATGCCATTCAGAGTTTAGCCTAAGACTGCTCTTGTCCATGCTACCACTAGGATAGCTGGTCTATAAGGTTGACTTTACAACCAATCACCATAAGGGTATTTGGACTGATATAAGGTGTACACTATAACTAGTGACATCATACATCAGGCCAACTTCTCACATTGGTGAGCAGCGGTTGGGATCTGAGCTTGCTGTTGTAATACCATTGTAATCTTGAGATACTAAATTGAAAGATCACACAGATATTGTCTAGGTACATATAACATAGTTTATAATACTTAAGTCCTACTGGACTTAGTAGTTGTAGGTTGAAGGGAGTAACACACCCTGACTACAACTACTAGAGAGGTTTAGTAGAAACAACTAGTGTAGGTAGGTGCACACACCACACCCTCACTAGATCATGCCTCTGGGAGGAGATCAAGTAGATGCTCTCTCAGGAGGGGCAGGTCTGCAGAAGACCCCCTCTAGGTATGATACCTTCACATTCCAGGAGATGAGACATTTGTGTACCTCCAGAGGAATAAAACAGGGTTCCAACCCTACCCTTAGACAGCTAGTGGAGCTTCTGGAGGCCTATGATGCTGAAAGAGCTGCCAGGGATGGTGCCATAGCTGTAGATAAGGGTCTACCCACCACAGATGAGTCAGATGGGACTTCAGAGGAAGAGGTAGACAGCCAGGGCCAAGTAGGAAGACTTAGCCAGGCAAACCTAAGCTTACATGGGAGTTTGCATGGGGTCCCCCCATACAGACCCACAAGTAGGCTTTCACAGAGAAACAGGAGGGACAGATCCCCTTCAAGGGAATCCATCCACTCCCATGTCTCTAGCATCTCTAATGCTTCCTCTCACAGGGGAATGACTTCACCTGAGAGAAAGGAGCATAAAGCCAGAATGAGGGAAGCTAATCTGAGGATTCAGAGGGAAGAAATTGCCCTTGCCAAGGAGAAGCTTGCTCTGGCTAGAGAGCAAAAATTGTGTGGGTCAGAACCCACTGGTGGCAGCAACATTCCTAGAGATAGGGATAGGTCTTATGACCATAGAAACCTAAGCAAGATAGTCCCCCCATATCAGAATGGGGATGACATCCACAAGTGGATGACTGCTTTGGAGAGGGCCTGCAAAGTACAGCAGGTACCCCAAAGTCAGTGGGCAGCTATCTTGTGGCTCTCCTTTTCTGACAAAGGTAGAGACAAGCTCCTCACAGTCAGTGATGAGGATGCAAATAATTACCAAGTCCTGAAGAGTGCTCTGATAGATGGGTTTGGCTTAACCACTGAGCAATATAGGTTGTTGTTCAGAGACACCCAGAAGACACAGACACAGGACTGGTCTGATTTTGTGGATTGTGCCACTAAGGCTTTGGAAGGTTGGTTAAATGGCAGCAAGGTGCAGGACTATACAGGATTGTACAACTTGATTATGAGGGAGCAGATCCTTAGTAATTGTCAGAACCAGCTTCTCCATCAACACCTGGTAGACTCAGATTTGACCTCTCCCCAAGAATTGGGAAAGAGGGCAGATAAATGGGTCAGGACCAGGATTAGGCCTAAAAATCAGGGTGGTGACCAAAAGAAAGATACCACCAAGCCTCAAGAGAAGGGTGGGGATAAAGCAAAAGAGAAATCTTCCTCAGGGCCCCAAAACTCCACACAGGGTGGTGGGTCCCAAGCTCCCTCCTCTACCACAGTTAAAAAGCCTTACTGCCATGTGTGTAAAACTCCTGGGCATTGGAAAACTGACAGCAGTTGTCCACAGGCTAAAAACAAAACTGTTCCTCCAACTACTCCTGTCACACCACCTATTACTGTCAGCAGTAATCCCCCAGGTGGTGGGAGTGCCCCCAAAAATTTGGTTGGGTTTTCTTGGGGAACACAGGGGGATCCTGGCTTAGCCAATTCCCCTGCAGCAGCTACTCTTGTCTGTGATGGTGGCATGGGGTTTGCCAACTTCACTGCCTGTCCCAACACTTTGGGTAGGTACAGACAGGAACCCTACATCAATGGTAGAAAAGCTGAGGCCTACAGAGACACTGGAGCTAGCATCACTATGGTGGCCCATAGGCTAGTTCCCTCTGAGCAGCTTTTGCCTGGTTTCTCATACCAGGTAACTAACATTGATGGCAAACAGAACAGTCATCCCATGGCAGAAGTATGTCTCAGCTGGGGAGGGGTCACTGGCCCTAAAAGGGTGGCAGTGTCTCCAACCTTGCCTGTGGACTGCTTACTGGGGAATGACTTAGAACTCTCAGCTTGGGCTGGAGTTGAACAAGACACCCATTCCAAAATGGTAGGCCTTTCCAAAAAGGGTAGTGGGGTTGGGCCAGTCACAACCCCTGTCCAAGTAGCTTTCCTCCCTGAAAAGGTTGGAAGGGCAGTGGTAGCCACAGCCCAGGCACAGACAGACTTCCCTGTAGAAATTGGCAGAGCTGTGACAGTCACAGCTCAAACACAAACTGAGTGCCTTCCTGAAAAGGTTGGCAGGGCTGTAATGGTCTCAGTCCATACTCAGACTGACCTAGGTGTAGTGAAGCCTGAAACTATGGATCACTCCACACAAACAGAGAGTAGTGGGGAGGAAGAAAAGTCTCCCTCTCCCCAGACATTAGGAAAAGGTCAGCCTCCTCAGGGATCTGACCTCACCCCTTGTGAAGGAACTGCCCCAGAGGTAGCCAGGCCTGGCCTGGCAGAGCCTCTGATGTCAGTGGCCCCTTCCAAGGTGGGACCCAGTCTGGTGCAGGTAGCCTGCCTCTCTCTACCCTGCCTCAGTCAGCCCAGGGCTGCAGAGGTCAGGGAGGCCAGTGGACCCCAAGAGGGCCCCTGTCCACAAGAACCCCCCCATCAAAAGAATGAGGATTGCCTGGCTAGTAGCCCTAGCCAGGTGATGGGTAAAAACATTCCTGAGGGATCCCCTTTACAGGTAGTTAGGGACCTCCCCCAGAGGGATTCTGTTGGGCACAGGCACACATGGGACCTTAGGGCCCCAAACCTGACCTGTCCCTCCAGTAAGCCCACAAAAGGGACCCAGCCTCCAGCTTTAGGTAGCCAGAGGCTGACCCTGAGAGCACAGTGCAACTCAGTTAGAGAAAGAAAGGCATCCATGGTGGAGGATGATTGGAGGAAGCTGAGGCCTCACTTTGAGGACACTCACTTCAGTACTCCATCTCAACACCAGCCTTTTACTTTGCAAAGACACACCAAAGGTAGAGATTCCCTATGGTGGAGACCCTATGATATCTTTAGGATGAGGGATTGCTTAGTGGACCATGAGACAGGGGGTAACCATGCCAGTGCTGGTTCTTCCTTATATGGCCACTCAGGCAATAGAGGCTTACCTTGTCAAGGCCAGCCTTATCTCCTTTCGTTTGGGGGGGGGTTGTGTAGGAAGGTGGATATCTGACTATGGTTACCCCCAACTTTTTGCCTAGTGTCTAGCTGGTTTTTCGACTTAGTTGGCCTGAGATCCTGCCATTCAGGGTCTCAGGCTGTCTGCTCTCTCTGTAAAAAGGATTCCATGTACCCTAGGTACATTCCCAATTGGTAAGGATCACCTTATTGGACCCTGTACAGTGTACCCTAGGTACCCAGGGCATAGGTGTACCCTAGGCCTCCCAGGGGCTGCAGCATGTATTATGCCACCCCTGGTCTGGCCTTCCAATCAGACACAACTGGCTGATCACTCAGCTGGGGCAAGGTCGTGTAATCACCCCTTGCTTAGATATAGTATACCTATATCTACCCTTATATATAGACACATGTGTACCTATCAGTCACTCCTATGGCAGGCCTTAACAATCCTGGAGGCAGAGTGCTTGGTAACATGTGAGATGGTGCTCTAGCATGAGCTGAGCCTGTCTGCAGCTTTCGGAACCATGTCCTTATAGCTGTTCTATGATATAGCCTACCATATACTCTTAAAGTGCCTTATAATCTTAAACGGTTATGGTAACTATGGTTGGGCTGTATCAAAACATGTCGTGTAAGGTGTCTAACACTTTGGAATAATAACCCCATACCATTTCTGGTGATGAGGATATTATCCCTCCCTTCTAGAGGGAGAGACATGTTAAAATCCTACTTTGCTGTGTAACCTCTGACCAAAGCCTCAGCATCACAAAATGGATGCTGCTGCCACGACACAAGTCTGACCTCCTGCAGCTGGGAGTGATCCCAGCCAGGGAGGCCTGGACAATAGGTTTCCTGCTTGGGGAGGTGCTAGCACCTCCCCAGACAGCCTTTAGTGTATTGGGGCAGGGTGGGCTGAAAGGAATGAGACATGCCTGGGGCACACAAGGTGTTCCTTGCATAGTCCAGTTCAAACCGGCGCTGGGGCACTCCAGCCCCAGCTCTGGCGCGAAACTGGACAAAGGGAAGTGGGTGTAACCACCCCCTCCCAGGTCCCACCCATAAGGCGTGACCTAGCAGGTATCCCAGCCCCCCAGATTAGTATAAGAGTGGGAGTTGGGCCTCAAGATTTTAGATTATCCTGAACCTGCAAAACTTGAACAGAAACTCTGGACCTTCGACATTCGACGAAAGAAGAAGACTGAAGAATCTCCCTTGTAGCCAAGGAGTGGCTACCCTGTGCAAACAGGCACCATCAAGAGACTACCCTTTGCTTTGCCCACGTTCTACGAGGAACCGACTGCAGAGCCCGACCAGAGCCTTGACTTCCAGACTTCTCTGACCCTGATCCACATCCACAGCAGAGCTGAGATCCGTGGAGGCGACGAGCGACGTGGGACCGGCTACCTGGGAAAAGTGGCTAGTAACTTACAGCGCAGCTTCTGAGGCACCCTCGAAGTTGTGCACCGGGGATTGAGAAGCCCCAACCCCAAGCACCATCTGCACCGAAGATCAGCCCCCCACACTCCACGAGTCCTGCGTGGGGCCCTTCTGCATTTTCCTGCTTGCCGCGTCTGTCCGGTTGCTTGCCCGCTGGCTAGTGGCCTTTGTGACGACGCTCCCTGAAATCTTCTGCGCTGGTTTGGCTCCTCCAGACTGGCTCCCGCTTCTCTGCAAAGAAGAAGCACCCCAGACCTTCCTGGTCTGCACCAGAAGCAAGTCCTCCGTTCTTCGTGGGTTCCGCTTGCCAAGGCTTGGTGAGTCCTAGTCCAACTTCGACGCCGCCGACAGCAAGAGCCTTCGTGGGACAGCTCGCCTCCGGGTCCTGGTCGTCCTCGACACTTCCTGGTCCTCCTGGCTGCAGCGACAAGCTTCACCTTCACCTGTAATCGTCACGACATCGTCTGGTTCCATTCCTGGTTCCACGTGGTCACTGGCTAGTGACTTTGACTCTGTCCCCTCTGCTTGCAGGTTTCTTCTCTTCTTGATCCCAGCCTAGGGATCCACCGGACACTCTTCACTGACTGCCTGTCAGCATCTTTCTTCAGGCATCCATAGGAGTCGACGACGAAAACGACGCATCTTCACCCCTATGCACCCGCAGCCTGTGGGCTAGGTAACTTGGGTACTCCGGTGCTCATCAGGATAGGGACTATCCTAGTGTCTAGTTTTCAAGTCTCAACTTCCTAGCTACTCCGGAAGTGTCCTAAATCTACCGTTTTCTAAACTGTACTATTGCTATTGACTTCTACGCATTACGCGTGAGTGTTTCCACTCTGCACACGAATCCCGTGGGCCTCCCACTTCCTAACTAACGCTAGTGTAGTGTAGCCCCAGCGATTCCCTAGGCCTAGGCCTATTCTATTTCCGTGACAGTGGTCCTTATACCACTTACTTAGTATATGGTTTGCGTGGCCCCTAGGGCCTAACTGTATTACTTACCTGTGTGACTTAATGTAGGCTTAAATAAGACTGTGTTGTACTTACCTCTAATCTCATAAAGAGTGCTGAGGGTTTGCTTAGAATAAATACACTTTATTTTATATATATATCTGTTGTGGTGTCCTTTCATTTGGTATTCAAGGGATTATATATGGTATCACAGCTGGCTTCACATGCCATTCAGAGTTTAGCCTAAGACTGCTCTTGTCCATGCTACCACTAGGATAGCTGGTCTATAAGGTTGACTTTACAACCAATCACCATAAGGGTATTTGGACTGATATAAGGTGTACACTATAACTAGTGACATCATACATCAGGCCAACTTCTCACACCTGCCACCACTGTCTATTAGACACAGGACCTCTTCTGGACCTCAAAGCCAACATCATGCAAAGAAAGATCTGAATTTCCTTCCACTAAAAGCCATATACCGACTGCCCTCACATCATCCCGAATTCTGGGCAGAGTCAACATCACACAAAACACCCCCACTCCATTCATATGGGCTCATGTCTCATCCCAAGCACACCAACACTTCTCAGCAGTTCTCCAACATTCTGCAAATGTATTATACCAGCCAAATGAGAGATAATGCAAAAATACTTAATTATTTTTTGTTCACGTTACATCGACTCAACCTTTTATACGGATAACACCTCATAGCAACTGATTACCTCTTATATAGAGTTCCTATGTAGCAGTTGGCCACCTGTCACTGTGACGAGTAACAAGTATCAGTGGCGTAGCTAGGGGGGTGCGGTGGGGGCGGACCGCCCCAGGCGTCACTATTCTGAGGGCGGCGGCCGCGCGGCACTGTCCCGTTACCACGGCCTTTATAATTTATTTGGGGACACTATTGTCAGTCAGTGTACTACCCAAATAAATTATAAAGGCCGCCGCAACGGGCCAGTGCCGTGCGGCCGCCGTTTGAAATGCAAGCGCTGTGCACCCCATTCCCGAAGCTGACGTCATCACGCAGACGTGAGGTTAAAGTCTGACATTGGTGTGTCGCCCAAGTTTCACTCCTTGCCATACACTCTTCGTTTCTGCGGCTGTCACTCCAGCCTCCCGTGCACATGATGTTCTGACATTTCCCCATGCTGGTCGGGGAAAGTGAATAAGTGAACCATCCCACCACAACAGGCAAGGCTGTCACCCGATACCTCACCTCACAAGCACACAGGAACTAGAAAGGCACTAGGGCATGTTAAAGAAAAACATCTTTGACACAAGGTAAGTGATTGATCAAACACAGGTATGTTTCATTCGATTTTAGCATGAAGTGCAATATTTAAGTGTTGTAAAGGGCGGCCTTAACAACAGGGGACTCCCTACAGGGAGGACAACGGAAAATGCATACTGGAGCCTGCACTAGTAAAGAGATGGTGGACGAGTCACATAGCCCATTCCAGGAGTAAGACATTCTAACACCAGGGGTGTAGCAAAATGCAAAGTCTCTCAACTGTTCTCCATTGATGTGGCCTAAGGGCTTGAGTGCTCGATCTCGAAGCTGAGTGGGGAACTGGGTTCGAGTCTCAGCAGGGATTCTCAACATCCTGTGATTCTGGACAAATCATGTAATTGCCCTGTGCCTTACAAAATGAATGTGTCCGTCTGTAACACAAATGGTGCTCATGTAAAGCGCTCTGATACCTTCCGGTCATGTTTGCGTTACATGAAACCCCCCCCCCCCAAAAAAAAAACACCTGCCGTATCCATAGCTGGCAGAAAGGGGACACTGTAAATGTCCAGTATTTCTAAAGCAAGAACAAGCACCCGAGGGAGTCAAGGCGCTGGGGGCTGTCGGGAAGATTAAGCAAGCTATTGCCCAGAGTCACATGGTGCTGGGCTGATCTGCCACCAGCGATTGAACCGTGAGCCTCTGTGTTCCGAAGTCGGCCGCTGCGCCACAACTAAGGTATGGCACAGCATTCCTGCAGTAAAGGTACAGGAGGGTGCCCGCTCACAGCCAGTGTTCCCCTGCCACCAGCGACGTAGCTAGGGGGGGGGGGGGCGGCGGTCTGCCCCAGGCGTCACTCTTTTGAGGGCGGCGGCCGCGCGGCACTGGCCCGTTGCGGCAGCCTTTATAATTTATTTGGGGACACTCACTGACACTTCTGTCAGTCAGTGTACCCAAATAAATAATAAAGGCCACCACAATGGGCCAGTGCCGCGCAGCTGCCGTTTGAAGTGCAAGCGCTACGCACCTGCTTGCCAAAAGCAAAAAATGCTGCCTGCAGCGCACGCACCAAGGTGCGCGACGTACCTCAGCATTTTCGGTTGTGTGTGGGTCCGTGACATCCGTCCCAGGGCGGTGCACATTGTTAATACCCTTCTGTAGTAGGGGATCTCTGTGTATAGTCATAATCTAGTGAATAGTCCCGCCCATGTGCGTGGACCCCGGAGCAATAAAAAATAATCTCTAAAGGTGACAAATCATGCAGACCTGCATACACCTTTAAGAGAGAATTTAATTTAAAGACAGATAATGCAGCCTATACCCACAGGCTACACTGTCCAGTACTTCAACTAGAATTCCACCAAAATCCACAACAGCACTGCCTGTCCAGTTTTCCTCCCCAAGGGAGAAAACCCTGCCTCTACCAGCAAAAGCCTCTGGAATGATAGAGAGGAAGGACAGGACAGACAAGCCCCATAGGCTGCCATTATGTGGCTTCAAACAGGATACTGTGCCTTTAAGAAAACTTTCCAGATTTCCAGAACTTTCCCCAGTATCCCAGAATGCCCAGCAGGTCCCATTTACTTTCAGTTCTTTTTTCCGGCTCCTGCTAGCAGGACCCTGGAGCATTGAGCTCTTCCTTTTTCAAAGGTTTTTCATTGAGATTTGGCAATTTTTGTCACTTTTGCTGTGTTTAATAGCTGGTACTGTCGACATGCCTGGCTTGTTCGTCAAGTGCCCTGAATGTGGTCGGAAGAAGGCTAAAACTGACCCACATGAGGTGTGTGTAGGTTGCCTTCCCCAGTCCCACGTGCCTGAAAGCTGTACCATCTGCCACTCGTTTTCAGCGAGGACCCTGAGGGACAGGATGAAGAGCAGGCTTCAAGCTCTGGAGGAGCGAAGACTGAAGGCACCAGGTGGGTCTGGAGGGGCTGATCTGGCCCATACTGAGGCCTCTGGGGGGCTCCCCAGGGGCAGGAAGACCAGTAAACGCTCCCACTCCCCGTCGACGTCGAGGGCGTCGACGAGGATGACCACGGTCTGCTCGCCGTCTCCCCAGGGCTCTGTGGAGAAGCGGCGTCGACGATCGCCGTCGAGGGACCTGAATAGACCGCCGTCGACTACATCGGCGTCGTCGGCGACGACGCCGTCGTCGGCCTCGTCCGGCGGTCGCCGTCGAGTGAAGACCCGGCGTCGGCGTTCGGCGTCGAGAGGTCACAGCTCGCCGTCGATGAAGAGAAGGAGATCGACGTCGAGGCGAAGGTCGCCGTCGAGGCGAAGGTCGCCGTCGAGGCGAAGGTCGCCGTCGAGGCGAAGGTCGCCGTCGAGGCGAAGGTCGCCGTCGAGGAAGTCGACGCCGAGGAGATCGAAGTCGACGTCGAGACGGAAGTCGACGCCGAGGAGATCGACGTCGAGGCACAGGTCGACGTCGAGGAAGAGAGAGTCGCCGGAATCGGTGTACTCGGTGGTGTATACCCCACCTCGGAGGTCCCCGTCGCCTCCACCGCCTCCTCCACCGCCTCCACCACCGCCTCCACCACCTCCTCCACCACCGCCTCCACCTCCGCCACCGCCTCCTCCACCGCCGCGGACGCTGTCTCCTCCACCCCAGCCGCTGTTGCTGCCAAGCACTCCGGTGGGACCGCCGCCGGTTCCCCCGAGGTCGGTTTCCCTTCCGCGGTACCCGACTCCACCGCAGGGGACCCCGAAACCACGCCGTCCACGGTCGCCTGGACCTGCGAGACCGGCGGAGAGGCCTAAGCCGAAGAGGTCGCGCTCCCGTTCTCATAGGAGGCGACGATCGCGGAGCCGAGGGCGGTCCTCGTCGGACTCTAGACGGCACCGCAGGAGGTATAGATCCAGGTCGCGCACGCGCTCCTCGGACAGGGACCTTTCACCGACGTTGTCGGACTCCCCGGGGACTAGGGTGTCTCCGGTGGACGACCTGGTCTCGTTCCAGGAGGTGCTGCTACGAGGGGCGGCGAAACTGAATATCACGGTGACGGTGCCAACACCCACGACGTCCGTGATATTTGAGACGCTTCATCAACGACATTTGTCTCGACCCCTCCTGCCTCTCGTGCCTGGCCTGGTGGAACCAGCCTTGGAACTGTTCCTCACCCCCGCAACGGCGAAGGCCGCTCCGTCCAGGCTCATGAAGAAGTACAGGGCCCCGGAGTCGGATCCGTCCTTTTTGAGAATGGACCCGAAGCCGGATTCGGTGATTGTAACGGCGGCGAGAAAACAACATGCGACCGCACCGGCCTCCACGGTTCCACCGGACAAGGAAAGCCGCTGGCTGGACTCGGCTGGCAGGAAGGTGTGTGGTACCGCTGCCACAACGATGAAGGCGGCGAGTGCAGGGGCATTGTTGGGCCGGTACGACCGGGCCCTGTGGGAATCCCTGCAGCAATATGCGGACCTCCTGCCACGAGACAAGAAGGAGGACTTCTTGGAGACGGTGCGCGAGGGCATGCTGGTTTCGAACCAATCGATCAGCGCAGCGGCGGATGTATCACTATTGGCCGCGCACGCCTACTGTCATGGCGTCCACCAACGGCGCCATTCCTGGTTGCGCCTGACATCCTTGAAACCGGAGGCGCAGCAGAGAGTGGCCAACCTGCCCTTCTCGGGGGAAACCCTGTTCGGGAAGCACGCGGACGATGAGATGGCCCGCATGAAGGCCGAGGCGGAAACCCTGACGGCCGTCGGGTTGGAGAAGGCCGAGAAAAAGAAACGCCCGTTCCAGAGGAGGTTCGGGTCGTCGGGCCGAGGGCGTGGGCAGGGCTCGGGACAGCAGCAGCCACAACAGCAGCAGTTCCGCAAGCCCTTCCAGAAGCGCCAGAGGGGTAGAGGAGGCCAGCAGGCTACTACCGCAAGCAAGGGCCCGGCCGGGCCTCGGCCCTGAGCTGCTACTTCCCCCTCAACCGTTACCCACTCCAGTGGGGGGAAGCATTCAATTTTTTCCGGCAGAGTGGAGAAAAATTACTCAGGACAAGTGGGTGCTGAATATTGTTTGCAATGGATACAGTCTTCGGTTTATCAGCCCGCCTCCAGCGATCCCGCCGGTCAGCTCTCGATTCCAGCTGAGGGAGCTCCAGGCGGAGGCAGACATCTTGTTGAGAAAAAAGGCGGTAGAAGACGTACCTTTGTCTCAAAGGGGAAGAGGTCTGTACTCTCGGTTCTTCCTCGTTCGCAAGAAGGACAAGAACGAGTTCAGGCCCATTCTGGATTTGCGGCAAGCAAACAAGTGGATTCGCAGAGAGAAGTTTCGCATGCTATCGTTGCACCAGATTTACCCTCAGCTGCAACGGGGAGACTGGCTCTGTGCCATAGATCTACAGGATGCGTACTTCCATGTGCCCATAGCGCGGAAGCACAGGAAGTTCCTACGATTCCAAGTCGGCGACAATCACTATCAATACACAGTGCTGCCATTCGGGCTGAAGTCTGCGCCCAGGACCTTTTCGAAGTGCATGGCGGTGGTGGCGGCACACCTGAGGAAGAACAAGGTGTTTGTCTACCCGTATCTGGACGATTGGCTGATCAAGGCATCATCCTTCGAGGAAGCGCAAGACCACTTCCGATGGACGTGCGAGCTCTTGAACAAGCTGGGGTTGCACGTCAATATGTCCAAATCGGTCCCGACTCCGGTACAGTGCATACAGTACCTGGGGGCCTCCATCGACACACGGTCAGCAAGCGTGTCTCCTTCGGAGGAGAGACGGTTATCACTCCTTCGGAAGGCTCAGGACCTCAGGACTGCTCCATCAACGACTGTGAGGAAGGTGTCGTCTCTACTGGGATCGATGGCATCCTGTATCTTCCTCACTCCGCACGCACGGCTACACATGCGACCTCTGCAGGAGTGCTTGGAGGACCAGTGGGATCAGAGGACAGGCTCTTGGGACGACAAGATCCGACTGTCTCTGCATGCTCTTCAGTCTCTGAAGTGGTGGTGTTCGGCGGAAAACCTCCTCAAGGGGGTTCCTTTCCACAAGGACATTCCCACGACGAAAGTGGTGACGGATGCTTCTCTCCAGGGCTGGGGGGCGCACTCCGGGGACCTGCAGATTCAAGGGCAGTGGTCTCCTTTGGAATCGATGTACCACATCAATTTCCTGGAACTCAGAGCTGTCTTCCTGGCACTGAAGGCCTTCCTTCCGTCCTTCCAGACCAACTCGCTCCTGATACAGACGGACAATACAACCACGATGTATTACCTCAACAAGCAGGGGGGGTCGAGATCGCGCACTCTGTCGCAGGAGGCGCAGGCGATCTGGCGCTGGCTGCTGGCCAGAGGACTGGCGATTACGGCCACACATCTGCCGGGGGTGCAGAATGCTCAGGCGGACGCCTTGAGCAGGCTGATTCAGGAAAACCACGAATGGGTCATAAACGACGAAGTACTAGGAGAAGTCTTCGCAAGGTGGGGGACTCCAGACGTAGATCTGTTCGCCACCGCCGAAAACAGCAAATGCCGAGACTTCGCATCCAGGTACTACCAGCGGGGGACGCTGGGGAATGCGCTATGGATCGACTGGTCGAACAGCTTTCTGTACGCTTTTCCACCCATTCCCCTGATTCCGGCGGTGCTCATCAAGCTGTCCCGGTCCAGGGCGCGGATGATCCTTATCGCCCCGGAGTGGCCCAGGCAGTGGTGGTTCACGGACCTTCTTCACCGGTCTCTCCTTCCTCACATGCGGTTGCCGTGCAGGCCGGACCTTCTCACGAAGTTCGGGGGGCGGATGGTGCACCCCAACCTCTCGTCTTTGAGTTTGGCGGCATGGCTCCTGAAATAGTGCAATATGGTCATCTGAATCTACCAGACGATTGTATGGACATTCTGAAGGAGTCTAAGCGACCTTCCACTAGGACATCCTATGCTTACAAGTGGAAGAGGTTCTGTATCTGGTGTAAGTCCAAGAACTTTGATCCGACGACATGTAAGGAAGATGTCATCCTTCCATATCTTTTACATTTGGCGCAGTCTGGCCTTAATTTCCATTCCATTAAGGTTCATCTGGCTGCTTTGACTGCTTACAGGAAATGCCCTTCACAGGCTTCCTTCTTTCAGATCCCTGTGGTCAAGGATTTTTTGGAAGGCTTGAAGAAAGTGTTTCCTCCCGTCAGACTTCCCTCGCCTTCCTGGGATTTGAATGTGGTGCTGTCCAGACTGATGAGGGAGCCTTTTGAACCCATTCACAAGGCTTCGTTGCAGCACCTATCCTGGAAGGCGGCGTTCCTGGTGGCCATTACATCGGCCCGCAGGGTGAGTGAACTTCAGGCATTATGTTGTCAAGAACCTTATACTGTATTTCATGCTGCTAAGGTTGTGATGCGTACTCACCCTAAGTTTCTTCCTAAGGTTATCTCTGATTTTCATGTCAACCAGACTATAACTTTACCTACGTTCTTTCAGAATCCCTCTTCGCCAGCGGAAAGGGCTCTCCATTCCCTGGATGTTCGAAGGGTGCTGAAATTTTACCTGGATAAGACCAAGGATATTCGTAGGTCTGACCAATTGTTTGTTAATTATGGCTCAGTCAGGACTGGTCTTGCGACCTCGAAGCAGTCCATCTCTCGGTGGATTGTGTCCTGCATACAGTTGTGTTATCAAAAAGCTAATAAGACCTTAGGGGGTAAGCCTAAGGCTCATTCCACCAGGGGCAAAGCTGCCACGACGGCTTTGCTGCGTAATGTTCCGATTGCGGAAATCTGCAAAGCGGCCACTTGGAAGTCGGTCCATACTTTTGCTGCGCATTACTGTCTGGACACGGATGCCAGGGCAGATGCTCAGGTTGGGCAGGCTTCGCTGCGAAATTTGTTCGCACAATAGTGGTTGTGTCTTGTATGTTCTCCACCGCTTTTGTTGTGTGGGGATGGGCTTGCCATTCTATTCACTAGATTATGACTATACACAGAGATCCCCTACTACAGGAGTAGTTTCTTTTCTGTAACTCCAGTTCTGTAGTAGGGGTATCTCTGTTATAGTCATAAGCGCCCGCCCTCCTCCCCGGTGGAGAGATACTTCTTTATAGATAGAATGCTACAGGTCTGGCGTGCTACGCCTTCAAAAAGAACTGAAAGTAAATGGGACCTGCTGGGCATTCTGGGATACTGGGGAAAGTTCTGGAAATCTGGAAAGTTTTCTTAAAGGCACAGTATCCTGTTTGAAGCCACATAATGGCAGCCTATGGGGCTTGTCTGTCCTGTCCTTCCTCTCTATCATTCCAGAGGCTTTTGCTGGTAGAGGCAGGGTTTTCTCCCTTGGGGAGGAAAACTGGACAGGCAGTGCTGTTGTGGATTTTGGTGGAATTCTAGTTGAAGTACTGGACAGTGTAGCCTGTGGGTATAGGCTGCATTATCTGTCTTTAAATTAAATTCTCTCTTAAAGGTGTATGCAGGTCTGCATGATTTGTCACCTTTAGAGATTATTTTTTATTGCTCCGGGGTCCACGCACATGGGCGGGACTATTCACTAGATTATGACTATAACAGAGATACCCCTACTACAGAACTGGAGTTACAGAAAAGAAACTACTCCATCCAGCACATCCGGCATGTATGTATATATATATACACTTTAAGTTAAGTCGAAATGATATGGCTTACTTCAGACCTAAAAACATTTACTAGAAAGATACATTATCTCCTCACTCTATTGCCCATCACACACCTTTCTATTAGTTGCTCCTGAGTCGTTGTGCTCAATGTACCTAGAGGTGATTGAATTTGTGGTGCTGTATGATTAGAAATCAATTCCTTCCAGTACAATATAAAACCATAGGCGTTTTGCACCCCGCGTGGTGTAAATCAGTGCCCTTACACATTGGTCTTATGTGAAGATCTCTGGGGCTTCTATCCTTCCCATGACAGCTTTACTATGATGTGCATTTTTCACGCTCTTGCACACTAGGGCAAAATCCTATATATGTTATGTATTTGATTTATTTCATAGAAATATTTCATATTAAAACGTGCTACCAAATCCAACCATAGTACAAGGGGAAAAAATGCCATAAATGCAGAGAAGTAAATTCCTTTCCTCTCATTCCTGGACTCATGCCTGCGGCATGAAGGGTGCCACTGCGCCCTCTCGATGACTCTGGGGGCACCGAGGAGCAGGCCGAAGTCCTGGCATGAGAAGGCAGCCTGCGCCCTTGGTACCTCAGACTGGAGGAGGCCGATGAGGACTCGCTTCCTCTGGCAGGGAGATGGCGGTGTCCCGCCACACAAATGCCCGCCCACGCCGAATGCCAGCCAATAGCCCGCCACAGCGGAAGTAGGCCGTGATTGATAGCGGGCATCCTAGTAGTAAGCACCCCCTGCGGTCCAATCCGGCTCCTCGCCCGATTCCTCCCCAGCCCCTCTTCAGAGCCGGGCCTCGGCACGGTCCCGGGGGCCCCATTAATTAAAAACACGTCCAATTAAATGGCAGGTGTAAACGTGCAGTGGCGGGCGTCTCTGCCCTGCACACCGTGCTCCCTCCACGGGCTCAGCTGTGCACCAAGAGGCTCTCTGAAGCAGTGCCAGTCTGCCAGGGTGGTGGAGTGCCTGGCTAACTCCTCCCCCCGTCTGTTGTTTGTAGTTATTAAATTTTGTCAGCTGTGTCCTGCTGCTGTTAAAGGTGTATTGTGTGCGGCCCCTGGTTCTCCCGCCTGCGCCCTTCTGTCAGGGCCATCAATCTTGTAGCATGCCAGCGCTACCAATGACGGCCTTGGACATAATTTTTGGCCAGCCCTCACGCTGAGAACCTGGCAGTGACACGTCATGCGCTCCACCACTACGCGCTCTCGTGAGGAGTCGAGTCTGTGGCAATGGCAGTGCTGGGGGATTTCCTGCTGCAGCAGGAGAGAACCAACCCCTACATAGAGACCCTGGCTGCCACCACTGTGGAGTACTGGAGGCTGAGTAAGGTAAGAGGGAGCTTAAACGGGTTTCAGAGGGGTGAAAAGGATCTTTTGTGAGTGGCAGTTCACAAGTCCTATAAAAAGAAGTGGGGGGTCAGAACTTATTTTCAAGGGCAAGATTTAGGCAGTAAAGTGAAAGATGGTCTGGACACTTTTAAATATACCCCCATGAGTTTGGATGGGCATTCCTAGAAGTGGCACTTGTCCATTCAGTATCGCATGGCAGATAAACATCACAGGACAGCAACATTTGTGGGCAATGGAAGGAGGGCAAGTCAAGGCTTCTCAATGGCTTTAGTCCTCCCTCCGTTGCACACAAGTCCTAAAACGACACAGACAAGCCACGGCACCGTAATACCTCTTGGGAGCAATTAGCTAGAAAAAATCTCTCAGGGACGCTTTCATGTGCTGCTTTATACCACCCTCTTACCTTTTCTAGGAGTAGTAAATGACACGTGGTACTCGGTTTATTTCATAGTGATGTACCAAGGGTACATTTTACTCCACCTGCGAGCGTGGTTGGGTGAGAGTGGCAGCCGTAGGGTGACAAGAATAAAGTTCACCTTTTTCTGAGGTAGAAAAGGATGACTGAGCATTCGGCACAGCGCATTTTGTAACTGACATCTGTGAGGTAGGCAAGGAAGGTCATGTGTTGTGGAACAAGAACTCATTCACAGAGTGATGCTGAGTCACGGAGAGAGGTGGATTCTAAATAGGGTTTGAAGACACTTAAACCAAGGATGAGGGCAGCCCCGGTGGGTGCCGCAGGACCCAGGTAAGGTCTTGAGAGGCAGGGGAGGAGGGAGGTTCTTGTAAATTTAACCAGATCAGCACACCCTAAAACCAGTTCTCTACAATCGCAGTTTATGCCTAGAGGAGTAGGTGTTCATGCCACAGAAGCTGGGCACATGATAGGGTAGGTGGCTTGAATATGACCAGAGGACAGGGGTCCTGCACCAGCTATAATGTCATGGATGAGATGTCATGGATGGGACAGATAAGGAACAGAGGTCCTGCACATGCTGTGATGTCATAAGTGAGATGTCATGGATGTGGCAGATAGGGGACAAGGGTCCTGCACAATCTGTGATGTTATGAGTGCAATGTCACAAACAGGGTAGGTAGAATTGATGTAAGTTTTGGGTTTCCTTCTGCTTTTCCTTCAGCGGCATAGCTAGGTGGGGGCGGTCCACCCCAGGTGGCACTATTTTGGGGATGGGGGCTGTCTAGCCCTGGACCGTGTCATGTATGTGCATGTAACTTGCATGATCGAGGTAACTATTAGCGGCGATACTACGTGTCTCTCGGACCTCTTTCAGGTGCTCGCCGTCCATTTTCCACAGCACCCCCCCAGGGGGCGGCAATCTGAAGGGTAGCCCCGGGCGCCACAAGCTCTAGCTACGCCTCTGACAAGTATACAGCCCACACTTTGCTGTACTGTACCCCTACAAAGACCTACATAGGATTTTCTCTTAGTCTTCCACGCAATGTTCCATAAACTGATGTGGCATTCCCTCCTTAATCCTAAATCATCGCTGTCGACAATTTAAGGCTTCTTTATGCCTAATATATACGAGTTGCGATTCCATTGACAGCTCCTCCGATAAGGCAGAGGAGTGCCGCCCCACTGCTTTGCAGGAGTGAAATAAAGGAAAAGTGAAATGATAATAACTTGATGCTATTATCATTCTATTTTTTTCTGCTGCAGCAACTTTGCAGGACGGGGCAGGGCTGCTCTGCTCACAGAGCAGGGGAGGAGTGGTGAGCACTCTGTCAGTGCGCATGACTGTTTGGCCGGCTGTCTCAGGATGGCCAAACAGTCATGCGCACTTTGCATGCTCTCCACCGAGGCTTTATTGTAGCCTGGGTAGAGACCATGCCCAGACTTTCATTGCCTGTCTGAGCGTCGAACCATGGTGCTCAGACCAATCTGTGATTGGCTTAGGGGAGCCTGGATGTGCTTCCTAATCTGGCCGGATCAAGGGAAGACAGAGGAGAGATGCGGCGAGGAGGAAAGTTTTTTTTCTTCTTTTTTTACAAGTCCCCACTCTCGCCACCCCCAATTCATACCGTAAGCCACTGTGCGATTCCACAGATTTACGCATTATTATTTATAGAATTGCCTTTCGCTTCTAGACCTGCATGTGTGTGTTTCAAACACATAAAATTTCATTACAAATGGCCTAGTTTCCTTATCGATAATTAAAGTACAGAATAAAATCCGACACCAAGGTGCTTGGAATGAATTGCATGCAGTAATTATCACCTATTAAAAATGTTGACAGCAAGATGGGACTTAACATGCAAATTTTGGTGCTCACTCCTATATATTCTGCACATACCAGTATTTTCTAGGCATTTTTACATTGGCATAGATAGGCAAGTCTGATCTTCAGAAATTTTCTGGGGGACGTGGATCTTATTGGACCCATTCATGCACAAAAGTCATAATTCCACTAACTGGAGTTACTCAATTACGCACATATCGAAATTATATGTGTCCCTTTTAAGATCGGCCTAAAACGGGCATTTTGTCTTTTACTTCACATTGCATTTCCAGTATCATTTAAATGAACATTTTACAAATCACTGCGGAATTAATGAATATGCCTCTGTATGTATCCAAGTAACCTCAAGGCACTGAACTGTTTCCAGACGTCATCAAGTAACCTACATAAATTCCATCACAATTAATGCAAGGAGAAGAGAAGATAAGGCCTCAGCGAGGAAAAATGAAAATTATGGCTAACCTTTTAAAACATAGTGAAACCTGCCTGGTACACCTAGTTTTCTAGGCTCGGATGTGTAATGTGACTTGGGAAAACATTACATACATACATTCATCTCAGGACTTAAAGTAAACTTTTTTTCTGTATAGCAGCAGTCTCAATGTTTACATATACAACTTACCTAATAGGTCAATAACTGCCGTACAGTTGTCACTGTCTATGTCATTAGAAACCTCGACTGTCTGGTTGACAAAAAAAGCCCCGGATATCTTCGCCTGGATCCAGTTGGACAGGGCCGCCACCTCAGTGAACACGGGAGGGCTGACAGGGTTTGTACATGTGTCAGACATGAAGCTATTGACACCCGCTAGAAACCAGGTTCCGTTTTCGTTGCACACCAAAGGGCCTCCGGCATCAGTCTGTAAACATAAATATGGACATGGATGCTGCTTAACTTTAAGAGATAGTTCAACAAATACAGGCTAAATATGAGGGGGATAAAAACTGAGACAAGAAAAAAAATAACTGAGACAAGAAATCTCTGGTCTGGCAGATTTTGGATCAATAGTCATATTATCTCTATATATGTATAGTAGCAGTTCAGTTATGAATTAAAAACTTACCTTAGGTTACGATCCTTCTGATGGATGCTCTACCCGCATATTCCTCACCATATGAAGCCCTCCAGGCACTAGACTGGACCTGAAAACACTTCTATTAGCTTCTCGGCATCAACAGGTGGCGCCGCATGGCTAGTCAGGGCTTCAGGCTCCCCTTCAGACATTACATCAGAGAGTCATATAAATTGCCACTGTATAATCTGAAGTCAGTAACCATCCATTTTCCAAACCTTCTGTGATAGAGATGAGACTGACAAAACTGACAGAATCATGGCAGAGTACAGAATGAAAATAACATGGGACCTTATTTCCAAAATCTGCAAGACCGCTGCTCTGAATCGTGAGAGGGGTGGGCCAGTGAGGAATCTGCAGGTAACTAGAGTATATATATTTGAAAGATTATTACAAAAGGCAAGTAACATTTTATTCAGGTGTATACTTCTGCCTGTAGATTCCTCACCTTGTTTATCAGTACCAAGCAGTAGTTCTAAAAAAGTGGGTTTGAGGAAGCAATCACATCAAAAGGTTTTGCAGTAAAGACCTGGCAAAACGACCATCTCTGCAGACTACAGAGTCAATACAGAAGAGCCAGTCCTATCATTCCGACAAACATGATAATCAAGTAGATATTCTCAGCGCACAAGCAAACCACATTGTGGGAGTTGATGCCAAACTTCTTTGCCCTGAATAACTTGATTACCAGGGTCTAGTCAGATTCAACTGCTGTGTACCATACTTGCTCCTGCACATCTGCAATCTACGCCAGCGCCAGGATACCTGAAAAGTTGGACACTCTTCTTGATTGGATTTCCTCAGTGTCTTCCTCACAGACAGGTACATCTGTAACGTCACAAGACATTATAGCCCCCTGTATGGTACCTGTATGTCGCACGGCGTCTAATCCAATGAATGCAGGTGACCTTCCTACCGTTTTTAATCTCGTTTTTGATCATTTTGAGGGGTTCGCCTTGGAGCAAGGACAACTACTTGGATCTGACCCACCAAGTGCCACAAGTTACAGAGAGACAGAGAGGGCACCTCCGGTTCTGTCTCCTCCAACCCACGATCTATTAATAGTGGCCTGTGTCTCAATTACCAGCCACAGCAAGGCCCCAACGTGTTGTGCGTTTCATGTATGGCCCATTGTCGTTTTCCCTATGTTAGCCTAATTGTGCATGTCGTAAGCCGCTTTTAATTTGTACACATTATTAAATATCACGCTTTCTTTTGTACCACATTGTATTTACACACAGGACCAGCAAATGTTTAAACATTTTATTCTTTTCCTGGGATTTAGTCCGAACAGCCTAGGGAAGGTCAAACAACATAGTCTCTCTTGTCAGACACTAGCACCTAGACATAATAAAAGAATGCAGCTGCTGTTTTGAATAAACATAGCTTGTCATATAACTGAGGACAGGGGTTCGGAAAAAACACTCTCACAGAGTGAATGTCCTGAGACAAGAGTGCTGTGTCCGTTGAGATGTAGAACATCCACCTATGTATGTTAAAGTACGGGGTCTGCCACTAAACCCAGAGAATTATAATTTATATCCACTTAGGTTCAGTGGTAAGGGAGAGTTTAGGCAGATCTGTCAGTTAACATGAAAGGGCTCTTTAATGTATATGGTTTATTAACCATGCTGATGACATTATTGACATTTTTTTTTTTCTAATTGTGGCACTATTGTTGCATCTAAGTGCACAATAGTTGAATTAAACATTGTAAATTTCCTTTGTGCCTCTTTTTTATTATTTGTGGACAAGTACGAGTGAGAGAGCGAAAGGGTGTGTCCTGTTACTGTGATCCCTGAGAGGGTTAAGAATGTTTTGTTTTGTGGTACCAAATCACTTGTCTCCCTGGGAAGGTTAGGAGGGCAAGTGAGGCACTATAGCTCGTCTGACTCAGGCTCATAGATACTGATGTGGTATGGTGACTCAGTCTCCTATAGACTGATGGCCTACAGTCCCAAGCATAGTTCTGTTCCTAAGCAGAATCCCTGCAACATGGCTCTGCCAATGTTTGGTCAGGTATATATTTGTGGTAACCCTGAGAAGTGCTTGTCCACAATACCCTTGCACCTTTTACCGTAGACGTCCGTGGTATTGGGCAATTATCATCCACAGAGTTTTGGGATCACCTAGTTTTGTTGGTTGTTAAAGCTTGACTATTAAGAGGTTTAAACTAAGTTTGTGTTACACTTTGGATCCATTTCTGTTTTCTCATGGCCAACCTGTAAATATTGCGGGCAATTCCCGAACGGCAGTCTGTGCACATTTAGCACAGCATGGAGTCCCTAATGTGGAAGCTCCTATGATCTTTGTAGTAGAAGCAGACGCTGCATACTGCTTTGAAGTATTATTGGGTCACGTTTCCAGTTGTGGATGCCAATACCAACACGTACCATGAATGCACTGTCCCACAGGCACCTGCTGCATACAGACCGTACCCACGTGTTGAAATACCTCTTACTGTCTGAGAACACCTGACTTAGTTTAATGGCACCATTCCCCATGTGCCCGGGCAAGCTCGAATGGCTCCCCTCAGTTATGAGGGGGCTATTTGGCCGGCATTAGCTGACTTGGGCAATTGAAATCTTGCACAAACACGGAATTTGTGCAGTGCTCTCTGCGTCTTATACAGGCACCTAACTCAATTTATTTCACGCAAATTGTTAGCTTGGCCAGCTAAAATTGGCACGCAAGTGCAAGCCCAGTTGCCTGCGACGCCTGTTAGTCCTGTAATTGTTCATTCAGTTATGGACAAAAGACCCACTAATCGTGAGGAAATTCCATTTTACATCGCCCCAAAAAACATAGATCAACTTGAAACTGGGTTTCCCCTTACTGGACCACAAGACAGGCAAAGAATTTTAACAACGTGCTTACCCACTGAGATGGTTCCCACTCTTGGAAACTGTAACACCTGGGGGACAATTTTTGACACATTCTATACTATCTGTCATGGCACTCTCTCGATGTCCGTTTTACCAAACGTACTTAAACAAATACAGAATGAACTTGGGGCAGTATTATTTCAACTAAAAAAATACTGACTGTTGTTCATATATCTATCCTTAAAGAACGGCCACTTTCTTAAGGGAAATGCAAATATGGACTGCTGTGCATATGGCTATCCTTAAAGAACAGCCGCTTGCTCAAGGGAAACGCATTTTTGTCGTTACTCCCGTGCCAGCCTTAGAGGCTGTCACCAAAGCTAGTGTTCCGAATGCTAAAGCCCTCCATCTTAGATTGATACAATGGGCTACATCCTTCACAGCTGTTGATGTGAACTGTGTCTTCGACCCTTCTTTGCAAACACCAGCATTTCTACAGTACGAGCATGTTTACCCTTTACCCTCTACTGATTTGCCTCTTGATCAGTATAAATGCAAAAACAACAATTGATGGACAGAATGCAGAACAATGTCATACATTCACCCCATTACAAAGATCTGGACCTAAATCCTTCGTTTTTTTGCTCACCATGCCATTCCAGTTTGGACCCAACCATATGCAAATCAGTCTTGACCCTGCGTCCAATGGAACAGTCCACCCCGAACTGCTGGGCCAGGTCCTCCCTGGACTGGAAACAAGCATCCTAGGACTGGTTTCGAGCTTTCAACCCTCATCAGCCAGAATAGCTTGACTCCAGTGGCATGGAGAGCACAGGGCCCACGTCTGGGCATACCTGTCCCACTCGGGGTGACAAATGCAAAAACAACAATTGATGGACAGAATGCAGACAAATGTCATACATTCACCCCAGTACTAATATCTAGGCCTAAACTTATCGTTTTTTTGCTCACCATGCCATTCCAGTTTAGACCCAGCCATATGCAAATCAGTCTAGAGCCTGCGCCCAATGGGAACAGTCCAGCCTGAAATGTGCAGGGTCGAGACTGATTTGCATATGGCCAGGTCTAAACTGGGGTGGCATGGTGAGCAAAAGAATGATGGATTTAACCCAGATCTCTTGACTGGGGGTGAATGTTTTAATTTGTTCTGCATTCCTTCTATCAATTGTGTGTCTTTTGCTTCCTCACTCTAAGTGCGCTGGGTATGCCCAGACGTGGGTCCCGGGCTCACTGTGCCACTGGAATCAAGCTACCCTGGCTGATGAGGGGTGAAACCCCAAACCGGTCCTAGGATGCTTGTTTCCGGTCCAGGGAGGACCTGGCTTGATAGTTCGGGCTGGACTGTTCCCATGAGGCACAGGGTCAAGACTGATTTGCATATGGCCAGGTCTAAACTGGGGTGGCATGGTGAGCAAAAGAATGATGGATTCAACCCACATCTCTTGACTGTGGGTGAATGTTTTGATTTGTTCTGCATTCATTCCATCAATTGTGTGTCTCTTGATCAGTATAAACATATTATTTACACTGACAGTTCAGCTCAGCCTGCTATAGGTTCTAAGCAACGATACTCAGCGGCATGTAACATTGTTATTGGTTTTATGTTATCACACAACTTGCACACAGTCTTTGGGTTACTGCACTGTGCTGTTGGCTGAACTGAAGGCTCTGATCCTTGCACTTGAATGCACAGATTCTGAATTCCTCACTCTTATTGTGTGTGATTCGTATTACTGTGTGCAGTCCTTTAATGATAATCAACATTTTTGGCAACAAAATGGATTCAGAGTTTCAAAGGGTAGCACAATCAAGCATAAAATGCGTTGGGTTAAGGGGACAGGCCTCAAAGATATGTTGTGACAAACATATGTAACACATACACTGAGTCATCAGCATGTGGGAGCACACTCGTAGGGAATTGTCTGCTGATGAAGCAACCAAATGTGCGGTCGCCACAGCTACAGGAGCAGCGATGACATGCTATAAAACTCGTATAGATAACAATATCTTGGCTGCCGTAAATGCAATTAAAAATGGCACCCATTTACCGAAGGGCTTTCCTGCTAAATACTCTTATCATTTAAATGACCAAAATGTTCCTTTTGTAACAATTCCTGGGACTGGCGATCATTTGATTCCCAACTAAGACCGCAGACTTGCTTCAGTTGTAGCGGCACATGAAGGTGCTGCTTAAGCAAATGCTGGGGTGGCACCCACAATGTCGCTGCTGCAGCAAAGTTATTGGTGGCAAGGCTTATACCAGCAGGCCAAAAAATATGTCCTCTGTTGTGACATTTGTCAGCAGATTAAATGCTCCACTGTGGCTCGTTCACCGCAAACACACCTATTGATCTCCAACGGGCCTTTCGGCTGGATCAATTTGGATCACTGTGATCCACTGATTTTGGATACGGCATTCAAATTTATTTTGGTTGCAGTTAATTCTTCTTCTAGATTCATTTGGGTTTGGCCACAGCGCTCAGCTGATGCTCGAATGGTAATTAAAAACTTGTATGTCTTTATCGGGACATAAGCATGTTGAGGGTTCCACTCGGACCAAGGTCCAGCTTTCGGTTCCAAGCATTCCTGGATTCAATGACATCCCTGGTGCATTATTCTTCTCCATTTAGGCATGAGGGCAATTCTGTTGTTGAAAAAATGAACCGCGACTTAAAGCAGTCTTTAACAGCTAGAATATTAGGTACTTGGCATAGTTGGGTAAATCACATCTACGGGGTTCAACAAGCTCTCAATAACCTCCCTAATAGATCTCTGGGTGGGCGGACCCCGTATGAAGTACTTTTTGGCATCAAGATGTATGTTCCAGAACTTGATGGTCCAGACATTGTGGCGGCTGCCACAACCTTTGAAGTAGATAACCATTGTGCTGTCTTACAGGACCTATAAATGTTCTGTGACGCTCAATCAAGAAAACACTTGCACAAGACTCTCTCTCCAAGTGCAGAAATAATACCTGAAGTTTTCGGCTGGATTTCAAAAATTGGAGTTCGTGTTCGAGAGAAGGTGGCAATTAAAAAGGAGTTCACGCTTGGCTGGAGCAATTTTAAAGATCCCATCAAGTGACAGCGAACACTACGTTTGCTCCCAGCAGGCAGGAGCATTAAAAATGTTCCTGTTCTGGGAGCGGACTTTTCATTTGTTTCCATGCCCGCGAGACAGATAAAGACATTGCTCCAGCATGCAGGGAGTAGCATTTATTTCTGATCCCTGCATACGGGAGCAATGCTGGCTACCGCTGAAGGCAGGGAGCCAGCTGGGGACATTGGGGCTCCCCCGCTGCCCCCAACAACCAAACATTGAGTGCCCTGGGTGGGGTCAGAACACCCTCCATTGACTGTCCGTGGCCTGGGTTATGGGGGCAGAAATTGGCCTGGGAGGGGGACTGTGTGCCCCCCTCCCATTAAGACTGTGGGTGGGCCCAGGTGGATGGGGTCACCTGGATTGAAATCACCCCGGAGATGGGGCCTGCATGCTCATCCTACTGTGCTCCGTTGCCGGTCCTCAGCATCTAAGGTTCAAGAACTGTAATCTTGTGCCTGCTTCCTTGTTCTAAAGACAAACACTTTATCTCCAACAAACCACACCATGTGGCTGATTATAAATAGTAAGCCACGGAGTGTCCATGCTACTCTATGAGACATTTCTTTTCAGATGGTGAGCACCACCAAAGCTGATACTACACGGCTGGGGGGGGAGGCTGAGCCCACAACCGACAACATGACACAAAGTGAGTGCAGTCTCTACAAGTGAGTCTTCTGCAGATGAAGTCATATACACTGATCCACCTTTGCTGGGCTTTTCCAGTCCTGCTATGGAACCTGGACTTCGAGTTTTTGAAGTATGTGCCTCTGGGTACTACATGGATCAAGATGATTTTTTTTCAGACAGTTCCTCTGTTTTGCATCCGCCTCCGGCACAGATTTATGTTTTCATTTCATGGCTGAAATGCACTTATCTAGTCCCACCTTGGATATATGTTTGGATCATACTCGCTTTGTTTTCCTTGTTCATGTGGATTGGATTTGTGACTGTTTTTTCCTGTTGATCAATGGCCACTACCTCCCAGAACGTTCTTCTATTGAATTGGCCCCCCATTCTTCCTTGCATAAACTGAAAATAGACTTGTCCCTTGTCAACATTTCAGCCATTCCAGTGGCTGATGGACTTGTTTGGGATAAAGTTCCTTTCAATATATTCGGCCCTATGGAGATCCTGCAGATACCTTATGTGTTCAAAGTTTCTATGGGTGCTGTAGTAGTACCTGGGTTACATTCAGATGGCTGAGATGTTGAAACCATAAATGATATGCTTTCAAAGCTGTAATATTATACTGTTTTTTAATTGGAGGACCTATACCTCAATTCTGCTAACTCCGCTGATATGTTCTGGTATCATCATTAGGGACATCATTTTCTACACAGATCCAGTATTCAACATACCCTTTTTAATTATATGCAATGGGAACATTGTCCGACTCCTCCACAAGGGAGTATTAAAACACATAAAGACGAATTCACGTATTTCATAGGATATGACACTTTAGACCCCATGTCATATTATTTCAAATTAATCCCTACACCATCAAAAAATAATATGCTTACACAGACCAAGCTAATAGATACTGCTTCATTTGTTAATCAGTTAGCCCTTAATGGCTATGATTACTGGAAAGACACAATTTATTTGTAATTGATTTGGGGAACGTACCCTTGTCAGGTTCAGCGAACAGAAAACCTATTTGGGGCCTGCATGATTTTCTTGAATGACACCATCCAGTAGACTACATGTCTGTGATTGGCAAACATTTAAGAAAAGAATGCCCCAAATATTCTTTCTTTTGCCTGCTTTGATAATTGACAAAGATTGACAGATTATACTGAAGAACAACTCAATAGCATGGTGCAAAATGGTACATTTTATTCCACACTTCAGTGTCCTGACTTGTGGTTATTGTGGTTATAATGGTTGTCATGCTCGTTTTCTCAATTTCACACCTGGGTTCAAATCAAGCAGAATTGATCCCTGATATTCTTACTCACAACATTCTGGTATTCTCAGTGGGAAAATTGATTCAACAATAACATATGTATTTGTAATGCACAGTTCACTCAGAGGTCTCTTGGCACTGAATAAGAGATGTTCATTGTTACCCAACAGTACTCATTTTACCGACCTCAGATGGATGAAAGGCTGAGCGGACCCGCTGGGATTTGAACCTGTGACCATGAGGTCAAACACAGGCCCCTGCAATGGACACATTAGTCTACTGAGCCACCAGACCCGTTTGGAACACTCCACAATGTCTGCAGATAAACAACATATTTCTCTCCTGTCCATAGACATGGAATTGGAAGATTTTCTTTTGGGCCTCACATCTCCACATTCCAAAAGATTTATTTATGCTACTTATAATTAAATTTGGAAATTGTCCCAAATTGAAGCTGCCGCACGTTTAAAACAAATTGATTAAGATCATTTGGATAAAGTGTTTGCTGTTGTTAATAATAGAATTAATACACTGTCTTGTCATATTTATATTTAAATAACATTGTGTCCTCTGTTACTGATATTATGCAAAGTAACATGTCAACATTGTATCATGGGCAAAGTCAGCTTAGATTTATTATGCAGTTTAGCTAGACGCTGCAAACCCTTAAGAATGGGCACGCACAATGGGACTATTTGAATAGCAGCAATTTATTGTTGCCCTTTAATTTAACATGCAGGCAACAATTGATGGCAATTAAAGATGCAGCCTACCCAATGTTGCATTTAGAGAAGTTAGATCAACTTCCATTCACTATGACTGGAATACCTTCAGCTGTGTGGTTGATACACTGTGTTATCTCTTTACCTATTTTGACATTTCGATTCACAGCTTGCATGAAACATTTTCCTGTTGGTAGATATGAACCCCTCGGAGGCAGCTCCATTCATGAGTTATGGCCACTTACCTTCTCATCATTGTGAACATGCCAATAAGGAAGTTTTCCTTACTGGAGAGGAGTGTGACTCTTCTGTTGGACATTTAATCATTTGCAAACTTGTTAAGAACCATGGCGCATGTAATGCTTCAGCACCGAATTTGGCCTGTTATTTAAAAGGAATACCGGTTCCTGCAATTCTTCCACTTATCAAGGTCCTTTCAAATGGGAATTATTTATTGCTTAGTGATCAAGACTGCTGGAGAATGTAAGCTGGAGTCCCCTACATCTTGTCCGTTTGCCAGCTTGCCACTTGTTACAGCAACATTCTGTTCCCCCCCTACGCATAGGATTATAGATAGCTCATTGTGGCCTTACATTCCAACTTTGAAGGCAGAGTTCAACAAGCTAAATGGCCTCAAAGCATTTTTGTTTCAAAATGAGGTAACTCTCCCATCTGCTTGTGAAACCTTCGAATTGCAGGTGGCTGGAACTTTTAGCAAAATACAATCATTGTTAAACACAAACCTCCCCCTGCATTTCAGCGAATTTGTGCATTGAATTTTTAATGCATCTAACACATTTTTTAAGATTGTTGGTTCCAGCCTAGCCAGTTCATCCCAAACTGTCTGTGGAATAATATCGGCTTTTAGTCATTCCATTTTTTCCAGTGTGTTTAAAGGATTTCTGAAGTTATTCATCATTTGAGGCATTCTCATCATATTTCCCACTCTCCAAAATGGATGTTCCATTTGCAAGCCTCCTGGAACTACGATAGCTCAACACTACCGCGAGTGCATGCTTCAGCATTTTGGAATATTTTTACTACAAGAACTGGATCTTGATTAGTCATTAACATTTCGGCCTGCCAGGTTTACCTGCGTACAACCCATATTCCATGGCCTCTGGTGTCCCTTTGAGTGGGCACTAGATGTTTGCCTGGCTTTGCAGAGGTCTGCTGCTGTGGACATTGAACTGCTAATGAGTCCCTTAGTGACCCATTCTCGGGACTGTCCCTTGGGTTTGCGGCTTCCCAGCAGTGCGAGGTTTGAGCCACTCTTTTTTGAAGAAATATGTGCATCAGCAGATGGACCACTGAATACAGGCTCTATTAACAAGGATGCAGGTTACCCAGTAGCCATCTCCACATCAGCTGAGACCAAGGATCATGTCTGTTCTTTAGAACTTATGACTTGGGCTGTTAATCAGTCCTCTTTTGCGGAGTCAGACTCCTTTTTGGAGTGCCTGGCCTTTGAATTTACGAGTGACATGATGGATTCCTCTGAAGCACCATATTTGAACTCTTTTTCCTCAACTGACAATTCACTTTTTAGCTTTCCTAATATAATTTTATGAATTATACTTTGAGTTTGTTCATCTTTCAATTACATTTATATTTTTTAGTGATTTATTATGCTATTATCCTGACCAAAGGGTAGTGGGTTTCTCGTATGGCCCATTGTCGTTTTCCCTATTTTAGCCTAAATGTGCATGTTGTAGGCTGCTTTTATTTTGCACGCTTACCTTTGTGACACATTGTATTTTCACACAGAACAAGCATGTTTTCGCATTTTATTATTTTCCTAGGATTTAGTCAGAACAGCCTAGGCAAGGTCAAACAACATTGTCCCTTGTTATTCTCTCTTGTCAGACACTAGCACCTATACATAATAAAAGAATGCAGCTGGTGTTTTGAATGTACATATCTTTTCATATGACTGAGGACAGGGGTTCTAAAAAAACACTCTCACAGAGCAAAGGTCCTTAGACAAAAGTGCTGCGTGAGCTGAGAACATCCACCTATGTATGCTGAGGTACAGGATCTGCCACTAAACTCAGATATCTATTATTTATAACCACTTAGCTTCAGTAGTACGGGAGGGTTTAGACAGATCTGTCAGATAACATGACAGGGCTCTTTATTGTATGTGGTTTATTAACCATGCTGATGACATTATTGACATGTATTTGTTTTCTAACTGTGGCACAATTATTGCATCTTAGAGCATGATAGTTTAAAAACACATTGTAAACTTCCTTTGTGTCTCTTTTTTATCTTATTGTGGACAAGTACGAGTGAGAGAGCTAAAGGGTGTGTCCTGTTGCTGCAATCCCTGAGAGGGTTAAGAGTTTTATGTTCTGGGGAGCCATATCACTTGTCCCTCTGGGAAGATTAGGAGGGCAAGTGAGGCACTGTAGCTAGTCGGACTCTGGCTCATAGATACTGATGTGGTCTGAGGACTCAGTCCCCAACAGACTGATGTTCTGTGGTCCCAATCATAGTTCTGTTCCTGAGCAGAATCCCTGCAACAAACGAAGAGGGAACATAAAAGGCTCAGAAACTTAAGGCATAAGTGCAGCATTAACCTCCCCTTGCCTTCTCCTTGTTCAACCCCTGCCTTACAAGTTGTTTCTGGCAATAAGCATTGAGATGGCTTGGTGGCTCTTCTCCTGTCCCAGCAAACAGCTTTCTAGAGATATTAAAATCTACCCTCTGTTTCATCGCAACTCAGCACAAATGCCAGTTCACAAAAAGGGTAGAGCTGAGGTGGGAGAGTGTCAACCTTTGCCACACCAGCATGTTTCTACAGTACTGGCACTCCCTTCAGGTGCACCCCATCTACCGACAAGCACATCTGAGACCATCAATAGCCACTCTGCAAACTCTGGCACTATCATCGTTGGCACAATGATACCCCGTGAGGAAGGAAATTGTGACAACGGGTTGGCCGGGACCAATAGCAGAGCTGACAGCTAATCCACCGGCACTGCTAAACCCTGCGACTTATCATACTATTCCTGTACCTGTACTTGCTCCCCACCAGTCTAGCATGGAGCACCCTTGCACAGTTCTTCAAAGGCCTATTGCCATCACTATACATCATCCCTCTCCTGTGAGGGCTGTATCAACTTCACTGAGCATGTGGACCAACTACAGCTTGCCTCTGAAAGTAGTGGTGCAGCAAGTAGAATGCACCTGCAATTTCCATACATACAAACTCGAGTTTACTCCACAATCTGTCTCCAGGGATACATATGATACAATTAACAGGAGCACTATTCTGAAGCTGCTTAGGGTAGCCGCTGGCACAAGCTGTTTTAAATCTACTCACCTGGGGTCAAGAAAATCCAGCCAAAAGGGGGAGCGACAGTACTCTCACCATGTGGAGTACTCCAGACCAGGCCAATTTTGTTTGGCAGTAGAAGGATATATTTTCTACATGGGGAATCAAAGTTTCACTTGTGTTACCACCTTGTTACCCTGGCCCATTGCTTCTATTCCCAAGTAAATCCAGTGCACCGGTGGGTGGAATTCTATGTGGTGCAATTGGCTCTGATTTTTATAAATCTTTGCTGTTGTCATTATCAACCATACATGTGAGGGCACTAGGCCACTCGGGAGAAGAAATTTCACAATTCCATCAGCCTGCAAATACTTTCACAAGGATGCGTAGCCTGCCTCCGCCTATCTCCGGCCAATGAACTCTTGAAGGAGTCCAAAAAAGGCCTCTCATGGCGAACATTTGCAACATTTCAACTGACCTCGGAGGTACTTGTAACACCGACCATGGGTCATGTGCAGTCCTACACCCCATTTAAAAAACAGCTACCAGCTGTGGAATTTACTCTCGCTTCCTCTTTTGCAGCAAGAGCCTAAGTTTATAGCAAGCACGGTTTGGAAATACTCACCATGCATGACCGACAGCCCGATCACTTGGTCCTGGATACAACACAAGAGGGAGGTATGTAGCGCCCCGGCAGTAGCTGGCAGTAGATTGACAAGTGCCCATTCCCCTAAATTCTCTTTGTTAATGTGGAACGGGGGTGGAATTAAAGGGAAAATTGGCAACCACACTTAGACTGATTTTGTGCGCTCCTACTCGATTTTATGCTTACAAGAAACATGGGCCTTTCCACCTGCCAACATCAATGGGGTTAGAACATTACATCTACTAGCTATTCCATTTGCCTCTCTGCAGCCAAAAGAGGATATGGTTGCTTATATTTCAACTAGGGTTAATGCAAAACTCTTCGAATATGCCTTAGATACGCCATTCTTCCAGATCTTTCAGATGGAATTTGCCCCTGGCTCATGACAGGACATCAGGAACTTTTACAATAACATTGACATAGCAGATAGACGCAGTAGCTTGATGAAATTGGACCGTGATCTGAACTACCTTAGTGCCAGAGCA
The DNA here is from genome assembly GCF_964204655.1 of Triturus cristatus. NCBI lineage: Eukaryota > Metazoa > Chordata > Amphibia > Caudata > Salamandridae > Triturus > Triturus cristatus. The sequence goes on along the minus strand of NC_140590.1, from coordinate 1,214,609,095 downwards.
AGCAAGGAGTTGGGCATGATCTAGGGGAAAGAGACGCTTGCAGCATAGTTGACTGTAAAGTGAATCCTTCTTTCCATTTTTCTCATGATGCATTTGATAGCAACATTAATTATTTGATGATGAAATTGCACCTATGTTTTGCCAATGAATGCAGATCTATGAATGGTTTCTTTCCCCCAACCTATGTGGTTAAAGGGCCGGGCTCGGGAATTGATTTTATTCTACTGTCTTCCATCCTAGCTGTTGGGGTGGGGGAACAGTCGATACGTAATCTCTCCATGAGTGACCATCTTCCCTAAAGCCTTGCTATCGACATTAGCAGCTGGCAGGTCCAGGTGGGTAGCTCCAGGAGAATCACTGGCAATACCGTTAATAAGAGTAAGGTCACCCACATTAAATGGGAGTTTGTTAATCCTGAAATGTTTACATCTCAGTTAGTTATAGGCAATCGCGCTTTGTTTAAGATTTGCTTAGATGAAGAGGCCATGGCAGCCAGTATTAAAGATGCTTTTCCCAACTTCTCAGATGCCCTGTCGCTTTCATTACATAAGGCGCCTCACACGGATTCTGGGAGGAAAAAGGGTTGGTTTGATGCAGCAGGTTCACAATATCATAAAGAGTTGATGGTCTCACTCCACACCCAGCCCAGGTCCGCTGTTGAGTTCATGCACTGTAGGGAGCTATATAAAAGGCCGATCACTGCAAGGAAAGATACTCTTACCTTACAAGCCTGGGAGGCGTCCCAGGAAGCATCGCTTAGGAACAACCGGAAAACTTTCTGGTCTGTTATCAGTCAACCATTTCTTACAGGAAATGATGCTTCCTTTATCGACTCTACCATACCTGGCCATGAATGGCTGGTTTCTTTAGAGGAGCTTACTCCAGTACTGATGAACCGGGCAACGTCAATGCCTGCTCTGCTGCTGCAGTGGGGTGCGTCCACCCCAAGTATTGCTCCTCACTTGAAGATGTGATTACGGCCATTAAGGCCAGTCCGGGCTGTAAAGTCCCTCACCCAGATGGCATCCCTCTGGATTTATTTAAGAGTAATCTGGAACTATGGCCCCCTCTTGTTGCCAATGTCCTTAGAGCAGTGAGCACTTCTACCGAGGTTCCCTCTTGGTCCATCTCTCTTATCGTCCTGATTTTTAAGAAGGGCAATTGGGCATATTCTGGCTGCTACCGCCTCATTTCCCTCCTGGACTCCACCGTGAAGGTACTGGGCCGCATCCTGCTATCTGGTTTGGAAATCTGGGCAGATCTGACATCCAGTATAGGTTCAAGAGAGGGATGGGGACAGAAGACCAGTGTATTAATCTGTGTCTCTTCCTGGGGAAATATATATACAATCTCCAAGCATGGTACTCTGTACCTGGGTTTCATGGATTTCACCAGTGCGTTTGATCGCGTATCTCATTTGAAATTGTGGGGTATCATTGAAGTCATTAACACCATCAAGGAAATTTATTGTGATTCTAGTACTGCTGTTAGGTGCAGACGGGGAATGCTCCGAATCATTCCGGGTGCATAGAGGTGTCAGACAAGGATGCATCCTCACAACGTTCCTATTCTCCCTTTATATAAACCATTTGGATAGGGACTTAGTCATAAGGTGACAGATGGTAAAACACCCCATACCAGCCCTACTGTATGCAGATGACGCTGTTATCAAGGGTTGTACACCGGTAGCTCTGCAACGCCTTCTGAACGCTTTTGCCTCCTCTATGGAGGGGCTAGACACGAAGATTTATACTGGCAAATCTCTTGTTATGTCTTGCAGACATAGGTTGAGCCAGAGGCCCATTTTTAAGCTTCAAGCATTCCCTGTTAAACATGTGACTAATGTTAACTATCTTGTGGTAACCTTTAACTGCAGGTGATCCTGGTCCATGCAGATAAATAACAGAAACAATCAGCTTGCAAGGAGTATCAATGCAGTTTTCTCATTTGCTTCTAAATTGGGCAAAAGATCTCTCACCCACATGTTGGCCATTTATCATGGTAAATGTGTTGGTCTGGCCACTTATGGCGCAGGGGTGTGGTCACTCAGGCGGTAATGCAATTGTTGATCACTAAAAATTAATTTTCTCGTGGTCTCTTGAGCTTACCATCGTCCACTTCCTCATTTATTGCACACGGGTTACAAGGGTTCATGTACCTTGAGGATGTTTTAAGGACTCGCTCATTGTTATTGTGGCACAGGATATGGGTGGATGAGGCCCTCTCCCTTAACAGACTGCTGATCAAGGACTGTCTGCTTATCTCACGGTCCCTAAAAATCCCCTGATTGAGAGGTGTTAAGGACTTGTCAGCAGCCTTTGCGATTCCTGCCCTCAATACCCAAAAAGACATTGAGGGATATATGTTTTACGTAGTGGGAGGAAGAAAGACGGACCAGAGTGTCCACACTCCCCTCTGGTATTAATTACCTGCACCTTGATCCCTGCAGGCAAATGCACCCATTTTTATTATATGACATACAACACCATAAGCACTCTATTTTGCTTAGGTTCTGTCTCAACGTGTTCCATAAACTAGTGTACTTCCCCCAGTGCAATGCCTGGTCATGAAACCTAACTGTTGAGCGAAAGTTTTGTACCTTTTATGATCCCTGGAATCAGAGGAGATTGCTTTTATGGTTTATTCCTTTTTAGGGCTGGTGCTTAATTAAGGCAAGAAAACTGCTGGTAGCTCTCCCAATAAGAACAACATTCCTGGGTACTGTGGGCACAGACTCATTTTAATCTTGTTTTTTGGTATTGATCATTAAATTCCTGTTTGTAGAGAAGCATTTTTTGTTAGCATTCAATGGCAGATGTCTTCTTTCTGTAGCACTACGGTGCATATCATCAAGGCCATGCGATAATTATCGCTCAGCGCTCTTAGCGCGAGGATAATTATCGCCGGCCAACTCTGAATTTTATCGCGGAGATAGCGTGCTATCAGCAACGCTTATCTTCAAAGCGATAAAATTCAGAGCGCAAGCTGCCAATTGTGTGATTATCGCTGGAAATACAGTGATAATCGCACTAGGTATGGCAGAAGCTTGCTGATAGGGCAAGGCATACTTAGCCATGATATCCACCTTACATTGGATATCATGGCTAAGTCAGTTTTGAAGCAGGCGTAAGGAAAGTAGTGATAACAGAGGTTATCGCTACTTTGCTTGTCGCTCCGCAGGTTAGTGTGCCCATTGATAATTGGAGAAATGTCGCTTAGCGACATTTCTCCAGTTATGTCTGGGCAGGAACGCCCACTTTGCATCTCATTAGAGATGCACAGATGGGCGTTGGGGGAAATGGCGATAATGCAAGGATTCACGCGATAGCGTGACCTTGCCGATCAGGCGATAAAATTATCGCCGCTTTCCATCCAAAAACGGACGCTAATGCGGCGATAATAACTCTGGGGCTTGATGATATGCCCCTACATTCGAAACTGAACCCTTGGGACCATATTTTGTGTGTACCGTGATTTTATTTTGGGGGGCGCAGTTTTAAATTGCTATGTTTTATTTTATGATGTATCAATTTTAAACACTTTTGTGGTCTATTTTATATGACTGAATTTGATAATCAACTTTATTGGTTTTTAAACAGGGAAAACCAACAATAATCAAATGTAGCATGTTACAGCAATTGTAGGACATCATCACGTTACCCATACAGACAAGGCACCTGGAGTACAGAGTTGCAAAAGGAAAACAACATAAAACCTCACACATAGCTCACAGTCCCTCAAAGGAGGCATTATCATTCCAGTAATCTCAACCATTTGCCCCAGATTGTGCGATATTTCGCCGGGCACCCTTTAGCCTCGTACATTGGTCTCTCCTGTGCTGCGCATCAGTCCACCCCTCTACGCCATTTCGTTGTGGTAGGTGAAGCAGGATTTAGCCAGCTAGCAGCAATGTCCCTCTTGGCTGTGTTTAGAAATAGTTTATCGGATCTAGACCCATCCAACCCATCTGTGATTCCCACGAGCACGTTTAGCAGCCTTTGTGGGACCTCACAGCCCAGAATCTCTAAGTTTGTTCTCTATGGAGTCCCATTATCGTGTGATGATGGGGCAAGTCCATACCATGTGGAAGAAATCTGCTTGTTCTTGGTTACAGCTGGTGCATGATGCATTTAGTCTTAGCCCTACGCTATGAAGGCGTTTTGTGTTAGGTATGCTGCATGTAAGTAATACAGTTGGACCAAATGGAGTCTAGCGGAAGTGGTGACCATTTTGGGTGCCATCAGTGCGTCTCTCCAGTCCTCTTCCTCCAGAGGCCCAATCCATTCCTCCCATTGGTCCCTAAGATGGTGCAAAGTGTTGGGAGTGTTATTTGTTACAGTTCGGTAAATACGGGAGATCCCTCCCTTCCCCAAGTTGCCTTTCATGGTTTGTGCCTCAGGTGGGCTATATTCTGGTAGCGTCGTGCCATTTGATTTGAGGCTGTGGAGAGCATGGCACAGCTGCAGGTATCTATAAAACTGAGAGGAATGTAAGGAATATCGGGTTTGTAGGTCTTGAAAAGTGCACATGTGATCACCTCCCCATATGTCACTAAGTTGCGAGATGCCAATAAGATCCCAGGCCTTGAATCCCTTTAAACTGCTGATCTCCTGGAGTGGCATGTACTGGGTTAGTTTATTCTACCATTGGGTATGACCCAGGGAGGCTCGCCAGGCCAAGAGAACCCCCTGTGTCACCATAGGCAATGATCTGGGGATAGGTCCCACATACATCATCTCTTGGACCTTGGGTAGGCCCAAGATTTTCAGTTCTACCCTGTATGCCGGGTCCGACCAGCCTCCATTGAACCAGTCTTGTACCATGAGTAAGCGGGTTGCCAAATAGTACAGGTATAAGTTAGTCATGCCCATTCCTCCGTCGAAGGATGGTATCCGGCATTGGGACAGGGCCAAACGAGGTCTCCGACCGCTACAAAGGAATTAAGTGGTCAGGCTATCCAGTTCCTTAAAACAGGTTCGTGGGATATGAAATGGTGTATTTTTAATTATGTATAAAAATCTGGGGAGTATCATCATTTTGAAGAGAGCAGCTCTTCCCAGAGGGTTCAGCAGTAGCTCCTTCCATCTGTGGAGGCCACATTAAGTGACCACTCAAGGTTAGGCAGCAGGGCCACCCAGATTCCGAGGTATTTAAAGGATGACCTCCTAATAGATATTGTGGATTGTCAATCGAAGCAGTCTCTCGAACGGTCGAGAAGAACTAGAACTTATTTAGTGGGGTTTAAGTGTAGGCTGGAGGTTTGTTCAAAATGATGCAATGCCCGAAGGCAATGGGGTCAGGATTGGGCTGGTTTGGCCAAAAAAAGCAGGATGCCGTCCCCATATAGAGCGATTTTGTCTCATCCAAACCTGGCTATTTCAATCCTCTAATTCAGGTGTCGGATCGCATGAGGCATGCCAAAGGTTCCATCGCTAGGGTGGTGAGAGGGACATCCCTGCCTTGTCCCCCTTCTAATAGGAAACGGCCCTGATTATGCCCCGTTGACAAGGACGCGTGCTTGCGGTCTGGTGTATGGTACTTTAACTAAGTTACAGAAGTGTTGCCCCATGCCCATCTCAATCAGTACATCCTCCAGGTACTGCCAGTCTACAGAGTCAAAAGCCTTCTCAAAATCAATGAGAAGAAGTTCTAAGTAAGGGGTCAGTGACTGTACATTTGCTAAAGCTAGATGGAGGCATCTGAGGCAGTGTCTGGCACCTCGAGATGGCATGAATCCACATTGGTCAGGGTACCCCAGTTTGGCAGGATGGGGCCTCAGCCGGTTAGCTAGGACCGATGCAAATATTTGAACTTCAGTGTTAATGAGAAAGATAGGGTGGTAGTTGAAGCATTGCATTGAGGGGGTTGGGATTTAGGGATCACTACTATGGTGGTGGTGTCCGTTTCTGGTCGGAATGAGCCATCTTGGACAGCTTCAGCGTATACATCCAAAAGGCGGGGGACAAGTGTTTCCCGATAAGCCGCGTAGTACTCCTGCGGAAGCCCACCAGGGCCTGGAGTTTTGCCTGACACAGTACGGGATATGGCCTCATTGATGTCTTCCTGAGTAATGGGGAGGTCAAGGTCAGCTCTTTCAGTTTCATTAAGGCGAGAGAGATAGACGTACTCTTGGTGGAGCAACTCTGGGAGGAAAAGGCTAGAACGCTGCTCGGAGTAAAGCCTAGAGTAGTAGGCGGCGAAGCTTTGGCCCATCGCTGCGGGTGAGCAATGAACAATACCATCTAAGAGGTATATTCACAAGAACGTGTGGTAACTACCACAAGAGTAGCGAAACGCAACATTCAATATTGCAGCCCATCGCGGGAAAATAACCCTGTGTCAACGTGGAATCCACAACAAGGCGGTACCATGCGATGGTCTGCCGACACCGCGGACAATGTCCGCGACACAACCGGAGATAAAAACAAACCACAACACCAGAAAACCTGCGATGAGCCCATCTGCGATGAGGAAACCAGGGATAAGCCCTGCCAGGACCGCGAAACACACGGCAGGCAGGAATAAGCACAACAAAAGCCGGAAAAAGTAACACAGACCAAACAGAAAACAACAGCCAACCACAATGGAGACAAGCCGAGCCAGCAGATCACCCCACCAAACCCATTGGCAACAAAATATTGTACATGGCAGGCCAACTTGGACAAGATGAATGCAGCCTGAGAGCGGAGGAGGACAATGACAGAAAACCAGAACACCAGCAATGATGCGAAAGGCACAAACAAGCAGAAACACGCCAACAACAAGAAGGCAGCAATGCACACCGGAGGTGGGAGTCCTGCGCCACACCAGGAGCTGGATGACATGGAGGAAATGGTCTCCGCCACATCAGTCTGGAGACGGTGGCAGGACTCGGGGACCGGAAACTGCACCAAACAACAGACACAACAGCAACAAGGAGAGGAACCAGCAGGGACAGGGGGAACGGGGGGAGATGGGCACAATGGCACCTATGCACAACTAAGCACAGCACAAATGCAGACAAACCAAGCCCAAGAGTAACAACACAAACCAGGAGCACAAGTCACACAACCCTGCAATGTCACACCACTGAACAAGCACAAAAGTAAACAAAACACCGCCTGAAAGGGAGAAGGATGAGCCAAATCAGAGCTGAAGGGACATCTGACACACAATGCAGCACACACACATAGGAAACAGAGCACACCAAAATTCAAAACAATGTGGTACAAACACCAACCTGTACACAACCAAATGCAGGACACAAGTGCACCCACCTGTGGCCTGTAAACGGCCATACACATCTGGCAAAGCACGAAACAGGGACATGATAATGCACAAGTACAAACACACAGTCATGATTGGGTAGCAATGCACTAATGGCAGGGAGCCAGAGAGTCCGTGACACACACATTGGTAAACAAATCACGACACAACACAGTTGGAGACAAGTGAAAGTGAGGAAACTTTATCAACAAGTGCGGGTCAGTACGGACAAGAGAAGTGCCACGATATGCAGATCAATGCAGCAGCATGTCTGAATGACGAACGTAGGAAAGCGCCCATGTCCACATCGGGGGAGTCCATCACCAACACAAGTCAATGCGAACCAGCGTTGGTTGTCCGCCTCTGGATCATAAGTCCAGGCCAATGCAGCCATTTTTGCTGTCGTTTTGGGACATGTGACCAGATTCCCAACATGCAATCAGGTGTCGGGACACGTGCAATGGGTCACATCCAGTCGTGGCTGCAGGTACCTTGTCACTCGTCCATGAACGCTAGTGCAGCTGCGTAGGCCAACATCTCCAATGAGCGATCCTCGTCCACCACATCTGACATGCCGTCGATGTAATCCATCAGCTGACCCGGACAGATGTGCTGACTCTAACCACTGGACCCAATGTGCAGCAAAGTCCAATTGGGTAGTGGCTCAATGTGATCACTGCACACGATGGCTCGTGCAATCTCCCAGGTCCAGTTTCCAGCCTGCATGCCAAACATCCATGCATGCCATAAGCGGGCATCCTGTCGACACTCCTGGTCGTGGGCCAACAGGGGGCACACACACACGTTGAAATCCAGGTCACCTACCGCTATGTTGGAGAGGCATACATCCATGGACCACTCATTTATGCACGAGCGACAATGCAACACAGGCTGCACGCAGGTGACGTGCGCAGGGCGGAAGCCCAGCCGGTAACTTATCCGCAGCACTGCCAACGGCAGTGCCCCCAGTACATGCAGCAGACGTGCAAGGTACAGCTCCACTTGACTGGAGTAGGCCATTTGTCTGGGAAGGTCTGCCATTGCATCAGTGGCTCTGCTTGAAGCGGCACTGGCATGCCCTGAGACAGTCCTGTGGATGAAATGGCACAGCTCGCTGCAATGAGCAGTGTCTGTGGGCAATGGGTACAGGCCTTGGGTGGGGTGGGAGTACGTGTGAAAGCCATATCAAGCACGCAAACTACGACCATGGACTACTGCGTGTGGGATGTGTACACGTTGGTTTCACGCCGGGCAGTGCGTAGTGTGGGAGTCACAAGCAAATGCTATCGTTCCTGTCAGGAGGTGCTGGGCACATGCAAGTTCCTGCTCGGAGGTGCAGATGTGCTACCGCCTGATAGTACAGACAAAGGACCTTTCATCCCTACAGTATTTTCACCAGCTGCATGCATACAGGAGACGTACAGAGGCCGGTCGTGGATGTTGTGGTACGTCTGCGACCCTGGGAATCATGGATGACATGCCCAGCACGATGTACATGGGGGGACTCACTGTGTGTCACGTCGCCACACAGCCGTGCCTCTCTGCCACGGGCACCCACACTTGTGTGCGCTGCACGGTTGCTTCACGTACACTCCTATGGGACACCATTCAAATGCCTGTCCACGCATGTCCAGCGCCATGCCAACGACACCGTGACGATGGCCTACAAAGGTGTGCGCCAACCTGGGTGTAGGCCAATGGTCCGGACAGGGTGGACACAGCTGTCCAGCCCATGGCTGGCTAGGATCGTGCTGCGAATGCGGCCAAGCAGCCAACTCATGCATCTGTAAGACTGATACACATCACACCTGGCATGCATGTGCCAAGACCCTGAGCGTCCTAGCGCTCCTACATGTCCCCGTACCTGCGGGCCCACCCTCCAGGTACATGCCACATTGCAACATCGTGTGCCACCGCTGCATATCATCGAAATGTAGCTGGGATCTATCACGCCCTGCAGATCTCCATCATGGCATTGCCGCCACAAGGCTTGGCGCTGATGAATGCTGCTGCCCCCAAACCATCCACATCTTCCCCCCCTGGTGTGTCAGTGCCTCCCATTGCAGCAGGCGTATCCACTCAGGCACCTGATGTGCCAGTGGCACACACTGCCGCATCCGGTACTGCAGGGCAAACATCCGGGGACGAAGACGTGGATGGGTTTGTGATCCGTAGGAGGTACTAGCATTTATTTCCACCACCTGTCCTGTTTCTGCGTGTTCCCGCACATGGTCTCATGAGCTTCCACTGACCCCCAATGCACTCCGATGCACTCACCTTGGACAGCGACATCGACTGCCACATCCTGTTTGACGACCAATGACATGGCGGACAGACTGTGGACTGTACCCTTCCTCTTCCACAGTACATGTCATCCCTGGATGGACTCTGGCTGGTCCTCCACGGGCCCATATTGTGTAGTGTGCTCGGCATTGCCCTGTACCGCTCCAGCTGCATAACTGCACTGGATGTGCAAATAAACATCCAGTGATGCACTGCTGTGTCATGTCTTGCATCATTCAGGTATGGATGTGTGGTTGAATGTGGGGACAGTGCCTTCACTTGTGTCAATGACGTTCATCCTGTGGGATGCCAGTCAGAGGGTGCGACATGCATTTTGTGTACCGGGTCCTGTGGACACTACAACAGGGACACACCCATCCGTCAACTCCTTGTCCGGACATGGACTGGACCATGGCCAGAGCCCACGAGTCATTGTTGCAGGCTCTGCGCTGGTCTGGCGTACGGCAGCCCAGACCACTTCGCTAATGCTCCGAGGGGGGGCCCTGATTGCTACCCGTCGTCGGCATACTCGCTAGTTTATTTGAAAGTTTTATACAGCGCGAACAAGACCCTTGCGGATATCAGAGTGCTTTACAGGGTGAGTGTCTAGGTTACAGATGCATGTCTAGGTTACAGAGAATAGTTATTTACACATCTGGTTAAATGCAAGTCAAAGCACGTATACACATAGTCTCGTAAATGCATAGTATAAGGTACATAACAAATCGTTCCCGATATGTCAGGCATAGTGTAGATATACTATCTAGGATATCTGGATGGTCCATGGGCATAAAAAGTACAGTAATGAGGGTACGTTTGGTCTCATAATTTCTTTAATCCATGCTCTGGTGAATTTAGCCATGAGAAGTGATTTCACTTCTTTTTTGAAGGATGTAGTAGAGGGATTAAGTCTGATTTCTGGAGGTAGAGCATTCCGGATTCTGGGCGCCATCCCTGAAAAGGTTCGGTTATATGTTTTCTTCTTGTTGAATCTTTGCGGTTTCAGTAGCAGGTTTTTCGCACTTCTTGAGGATCTGATCCCACCAGAGAGTGTCAGTTTCTGTGCCAAATAGCTGGGTGCCTTGTGACACATGGCTTTATGAGTCATACATGCTATTTTCAAATTAATTTTGGCTTCAAAAGGTAGCCAATTTAGAAATATTAGGTCTGGGGAAATGTGGGAGCTTCTTTTAGAACCAGTGATGAGTCTCGCTGCTGCATTGATTGATGCTCTAAGAGGGCCCGTTGTAGCTTTGGGCAGGCCACAGAGAGAGACACTCCCGTAATCCACTCTTTGGATAACTAGAGCTTGTACTGCCAGCTTGAAGTCCTTTTCCGGCAGGAAAGGTTTCAGCTTCCTCAATGTATTAATCTGAAAGTTTGCTCCCTTTGTTGCGTTGCTGATGTTTTTTTGCATATTGAGGTTTCTGTCAAGTGTTATTCCCAGCGATTTCGCTGAATCCACAATGATTGGTTGGCTGTTGAGTGCAGTAAGGTGTTTGATCCAGTCTTGCATTATGGGAACTTGGGCGGGAGGAGCGATTAGGAGGAATTCAGTTTTGATGGCATTTAGTTTGAGCTGGTTTTCTGCCAACCATGTCAGGGTTTTTCGGAGAGTTATGTTGAGCGATTTGATGTCTTCTAGGGTATGCATCTTAAGGTATAGTTGTGTGTCATCAGCGTACATGTGATATTGCACTTTAGATGCATAGAGAATTTCGGTGAGTGGTTCCATGAAATGATTGAACAGTGTCGGGGATAGTGAAGACCCTTGCGGGATCCCTAAAGTTACTGGGACGGGTTTGGACAGGGAGTGGTTGACCTTGAATTGTTGTGATCTGTTTTGGAGGAACGAGGTAAACCAATTTAGCACTGATCCCGATAGTACCATTCTGTGTTTCAGAAGATCAATCAGGTTCTCGTGTTTGACCGTATCAAAGGCTGAGGAGAGGTCTAGCAAGATGAGTAAGCAAGCTACATTCTGATCTAGGATTTGTAGAGCATCGTCAATTATATGTGTCATGGCTGATTCAGTACTATGACCTGCACGGAAGCCTGATTGGTATTTGTTAAGAAGGTCAAAGTGATCAATATGTCTTATCAGCTGGAGGTGTACACATTTCTCTAATAATTTGGCCAAGGTCGGAATGTTGGATATAGGGCGGTAGTTGTTTAATTCCGTAGGGTCGGCCGTAGGTTTCTTTAGAATGGGGGATACCTGCCCGGCTTTGAGGGTGTCCGAGATGCAACCTTGTCGTAGGGCGCTATTTATGATCTTGGTCCAGAGAGGTAGAAGCAGCGGGGTGAAGTCTTTTACAACGTTTGCGGGGAGAGGATCAGTGACGTGACTGGCAGGATTCAGGGCAGATAGTATTTTGCGAATAGATTCTTCACTGTAAGTAGCAAAAAATGACCAGGATGCGTCATTTTTTAGGTCGAACTTTGATGAGATTTGGTGTGGTGCAATTGGAAGGGATGGGGAAGTTTTCATATGTGAGACAGAGTGTGAGATTAGATCTTTGAGAAGCTCCTTCTTAATGCTATCAGTCTTTTGAGTGAAGAAGGAAGCAAATTCTTCACAATTGGGTTTTGATTTATCTTGCGAACGGTGAGGTGCATCCTTAGATTGAGTTTTGATTAACTCAAAGTTTTTTGGGACGCTTTTTTGCCTGGTCTAGTTGATGGCTGAAGAAGTCTGCTTTAGTGCGCTTGATCTTTCTGTAATATGCATTTCTCTTCTTCCTTAGTATCTTGAGGTGATTGGCGGATGGAGCTGATCTCCATGTGCATTCAGTTGATCTGAGAGATCGTCTATCCTCATTGAGTTTTCCAATGTACCAGGGCTTAGAATCTTTGGTGGAGTCTCTCTTTAGTTGAAGGGGGGCTACCTCATTTAGAATCAAGTTCGTGGAATTGAGGTAGTGATTGGTGATGTGCAATTCACTGGTCTAGCTGTCAGCATGTCACAGCCACTCCATGAGGGCAGGTTTTCACACACACCACACCCATCCGGCACAGGCGTCACAGTCCATGTGCCTCCACCAACATAAGGGGCTGACGACGTTACATCCGGTGACGACTGGGTGACGGCTGCTCCAAGCTTCTCATTCATAAAGGGCCCATGAGTTGTTGCGCACAGGGTTGGTGGCATCCGAAGCCGGGCGGACGGCACGGGCCTACCGCCATGAGGCGCAGACTGGGGTTGCACAGGGTTAGTGGCATCCGAGGCCTCGCGGACGGCACAGGCACCCCGCCTCAGGACGGTAATTTTGGGTGCACTGAGTCAGTGGCACCTTAAGCTGCTGAGCGGGTGTGCAGCCTGCGATGATGCCTCGTCCCGCCAGTCCGGTCAGCTCAGGTTTTGTGTGCACTGCTGGACCGCAGTGTAGGCCAGAGCCAGCAGGCAGCACGGGCCTACCGCCCCGTGACGTTGCTTCCGGGATCCCAGAGTTAGTGGCACTCATTGGGCAGAGCGGGTGTGCAGCCTGTGCCGGTGCCGGGTGCACTGGTATGTCAGATGCCATGGAGTGATCAAGACCCAGCACCAAACATGAGACCTGTTTGCCTGCGGGGCGTGGCTGCATGTTGTGGAGGGTGCCATGTCCGTGGGCACCAGGCTTGTGACTTGCAGTGGCATGTGGTAGGACCTCCTGTCTACGCGCCGTTGCCGGAAGGTGAGCAGTGAGGCCTGGGTGTGCATGGGCGGGCATGCTCTGATGGGCGGCGGGAGGGATTGGGGTGCCTCTGCCTGGGTGTGCATGGGCGGGCAGGCGATGTTGTCTTGTGCAAGTGTGTGTCCTGTGCCAGTCATGTATCTGAACACTGTTTTAGCTGACGGGTCTGACTCAGATGTGTGACCTGTTGAAATGCAATACATACATGCATGTGGTTGGAGACACACTGGTGGCAGCAGGTGAGCAGTGTGGCCTTGGTGTGCAGGTGTGGCACTCTCTCTCTTCTTCGCTCTCTCTCTCTCTCTCCTTCTCTTCTTCTCTCTCTCTCTCCCTCTCTTCTTCTCTCTCTCCTTCGCTCCCTGTCCTTTGATGTGTGCAGGACACACCTTCTCATCATGTTTTTTTTCTTGCAGGCTGGGACCTACGGATTGTCCCGAGGGGAGCGGCCATGTGTCTTCATTTCATTTCAGTGTTAATTTTAATAAAGTTTCATTTGTTGCTTTGAAAGTGAATGTGTGCTGCTCATTTCTGTATCGACACATGCATGTCACCAGTTGTGATTGTGCGACATCAGGCAGATTATTTTGTACATGTTTAGGTGTAGCTGATGTGGCATGTCTTTGGTCGGGGGAGTGCCAGTGAGGGGGGTCCTGGGGGTGGTGGCGGTGGGTGTTGTGGCCCTCTTCGGTGTCTGGAATGCATGATGGGTGGCTCCATGCCATCTGTTGCCCCTCTTGATGTGGCCCTGGGCTGTTCTCCCTTTTGTGGTGCAGGCTGCCGTCCGACTTTACACCAGGTCAAAGCAGGTGTAGATTTCCTGGTGCTAGCATGCCTTATCGCCTGTTTTGTGTTTTTATCGCAGATCTGGCTGGTCGTTGAGAATGTTGAGGTGTGATGTCGTGGCTTTTGGCACGGGAACGCCCACTCTGCATCTCATTAGCGATAGCTGCGGGGGGCCTCTGTGGCGATGTTTTTTGCGGATGCTATCGCTGGTAAACTGGTGCTGTGGGCTGTTAGTACCAGCTTGTGAATGGGGAGGTAAATTTATCACGACTTTGGCTGCGATGAAGTGCCGCAATTCAGCGATAGCTCCTTGTGGATATGCCCCTAAATCTTTAATCTCTGGGATTATGCAATTAGCCATGGGGTATTTGGCCAGTCGGTGAATAATCCTTTCATTTTTGTCCCCCCACCCATACACCCTAGCTACAGAGGATCTCCACAGTAGTCTAGCGGCCTCCATGGAGGTCTGCTTGATCTCATCCCTTAAAAATGCCAGCCGTATGTCCTGTGCGTCGTCTCTCTGCTCTGGTAATTGGTTTTCAAGGAGGGTTGACTGGGCCTTCAAGAGAGTGATCTGGTAGTTCTGGGTTAGTCGTTTAAGCTTAAGCTGACCTTTGGCAAAGGCGTTTATGGTGGCCTTACCCGCTTCCCACAAAGTGCCTGGGGAGGAAACAGAGTCCTGGTTAGTGAGAAAGTAGTGCTTGAGTTCTTTACCTCTAGTTTTCTTAAACTCCCTGTCCATGAGGAACCATGCATTCATCCTCAGTATGTCTGGGGCATCTTCCACTTCAAGAACATGGGTGAATGGTCAGATATACCCCTAGGAAGGATGATAATGTCCCTGATTTTCTGGCAGTCGAGGGCAGGCATGAAAATATAGTCAAGTCGTGCATGTGTATGGTGTGCGGCAGATGTATGTGTGAATGGTTTGTTCTGGGGATGCCAGATTCTCCAGGCATCACAGATTGCTAGGGTATTTGCCCAGTTTGCTAAGAGCTTAGCGTGGGTGGATCTTGTGGCAGATAGGGTGTTTGCTGTATAAAGGACAGGGTGCTTAACTGCGTTAAAGTCACCTCTGATTATTGTCGTCTCAGGGGATAGAGAGGAGATGAGGTCTGCGGTGCGTTTGAGAATGGGAGTAAGCAGTGATGGCGGGGCGTATATAGAAACCAAGTTGAGGGCATTGCCTCCTATAGTTCCAGTCAGGGCTACAAAGCATCTTAGAGGGTCGTTAGTGCCTTTGGTAAACACAAAGGAAAGATTATGGCGCATGAGGATTGCTACGCCTCTTGACACTCGATCAAACCCTGAGTGTCAAACTCTGTCATAGCCGTATTGTGTCAGAAAGGGGCAGTTGTTACCTACAAGGTGGGTTTCTTGGAGTAGTAGTATGTCAGCTACTTGGCGCTGTGTGTATTGCAGGACTGCTGTCCTTTTGACTTTGTCTAATAGCCCATTGACATTCCATGACATTATATGGAGCAGGTCCCTGCCATTATGTGTGGCTGTCATGGTGGGTGGAAGTGTAGATGAGGGCCTGTGAGATGAATGCACTGTTTCATATGTGAGCTATGGGGCTACAAGTACGTCTCTGCAGCATGGGCTTTGCACGCGAGTGTCATATTGCTGAAGAAGAGTGCTGGTGTGGTAAACAGGGTGTAAAATCGAAAAACCGGGACAACGGTCTCCCCTCCCTTCTCTACCCCCCCACCCTATACTTAATGAACAAAAGCATCTGTCATCCCTAACAATTAATACAATGCCAAACTAAAAGGCTTGGATGTGGAGATTCATGGAGGACCCCTCCTCACATAAAGGATATTGTATTGTTGCAATCAGAAGAACTAGAATTGTAGTAGACACACCTATAGAAAATAAGCCACCTCTTATGTTTCAGGCAGTCTGCAGCTGATCAGGGTTAACATGCTAGGAGTGCTGGACTCCGAGAGAGGTTCGAGTCCGCGAGGTCAATTGGAGGGGTTCTAGGTGAGGCAGTTCCAGGGTCTGCGTGGCCCCCTGAGTCAGGTCGTCGCGGGGAGTGGGAGTTGTACAGAGGCTCCCGAGCTTTTGGATGCGGTCTGGGACTGATGGGCATAGGAAGTGTGGGGGATGCAGGGGTCATATTCCCCCAAGATTTTGAAGTGGGGGGGATGCAGGGGACAAGGGTGGGGGGAACAAGTAGACAAAAGAATTTCTCATCTCCCTTCCTTGATTCACAGGGCCTTTAGTGCGTGAAAGCCCTACCTTTAATGGCCCTGCAGGCAGAGCCTGCCTTTGCTAAGATAGCTCCCTGAGAGCGGAGAAAAATCTGGCAGCCTTGCTGATGGTAGTTAATTGAATGAGGCAGCAGGGTGTTCCTTTGTGTTCACTGTTTAGTACACGGATGAACAGCGACTGGCACCTGAACCCAAACATCTAGGAACTCCCCCAGCTCACCTAAATCACATTTAGCTTATCTGCCCACGCAGATGATGGTTTTGATGATGTGTGCCAGCAGGGGTCAGAGGGTGAAGGGAGGATAAGAAAAGCGCTAAAGGGGTGCTAAAAATATCAACTGCACTGTGATAATGAAGTACTAAAACCTCTTTAATTGGCAAACCATACAAAAACAAACAGGCAGAGACAAGGATAAGGCTGGAGCAAGAGGAGAAGGGCGTTGCTGTTGGCATAACCATAACGCACACAGCTCCATGTGCCCCTCAGAAATTGGTGCCTAAGGCCTAGCCCAGCTCTCCCACGCTACAGGCTGGCCCTGACTGCACATGACCTGTGACCTGCGTTCAGTTACCTGTCACCATTCTGATAGTCACAGAGGCCACCCGCCCCAGACACTTTTGTTGCACTGCAACCCTCCAGGAATTGTTATAAACTCTGCCACAGCTGCCTGCAGTCTGCACTTCTGAGAACAAAGAGAGAGAGGTCCTTTGTTGATTGCTGTCCGATACTGCCCTTCCCCAGCCCTACCCTACCTGCCGCCTTGAAGACCCAGGCCTGAAGGCAGCAGTAAGATTTGAAGAAGTAAAGTAAAGAGATTTGGGAAAATACAGTTTTTGCCTATGTGTTTCACCACTCTTGTAGCGAGCATCCTCAAAACACACACACACATGCTTGCATACACACATGCATGCATGCACACATGCATGCATGCACACACAAGCGCAAGGGTGTCCCTGTCCCCTCCAGAAATTTTGTGTCTCCTACACTGCTGCCGGGACCCAATGGTGATTCCGATCTGGCCCGACGCGTCCCCCATCCCCTGCGTGAGCGTATGCGGCCGCTGCCCGGCATGGGTGACCCTATTTGGGCATCTCCAGTTTGGACTTTAGGGGGCTGGTCTGGGGCGTTCATTCTCAGAGGGCGCTCCTCCGTCAGCCATGTCCAGGCTGCCTCAGGGGACTCAAAGAAGAGGGTTTTAATCTGAAACACCACTCGGAGGTAAGCTGGAAAGAAAAGCCTGTATTGGAGGTCTAAAGCACGGAGTTTCTCTTTAACCTCAACGAATGATTGTCTTTGAGTTTAGACCTCCCGTGTATAGTCGGGGAAGACCATTATTGGGTTACCCTGGTACATTAGGTATTTTTGCTTGCGTGCTTCATCGAGGATGGACTCTCTCCTTAAAATTGAGGATCCAAGCAATTATCGGCCTGTGCGGTGCTCCAGGCGGAGGTCTTGGGGCCAGGGAGCGGTTGGCCCGCTCAATCGCAAACCACGAGGAGAGGGAATCTTTGGGCATCCATGAGTTTATCCAATGTTCGATGAAGTTGCTCATCTGTCCCTGTTCTGAGCCCTCCGGAAATCCCACAAGGCGGAGATTATTGCACCACGACCTGTTTTCCGCGTCCTCTGCTCGCCTATGTAGTTCTTTAGTGTGGGTTTGCAGACGTGCAACTTGGTCTTTTAACTGGTATACGTCATCTTCTACTGTGGAGATCCGGGACTCAATTTCTTTGATCCGGGCCTTCACAGCGCAGAGATCCTGTCGGAGGAGTGCCATGTCGCCTCGGACTTCACCAATTTTGCTCTCTACTGAGGTTTGCAAGGCACTGATTGCTTGAAGGATGGTGTTGAGGTCGGTGACAATGGGGGCACTCTTCTCCGTGGGCCCACCCATCGCTCCGGACTCCATGGTCGTGTATTGGTCCATCTTGGTCTGCGTTGTGGGGGGGGCTCGACCCACGGTCTCTTCCCATTGCAGCAGTTCGGTGTTTGCCTCCCCGGGGGTCAGCGCCTCCAGGCGTTCCCAGTGTGATCAGAGGAGGAGAGTGTGCCTCGGTTCGAAAAACGTGAGTGTGGCAGGAGGGATTAACCAGTCTGGCGGTCAAGGATCAGTCTCTTCGTGGCAATGAACGGTGGGTGGACACAGGGAGGAGGATGACTGTCTGGGCCCCTGCGGTCCACCCACGGCCGGTGCGGATCTGCTCCCACCACTGCGCGATTTTGCAGTCAACCTCTCTTCACATAGATGGCTAAGTGTTGCTGCACCAGACTGTTCTGGGGGGGTTTTGGTTGTCCAGTCACCCCTGCATGTCGCTGTCACCAACACTCACCAGGTCGTGGGAGGTCCAAGGACCGGGTGTTCTTTGAATGCTGGTGGGTCGACAGATCTCATCAGACTACTCTTCACCCACCGGATCAGTAGGCGGGAACCAACTTGTGAGCCCCATGCTGCCCGAAGTGGCAGCCGAACCCTCTGCCTCACCTGCTCGTCAAGCACAGCCGGCACAGGCCCAGGCCTCCCAGGGGGACCAGTTGGCAGTTCACCTTGCACCGGGAGGTTGAGGTCCAGAACCTAGGCTTCGCCCCGTGTCGGCGAGCCTCCAATAGCAGCGGGGTGGGACACACAGTAGATACTTTCAGGCACGTGGAGGGTCCAGGCCCAGGGACCCTGGGACCCTGGGTGATAAGCAGCGCACACCTCGGGCTGATAGGTCTCCAAGTCGCAGGGCAAAGGGACAATTCATAGCGCGCTGGGGCTTCCGCTGTCATGGGACGTGGGAAGCCTCTCCCAAGACTCCCGCTGCCCGGTGGCAGCAGGCGAACCACCCTGGTCAAGACTCCCCGCTGCGGGACCGCCCAGATGCAGATCGCTGGGACTGCAGCTGCTTCAGGCCAGAAGGATAAGTTCAGGGGCAGGCCTGGTTCTTCCCATGCACTGCAGCCCACAGACTCACCAGGCCGCAGGAGACTCGGGAAGCTGGTGCTCCGCTTGCGTTGGTGGGCTCATGGGATTGCAGTGCACTCGCGGTCTGAACCCCACACAGGTCTCCAGAGCCGAGGCTCGTGTCTCAGCTTCAGAGGCGCAGTCAGGGTAAGGGAGGCCCTGCTCAGGCCACACCTCAGGGCTCTTCTCACTTGGCATGCAGGGCCGAATGGTCCCACGGTCCACACCTGGTATTTGTCCCGCACGGGCTACCACATGGGGGGGCCCAATCCGCAGCAGGGACACTCTCCTCGCCAGCCCCCGCGTCAGTCCAGGTGTGGTCTACAGCATCGACGAGCGGTGAGTGAGTGTCGCCATTTTACGATCGTCGCAGCCGGGGGACCCGGGTGCAGGGCAGGCCACAGTGCCTGAATTTACAATATTGTGCCTCTGATGGTCCGCACGAGTTGTAGTATGATGCAGGCGGCCAGTTAATAGGGTGCCTGATTGCCGATGGTGGCGGATTCTGGAGCGGATGACGGAGGGGTCCGAAGCAGTCTTAGCGTGCGACCGCCATCTTGACGCTTCAAGCCACGCCCCTAATATGACTGAATTATTTTGATTTGACTTGACTGTCATGACTCTCCTCAATTCCAGGAAGTATATGAAGACTTCAATGATAGATTATATTTATGTTATTGAACATTATTTACAGAAAGCTCAACAAAATCTATAAGTGCCTAGTGCTTTTTGTAGATGTGATTCATTTGGTAATCTCTCCAATCTCTTCTGCAGGTAGAGGGGCCTAGGAAATTCAAGCTTTTTCTCAATCAAATCAATCAATCAGGGGAATTGTAAGCTCGCTACTCACCCGGGAGGGTCTCAAGGTGCTGAGGGGGGAGGGGCGGGGGGTCCGCAGGTCTGTTTAGCCAAAGAGCCAGGTCTTGAGAGTCTTCCTGAAAGTGTTCAGGGAGGGGGCGCATCTGATGCCTGCCGGTAGCTCGTTCCAGGTCTTTGCTGCGATGTGAGAGAATATGATCGTCTACCTGCTCTGGCTCTGTGGATGTGTGTGGTTTTGGCTAGGGAGAAGTTGGAAGATCGGAGGCTTCTTTTGGGTACGTGGAAGTTGATTCTGTCATTGAGGTATTTGAGTCTGATGTTGTGTAGGCATTTGTAGGCGTGGGTGAGGATTTTGAAGGTGACTCTTCTCTCCACAGGGAGCCAGTGGAGTCTTCGTAAGTGTTGGCTGATGTGTTTGTGCTGGGGGATGCAGAGGACGAATCTGCCGGCGGTGTTCTGTATTGTCCGGAGTTTGCAGAGTAGGGACTTGTTGATGCCGGCATAGAGTGCATTTCCCTAGTCCAGTCTGCTTGAGATGAGTGGGTGGGTGACTGTCTTTCTTGACTCAGGGGTGATCCATTTGAAGGTCTTGCGAAGGATGCAGAGAGTGTTGAAACAGCTGGAGGTGACAGCGTTGATCTGTTGGTTCATGGTGAGAGATGAGTCGAGTACGATGCCGAGGTTTTTTGCGTGGTCTGAGGGGGTAGGTGGGCTTCCGAGGGTGGTCGGACACAAGGTGTTGTCCCATACTGAAGGGGTGGTTCCAAGGACCAGGACTTCTATCTTCTCAGCGTTTAGTTTCAGGCAGCTGTTGGTCATCCAGACTGCGACGTCTTGCATTTCTTTCTGGAAGTTGAGTTTGGCAGTGGTAGGATCTCTGTTGAGGGAGAGGATGAGCCGGGCGTCGTCGGCGTCGGATACAATGTTGAGGCCGTGTTGTCTGACGATGGCTGCGAGGGGGGCCATGTAGATGTTGAAGAGTGTTGGACTCAGAGATGATCCCTGTGGGACTCCGCAGGTGATTTTTGTCCGATCAGAGAGGAAGGGTGTTAGTCTGATTATTTGGCTTCTTACGGTGAGGGACGATCGGATCCAGTCCACGGCTGTCCCTTGTATGCCAGCGTCGTGTAGTCTGGCGACAAGTGTGCGGTGTGAGACGGTGTTGAAGGCCGCTGACAGGTTGAGTAGGATGAGGGCTGCGGAGTGGCCTTGGTCCAGGAGGGTGCGAATGTCGCCTGTGGCGGCGAGTAGGGTGGTCTCGGTGCTATGGTTGCTCCAGAATCCAGATTGGGGCAGGTCGAGGACGGCGTTCTCTTCAATGAATCGTGTCAGTTCCCTGTTGACTGTTTTCTCATGTCCACGAGACCCAGGAAATGGGCAAAGCCAGCAGCCCATTTCCACAAAAAGCCACCCATATGGCATGATTTATGAAAAAAACATAGAATACTTTACATAAGAAGTAGCAGAATGTTCGATCTTGTGTGGGCATTCTGTTTCTGTGATGTGGATGTAACTGAAGAAGTTAGACCGGTCATTGTGATTAGAGTTCCCTATTTATCCATACATTGGTTTCACACACAAGGAAAAACAAAGCAGTGAATTGCCAACCTCTTGCCAGCAAGAGCCGCAATGCCTATAACTGATATGATGCTTTTAGTAATGTGCTGCCCATTATCTACAAAACTGAACTTTTTAGGTAGAGAAGAGTTTTGAGTGATGACATAAATATAGGAACATAATGCAAATGCTTCACTCTTGTGGTAAAAAAAGAAACACAGACTGACCTGGCATGTCCCGTTTTGTCCATTCTGGTCCAAGGCACATAGTATTGTTTGTTGAACGGGATCAGATGAATTGGCCAGGCCATAAATACAGTTACAGTGTTTCCGTCCAATCAGCTGCAGTTCAACCGCCCGTAAGTCCACAGGCCAATAATTGGGAGCTAGAATGGTTAAAAAAACAAAACTATCTATACACGATCAGCAAAGTATCACAAGGATATCGGCCAAGAGAAGGCGAGAACCCCAATCCACACCATATACAGCTTTCCGAATGTTATGATGTTACAACGCATACAGTTACAACGCATGCCTTTACAATGCAGTTTTTACATCGTAACATCCTTTACAACGCATTATTTTAGAAAGCATTCCATTACATCGCATTATACCATTACAATGCATACCATTACAACGCATTTAAGGTAAGTGTTGGATAGTGTAGGGGTAATAATTACTATTCTAACTCCAGTGAGTGCAACAGTAGGGTAAGTGTCGGATAGTGTAAGGGTACTATGTGTTGTAATGGTATGCGTTGTAATGACTTGCAATGTAATGCCTGCATTGTAGTGACATGCGTTGTAATGACGTGTGTTGTAGTGACATGCGATGTAATGCTGTGTTGTAGTGACATGAGATGTAAAGGATGTGGCGATGAAACGGCTGCATTGTAAAGCTAGTGCGATGTAATGACTGCGTTGTAAAGGTTGTTTCCCACAGCTTTCCATGTCGTTTGTGATCAATAGCTCAGAGTATGGGTTTCTGCAAAAAGTTATGGACTTGCACAAATGATGCTTTTGGAAACATGCTGTGCCTAACCCGCTTTTTTAGATTCCTTAATCAGCCTAGAAAAATGGGCAACAGGTTGTTCCCCCATCCCTGAAATATACAACTATAGTATGAATCAGTAAATAGGAACATGATTATTTATATAAAAAAAATACTTCTATTTGGTAGCATCCTCCCCAGAAACAAAAGCAGGCCTCTATAACAGCTTAGAGAAAATTCATTATTTAAGCTACCTTTGCCTTAGGCCATTGCTGCCACCATTTATTCATGCCACTGCCACTGCTACGCCTAGTCTAATTTATTATTTTATTTGTATTTCATTGAATTTATCATATTTAAACAACATGAGCTTACTATTAGGCTTTATGGCGCTTGAGACAATGTTCAGCAAACTACACTCCAGAAGAAAAACAAAATAGGATGAACAGACCACAGGAAATGAACAGTATGTAAGCTTTCAAAGGAAGAGCAGGTAGGGCTCAGCTTCCAGTATGGACAGAGGCAGGGGTGTATAAGCCCACTGAACATACACTTAATGGCCGACCTCATCATCTGGCTTTTCAAAAGAGGTTGAAGAAAACATTGCTCAGTCAAGAGCAAATTCCTGGAGAGTCAGTGGGGGAATAGTGCTTGGAACACATTTCTGGGGGAAACGGCATTAACAACGCGGGCTAAACCACGCATATGCGTGGTTAAGGAAGTCAGCGCACTATATTCTGAGCGGATGGGTGGGGAGCGGAACAGGAAGGGCCGGGACGCAGCTTGGTAAGTAGGGCTGGTGCCAGATTTTAGGGCTCAGGGTGGTGGGCTTGAATTAGGACCGTTTTTTTGCGCTGGGGACTGGGTTTTAGGGCTCAGGGCAGGGGGGGAACAGTTTTTAGGACTGGGGTGGTGTGGTGCAGGGCTGGGGGCTGGGTTTTAGGGCTCAGGGCGGGGGAAGGGGGGTCTGATGCTCACCACACATATGCCTTAACCAATCATGACTTTACAATGACATGAATTGTAAAGCCATGTGTGGTAAAGGCATGCGTGGTGAAGACCCGCTTGTGGTTGAGACCACGTTGTTTAGTCATGTGTTGTTCTGTCATACAACCCTTTCTAGGCCACTCCCGCCTGCTGCATTATAAATCATTCAAATAATTTTACATTTAATGTTCTTTTCTACTGGAAGGTAAATGGCCTATGCCACTACTGATATTGGGACAGAAAAGGTCCCTGGCATAGCTCTGGAGAGTATGCGCCCCTAGCACCATTGCAAGTTCTGAGGAGTTTTGGATTTTTTTGCTTCAGTACATACAACAATCATGTTGTGCACTGAAGACTATGTGACATAGAACGCAACCCAGAGTGGGGCTCCTTGGTCTGTACGTGCACACTGTGAGCACTCACCTTTTACTGAGTGTGTCTACTGTCAGCTCATCAAGCTGCTGACAACTGGTAATGGTGGCAGAGACACATAGTGGCAGTCAGGACATTTTTACCTGTCACTTACCTGTGAGAGTCGCCTACTGAACTCTCCCGTATTTTTAAATGGTCTGCTAGTCCCCTACACCTAGTTTCTTTGCTATATCCATGTGGGACAGGGATGATGCGTGTGTATGTGAGATGTCTTTGTGTAGTGGTTGTGTGTTTGTTAGATGTGGTTTTACATAAAATACATTTTGATTTTCAGCACCCAAATGGTTCTCAAGTGGTGGTTAGAGAGAGTCACAGACAGCAATACAAATTGTTAGCTCCTCCAGAACATTCCAGAGATCCTTTACAGTGGGCCAGAGTCTAGGAAGTGGAGGAGAGGAGACAGAGGGGGAATCCTTTGAAGTTTAGGCAAAGCCCTCTGAACTTTCCATTTCTATTGTTCTCTGGAAGGGCTACCACCAACAGACAAACAGGTATTTATATGAGCTAGTTTCTTCTTCTTTTGCAGCCTTGTTTTGGGTTTTCCCTGGCAGGTGACTCCTAATTCCACCTCATCTTCCTGCTGACACCATAGGACAAAGATTGTGGCAGAATCAATCTGGAAGAAATAAGCAAAGTGCTGAAAAATGGTCCCAGAGCTTGACTCGTGAAATAAACTGAGTCCATAAAGACATGCTGTTTACCAGGGTTGGATGTTTTTTAACCAACTCCCTTCTATCGGGTTCGGAACCAGAAACCTGGCAGCTCTACAAGTCACCAGAAGAAGCTGTATGGGCCCTGTTTTTCAGGAAGGAGTTGAATTACTGCTTAGGTGGTGCATTGGAGGTATCCCTGAATGAGAAAGACACTATCCAGCGAAGGGGGGATGGTGAAGGGGGTGAGGTGTAACAAAGTGAAACAGCAGATCATGGAAGACTGGCATCATTTAGTCAGAGGCTGAGGTGTGGAAGACCTGGGTATTGCTGCAGTCTTGCTGATGTGTAGGAACCTGTGACTGTGGGGCACTCCAAAAAACAGCTGCATGCTTCATGAGTTTTCCCAATAAAAATAAAAATGCCTAGTGGTGTGAGGAAGTAAAATAATCATGACTCTATTCTGCAGTCGCCATTGACAAACATGAGTTCCAGAGGAACTGCTGTGCCAACAACTGTCAGAGAAGAGATTGAATAATAATGTGTCATCCCCGTTGCTATCTGTGGTCGGCTTCAACCCTTTTTAATATAGAGGGCTGGTATATAGGCCTGGAAACTATGCAGTGAAGAAGGGATCCACAGGATCAAGAGCAGCGCCACCTGGCAACCTGAGTGCAGCCTCCCATGACTGGTACTGGGTTTGCGGACTATCACTTGAGTGGTCAGGCACACATGCACTCAAAGAAGACTGTGCAAAGAAGCTAGGCCAGGGCAGTATGCAGGTGATCACTATTTGAGTGGCTGTGTGTGAATGCATACCAACAAAGCAGTGCTGCCCTTGATCTCTTACAGCAACTTCAAGTGTAGCCGGGATCACACTGACAGACAAGAGGGTCAAAAAAGTATCATGCAAGTGTGGCACTGCACACTGGGGCCAAGAGGGGGATATTGCTTTGGAGACTAAGACTTCACTACTCTTGGGAAGGGGTCAATCAGGCTTCCCCATTCATAATTTCCCAATAGCTTCCAGAAGGGCTACGGTCTGCTTTGTACTGAGATACCACTGGATCAGGCTTCTCCAATGAGAAGTTAGCGAGCTACTGTTAGCACTCCAGCTACCTGTCAGTAGCTCTGATGTGTCCAGCCCAGTCCACCAAAGGACACGCTTTTGCTTGGCTGAATTAATATATGTAGAACAACATTGAAAAGTTTGAATTCAAAACCAAAATTAAGAGTATTTTCAGAACTCATAAGCTGATGTTTGGGGAAAAATGGTTGAATTCTGAAAATATTATTTTAAGTTGGCTATAGTAATACCTTGGTGCCAGTGGGATTCAAGCTATAAGCTATTATGTATAACCTATGTAAAGGCAGTCCAAACAGACAAAGCCTTTTTTACATTACTTCTGCCTGGTGCACTGAGGTGATCATGGCTAGTAATTTCCAATGGTGTGGCTACAAATTAATCAAGCAATCCATCAATCAGGGGCTTGTAAAGCTTGGCTACACACCCATGAAGGTCTTAAGGTGCTGGGGGAGGGGCTGCTGATCCATATGGGTGTGGAGGTTTAGTCAAAGAACCAGGGCTTGAGGTCCTTCCTCAACTGTGTTAACACACGGATTGCCTGAGGTGGAGGGACAGGGTGTTTCAGGTCTTGGCGGTTGGGTAGGAGAACGATTTTCTTCCGGTTCTTGTCCTGTGGATCCGTGGGACGGAGGCCAGGGCCATTTGTTCAGAGCAGAGTTGTCTGGCGGGTGTGTGGAAGTTGAGTCTCTTGTTGATAGGGAGCCAGTGGAGTTGCCGGAGGTGTTGTGTCATGTGGCTGTGGTGGGGGATGTCGAGGAACAGTCTGGCTGCAGCATTTGGACTTTATGTAGTTTCCTGAGCTGTTTCCAACTAATGCTGACGTAGAATGTGTTGCAGTAGTACAGTCTACTGGTGATGAGTGTGTGGGTGACCGTCTTTCTGGATTCTGTGGGAAGCCATCTGAATGCCTTTTGAAGTAGGTGGAACGTGTGGAAACAGGATGAGGATACTCTGTTGATTTGGCGGTTCATTGAGAGCGAGGAGTCCAGTATGATGTCTAGTTTGCATGCCTGATGTGTAGGGGTGGGAAGGGTTCCTAATGCAGTGGGCCACCAGGAGTCGTCCCAGTGAGGGGGTGGGTCCCAAGATGAGTACGATGATTGTTCGAGTTGAGCTTGAGGCAGATGTCTTGCATCCAGGTAGAGACTGCCTTCATTCCGTTGTGAGAGTTGATTCTGGCGGATGTGGGTTCAGTGGTGAGGGAGATAATCAGCTGGGTGTCGACAGCTTAGGAGACGATGTTGAGTCTGTGGCTTCTGACGATGGCTGTGAGAAGAGCCATGTAGATGTTGAAGAGGGTGGGGCTCAGGTAGGAGCGCTGCAGCACTATGCATGTAGGGTCTAAGAGGAATGGGGTTAGTCTGACTTACTGTGTTTGGCCGGTCAGGAAGGAGTGGATCCAGTCCAGTGCCTTGTCATGGATGCCAGTGTCAGGGAGTCTCGTGATTAGGGTGCGGTGGGAGATGGTGTCGAAGGCGGCTGAGAGGTCTAGTAGAATGAGGGCTGCGGTTTATACCCGGTCAAGGTGGGAGCGGATGTTGTCGGTAGCGGCGAGGAGTGCGGTTTCTGTGCTGTGGTTGCTTCGGAAGCCTGATTGGGAAGTGTCCAGGACGTGGTTCTTTTCGAAGAACTGGGAGAGTTGGGCATTGATGGCCTTCTTGATGACCTTAGCTGGGAGGGAGAGGAGGGAGATGGGTCTGAAGTTCTTGAGGACTGTAGGGTGGGCGGATGGTTTCTTCAGCAGGGGTTTGATTGGAGAGTGGTACATCTGTAGTCTCGCTGTTGAGCCTGGCAAACTCCTTGATGATGGTAAAGTGTTCTTTGCTGTTGTGTGCGTTGGCGTTTATTTTCTCTTGGAGGGCTATTTTCTTTTTGGTTTTGAGGAGAAGATGGTGTGTGTTGACAGCGGATTTGAAAGTGGCATGGGTTTCAGTTTTTTTTCGTTCCTCCATCTCTCTTGAGTCATCGGCAGGTGCGCCTGGACTTGGAGGGTGGGAGTGAACCAACTGGCTTACTTGAAGTGTTGCTTGTCTGGTGTCTTCTTGAGGGGTGCCAGAGTGTCGGCGCCATTGGGGATCCAACGGTAAAGATTGCACGCTGCAGTGTCAGCATCTGTTGGTGTTGGTGGGGTGTTTGTGCCAGGGGGTCGACGGGACGTTCTTCGGTGACCTTGTTCCAGCTGTGACCGGGGGCGATGAGGATGGTGGTGTATTGTGGGTGTGGTGAAGGTGATGTGTATGCAGTGGTGGTCTGTCCAGAGTAGCTCGGTGTTGTGGCTGTAGGTGATGTTACCGGGTCAAGCATGTGTCCGGCTGTGTGGGGCGCGGTCACTAGCTGCTTGAGTCCGATATTGGCGAGGTTCTCCATAGGGTGGCAGTGTTCTGGTCACTGGCGTTGTCTAGCTAGAACTTGAGGTCCCCGAGTAGGATGTACTCGGTGCATGTGAGAGCCTGGGGTGCGATGAGGTCTATGATGGCATCTGTGAATGACGGGCGGGGCTAAGGGGCCTGTAGATAAGGGTGCCGCAGAAGGAGGTCTTGGGGTTGGTCTGGATCTGGAAGTGGAGGCGTTTCATGGATATCGTTGAGTAGGTTAAGTGCGTGGTCAGTCTGAGGGTGTTCTTGTGGACGATGGCAATGCCTCTTCCTGGTCGGTTGGCACAGTCCTTGCGGGTGATTTTGTAGCCATCGGGGATGGCGATCACGATGTCCAGTCCAGAACTGGGGTTGGTCCAGTTTTCAGTGAAGAAGGCAATATCGGTAGAGGTAGCATTGAGGAGGTCCCAGATTTCTGTGGCGTGTTTGTGGAGGGATCACATGTTGAGGAGTATGCAGTTGAGCCAGTTGAGTGAGCTGTTGATTGACCGGGTGGAGAGAGGAGCAGGCGTGTTGGTGTGGGTGAAGGCGTGGTTGCAGTTCTGGCAGGCGAAGGGTCCATGGATCTCCTTTGGTGATGCTAGGTGGCAGGTGGTTTGGTGTCTAGAGTCGAGGGCGAGGATGGTGCTTGCGTTGTAGTGGTGGACACAGATGGGCGTTCCTTTGGCGCACCTTTGGCATGGCCACCCAGTGGCCGCCATTAGGTAGTGCCATTAGGTAGTGCTGTGGGGGGCTGGACAGCTGGGAGGCGGGAAAATGCGGGAGCTGGAAGGGTCATTGGAAGGGGGTGGCACCACGTGGGATCGCAGTGGCAGGGGCGACGAAGGAGAAAACAATAAAAAGGAAAAAGGAAAGGAAAGCAAAAAAGGCAGAAAGGCAGAGACAGGAAAAAATAAAAGGGAGAAAGTGAAAAGCAGAAAGAGAAATAGAGGATCAGTCAAGCGGCAGAGTAGTGACGCTCTACCACTGAGCCAAAAGGGAGGAGTTGCAGACCGACGGCTGCAGGTGGATGAGGCCTCGAACTCCTGCAGCAATGGGGACAGCAGCAGCTACCAGTTATTGGACTGCATCTTCACCACGCATCAGCCAAAATTTAGTAGTGCTGGGAGGGGGGATGGACCGCTGGGAGGCGTAAAAACACGGGAAGGGTAGGGGTCAGGCCACTGGGGATTGCAGCTTCAGGGGCGACGAAGGAGAGAAAAAGAAAAAGGAAAGAAAAGTAAAAAATCCAGAAAGACAGAGGCAGTAAAAATTAAAAGAGAGAGATAGAAAAGCAGAGAGACAGAGGGGCAGTCAAGCGGCAGAGCAGTGACACTCTACCACTGGACCAAAAGGGATATAAGTTGCAGACTGGAGCGTGCAGGTGGAGGAGGGCCTGGAACTCCTGACCTCAAGGTCAGCAGCAGCAACGGGGACAGCAGCAGCTACCAGACGGGGGCTACGCTGTGAGAGGAGAAAGTCCACCAAAAGTTTAGTGGTACTAATGTAGTCTTGTCTGATATCACTATTACAACACTAATGCTAATACTAGCTCAGGATGATCATCATTGATCATAGGTACCTCTTATTACATAAAAGTCTGGAGACCTCTGCACTAGATACTATCCTAAATAGGCAGCCCAGCTGTCTCCTAAACACCAGCAACCAGTACTCAGGAAGTTGGTTCACTAATTGAAGTGCCCTCTGGTGATTACGTACAATACTCTGATTTGTGAATTACAAATTACTTATTCTTTTATAAGTCAAAGCACAAGCTGCACATTGATTTATTGATTGGTATTGGATGTTCTATTGCATTTTGAATGTTTAACCTCACAGCCTCGGGATGCTCGACTGTGCTGCTGAGCAGTTCAAGTGCTGAAGGGGTGTACTTGGTGCTCCTTTGGGCTCAACAGTGAAGTGCAGCCACAAAACACCTGTAGGAAAGGCTGTGCGTGTAACAATCTTAACTCAGTAACATCTGTCTGCTTGGAAATCCTGAATATGGACCCACAGGTTGTGAAGCGCAATTGTTTCCTGAATCTAGAGGCACATGCGGCTGTCCTTCTGTGACATCAGAACATGAAAACAAGAGAAGGCTTTTAGTCTTCAATAACTATGACATGTACCATATTATTACATTCTACACAGCTTAACTGACCTTTGCTCAGCATGTAAGTACACTTTCAGTGACAGATTGAAGTTTATTCTCCTCATTACGTAAATGTTGCTCACTGTTTTTATAGGTCTGCCACTAGAGTGAAACGGTGCAGAAGTTTGGTTACAACTTGTAGTTTCCCATGCCTCCTACCAGAGTGACTGTAATTCCACTGGTAATGATGCCCAAGACTGCCTTTGCTGGGGCTGAGACAACTCCTTACTAATTTGTAGTAATCACTTGTAGATCACAGTTATTTAGGGTCAGGTTTACATATGCAGCTCCAAGTGCCCTATGCCTTTCTCCTCAAATGCAGGCCATTTTCACCTTGCCTCCCTACATTCTCAAATCCCTACCCAACCAATCATATAAAACACAATGACAGCACTTTATATCTATCATAAGGTGGACTACCATAAGGTAACACTACAAATGTGCCAATATGAACGGGCACTATCCTTTTTGCTTCCTGTCCCAGCACATAGTTTGGCATCCGCAAATGAATACTGATTCTGAAAAATCATATGCTCCAAATTTTTGGCCAAACTACCTCTCCACTATACCCAGATTCTTAGATTAGCGATGAACTGGTTAGCAAGAATTTATTTAAAGGTATGGCTATTGAGACAAGTGATAGAAATGACCACATATTTAGAAATCAAACTATTTAGCATGTTATAAATACAACTTAGAATGTCTTTAAATACAAATGAAATGTACATTTTAGAAAACACTCACAATATATGTGATTATATTTTAGTAGAACAATTAAATGAATTTAAAATATATTGTAGAATACTAAATGTAGACATGAAAGTTGTTATTTAGGAATGTTTCATTTATAATTGCATGATTTTAAAAAAAGACTGCACCAAGAAACTATACTTTAGCCTGAGAAGCGACTAGGCCCGAGGCTTTTTTTTCTTTTCGACCTTTGCTCAAGGTAAAATAATCTGTGCAATAGCCTAACATTGATATCACCTTACAGATGTGCTGACTCTAATGTTAATGTTTATTTAGTTTCCTCTCACCCTATGTTAGTTCATTTCCACTAAGAATAATAGACTATAGAAACTATGAAGAACAAATGGTGACATAGACTTATAAATGTTGCTTTCAATTAACTTGATATAAGTCTTTATATTTGCTGGCTAGCTTCTTATTTCGGCATTGAAACTCATAATGTGTCTTTTAGCTTAGGTGAGAGGTTTCTCATGGGAATCTTCTCTCATGTAACAATTATGTAGAAAACTGTATCAGTCTAGATGATAAGAGTGCCAACTGTGGAGATGATGCATCGTATGACTGACAACACCCCCTTATGTGCTGTTCTGATTGGATATCGAGTGAAGGCGTCTGCCAACAACCGATACATGTATTGATAGGTAACAATAACAAGTGTTCCTAGCTAGTTAGACCACCACACTTCTACATCCCTTGGCTTGTCCATTGGCACTGCTGCGGGATTTCTTCCCACCTGAGACTCTTCTTTAAAGAGAGCTGATTCCTTTTAGATATACTAGAGGTGACTTACCTTTACTGATTTGTAATCTATGGTACAGCACATTCTGAAATAGTTGCTACTGCAATTGTGGGAAACTTGGCTGAGTTTTCTAGAACTACTCTGCAAGAGGGGTTCGTCCTTATTTACCACTCTTTTCCAACTGAACTCTTTATGGGTTCCTATTTAGAATAGGTCCTTTGGCTAGTTTATTGGGTTTCTTTATGGGCCTCCTGTCTTAATTATTGATGATATCATCTTTTCTTAGTTCTTTAACGTACTAAACTGAACAAAGATATCTAAGTTTCTAATCTTAAAAGATAAAATAAAAACTTTAAACCATCTTAACCTCTTGTCATTGACTCATTTAAAAATTATAAATGTCCATGATGTTTTAAAGACTCTATTTTTGTGAAGGAGGCTATTACTATTCCTGTTGGTAAAGGAGAGGAATCACCTCCGGAGGGTACTTCAGTTTACATCATGACAATTGAGCATGGATTAAATTAGTGTTTGTGGTGGAAACAATGGATGATAATTACTGAGGATGATGGTGCATTGCGTTTACCTAGGTATGGAACATTTAACTAGGTATGGAACTTTTAACACTAGAAGTTTTGATCATTTAAGGGGAAAAATGTATGAGTTGAAGCCACCACCTTGACTCATGCAATAGGAATGTTTACAACTTCGGGAAAAGGTTGCAAGAGAGGAAAAATGTCAGAGGAGAGTGGGTAGCGCAATGAAGAATTATGCAACCGCTAAATGGAATGAAGAGCAGCGTAGATGGAGAAAGGGAATTATTGCGGGAACTAGACTATATCCTGTTCTTACATCGGAGGGAAAAGAGATGAGTAAAAATACAGTTAGGCGAGAATGGGAAGATGCAGATTCTGATACAGGAGATGAAATATTGAAGAAAATCCTGTCAGCCCGACTACTTACTGTGACCTTTGCCAATCCGGAAGAGATAAGTACTAGTGTGAGTCAGTCTGTGCATACTGCTCCAGTACAATCAGATTTAGCTTTAATTGAACTACCTTCACAGGTTTTGCAAATTGCCCGTCAGTAATGAGGCAACCAACAACTGTGGTTCCCATTGACACTGACCCAGTTGTGTCACAGGTAACCCCTACTGCAGCACCCCAGATTGTACGTAGGCGAGAGGTCATGAAAACTTCAGTTGTGAAAGTACTGACTACACAGAACACACAGTTAGTGTTGTGGAGACCTCAACAAAATGTACAAGCTTTGTTAGATGGTGGGGGACCTTGGTCTTTATGACCCCATTGAATTCTAGTGAATTTCCTGGAAGTGGGGATGGTTGATTACCAGCTTGAATTGACAAATTGACAAGGGAAAAAAGGGCAGAAGCTGCAGAGTCTCCGAAGGATATAAAAGTAAAAAAAGACAAACCTTTGAACAATCCCAAAAATAATGATTTAGGAGAATTAATTAGGGGATGCTTGGATTTTTGTCATTTATATCAATACGAAATACCTGAACTTTCCTTTTTGTGTTAGGAGATTACTTGCAGAGCAGCTACTACACACAGTTTTTTGCCAGGAATACCAAAGAAATACGATGTTGATCTCAATAATAATGTGAACTTGCATTGCAAATTACTGGGATGACCAAACTAAGAATTTGAGGGCTTCAGGAATGCGGACCCATATTAACGAAATAATGAAATATTACAGCTGGAAAAAAGTGGAGAAGCTCGAACTTAGGTAGGCAAAGAAGCATGAAAAGAAAAAGAGAGAAATTGAAGTAGGGCAGGATGAAGTGGCAGAAGCGGCAGAATATCCATTGAGAGAAGTAGTTGGGGATGCTTATTTACATGTTCCATTGAATAGTGGTGATTCAACTGCATTCACAAACTATTTTCCAAATCTGAGAGACAAGCCAGTGCAGTGGTATGATCAAGTGGAAAGGTTTATTAAAAATTCAAAGGCATTGTGGAAGGATCTGGACACATTCTTTGACATCAGGGTTCCAACAGTTCTGTGGTCTGAGTGTAAGGTTTCTGTGCAATGGGCAAATGCTGAGCCCCAGAGAGAAAAGGGAACAGGTGCTCCATCATCTTTAGTGATGGAGAAGTACAAGGCAGTAATTACTTTCCTAAAAGGGAAAATTCCTCCTAAAGACATTGATGGGTTAAAAATTGAAAGGACGACTCAGGAACCAAAGGATACTGTTCATGAATACTATGAAAGGTTGTTTCAGGTTTCCAAACAGCATAGTGGAAGTGAATACCTTGAAGAGAAGGATATGGGTATTTTCGTGTCACAATTTGTTTTGGGGTTGAATCCTAAGATTAGCTCACACATCAAATAAAATGCCAAAATCACTGGAGGAAATCCTGCGATATGCAAAATATTTGTAGTGATGAATTGGATACGAAGCAGAGGAGAGTTAAGGTAAAATTTATGCTATCACAGATGAAGTTGGCTCAGAAAGGATTTCAAGTTCCGTCATTGGTTGGAGGTCAGGGTATGATGAAGGGAGTTGTTGCCCCACAGGCAGTATTTGTGACAAATCAAGGAATGTGAGTTTCTCAGGGATGCGGTAGAGGTGTTTCTACTGGTGTGAAACTAGGAACCAATATTGCTGATTTGAAGACCGTGTCATATTTGCAATAGGGTGGGGCATTGGAAGCAAGAATGTTGATTTAATCCTGAAAATATTGCCGGGCTAGTCCAAAATTCACAGGGAATGACAGGTCAGGGAATACAGATAAGTCAGCTTAAGAATTAAACGCAAGGTGAGAATCAAATAAATCCTGTTATGCCAGGATAAATGGGAAATCCCAAATTAATATAAACCAGTTACCAAAATTGAACTCGAATCAAGGACAAAATGTCATGCCACAAGTTCAGAACTTGAATCAGGATGTGTTAGGACAATTTTGTTTGTTTGAAATGGATGAGTTTGGTTCTGAAAATTCACGATCACGGTGCCTGATAGAGGAAGAGGACTGTGTAGTTGGTGCAGATGCAAATGCCTGCGGTCACGATGTATCGTTCTTGATTGATACAAGAGCTACCCGATCCACAGTTAGAACAGTGGAAGTTCCAGGCTTACTTCTCTCCGGAAGGGCAATCCAAGTTGTTGGGGTTACAACTAAACAAATGTCAAATCCAATTTCAGAAGAGGTTCCTGTCAGAATAGGAACACCAATTCATGGTTTGTGATTCCAGTCCAGTAAACCTATTAGGAAGGGATTTATCATGCAAGTTAAATTGTACAAGTTATTGCACACCGGACGGTGTTGCATTTCAGATTCATAATGAGGACATTGATTTCAAATTAGTTAAACAAAACACTGAGGTAGGAATGTTTATCATGTTGACAGTAGCTGAATTGCCGGAGGATCTCAGAACTACAGTGAATCCAGAGGTTTAGTATTTTACAGGAAAATATATTGGACTCATAAAAGAAGTACAACCAGTTCATGTCCAAATAAAGCCATATTTTGCCTTCCCAAGAACACCACCTTATCCATTGTCTGCAGAAATAACTGCTGGGATACAACCTGTAATTGAAGACATGCTTCAAAATAGCACATTGAAATAATTATTTGGCACCCAATTTAATTGTCCTATAATGAGAATTTAGAAACCAAATAAGAAGTATAGAATCATAGAGAATTTGAGAACAATTAATGAGATTGCGGTGCTTTGTTGCCCCATTGTACCACCTTCTGCTACTGTTCTTTTCCAAATTCCACCTATTGCGGAATGGTTTACCATCATTGATTTGTGTGAGGCTTTCTTCTCAGTACCTGTGCATGAAGACAGCCAGTTTTTGTTCTCATGTGTGTTCTAACAGAGAACAATCATGTGGTGTTGTGTCCCTCAACGGTATACAGAGAGCCCTTCTATTTTTAGTCAGCTCCTGAAGAACAATCTTGAGTCTTTGCAAATGTCCTGTGGTTATGCACTTGTGCAGTACATAGATGATTTGCTGATAGGTTCAGAATCTCGAGAAGCTTGCAAAAATGACACCATTGCCTTATTGTGAATACCTGGCGGAGAATGGACACAAATTGTCTCCAGGTAAACTGCAGTACTGTCAAAAAGAAGTACACTATCTGGGACACATTATTATGAAAAGAGTCAGAAAGGTGCCACCAGAGAGAGTGGAAGCCATCTTTTGAAATGAATCCACCTAGAACACAGAGAGAGCTCAGAATGTTTTGGGGAATGGTTGGCTACTCTCGACAATGGATACCAATTTTTTCTCTGACAGCAAAACCTCTCCTGAGGTTTACTCTTCAAGATGTGTAGAGACGCAATTCCCTGGGATAAGGAATCTACAAAAATCTTCCTAGAGCTGAAAGATAAAGTGTGTTGCGCCCTAGCTCTAGGAACGCCAGATTATAAAAGTGTAAGAGATTGGTGTACACTTTCAGTGTTAACACAGATGCATGAAGGAGCTTGAATACCTGTGGCTTACTTTTCAACAATATTTGACCTTGTAGCGTCAAGACTTCCCGGCTGCTTAAAGGCAGTGGCCCCGGTGAATGCAAGTCTGGAAAAGAGCGAAAACATAGTGATGGGACACCCATTGAGTATGATGGTTCCTTAGTCTGTTGAATAATTGCTTACCAGAATGAAAACACAGTCTCTGACACATAAATACTAGCAGAGACTGCTTTCATCAGATAATGTCACTATTAAGTGATGTAATGTGTTAAATGTTTTTACTCTTTTGCCTGTAATTGATTCAGAAGACAGGGGTGATTATTTTGATCATGATTGTCTAAGTGTCACTGAACAATACACAAAGCTACGACCAGTCATTAAGGATGAAAAAAACTGATTGAGCCCAATTCTGTGCTATTTGTTAATGGTTTATGCTTGCGGAGTAACGATGGCACATTGAGAGCATCATTTGCGTGTGCCTCATAAATGACGTGGTTGAAGCCGCTTGGCTCCAGTCTATTTTCTCTGTGCAAGTTGCTGTACTGATTGCTCTTAGCCGAGCCTGCTGTTTATCTGCGCAATTGAAAGTCATCATCTTTACAGATAGACGATATGGCTTCGGTGTAGTTCACAACTTTAGGAAATTATGGAGGCAGAGAGGTTTATTGATCTCTACAGGATCACCCATCAGATATGGGCAACATGCGAAAAGTCTATTCGAAGCATTACAGTTGCTTAAGGAGATTGCTGTGGTGCAGTGCCCGGACATCAAACAGGTAGTGGATACGTTGCCATTGGCAATAGATACGCTGACTCAGTAGCTAGGTATTGTGCCTTGCTAGCATGCAAAATCAAGGGCGGTTTTATGATAAATGATGGTTTCACCTACAGAACTGATGAAGAATGTGCTTTCCCAATGATGATGGAAATAACTGACACATTGGAGGAATTGAAAGGAATACAAGAAACAGTGGCAGAAATTGAACAAAATGGGTGTATCAAGGCAGGTTGTAAAACAAAAATGCAAATTACATTTTGGATCGAAGACCACTGTTGCTAGACAGCTTGTTGTTTCCAATGGTCAGGTACTATCATGGGAACACACACTTGGGGAGAGATGCAATGAGAAGGCTTTTCAAACAAGGTTGGTTCAATCCAAGATTTTTTTTAATTGCTGATGAAATTTGTAGGTGATGTGTCATATGCCAATAACTGACTGTAGGGGTAAGGACACCAGTCAGAGATGCACTTAGGGCCCAATTGCGATGGATGGACGGAGTCCGTCCGACATCGCTCTGGAAGTGGAACCGAACGACCTCCTGTCGTCGGTTCCAGCCCAGCGATTAGGATGCATTCGAACCCTGTTCAGTCGTAATCCTATACTTTGCTATGGGAGCATGCATTCTGAACGGAATGCATGCCCTCATTGTAAAGAGCAGAGGTGCAGTTCATCCCTGCACCCTGTGCCAGGCACCTCAAGGTGCCTGCCCCCGGGTGCATGGATCAACAAGGGGGCACCATAGGTGCCCCCTAGGCCACCATTCGGCGGTGATGCACCCATGGGGGCCCTGCTGGGGGCCCCCAAAGACAGGTTCCCAATGTCTTTCCGTGTCAGAAAGGCCAGCACAGAAAGGCAGTGGGAAGCTGCCATCACAATCCCTCAGCCGGAAAGAGCCAGCCGAGGGATTACTGCAGGCTTTCCGAATGGCGAACGGGCTCTCCGAGCCCGTCGTCAGCCATTAGGAACTTCCCTGTGTAATAATTTCCAACCAACTCCTTTGAAATGAGTCAGTCATAAATTATTACAAACAGCTGATTATGATGCGTTTAGGATGGCTCCGAACGAGGGTCGGATCCATTCCTGACCGCATCGTAATCCGGTCCTTAGTATTATCGAGTAGCCCCTTTAGCAGGATATAAATGGATTTTATCGAGATACCTGTCCAAAACGGGCTGAGATATATCCTTGTGATAATCTGTGTATTTTCTTGTTGGGTGGAAGCCTACCCTATCCCATCACTTCCCATGGTTATGTCTAACGACAACATCTGTTATATAGGACTATCTGGGTCATTGTACAATTGACTCCAAACACCTATTGAACCGGAATCGGGGACATAGGCACCAGCAGTTGCTTCTGTGATATTATATCTTTGGGAGATTGCAACTGCCTTGCTTTTCTCTCTCTCTCTCTAGTGTTACAAGATATAGAGGGGCCTCCATAGCCTCGAGAGTTTATAAGAATCTAGGGCCAAATAAGACACCTAGTACAGGAGACAAAAATTGTTCCGTAGAAAACTCCTCATCCAACTCTCACCCAATTGATCTACCCCACTACTACTCTCCTCCAGGGACATCCCTCAAAATACTCTTCTAATACCTGTTCCCACTGTCACTCATCATGGCAGAAGGGTTGGCATATGGTGAGGATGAAATTTCATCCATTTTATCCCTACCTCATCTGATTTCAGACACCACACTGACCCAAATTACCCAAAATAGTGGTGATTGGGAGTCTCTTACAGAATTAAAAAGGACACAACTCAAAACACTTTTGCATGGGGCGATCATGACCGAATACCTTCGGGGGAACATTGCCCCAAATGGATTAATTGTCACCAACGCCCCAAGAATTTTCTTGAATGACCCAGAATTTCGACATAGCTGGTCCCTCATTGCATGGAAATGCACAAGAGATTGGTTAGTGTTAATTATTAAAACAGCTAGGAGACTGTCAGAGGCCCTCCTAGTGGAAATCAAGACACTGGAAAATGGGCTAAAAACCCAAATCACCATCAGTGCTTTTAAAAAGAAACTAGAGGAAAACAACAAGACCATTAATGAATACAAAGAATACTTGACACAAGCAAAGATCACTAAATTCCAAAAAGATCTCAAACGATTTAAGTATGAAAATGTCTTCCCGTATTCAAAAGCGGATTATAATCCAACTGAGAAAGACAAATCAGATTTCTCCGATACCGACAGTGCAGGCTCCACTAGAACCTCAAGCGATTCCTCCTCTGAGGGGAGAAACCAGAGTTGGAATAACACTAAAAGTAGGGGCGGCCGCTCCAGGAGAAACAGGGGCAACTACCAGACTATGGGCTCATTTCCACAACAACTGTTCGGATGGGGACCCTACATGCAACCACCATTCCCACCTCCTCAATTTGGATATCAATGGCCACCTTTCCAAACTTCTTTTTTAGGGAGAGGCCCAACCAGAGGAGGGGGAAACAATCGGAGAGGCCCCAGAGTTCACTGGAGAGAAAACCAGGAAGAACAGACAATACCAGAAGCGAGACCCAGCACGAGCAGGAACCCACAGGAATACTAAACCTCAGTTCCAAGACGCTCTCCCCGGTACAACAGAATGTTCTAAACAAGAGACTAGGCTTTGTACCTACGGCCAGGACAAATTTATTCAATTTAAGGATTGAATTGTCAGAATTCTTTCGAAAATTGAGATTATCAGTATTTTTTGCGGATGCAGACAATACACAAGAACTAACTGAGGACAAAAACACCGGCCTCAGAAGAAAATCTCGCTTTATTCCACCTAATCACACTATGCCACCCGCCCTCCTTGCTTTTGAGAAGGCAGTCACTCTAGAAGGGGATAAAATGAAAACGAATGAACACAAAGTTTTTAATAACCTGACCTCGATTGAACGAGAAGCAATCAGAAATATCGATTGCATGAATGATATCGTCATCAAACCAGCGGATAAGGGTGGCGCCACAGTTGTGATGCCCTTGGAAATGTACCAGCAAGAATGCAGAAAACTACTGGATGATCAACGCAATTACAAACGATTGCAGAGAGACCCCACGGGAGGCCTGAAACAAAATATATCAACGATGGTAAAGACAGCAGCCGAAGAGGGGTAGATCACGACAGCAGAAGGAGCCTTTTTGGTAGAACCCAATCCAAAAATTCCCTATTTTTACATTCTACCAAAAGTGCACAAGAATGTGAACCCTCCACCGAGAAGACCAATTGTTTCCGGAATTGGTTCAATTTTGGAACCATTGTCAAAATTCATAGATTATTTTCTAAGGCCCATTGTCCACAGGATGCCGTCCTACCTGAAAGATTCCCGAGATATTCTGAATAATCTCCAGCTGATACCATACAATATATCCACAGATCTATTGATTACTTTAGATGTGGAGGCGCTGTATACCAGCATCCCGCAGGAAGCCTCCCTGCGAGTAATCGAAACCCTGCTTAGGAATGAAGAATGGACATCTATCACTCCCATACAATTCATCATGGACTGTGCGAGACTGGCTCTTACAAAAAACTACTTCGAGTATGATGGTGATTTTTTCTTACAGACTCATGGCACTTCCATGGGCATGACCTGTGCACCTAGTATAGCATGTCTATATGTCCATGATTTTGAAACTAAATTTATCTACACCGACACTAACCAGTATGTTGACAACATGTCGGTGTGGAAACGATACATTGACGACATCTTCCTTATATGGAAAGGGAATGAAGCAACAGCAGAAGACTTTCTGAACTGGTTAAATACAAGAGACCAATATCTCAAGTTCACGATGACTGTAAAAAGAGACTGGATTACCTTCCTCGATCTAAAAATCTGGCCCGATACGGGCAAATTGAAAACGGAGGTTTTTTACAAACCCACCGATGTGAACAACTTACTGAGATACGACAGCTTCCATCCGAAAACCTTGAGAGATAATCTACCAGTAGGACAATTTCTGAGACTACGCAGGAATTGTACAGAGAAGGAAACATACATGGTACACGCAAAGAAATTATCACAAAAGTTACACTCTAAACTGTACCCACCATGGCTAATCAAACAAGCTAACAAGAGGGCAATTAACAACCCCAGGGAAGCATTACTGGAATCGCATCTCAAACCTGAGAATAAACGAATAGTGTGCGTCACCACCTTCGGCACTGAATCCAACAAACTAAAGGGGATCATATCAAGACACTGGAAGACCCTAAATTCAGGAACTCTTAATTTACCCAAACCCCTTTTTGCATTAAAACGCGGCAAATCCCTACGGGA
Source organism: Triturus cristatus (assembly GCF_964204655.1). NCBI lineage: Eukaryota > Metazoa > Chordata > Amphibia > Caudata > Salamandridae > Triturus > Triturus cristatus. The sequence continues at coordinate 1,214,567,928 of NC_140590.1, read as the reverse complement.
TTCAATAGTACACACTCGCCCCAAGAAGAAGACAGGAACCAGAGACAACACAAATACACTATGGGACTTACCCGCAGTGGTAGGACACTTTCCATGTGGAAGCTGTAATATGTGTACTCTAACAAAAGCAAGTAAAACCATCGATTTGGGGCTACAAACACCATGGGAACAAAGGTCGTTTTCGAATTGTAACAGCCAGAATGTGGTGTACATCATGACCTGTAAATGTAATCTGAGGTACATTGGTATGACTTCACGTAAAGTCAAAACACGATTAAATGAACACCGCAGTACCTTCCGATGCGGAAAAACGGTCACTAAGATGATGCGCCAATTCCAAACGCTGAGACATAGTGAGAATGATTTCACTTGGTCAATCATTGAAAAACTGCCCAGCCTATGCAATGAAAAACAACTGTTGAAAGCAGAACAACGATGGATTTACCGATTGTCAAATGTCAGCAATGGGTTAAATGAGGAAATTCCGTGGTCTATGTTAACATGAGCAGGACCTTACACACAGTTTGAACGCCACTGATAGTGATTAGTACTGATTAGTATGTACTCGAATAAAAAGTACCAAAATACTGATCAATAATAATAAAAATCAACTAATTACTTGAGATGGAGATTCACAATGTAAAAATACTTTACACGATTGGACACTAACCAGGGGGTTTGATGTTGCCCTGATACAAATGTTTTTAACAACTACAGACTGCACGACACGCGGACTACATTGAGGCAACCATTGATCGGTTCCTGACACAGGATAATCCCCGAGTAGATCCGGGGGCCACTCTTCCTCGCATTGCCAGCAATTTCACAATGCAATAATGATTGAAGAGATGGTCAGTCTCCCCTCACATACACAGACGAGAACAAGCCTGCGATATAAGGGTAGCCGGTTACTCAAGGTTATCCTGCATCGGTAATTCCGCACTGTGCATTTGGCTGTAACAGATTGTGAATATAATCCCAGTCAACGCGGAGAAAGTTCCCCTCTTTGCTCTAAATAAGGTGCTAACACGCCAAGGCTGGCCCTGTAGCCTACATCTCCCAGAAATCCACCAAGGACGCATCACACAGCAGACAACTGAGCAACCTTTTCGGATGCACGTCCTATCATCTATCCACGTGACAGTCAATATCCAATTACACAATACGCTGTTCACGCAATACGGAAGACGGACGGAAGCTCACTAATTATTTAAAAACCACAACACACACACTAGATTCACACGGCGGCGGGCAGTGAACACTATAGGTGTATCCACGGTGACCGATCTTTGACGAAGTAAGATGCAGCTAAATAGATCGTATGTCTGCCCCAAGAAACGTGTATGTGTAGGCGTTTTTAAGTACTGCTACAATATATTGTATGTTTGGTATGAGAACGCGCAATATTTAAACTAGCTTCTGCAACTCTACGTTACTATCAGTTTCATGTTTAACTGTACTATGACGGGGATCCGGTTAAGCTATTAGGGTCTTACGGTCGACAGGTCCGAGCATTAACTACCGGAGCCCGCCCCGTGTTATGATTCGAGTGAATAATACAGAGGTCTGCACTTGAGAACGTGAGAATTACTACCACATAGACGCAAGGGCTCTTGATTAACTTTCATAGTATAAGTGATGCAGCAAGAATACGTGTAGCTTCTAACATAAAACGTGTAAAAGTACGTGATGTTTTGAAGTTGTAACCACATGACCACCGTTTGTATCTTTCATGATTTGTTTTATACCTTTAGTGTGTGACTACAAGACGGCACCATTAATCACGTGACCCGCATGGTGCAATCTAGCACCGACCAGTAGGTGAGAATGGTTATCTGATGAACACAACTTCAGCATTAGACAAGAAAGGGTAGTTTTGGGAAAGGATATCGGTTTCACACACCACGCACCGATAAAACTTTCCCCATTTTTGCCCCCACCTTTTGATATGAAACACGGGGCACACAAAATTACATTGTTATTACCCCAGAGGTGACTTGGAGAACAAATTTGAGAGTTGTATTCCGTATGGTTAAGGGTAGAGAGTTTTTTATTTAGTCACTCTCAAATCAGAGATGCGAAATTGACACTAACAAACACAATGGAGTAGACGATATCGCACCAATCACGGGTGGATTGATATAGCCACACAGAGTTGAGTTATAGATGTCACGATGGATGTGAGTTCCAAACAGAGTTCTAACATTAATTTGACACTATTCTCTCCTTCTAGAAAATCGACTGGATTCTAAATTTAGGTGAGTGCAATAGGCCTCATTTTTCTATCTGGGTTTGCATGTAGCACATGATCAAACTTGAGTCAGGGAAACCAACTATTATAGAAGGCAGCCCTGAAGAAGGCTCCAGACCCTTATGGGCTCTGTGCGCGGGCCGAAACATGTTGGCATAAGAAGTGGGCACATTTGAAACAATAATTTCAAAACAACCCCATCACAGCATACGCTTTTTATTTGGTACCCCAGGTACCCCAAGAATAAAGTTTCGCATCAGGGGTATAGCTGGAGGTATTTTTAGTATCTACCACCGAACTGTTTCCCTGCATAACCAGAAAAAAATGTATATAAGAACTCCCATTACATCTTTTGGTTGAGTCCGCCCAGGTAGTACCACCTTACCTGGGTGTGGAAAGACGCCAATGATGAAGCATGTCACTATTAGTGAGTGAGGCGTCTTTTCCAATATCTGTGGATATCCCATCACTTCCCATGGTTATGTCTAACGACAACATCTGTTATATAGGACTATCTGGGTCATTGTACAATTGACTCCAAACACCTATTGAACCGGAATCGGGGACATAGGCACCAGCAGTTGCTTTTGTGATATTATATCTTTGGGAGATTGCAACTGCCTTGCTTTTCTCTCTCTCTCTCTAGTGTTACAAGATGCTGACAACTAGACCAGTGACCTGCATACCACCAGCGAGTTCGCCTACGACGGGGAACAATGAGGGCCCCCCCTCTGAGCGTAAGCGGAGTGGTCTGGCCTGCCGTACACTGGACCAGCGCAGGGCTTGCCACAATGACACGTGGGCTCTGGGCGTGGTTCAGTCCATGTCCGGACAAGGAAGTGAGTGATGTGTGTGTCCCAGTTGTAGTGTCCGCGGGACCCGGTACACAAAATGCAATACAGCACCCTCTGACTGGCATCCCACAGGAGGAGCATCACTGACGCAAGGGAAATCACTGTCCCTACATTCATCCACACATACATACATGACTGATGAAAGACATGACACAGGAGTGCGTCAATGGATGTTTATTGCATATCCAGTGCAGTTATGTAGCTGGAGCGGTTCAGGGCAATGCCCAGCACACATCACAATATGGGCCTGTGGAGGGCCAGCCAGAGTCCATCCGGGGATGACAAGTCCTGCTGTAGGGAAGGGTACAGTCTGCAGCCTGGTCATTGGTCATCAATCCGGAAGTGGCAGTCCATGTCGCTGTCCAAGGTGAGTGCATCGGAGTGTATCGTGGGTCAGTGGAAGGCCATGAGGCCATGTGTGGGACCAAGCAAACACAGGCCAGGTGGCGGTAATGAATGCTAGTGCCTGGTCCTTCTGACCACAGTCCCATCCACGTCCTCAGGTGTGTGCCCTGTCCCACCTGTTGCCGATGCCACTAACCTATTGCAGGGATCACGGCCCAATCCACAGGAGCGCAGAAAAGTTCCCCACACTCCCCAGGCCAGTGCCCGATATACTTATATACTATATACCTAGGAACTGACCCAAGGACATGTGGGGAGAGACTGCGTAGGTTTGACTATGTCTCAATCCCCCAGCCGGTTCCCTATAGGCAAGTCAACAGTGGAAGTAGGCGGAAGAGAACCTGTGGGGAAAACAACAGAACAACTTTAGCTGAATGCCCTCCCACCTGAAACATACAAGGTAAACTCAGTGCCTGCTCTATCTTTAAAGGTAGACAATCTCTTACCGACTGGACATCTCTGAAAGCAGTACAGTAACAGCTAGAAGTCGCAATGTGGCGAACGCTGGATAGTCTTCCAAGGCTGGAGTCAAAAATGTAAATAAAATCTTTACAGGAATCTTGTCACTCATAAAAAAAATGGAAGAGAGTCATAGGGTCTCACAAGTAAAAGTTAAAGATCAGGCTGTTAGAAGCATTCAGTGCTGGTAAACACACACTCCCTAACTGTCAACTTTTGTAGGAAGTCTAGTGTGCACAACACATACTTCAAATAATGTATCTAGCTCAGAAAATAAAGACGCGTACCTTGCGCTTGTTGGCAAACAATGTTTTCAGTTCAAACACAATGTATCCAGCCCAGAAAATAAAGACGCGTACCTCGCACCAGTAAATAAACAATGTATCCAGTGCAAAAACGCTAACGCGTACCACACTTTTAAAAATAAAGAACAATGTAGCCAACCTACACTGTAAACGCGTATCGTGCGTCTGAGGAAACAAAAATATCTAACTATAGAAGAAAATCCAATGTCTGCAAGGAGGGCAGGTCTTTTACGCACCACGTTCTCAAGGGAGGAAAGGTATTTCAAACACAGAAAAATCAGAACGCGGTCACGTAATGGTAGAGATTTAACGGACTGTGTGCGAAAGGAGCACAAGCAAACAAAAATATCTAACCTGAGGTGTAACTGTCCGCGTCGTCGGGTTAGTAGTCAGGCGTGGGCTTCTTGGTGTCTATCTGAAGGTCGAGATGCAAGAGGTTCTAAAACAGATTCTAATGAAAGTGATACCTAGAAAAAGGCACACAGTTCCTCAGAGCTCAGCAAACAGTTAGGGAACAAGGAAGTTGAGGGGAGGAGAAGGGAGGGGTGTGGAGTCAGGTTCAGGAATTCAAAAGCCAAGCACCTGTTCCCTTGATTGGTTTGCTTTTAAAGGTAGGGAGCGTGTTCAAACTCCGCCTCCACAATATGTAAGGGACTCTCTATAAAGTGTCTTACTCTTTATAAAACAGGCACCTGAGCAACCTAGGATTGCCAGCTAACTGTACAAGAAGCCAGAGGTCTAACACCACCTGTGGTGGTTGCAGAACCGGCTGCCGAACTGTGTGCCACTGACACTTCAGGGGTCTGAGTGGATCCGGCTTCCGCACTGTGTGCCACTGACACATCAGGGGCCTGAGTGAATCCGGCTGCCACACTGTGAGGCACTGACACACCAGGGGGCGGGGATGTGGATGGTGTGGGGGCAGCAGCATTCATCAGCGCCACACCTTGTGGCGGCAATGCCATGGTGGAGGTCTGTAGAACATGATAGATCCCGCTGCATTTCGATGATGTGCAGCGGTGGTTGCCATCCTTTCCACCTCCATCCTCACCATGTCCTCTATTAGCCTGAGTATGTGTGCCAGCTCATGGCTGGCATCTCTGGAGCCACTTTGAGCGGACAGGTGTTCTCTCCGCGTCATGACTCCAGCGATGTCAGTCAGGGCTCGTTGGAGACCATGGGGAAGACATAGACACCCAAGGAAGGCGTCCAGTTTGGCAGCAATGATGCCGAAGCCCACCCGCACCTGCTCCGCCGTCTCCATCTGGCAATCCAGCACATGTGTTGTTCCTGGAGAACTTGGGAGGATGCCGGGGCTGTGGGTGCCTCCTGCTTGGGTGGTTTGGGTGGTGGGTGGGGTCTCATCGATGGAGCTGGGCTGCCCTGAGCCTGGAGGTGAGTCAATGATGTCTTGGATGGTTTGGGTGTCGATACTGGCGTTGTCCTCCTCGTCATCCATGAAGAGTGGCTGGGACTGCTCTGCAGGAGGTGTTGACGGTGCCCCAGCAATGTGAAGGGAAGATGGTGTATTACAATGTGTCCACATGTGTGTAGACGCATGGCACAGGTTGACATTCAGACAGCGTGGCATTGTACATTGTGACAGTCTGTAGATCTGGGCGATGACCCCGAGTCATTGTGGGTGTGCACTGTGCTCTGGTTGATTGTGCATGTAAGCCATTGTGGCCATCTCCACCCGTCCCCCCAGTACCTGTTGGTCACTCACCCTGTTGCGGTTGTGTTGTGTCCTGTCGAGCAGTGTCTGGTCCCCCGACTCTGGCCACAATCTCCACACTGATGACTGTCGACACCAGCTCCTCCATGTCATCCAGCTTCAGCTGTGGCACCGGGCCCCCACCTCCAGTCTGCATTGTTGCCTTCTGGTTGGTGGAGAGTTTCTCCTTGGTCTTTCTCTTGATGTCATTCCATCGCTTCTTGTCTTTGTCCATTGTCCGCTTGTGCTCTCCGTCAGCATTCACCTTGTCGACGATGTCCCGCTTCGTCTTCCTCGTCTTCTTGTCCTTGCACTTCCCTGTCACCGAGGTCCCAGGCTGGTCGTTCGGGGTGCTTGTGGGGTTGCGCTTGTCCTCTGTGCCTTCTCCGGCTGCATCCATGGGGCTTGGGTGTAGGTCAGTTTGTGTGTATGTGTGTTTTTTCAGCTTTTATGGAGATTTTTCCCACCTGCCAGGTGTGTGTTGCAGGGATTGCGCTGCTTATCGCTAATTTCCTCATCGTGCTTTGGCCCATCGCAGGTTTTTTGGTGTTGTGGTTTGTGTTTTTATCTCCGTCGAGGTGGTTTTATTGCAGACATTGTCACGGTTTTGGCTGACTATCGCTTGCTACCGCCTTGTTGTGAATCCCACGTTATCATGGGATTATTTTCCCGCGATGGGCTGCGATATTGAAAGTTGCGTTACGCTAATCTTGTGGTAGTTATCACACGTTCTTGTGAATATACCCCCTTGAGTTAACATTATTAATGCTTACGCTCACAATTTTAGACACAACCCTTTTACTAAACACTTCTAAAATATTAAGGGAGAGTATTACTCTACCAATGTTTATTCTAGCGTAATACAAGAATACACAATTGTTTTAGATGTTAAATATTGTTATGTTTGTGCACATTTGCCATCTTCAGTTTCAGAAGAAGTCGCTTACTGTAACCTACCTCTTTCCTATGCAATCCCATGTAGCATTTTGCTTTCATTAGTTTATAGGCAAGAACATTTTGAATATTTTACTCAAATTATGATTTAGAGCTGTCACAAGTGCCTCTAATGGAAAGTGTGAATTTACACTCACAAACAAAAAATACAAGGGACACAGCTTGATATTATTTCTTTCTCCATTTACCAGTAAACAATGGGGATGCTTACAAAAGAAGTTTAACTTGTCTGAAGCATCCCGAAGAAAAGGCATACATTATGACATTTGAAGAAAGATAAATGAACATGATTAAGACGGCCGATGAAAGAAGAAATGTGTTAAAAAATGTATGGAAAAAGGAGAAGAATAAATTTAATAGGAAAGTTAACATATTCAAAACTTAGACTGGATGCCAACATAAAGAGAAGGTCTGGTTTTATAATAGACAAACACAAAAACTAACAAGACATGTAGGAGTTAGCAATTGTGACCGCACCTTTGAATTATTGGGGGGAGCATGGCAAATATTACAGGGAAATTAGAATGTTAATCCCGGGGTATACTACATTTGTAGACAAAATGCCTAATTCTTATTGCCTGATGATTGGGAAGGAGCATGCTATTTAGGTATATTAATTTCAAACATTTAACATGCCAATAGTATAAAAGTGTTAACTCTAACACCACCCCATAGACATAAGCGGAATGCAGGGAACATAGCCTCATTCATAGGAGATATATTTGGAGCAGTGATAGCACCCGTGGGAGTGAAATTAAACAATGAAACGATCCAAAAACTAGCCACAGTAGTGGACAAAATGGCAACTAGTACATCTGGAGCATTGTTACTAATTAATACAGAACTAATTGCTCTATGATCTATGGTTTTGCAAGACCGTCTTGCACTTCACATCCTTCTGGCCGAGAAAGGGGGGTTCTGTCACATGCTAAAGCAAACTCACTACTGTTCATATATCCCAGACGAAATTAGGAAAATACAGGAGTTTGCAGGAAATATATCAAATTTGCAACCTGAACTACAAGAATTGGAAACACCAAGTCTATAGGAAAATTTCGGAAAAGGTTTAAATACAATTGCCAACTGGTTCTCAAAAGCTGGCAAGGGAATAGTAAAAGCAGTATTAATGCTCATTTTAACTATTGGATTATGCCGGATACTCCTTTATATCTTATGTTTGACCTCTAGACACATATTGCGTAAGAGTCATGATGCTCTCTAACAAAAACATTTTTAAAAGGACCTGGGTCTAGTGGGAATAATGAATGGCGACTACATGAAGACACTGAAACACACAAGGGGAATAAAAAGAAAGAGACAGGATACATAGGAGAACGAAACGGCCTTTTAAATTTGGTTGCGAAGGTGAAACCAACAATTATTGTGATGATATACGTCATCAAAAAGGGGGAAAATGAGAGAAATGACTGCATATTCAGAAATCGACATATGTAACATATTAGAAATACAACTAAGAACCTTAACCTCTTGTCATTGACTCATCGAAAATTATAAATGCCCATGATTATTTAATGACTTTATTTTTGAGATCTCAAATTCTGAGCGCAGTGGAAAAGGTCCATCGACCTCTCCGGAGCCTGTAGAATTCTCCATGGTGTTATTGTAAATGGGTGTATGTAAAGAGCTGAACCATCGAGTAGAGTCCTTTCAGGATCCAGCACAAGCCTTGGGAGACTAATGCAATGACTTAGAATACTGTCATTTATTATAAAACAACCAGTTTTCACCCCTTGCTGTATAGCTCAGTTGACATTGAAGCTAACACCATGATGTGGCATCTGCTTGGGGAGAATAATCTAACTACGGATACAGAGATCACCAACCGTTCTGAGCAGAGGGTACATTTGAGAGGGGTCGGTTCAGAGTGGGAGGAGAGATCTGGTGAGAGTCAGAGCAGAGGCTGCGGACTGGCAGGGTGGAGCATTCCACGATCCCCTTATGTCATGGAAGGGGTCCAGAGGGAGTTGTAGGCTGAAAACCTGAACGTCATGTGATGTTAGTAGCCAGATTTTCCTGCTGATGTACACATGTCCAGTATTCTTACACCTGAACAGTCTGGGTATGATAAAATTGGTTGACTATAATTGAAAGCAGTGTCCCACCTGGTAATACTGCTTCGCCCGATATATATTCATGGGTTCCAATTAATATGTGCTATGTATAGCTCTAAAAATGACAAAAGTACAGGAGTTTGAGTTGTATAAAAACACAAAAGTTCTAATTGCCAAAATGTACAAACATCATCCGCTGACCACAAAGGGAACATAATAGGAGGCATCATAAATGAACCCTGTGTCCACACATGCTCTAGCACTGAAAGAAAAATGTACCCATGAGCTGAAAGATGTAGTTTCCCCCATTCCTTTGGACAACCACCAAGTAGGACTCATTATGTAGGGACTAATGCCCATCTTTTCTAACTGCAAAGGAATATATTGAGTTTGAAAGAGAACTCATTTTAGTAAGGATGTTTATAAAATCCTTTTCTGCAGGCTCAGCCAGGCCACAGCATAAATGATAAACGAGAGTACCTACCTCCTGCGCCAAGGTTCCCGTAGCCGGTGGTCCAACACCTTGTCCCAGTTCTGAATTGATGTGTTGCATAAGGCAGGCAGACAGGTTGGACCTCATTACTGAGGAGAATTGAAGATGACATTTTCACTAGAGCAACATCATAGCTGCTTGGGATGTTCATGTTGTAGATGTAGTCTGTGTAGTTCTCATGAAAAAGGATCTGTTCAATTCTTCTTATATAGCGAAGAGACTGCATGTATTCCATGTAATACATGGGATACACTTTGGATCCTGGAACGGCTATTCTCCAGATACTGAGATCACTAATTTGAAGCCTGCGGAGAAAAAGAGGATGTATTTAAATACAGAGACAATACTAAGGTTCCTGCTCTACATGAACTAAAGTCAGGGGGGGGGCTGGTGACAAGAATATACATAAGACATTTTATTATGAGGTTGGAGGAAATCTTGATTCATCTGGTAATGGGAGTTATTGACTGAATCGACATTGTGAGCCTTGAGGAATACACTATCCATGCAGAGTTCTCCCCAGGCTTTTCATCAAGGCAAGCCTGGCAACATGTCAAAGAGGAAAGGTTCTGGGTATCTGGGGACAAGCTGTGGAAGTTGATATAGAAACTGATGTGGAAACATTGGTTTATGTGGATCCTGCACCAGATAATTATCAAACCCTGGGCAGAATTCAATGCTTATTACCCCCAACCTCAAAGCATCTCTCACAATAGGCCTCTGTTTGAATAAGCATATCAAAGAGCCAGGCATCTCCCAAATCCCGTACCCCATGTAAAGTAGTCAGTAATTACATCTACCAGCCTGCCTGTCAGCAAAGCTTACTCTATGGTTTTCAAGCACGAAGACACACCACATCAGGGTGTTAATTACTACCACTAAAGGGAAGGAAAACCACCTGAAATAATTTACAACTTAAAATCATCCGGACAGCAAAATCATGGGGTTGCAAAGTTTTATTTACAATACAATTATTGAAAAACGCTTACTTCACCTTGAACAAATGTTTTGATCAAAAGTTAGAATAAACGTATAACTTAGTAGCATTTTCGTAACATGAATTGTGTAACATTTCTTTTATTCATAAACAGGCCTTGTTCACTTTCCTCGGGGGAAAAAGATACAACATTCGTGAATTTTCCGAACAAGGCCATGGGAGACACTTCAGAAAAAGAGGATCGGTGACTTGAAAAAGTACGGGGTAAGTGCTGTCTGGAAGGTCGGCGGCAGGCACTATTTCCGAAGAAGAGAAGATGTTACTTGAACAGATGTAGCTCTCCAAAGTGAGCAAATAAAGTCACACTGAAAGTCATTATTGAAGTGTAACAGAGTAAAACAGGACAGTGATTTCTCAAACAGGATGGGGGAGTATTTATAAAATACGGACAGAAGCTCTCACTAGTGAGCTCAATACAGAACTATTATAAAGGGCAACTAGGTAAAATCAGCAAAAAGATTTGGACAGAATGACCTCATGAAGCAGCAGATTTCACCAGTAGATGGCACTAGACATAATGGGCCTCATTTATGAAAAGTGACGCATTGCTGCGTAAAAACAGTGATGCGTCAGTTTTCATGGCGCCCTCCTTCCGACATGCTGGATGCGTCATATTTACAGTATGACGCATCATGTTGCAAGGAGTTACTAGATACGTCAGTATTTCTGACGTATCTGTAGGCGCAAAAATTATGCATTGCTGGAGTGTGTCACAAAAGTGATGCAACTTCAGTAATGCAGCTGATGTTGTTGCATCAAGGATATTGTGCTGCAAAACTAAGGGGCATATTATCAAGCACGGCGTTAAAAGCGGCGATAATGGGCTTGATAATATGCAGCAGAAAATTCCAATAGAAGCCCATGTTGACACCAGAACATGGGCTTCTGTGGGAATTCTCAAGGGCATATTATCAAGCCCATTATCGCCGCTATAGCGGCAGTTTTCTGCCGCTAAAGCGGCAATAATTTTAACGCCGTGTCTTGATAATATGCCCCTATATACTTATAAGGTAACAAAAGCGAGACCTATTGGCTATGCCAATGCTTGTGATACATTCATTCTGAGTGTGCTGAAAGCTCCGTCCAAAATTTGGTGCTGGTGGAAATAGAAGAAGGACCAGAAAACAAGCGGAAGATAAGAGCTTAAAACGTTTAGAAAAGAAACAGATATCTGTTATGGATTCTTTTGGAGGCCATTTTGCAAAGTTTGAATTAATTTTCAAGCTAAAAGTCAACTAGAGTCTATTTCTGCTCCTGCATGGGTTATCATTGTGCTTATCACAATGCAAGAAATTTGCATGTTAGCAGTGTTTCCTCTTACATGCATGTCTTTGTAGTTTTATATAGTGTGAGCTCGACCAGAATGTATTGGAGCTCTTTACATGAGCACTAGTTACGTTACACAAGAATCGCCTCTTCCTTGGAAGTTGGACGTCTCCAAACAATTAACTACTGATCCAGCCAGCGTCCTCCTGCTGGACAACCAAAACAAACCATTAGTGAAATCGCCATGGGAGGAGCGAACCCTGGTCTAAACATTTATAGTATTTGAACGCAGCTAGCACAATCTGTTACAGGCTACTACCACTATAATTTAGCTGTAGGGAGTAATAGTAGAGAAGGATTTTATTTGCCATAGTACTCACATTAAATGTTTGCTTAAATGAGTTTAAGAATATATTTTATGCTGACTTGATTAAATCCCTCCATCGCTATTTTGAGGAGAACGTGGGGTCAGTGCCTTCAGCTATCTCCCTGTGGGAGGCCTTCAAAACAGTACTTAGGGGGGAGGCCCTATCCCTTATTTCCCACGCCCGGAGGCGCGAGCGGGAGGAGGTGACCCGGGTGGAGGCTGAAATAGCGGAGCTGGAGGGTAATCTAGAAGATGGGGTGACGGACGCTGCACTACATGTCCTCCAGCTCAAGCAGGCGGCTTATAGGGCCCTCGTTACGGAGGCGGCCAGGGGCCTTAGTAGAGAGCAACAGGGGCGGCTGTATGATGTGGGTGATAAGGCTGGTAAACTGATAGCGTGGTTGGATAAAAAGGAAAGAGCGAATCGTGTGGTCCCGCTGATTGAGAAAACGAATGGTGTGTGTGTAACTGAACCAGAAGAAATTGTCTCCTGCTTCGCGGAGTATTTCCGCGAGGTGTATTCCCCGGTCTCTTCTTGCTCGGAAGAGGACTCCCGTGCCCTGCTCAGAGATATCGCACTGCCTTCCCTGTCCGGGGAGGACAGGGTGTCGCTGGACGCCGCTCCCACCTCCGACGAAATCGCCCTCGCCATACGCTCGGTCGCTTCGGGCAAGGCCATGGGCCCGAATGGTATCCCTATCGAGCTGTATAAGCTGCGGCCGGATACATTGGCGCCTCACCTCCGCGCAATGTTCCTTGCGGCCCACTCAGTGGGCTCCCTTCCGCTTGACCAGCGTCTGGCTACAATCGTGGTGATCCACAAGGAAGGGAGGCCTCGGGATCGGGTTACTTCTTATCGGCCTATCTCACTACTGAATGCGGAGCCCAAAATTCTCGCTAAGGTACTCGCCAATCGGCTGGTCGGTGTGGTGGGAGATCTGGTTCATCAGGACCAGTCTGGCTTCATTCCCCATCGCAATACAGCCCTTAATCTGCGGCGTTTGCATGGGGTGCTTGCGCGCGTCCCATTCATAAGGGAACCGGCCATTTTGGCGTCCTTAGACGCCACCATGGCGTTTGATACGCTTGAGTGGCCATACATCTGGGCGATGCTTGCTAAGTTCGGGTTCGGCCCAGGATTCATCAGTTGGGTCAAATTGCTGTATGCGGGCCCATTGGCACAGGTGGTCGTGAACGGAAGAGTATCGGCCCCGTTCGAGCTGGGCCGGGGCACGCGGCAGGGCTGTCCCCTGTCGCCGCTTCTTTTTGCGCTTGCCTTGGAACCCCTGGCGGAGTGGCTGCGGTGGGAGCCTTCCATCCGTGGTCTCCGTTGGACCCCCGAGTATGAGGATCGCGTATCCCTATACGCTGATGACATCCTTCTGTACCTAGCCTCCCCACGCAAATCACTTATAGTCCTAGTTGATGTTTTACACTCGTTTGGTCGTAACTCCGGTCTCGTCATCAATTGGGCTAAATCGTGTGTGTATGTTCTCTCTGGGGAGGCTCCTATTCTCCCGCGGGGCTGTCCGATCCAGATCGCCCCGCAGGGATTTCGGTACCTGGGTGTCTTCATTACTCTGGACCCGGAGGCCCGGTATGAACGGAATCTGCTTCCCCCCCTCCAGCGTCTGCGGGTAGATGTCGCACGCTGGCGGCGCCTGCCGCTTTCGCCGCTTGGCCGGGCGGCATTGTTCAAGATGATGTCTCTGCCGCGTTTTCTGTACGCTTTGCAGAACACTATGGACTTGGTCCCGGCGCGCTACTTCCGTGAGGTGGAGAGTCTGCAACGCCGCCTGTTCTGGGACGGGAGGCCGCGCATTGCTCTGGCTAAGCTGACGCTCCCATGGTTTGACGGGGGGATCGCCCTCCCGGATATTAAACGGTACTATTGGGCCTCCCAGCTCGCTGCCATTAACCACGGCCTCTACGGGCCCGCCTTAAACCCGGCTTTTGAAATGGACAAGATGCTCCTGCCAGGTGGCGACTACAATCGAGCGCTCTATTCTAGCGCGCCCGACGCTCGTCTGACGGGCCCCACGCGTGTCATGGTGCAAGTCTGGCACGCGGCCAATGCAGCTATGGGGTGGAAGAACCGTTTGACCCGGGCATCACCACTATACGCGTCTGAGCGGTTAGGTTCCCTGTGGACCTCTAAGGGCTTTGAGAAGTGGGACATAATAGGTATCAGTAAAGTGGGGGATCTTTGGACGAGGGGAGGATTTAAAACGTTCGATATGCTGCAGACGGAATTTCAGTTGCAGGGCAGTGAATACTTCCGGTATTTGCAGGTCCGTCATGCGCTGGGTTCCGTCTTCACGGACGTTGCCTCCATCCCGGAATATTCCCCCCTGGAAGATAGAGTGCTGGATGGGCACGTCCCGGACAGCACGATCTCACTTATATACAAAAAGCTGGTAAACGACCGCTCGGGCCTGTTGACTGCCCTTCGTGCGGCTTGAGTTGCCGACGGGCTGGAGTTGGACGACGAGGACTGGACTTCTGCGGTGGCCTCCCCGAAGGAGGTGGCCATACCGGCTCGCCTTCGCTTCGTCCAGCTCAAGATACTCCACCGGGTCTACATGACGGGGCCAAAGCTTCTGCGTATGGGCTGCGCTGGAGATGGGTTGTGTAAGCGTGGGTGTGGTGCTTTGGGGACCTTTATGCATATTTTGTGGGAGTGCCCGGAGGTAGAGGGGTTCTGGCGTGGTGTACATAAGGTGCTGCGACTGGTTACGCATGTGGCGCTGTTGCCCGAAGCGAGGAGATGCCTGTTGAATGTGTGGGAACCGACTGATTACTCAGCGCCGCAGACGTGGTGGGTGACTCTGGGATATATGGTAGCCAAGCGTGATATTGCTCAACTGTGGGGATCCCAGAGGCCCCCGACGGTCTCGGCCTGGAAAGAACACATGGACTGGTGCATGTTTCGCGAAAAAGTGGTGTATGTGGCGAGGGGTAAGCCTGGGACATGGGTGAAAGTATGGGGCCCCTGGAACGCCTACCGAGGGGGTATCTGCGCGCCACCGCTGCTGCCTGATCCCTCGCCAGCCCCATCCCCTTAGCCGACTCATTCCCCCCGCTGCCGGGCATTGGGTTCCCCCAGTCCTCGCTTTGCTCACTTCCCCCTCTTCACACTTCTGTGTATAGTTGGGATCCCCCCCTCTTGGGGAGCACGTGCTGCCTTTTTTTGATTGTGGGTTGCCTTGTGGGTGTGGTTTTAATTTTTTGTTGTTCTTACTTTAAAATGAAACCGCATAATGGGGCCTGGATGATGTGGTTTCCAACATTGTTATCTATTGAGAAACGCTCCTCCTGTAATACCATGTGTTCCATGAATATATGTTGTATGTTCCTACTATTGCTAGCGGCCGGCCGGAAGGTTGTGGGCCCATACTTGTATACTTTTAAGACCTGTAATAAACGGTTTCAAAAAAAAAAAAAAAAAAAAAAAAAAAAAAAAAGAATATATTTTATTAATGCCACAAATACGAGACTATATAATGTTATCTAGGGCTAGAATGATCTAAACATATTTTTAAAATATTTAATTATGGTTGCTCATGGTTTTAACCGTTTTATTTATAGGTTAGATTAGCTTCCTCAACCAAAATATTCTAGACCTCTTGATCACTAAGTCACTTTTGCGGTTATTCATATTGATGCTTGTTTGATTGCCCTTACCAAAACACTTTATTATGTTCTATATGAGGTTTTTAAAATTTTATGTAAGTAAACATTTTTAAATGTATAACTGACATGTTTAGCAACATTTTACATATTGGACATATTGTACACATATACAGGTTGATATTGTAAATTGATAGTGTTGTTTTTAAGGTCTTTGACCAAAATAAAGTGCTTGAATTAGACTGAGGCACTCTACAGCTAACTTCTACAATTCCAGATCCTGGCCAGCAGCGCCAACTTAAAAAGAAAAAAAAGTATGTGAGCACATCTTACCATAACTGCTACAGCTAAACAAAGCAATACTCATGGCGCTGCTTAAACAAATATTGTCAGAGTCAATAGGTCTGACTTGAATATGAGAAGTCATGCACCAATACTGTTTAATGTTAGTACATTAAAGCCATACCGGTTGGCTTTGTCAACAAGCACTGAACTCAGGGCCGGCTCTAGAGCGGTGCGATCGGTGCAATCGCACCAGGCGCTGACTTAGGGTGGTGGGGGGGCGTGTTCATAGTTTAAAAAGACCTGATGCCACGTACTTTGTCCCAGCAATATGCAGCCATCAATAAAAATGACAACACTAGTGATTAATGTTCTTCCTGGAGCAGGGCTGGCTTTAGAACTGGTGGCGCCCTGTGCGAGAATGTTTGTTGGCGCCCCCCCCTGACCACCTCGCCACAGATTCCCTTACTACCACCATTTGACAATGCCCCCCAAGTCTCCTTAACCACTATCCCTTATATTAATTTATACCAGTTTATGATGTCAGAAAACTTTACATCACACACATTGCACAGACAATCATACATGTGTAAATCACTGTAGAGGAAATGTTAAAAAAGACAGAGGCCTACAAGGTGTAGGAGTCATATGCCATCCAAATTGGCTTTGAGTAAAGTTTAAGAGCCCTTGGTCTGGAAAAGCACAAATTCAGAATGTAAAATGTAACACCGTTGTTAGGGGTATTCTTTAATAATAAGAATGTATTTCTACTCAAATGAACCCTTTTTGCAATATTAGGATTAGGAAAGACTGGGCAAAAAAACATATAGCTATAATATATTCCTTGCAGTTTGCATGCAGCTTTTAAATGACCGTTAATAGCTCACTACTCTATATTAGTATTTTAACTTTTAACTGTAAGTAACACAATTAGATCTTTGACAAAAAATTAACCGATTGACCATTTATAGTGTATGCACTTTGTGATCTGAATGGCAGCAGGCATATTAACCTTCTGCACTATCATGAGTCAAAACTTCCTCTACCAGACAAAGCTCTGGTCTGTCTCCAGGAAGAACATTAATTGCCAGAGTTATCCTGACATTTTTGCTTGTTGCATGGCTAAACCTTGTACCTTATAAGTGTTTAGCCATGCAACAGTTGATGTTGTTGCACCAAGGAAATTGTGCTGAAGTTATCCAGCACAATATCAAAGTGACAGAAAGAGTGGTAAACAGAAAGGAGCATATGTGGAGAGAGGGGACCCGATAAAGTCAGAAGGTGAGATAGTCGCTGATGGGGGGAGGGTACAGGGGAGAGGTGCAGGGAGACAGAAAATAGATTGAAGGAGAGGCTACTGGGGCAGGCAGAGCAAACAAAAGTGTGGCTCTCAAGAAGAAGGTGAGAGGAGAGAGAGGAAGGAATGCGAGACAGGAATGGAGGGATGAGACAGGCGGGGCAAGGGGGTGAAAGATTGAGATAAAGGAGCAAAATAGAGAAAGATTGAGGCAGAGTAAAAATGAAAGGTAAACGGAGTGGGACGGGAGCGGGCCAGTGAGAAAGAGTGAGGTGAAATTCAAAGGCAGTAGAGGAAACAAGCATTTGCAATGCAATAGGTCTCGCTTTATAAAAGTGTGAGCAGTTGGCATTGCTAATAATAATGCAACACTAGCTATTGGCATTGTAAATGATAATGGCATTTATTTATGTGTTTGTTTTATAAAATAGATAAAAAAGGCATTGTCATGAACAATGCCAATAGCTTAAACTTTTGCAAATGCGAGACCTATTGCATTGCAAATGCTTGTCTTTGTTTGCTGGAGTTATCCACAATCGTCGGCCCACGCACCCTTGTCATTGACATCATCAGATACGTCATCCTCAATGGAGATCACCCAAATACTGATTTTAATATAATTTCTCTTTGGGCTTTTAAACGTGTTTCTGTCTGCTGGGGAATGTAGATATTTATTTTTCCTACTATAATGTTATGAGTGCACATTGGTATTACTGTCTGCAGGCCTGCGGTGTTGGTGCCAACGTGAGAAACATTTAAACAGTGTCACAACGCGTTTGTAGATCGCGTCAATGTTGGCAATCTTTATTACAGCTGGGATTTTGGTGTTTTTTTTTAGGTCTGCACAAATGTGCTTTTTTTCCAACCTTTGCAAAAGTTTGTAGCAACGTTCAATGAGATACACCAACTCGAAGTGGGACACCAACACGTTCTACTTTTTTCACTCAATTAAAGATTTATAAAGTGCAACAAATCACCTGTGAGGGTCTCAAGGAGCTAGAATGGCCAGTTGCTTGGTGGTCATCTGCAATCTTCAAATTGACAAAATCTTCAGCAAAGTTCTGAAGTTGAACATCCACACCATAATAATCCACATTTGTAAAGCGTGAACAATCACCCGTAAGGGTTTCTAGGCGCTGGGGGCCGTCGGGAAGATGAAGCAAGCTATTGCCCAGAGTCACATGGTGCTGGGCTAATCTGCCGCCGGGGATCGAACCGTGATCCCCAGATTCCGGAGTCAGTCGCCCTGGCCGCGGCGCCACACCTCTTCCCTTCCCATAAGAACGCCCTCACTACATAATTCGTCTATCGCACTCTGTGACAACTATTTAAAGGGGCCCCATTTCTATACTTCCACTGGGGGATCATCGAATGTCAGCATAAACTCTGGCCTTTCTCACACACATTTGGGAACTGGCTTTGGCATTAAGCCAAACCCTGCTTACAATTATACCGCTGCAACTACATTAGGTGCACTCTCCTTATCTTGTATTACAAGGAGTGATACTTGCATCCCACACTTCTGTGATGTAACTTTCACCACGTGCAACCACACTGGTCTCCAAGATTTGCTATATTTCCATGCTACGCGCCCACCCATGTTCACACAGTAACTATATGCTGTATATGACTAAGAGGTTATAAGAGAAGTCATCGGAGTTGCCATCAAAGATGTCATTTAACACGAAATGATTGATGTAATGTGAGGTAATAAGCAATGCATGGCAGGGCTGCTCAGTGAACTATAACTGCTGAATTTCAGTGTTTTTTGTTTTTAAATGTTAGTTTTATTTTGACATCTAATTATGACATCACTTTAACCTTTCTTTTTTATGTGAATCAATATATAGTGTGTATGTGTATATCTATATACATGTAATTGCACATGGATTAGTTTTAAAATACACACTAAAGTTACATAACAGGGATTCATTAACAGCGTCTCGCGCACATCTGCCTTTTAAAGAAAGCTCGGTTGGCTAGTGCACCTGTTGTAGAACTGTACGAGTCAGTTTAATCAGAGTTGCTGAGCAGACACATTACTTTAACCCGTCCACGTGTACGTAAATGGCTACATTTCTTGCATTCTGGTACTTGTAGTTTTTCCTGGTACCATATGTGTCGGAATGGAAAGGTCGTACTGGACGAGGTATTCACACCTGGCCTGGTACATAATCCCAAGTGGCCCCTTGGCCAGACCAGTCATGGCTCTTTAGGCAACATTTGTGTACTGATATACTGGACCGATTCATACAATGTTAAATGGGAAACTACCAGCCCCAGAATGCAACATCCCGTTGACTAATAAGGCATGGCTGATGAAAGGAGTCGGGCATGACGTGGGGCTGCGGGACAGCTAAGCCAGTATTACAACTCGAGATCTTTGCACTAAGTTTGGTCACAAAAGCTTCCGTCAGAGCAGCTCGCGGGCACTCGAGGGTTACACCGCATCGTGAAAACAAGTTCTATTTGCTGCTCTGTGCCCGGGGTCCCTGCTGCTGCCCACTGGTCTGGCAGTGCCCCGAGTGCGCTCTGCATTATTTGCCTTGCTGGCATTGCGTCAGTCCGTGCCAAGCCCACAGCAGAGGCCGTCTCAAAGGTCAGGAAGTCCGCCGACCGCGCCCCGTCTGGAGTAGTGCCTGGAAGCGTTTAGTAATGAACAAGTGAGCTGTTCCCGCCTCGCAGCTTCTCCCGCGTCTCCTCCCACTGCTCAATAATAAATGCGAGAGTTGCCGACTTCGGAACGGAGAAACTAAGGAGCATATTAACAAGCCAGGCGATAAAATTATCGCAGCTTTAGCGGCAGAAAACTGCCGCTAAAACGGCGATAATGGGCTTGATAATATGTTCTATGGAATTCCAATTGAAGCCTATGTTAAATGTGAATGACATCTAACATGGGCTTCAATTAGAATTCCATAGAGCATATTATCAAGCCTATTATCGCCGCTTTAGCGTCAGTTTTCTGCCGCTAAAGCGGCGATAATTTTATCGCCTGGCTTGTTAATATGCCCCCAAGTTTGAGCCTCTGCGTCCGTTCAACATCCTGTGATTCTGGGCAAATCACTTCAAATTCAGGTGCCTGCCATACATGAATGTGTCTGCAAGTGGTGCTCCGGAAAAGCACGGTGTAGATGGTTAAGTGCTGGTGCTGAGCACCGGAAACCACCGACTCAAATTAAGCACTGCTTAAAAAGAAAAGCGAGAATAGCTCTTGCAACTGACCTCTGTACAACCGGCCGGCGGCTGTTTGCGTGTAGCATGTGGGCCCTAATGCGAACTCGAGTTGGGGCCACTCGTGTTTCATCCTTCAAAACTCCTTAAATGGATGCCATTGATTTGAGCAGCAGCGCCAATAAGGATGAAGCAATTTAGCCCGTGGTCATCGGCTTTTCTTTGTGAGAGACCCCAGGGCTTGTAAGGGGTTGGATTGTTCCACTTTATTGAAAACCTAATTTTAGCCGTCAATGAGCCCTGGGTCGTGCTTGGCACTTTTAGCTAGTATCGAGTATTAATTAGTAAATGCGTGACTACAGGTCCCAGAATGCAAAGGGCTAACTGAAAAAACACGAAAGCTGGCTGATGGATCCATGGCCGCTATAAACAGTGCAGTAGGCCTATATTTTGGGGGACAATACACCACTGCAACACTACCTGCATTGTGTTTCAGAAGAACTGCAGTCTGTGCAGCCGCTGCACGATCTAAGCAGGCCTCAGAAGAGAGCCTTTCCAGGCTAGGCAGTGGCAGGAACAGAGTTAATCACCGCAAGTGTAGAGTGCATTTCTAGAAATAGTTCCAAAATATGTTGAGACAGACACGAGAAATGCAGCCAGTCTTCTTTTCGTGCATTGCTATTTTACTGTTCAATGTCTTCCTAAACAAGACAGGTTCTGAGAGAGGGAGGGGTCGGGTGAGTCTCAGACAAACGCCACAGTCCACAGTTCAGGAAAGAAGACGGATTGGCGGGTGGAGAGACGGGAGGACGAGAGAACAAAGAGAGATAGAGAAGGGGGCAGAGAGAGTAGAGGCACGAAGAACAAGAAGGGCTGGGCGAGAAGGGAGGGGGGAATGCCAGCAACAGAGGAGCCCGCGAAAGTGAAAGTGATCGTGATTACGATCGCTACGGAGGAAAGACACATGGCGCTGCGCGCGTGCACGTTCACGTGCACTGTAGCTTTAGGCCACGGCAGCACTTTGAGAAGCCCACATATAAAATGTCTCTTCGAGCCTTTGGCTCGCGAGACCTAAAAAGGGAGTGTTTATGAAGGAAGCAGAACGAGAGAGGAATGAGAGCGAGCGAGACAGAGAGACACTAATCTGTGTGCACCATTTGACTTAATAGAGGGAAGGATATGTGGCACGTGTTTTTACACATTTCCTAAATACACAGGCAATATGCCTAGGTGAGAAGATTGCTGAACTGTAAGCAAAAGGTATCGCATTAAAGGTACAGAAAAGCCCAAGCAAATCTTTATGATTTGATAGCCTAGTCTCTGTGTAGTCATAGGGGGGTTACAGGAGCTGTGGTGTCTGCCGTGACTGGCAGCTGTTAGGGGCACTGTGTTATCTTTGGCTGAGTAAGACGGATGGCTTAACGAAGTGACTTTCGAATGCGGGCATTGCGGTGTGAATATATTACATTACAATGTAAAAACAAACCACGCATTTCACCTGAATTCCGAGTACCTGCAGCAGTGAAAGATAAACCGGCCCTTACCTTGTGTTG
The DNA here is from genome assembly GCF_964204655.1 of Triturus cristatus. Taxonomy (NCBI): domain Eukaryota; kingdom Metazoa; phylum Chordata; class Amphibia; order Caudata; family Salamandridae; genus Triturus; species Triturus cristatus. The sequence continues at coordinate 1,214,545,855 of NC_140590.1, read as the reverse complement.
TGCCCCATACAAACAGGCAGCAACCCGGGGCGTTCCTTTACTGCATGATGACACTCTTCACTAGGATCGAAAGCAGCTGACATGAGCAAAGATCTACGTTTAGATTCCACCCTGACAAGCGCATTTATCAAGTTATTTGGACTTCATATAGTGTGTGCCAGTTTTTAATTGCCACCAATTATAAGACGCGTTACTTAGATTTAGTGGAGGATTCATTACTTGCAAATGCAAACTCTAAGATATGTGTGGCTAGGGGGCGCCATGTTAATAAGTAAGTATTCGGCAGCTGTGTACAATAAAGGTATTGCGTGGCTGTGGATGAAGCGGGCACCATGTTAATAAATAAGCACTACGGGTATGAGGAACACTGCAGTAGAAGTGGGCTTATGGGGGTTACAGCGAAACCAATTGTGAGAGGCCAGCTTGGTGAAGACAAGGAAAGCACAGGCTTCAAATTACTTGCAAATGCAAACTCTAAGATGTGCGTGGCTAGCGGGCGCCATGTTAATAAGTAAGTATTCGGCAGCTGTGTACATTAAAGGTATTGCGTGGCTGTGGATGAAGCAGGCACCATGTTAATAAATAAGCACCATGGGTATGAGGAACACTGCGGTAGAAGTGGGCTTATGGGGGTTACAGCAAAGCCAATTGTGAGATGCCAGCTTGGTGAAGACAAGGAAAGCACAGGCTTCAAATGCGCTTCAACGCCTCGACATTCCTCTATAATGATAAAGTATTGATGGCTTGTTTTTAAACAGAGCTTTATACGTGTGCGCATGTCATGTCAGACGTCTGCAATAATTGCCTATTTAACAAGCATTGGCCTCGCGGCCGTGAAAGCAACGCGTCAGCGAAATTGATTGCGATCGCGGGCTGTAAGGGTGCCCGCGAGCGATGCACTTAATGACCCATGATGGAGGAAAGCCAGATGGCGGCTGTGCGCGTGCACACGCACGTAACCACAAGCTTGAAGCCAGCAAAAGCGTGTGATAGTGCTGGAGCGGGTTTATTTTAGAAATTTTGTATACCCTCTCCATTTTGCATGTTTACATTAATCAAAATAATTTACTAATAGTAATTGTACTAATTGGTTTGCAGTGCTTACTTACCAACCATATCAATAAATGAAATACACATAGGATTTGCATTTGCATGGCCTAACTAATACGTAAACTAAATTTGTACGCATATTAATGATAGATAATTAGAATATTGCATGCTATATGTTGCTTTCATGATGTATTTGTGATTCGTGCTTTATAAAGTGAGTATAACCCGCAATGAGTGTTGCTTTTGCTAGATAAATACACATTAGTGAGGGAATAATATTTTATTAATCATTTCTATGTATTAATTACGTTTTTGTGTTTCTTTGCTTAAGTTGACCATTCGGGCCTAGTTAAAATGGCCGACTTTCGTATCCGATGAGACCTGAGCTACTCCGTATGGTCCTGAGCGAAGTACGCCTGTGCTAACATCAGCAACAGTGGCCTCCTTGTGACCCTAACCAGACTGTACCCATCAAGGACAGCCCGGGACACCGGCCAAGTTGCAAAGAACAATGGACCGTCTTCCTAAACCGGAACGATCAAGACCCATGAACTCATAACCCAAACTTTGGTGGGAACTTGTCATCCCATATTGAACTGACCAATCGGAGAATGAGAAAAATTATATTGATACAATTTCATGTCAAATTTTATTATAAAAACCCATAGAATAGAGATGTTGACGGGTCGTTTCCAATTTCCTGACGTTATGCTGACGGAGAGGACGGTGACACTGCAGGACAGCTGTTTCCCTGACTCTTTGACGAACTGATCAGATGCCCAATTTCCTGATGAACTGAATAATTGCTTTCCAATGGGCATAGAATGACAGAACGACTAAATTTGACTTAGAGGACGACATTTAGCCAGAATAGGTAAATATGATGGCCAGCTGCTTGACTAATCATTGACATTTATTGCATTTATTTAGATAAAATGTATTGATTAATTACAGAATTGTGTTGGGTTGTTTATTTTCCGGAAAATGTATTGATGTAAAGAAATTATAGATTTAGAAATCATCTAAACCAGCGACTAGCTGATCCATGGCCTATCCATGAGAGGAGTACCAAAGAGTGAAATTTAGGCCTTAATGAATAGAGAAGGTTAGGTGAATCTATTATTCTTTAGGATAAGTGGGTATTTCCTTTCATTTACAGCGAATGGAACAATCATCTCCTTAGGAAAGCAGACCGATAGAGAATGAATGTTGGTGTTATGGGCCCCACCAGCGAGATTAGTGATTGAGTGTGTCTGTGAGATCTATGGTCTGTGACGAAGGGAGGGATTTTGTATTCCACGCTGCATCAGTTTTTCTGGTAGCAGTATGATGGTTAGCTATTGTTTTGGTTTAGTGATTATCGCCTGTACATTGCTTATTGATTATTGATTGATATTGGTTCATGTACTAATACTCTATGTTGAGTTACGTTGAGCTTTATGTTGTATGCACGGCTTCTGGGATGTAGGAAGTCGGAAATTTTTAACAGTTCCGTAGTAGAGTAGAGGCAAGAGCTGCTCTTGGGACAGACGGAATTGTGGTTGCCCGTAGGTACACGGGAGAAGCGTGTGACAAGTGAAGTTGCACGGCGCATTGTCTGGGTTCGGTTTGGTAGCATCATCGTGTGTTGCCATTAGAAACATTTCCTGTATGAAAGGAGCGTGTATGATAGCAAAGGTTACCTGTGAAATTTTGGTCTTAGGTACCAGGAATCCAAATGGCATACCAATAACGCTTATCACTGAAAAGGTAGCAGGTGTTCTCTGAGCTTGATAGAAGGATAGAAGGACAAAGTAGAGGGAAGCGCTGCTTTGTTAACAAATGATATAATTCTGTAGTAGGGCAGAGGTAAGCGCTGCTCTCGAGAAAGACAGAAGACTGTGTGAATGTTCTACATTTTTCTGCATGACAGTGTGTGTATGAAAAAGGCATTCCGATTAATGGCGAAACTCTAGTGTTATTTCTCAGGAGCATTGGGTCTACAACTAGGTGTCCTAATTCTAGAGAAGCGGTTAGTTGATGGTTGTTAGAAGGGTAAGGCAGAGGGATGTGCTACTTTATCAACGGAAGTATTGATTCCGTAGTAGGGCAGAAGTAAGCGCTGCTCTCGAGAAAGACGGAATTCTCGTGAGAAAGGTCTATTGCTGTTCTTTGGATAGCGAAGCGGACAATGGAGATGTTTTTATGTTGTCACTAATAGAATTGTAGAAATTGAAACAAAACTTACTGAGCGGATTTTTGTGAAGGAGGGGTCAGCAGGAGCAGGAGCTGCCGCAGCGGCTGCTGACGTCAGAACGACCGCGCTGGGATTGGATAGTCGGTCAGAGGCGTAAAACGCTCCGGATTGGTGCGTTAGTGTGAAGCCGCGCTAGGAGTGGAGAAATACAGGGTGACGTAAACGCTCCCTATTGGTGCGTTGGTGTGAGTCGCGCTGGGATTAGAGGATTGTGACAGTGACGTAGACGCCCCTGATTGGTGCTTTAGTGTAAATCGCGCTGTAATTGGATAGAATAGCGATACAGTAGTAAAGACTAGCGAAATACGGAAAACGAGAAAATGTATTACCAGCCGCCAGACAAGGAGAAAAAGACATGGTTTGGTAGAATCAAGAAGTGGTTTAAGAAGGATAAACAGGTCAAGCCTAGGGAAGGACAGTTACTTCCTCCACCGAAAACCCCCGCTTCTTTAATGATTGTGAAATATGGATACCATACTTGTATTTGGTTAGACAATTGGGTAAAATATACCAAGGACGATGGAGTCTTGGCATTTCCAGAACATGGCTCCTTTAACTTGGCAGTTTTAAGAAATTTGAGGGAAAAGATGATGTATCTAGAACCAAGACCTAGACCGACACAATTTGAGGCACTGACGGAGTGGGAAGACGAAATGCATGAACGAGAGAGACAAAGAAATGGTAGAGGATATAGATACCTGTTTGGTAGATCATACGGACATGAGACACATGATGATCGAATGAAAAGATGGCGGAATGCAAGTATGACTGAGGGTGTGTTTCCTGTAAGAACGGTAGGAGAAAATGAAGGAAGAAAGTGTGTGGAGAAAAGGCATAACGTGGAATCGAGTGGATATGAAGCGAATGAATCGGAAGATGATGTTCTTAATGATATGTTTTATAAAAATCCACCACCGTATCGACCAGAACCAGAAATGTTGACACCAAGTGCCCCAATGAGAGAGACATTACGAACTATTAAAACAGAGACTATGTCACCAGAGTTAGGAAAAGGTAACTCCACGAGAGAGGTAGAAAAACAGACAGAAAGTAGAGTAAATGGAGAAAATTCTGCGGAATTGGCCAAAACCACTCTAGAATTAACAGAGAAAATAAGAGAATTAACCAAAAATCTAGAAGCTGTAACAGTTCCAGTAACCATAGGTCCAGTAATGCCTATATTTGAGAAACAAAAGGATAGCGAACATTGCTTAACAGTACCTTATAGGAGCCATAATTTGATTGAGAATCCAGAACGGAGTCAAAATGAGAATCCATGGGGACCGACAATAAACATATTTGAACCAAGTGTTTCAAATGATCAATTTTTAAGTCAAAATTATACTGAAAAGAGTAGAATGACAGTGGAAACATTATTAGAACCACAAAGGAATCCAGAACAAGGTAGCATAGAAAACCCAGTAGGACCATCTGTAGAAGAATTAAGTGAATGGCTAAAGGGGTTACAGAGAAAAGACAAAGAATCCCAGTCAATAGATGTGGCCAAATTACGAATGGTATTAGAAGAATTAATAGTAGGAACTATCCCTACTGAAAAATTGAAGGCATATCAGGATGAAGAATTAATGTTTCTGTGCAAAAGTGTGACATGGAGAGCGAAAAACCTACATGAGACTAGGAGAAGTGCGAATGAAATGGGAATAGATATTGAAAAGGTAAAGGCATTGCAAAAGCCCTATCAAATTGATTTTACTGAAAAGGATATTGAAAATTTGAACACCACAGGACGAATAGGTCAGATTAAGGACATAATCATTTTATTGAGAAAATGGGGAGACGTGGATAAATGGAGAAGTAGGTGGTACAGAAAACGTGACGATGCCTCAGTAAAGACAGTATCAGCATTCCCTGTTAGAGAGAAAGAAAAGGTAGTAACTGAATACCCCATGAGGGAAATTCCAGGAGGAGGATATGTACACGTCCCATGGACAAGCCAGGACATTTTGTCTTTTACAAATGATTTCCCTCGACTATGCGAAAAGCCCGTCGAGTGGTACCGGCAGGTAGACAGATTTGTAAAATTGTCGAAAGTACTATGGATAGATTTGAATAGTCTATTTGACATAATAGTACCAGCAGATTTATGGACAGAGTGCAAGTTGAGGATCAACTGGCCAACTCAAGAATATCCTAGGGATCCTAAGACAGGAGCACCTGACCCAGAAGTAATGAAGAAATATGAACAGGTTATGGCATTTTTGAAAAATAAGGTACCCCCTAAAGAGACCGATTGGGTAAAAATTGACAGAACACATCAAGAGAGTAAGGAGTCAGTACATGCATACTATGAGAGGCTAATTCTAGCTTTTAAGCAGTTCAGTGGAGATGAGAACCTGAGTGATAAGGATTGGAGTCATTTTGTATACAGATTTGTATATGGTTTACATCCAGAAATTGGGGACATGATAAAACAACATACGGTTGATTGGCAAAATAAGAAAATAGATGAAGTATTGAGGTATGCTAAATATTTCAGTGATGAGATTGAGGCAAAACAGCGAAAATTAAAAGAAAAGGCTATGTGGGCACAGGTAAAGGTAGCGGAAAGACAAGAAGCTCAATTAGTAGAACAAACAAATAACACAGGAACAAGACCGAGATTTGGTCCTGGGAAAGGGAAAGGTAATATAGAAGAAGCTAAAAAGAAGTTCCCATGCCATAATTGCGGTAGGTTAGGGCATTGGAAATCCGAGTGTAAATTCCCTCCGAGTACTAATAATGAAAATCCATCATTGAATCCACAGGTGCAGAATGAGGTGAGTGGTCAACTGCAGCAACAGCAGCAGGTGGTTACCTCACAGAATCAGGTGCCAAAACCGCCTTTCCCGCAGAGCAGAAACTCTCAGAAGTATAGTAATGAATCGGGATTCTACAATGAAGAACAGGTAAATAAACAGCCACGCGCTCGTGCTGTTTCGCAGTATTGGCTGCAACGCGATGAGAGTGACTCAGAAGGAAGCTATTGACGGTGCCGAAGGGAGGAAGAAGAGTGCGTACTTGGCGCAACTCTAGAAGTAGACCAGATAGGACCATTTGTAGATGGGAAGGTTAATGATGAAAATATTACTTTCCTAGTGGACACTGGCGCTACTCGATCAACTGTTAGATCAGCTGATGTTAAGAATCTTCCTCTTTCGGATGAAACAATCCAAGTAGTTGGTGTGTCCAACAGACAGATAAAAACATACCTTACAGAACCAGTGAAAGTTAGTATAGGGAAATTCTCTGAAATGCACCGCTTTGTGGTGTGTGACACTAGTCCTGTGAATTTATTAGGTAGGGACCTGTTGTGCAAAATGAATTGCACTATATTCTGTACTCCAGACGAGATAGCATTTGAAACACCAGATGAAGATGTACTGTATAAAATGACCATAGCTAACAGAGAAAGTGAAGTTACTGAGACATATGCAATATTCAACCCTGATGAATTACCTAAAGAATTGAAGCAATCTGTAAAAGCAGAAGTCTGGGATTTCACTGGAGAAATGGAGGACTGATGAGAAATGTAGACCCAATAAAAGTAACTGTAAAGGAAGGAGTGAGTTATCCAAATGTCCCTCAATATAAATTGACACCTGAAATAATTGAAGGAGTAACTCCAATAATTGAGAAAATGATCAAGCAAGGAATTCTGAGAGAAATAATGAGTAGTCCATGTAATTCACCAATAATGGGACTGAAAAAGCCTAATGGGAAGTTCAGAATAGTGCAAGACCTGAGAAAAGTGAATAAAATTGTTGTGTCATGTTGTACCATTGTGCCAAATCCATCAGTGATTTTGTACCAGATTCCCCATGATGCGGAGTGGTATACAGTGATTGATCTATGCCATGCTTTCTTTTCTATTCCATTACATCATGCCAGTCAGCAAATTTTTGCATTTCGGTTTGGAGAACGTATTTTGGCATGGTGCCGAATCCCACAGGGGTATACAGAAAGCCCCTCAATATTTAATCAATTGTTGAAGAAGTCATTGTAAAGTCTACAAATGCCGGAAAGCTCAGTACTAGTGCAGTATATCGACGACCTTTTGGTGGCGTCGAAAACACGTGAAGCTTGTGAAGTAGACACTATAGCATTGCTGAATCATTTGGCAGATGGAGGACTGAAGGTGTCACCAGCAAAATTGCAGTATTGTAAGAAGGAAGTACAGTATTTGGGACATAAAATTGAGAAAGGACTAAGGAAAATAACGATGGACAGAATCAGAATCATAAAAGGAATGAGAGCTCCCATGACTCAAAGAGAGGTGAGAATGTTTCTGGGAATGGTGGGGTATTGCAGTCAGTGGATTAGTAACTTTTCCCTGATTGCAAAACCTTTGGTACATCTGACCAGAAGTGATGTAAAAGATCCCCTTGAATTGAACAAGGAAGAATTGGCAGCATTCAAACGATTGAAAGATGGATTGTGTGAAGCACCAGCATTGGGTAGCCTGATTACGAGAAAGAGTTTGAGTTATATTGCAGTGACAGAAATGGATGTGCACTTTCTGTGTTGATACAGAAACATGGAAGATTGAGAAGACCAATTGCATACTTTTCATCAATGCTTGACCCAGTGGCTGCAGCTTTACCTGGATGTTTGAAGGCAGTGGCTGCAACATGTCGAAGCTTGGAACAGAGTGAAGGAATTGTAATGGGATATCCATTGAAAGTGTTTGTACCGCATGATGTGGCGATCCTTTTAACAAGAAGTCGTACTCAGTACATGACGCATAGTCGGCTGACTAAGTATAAAAAGGTTATCCTAGGTGCAACTAATGTAAGCCTTTCAAGATGTGTGAATGTGAATCCTGCAACATTGTTACCTGATGTTGAGAATGTGGAAGTCAGAGACGAAGCAGATCATGATTGTTTGGATGTGCTTGATTTCTGCACAAAACCACGACCAGACATAAAAGATGTACCTTTGCCAGAAAGTGACTTTGTGATGTTCGTTGATGGGTCATGTTTGAGAACAGAAGAAGGAGTGCTGAGTGCAGCATATGCAGTATGCACAGTCGCAGCAGTGTTGGAAGCATCCTACCTAAAAGGAGTAATATCAGCCCAAGTAGCAGAGTTAGTGGCCCTAACTAGAGCATGTAAGATCGGGAAAAGTGTGAGGGTGACTGTGATAACTGACAGCCAGTATGGCTTCGGAGTCGTCCATGATTTTGGCCAACTATGGCTACAAAGAGGTTTCCTGACCTCAAGTGGAACTCCTATTAAGAATGCTGAAGTGGTTGGAAAGTTGCTTGAGGCGATACAGCTGCCTAGACAATTGGCTGTGGTGAAATGTGCTGCCCATAGTCAAGGTGGTGATTACATCACTACCGGAAACCGCTACGCAAATGACATGGCACAATATTGTGCACGCAATCAAAATTCTGTCAATCGGGCAAAGGAAAGGGAAATGTTTTCTTGCTCCTTGATGTTTACTAACGTTGTAGGGACTTGGGAAGAGGTGAGACAATTGCAAGAAGAAGCAGGAGATGAGGAGATGAAACAGTGGGTAAAAGCAGGATGTGCACCAAGAGAAAAGGACCATGTGTGGGTCTATCAAGATGGAAGACCAGTTATGCCTGATAGCATGATGTCTACCATGGCACGGATGTATCATGGCCAGGGACACATATGGAGAGATGCTATGATCAGGTCATTTGAGCAGACCTGGTACAATCCAAAATTCAGACTTGTAGCAGAAAGTCTATGTCAGAGATGTCTAATATGTCAGCAATACAATCCTGGGAGAAAGACAGTAGTGAGTCTAGGGCCCATAGGCCGAGAAGGAGGGCCTTTTACCAGAATGCAGGTGGATTTCATTGAGATGCCTCCTTGTAACAGGTTGAGGTATGTTTTGGTTATAGTCTGCCTATTCTCCAGGTGGGTGGAAGCATTTCCAACCAGAAGAAATGACGGGATGACAGTGGCAAAGCTACTGTTGAGAGAATTCATCCCCAGGTTCGGGATCCCAGTGACCCTTGAATCAGATAGAGGAGGACATTTCCATAATGAGATCGTAAAATTGATTAGCGAAGCATTGAATGTACAACAGAAACTGCATTGTGCCTACCGACCAGAGGCTTCTGGTGTGGTTGAACAGATGAATGGTACGATCAAAAATAGAATTGGGAAAATGTGTTTAGCCACAGGTATGAAATGGCCTGATGTCTTGCCTCTTGTGCTAATGACAATTCGAGCGATACCAGACAGGACTACAGGGTTAAGTCCTCATGAAATAATCATGGGACGCGCTATGAGACATGTGTTCATTCCAATCAACAAGCTGATGACTAACTGATGACATGGTGTTGGAATACTGTAAAGGCCTGGCTGACGCAGTTCATTCTGTGTTTCATCAGGTTGGAGCGGATGCCACCACTCTTGAAAAGAAGCCAGCCCATGATCTGAGCCCAGGGGACTGTGTAAGGATAAAGGTTCACAGAAGAAGAAACTGTTTGGTTCCAAGGTGGGGAAAACCAAGACAAGTCATTCTGACCACGACAACAGCTGTAAAGTGTGCTGGATTGAAAAACTGGATCCATGCCAGTCATACTTTGAGGATACCAAATCCAGTGGACAGCACAGAAAAGGAGTATTATGACGAATCAGAGTCAAGTACTGAATCAGATAACAAAGAGCCAAAAACACAAGAAAACTCTGAAAGGGGGGAAACAGAACCAAATCTAAAATTGGTCCCCAGAAGTATCTCTCTGAGAAGGAGATTGCAGATTTCTGATACCAGTTCAGATTCTGAAAACGAACAAGGGAGACAAGGTCCTAGAAAAGAACACAGAAAAAAAAGAAAAGATCATGAAGAAGCAGTGAAAGAAATTCGGGAAAAGGAAGTTCCAGATGAAAGACTGAGAGAGATTCCACCTGAAATAATAGATCTAAGTGAAGAAGGGACAGGTACAGAGAGAGAGGGACAGATTACTGCGGAAGACCCCAGAGGAGGTGTAGGGAACTGCAACATCCAGCTAGGTGAAGGGACAAGTAGCCAGCAGGAAGATTGCGTGTCGGAGACCCGAGGAGGGACAGAAGTAGGGAAATTAAAACAAGTGGTGGAAAAGGAAATTGTTGAAAAGAAGAAGCAAGTTGAGACAGAGTCTGAAGAAAGTGAAAACGAAATACCCGAAGGTCGAGTTCTAAGGAAAAGAGCTTGGAGAGAAGAAAAGAATAATAAAGGAGGTAAACTGAAAAGAGTTGCAAAGGATGAAGTGTGGCCAAACAAAATAAAGAAATTAGGATATCGACTGACACGAGTAAATTCACCAAGGGCAGAACAGGTGAATGAAGTGACTAGCTAAGAAAATTGAGAGAAGAAGGAGCAATCCATAATAAAGAAGAAAAAAGAACAAGGAAACCTAACCAGAAGTATAAGTCGCCGGAATGGACGTACGTGGCCATGCCTGAAGAAAAACAAGAGGCAGATAGTCAAGGAAATCCAGAGGAGGCTGTACTGAAAGTGATTAAAGAAGAAGAAGAATCAGAAATCCTGAGAGTTTTCTTGTCCGACATTGGAGAAGAAGAAGCGGAAATTCAGGAAATTCTGTATCCAGATTACGAGAAGGAGGCAAAGGATGATGAGATGCCAAACTGAATAGAACAAAGAAGCTGTTGATGTGGAAAAACAATAATTTAAGAAAAAGTAGAAACTGGTAGAACCACGTAGGTGCTTAGAAGCCTTGGGTTAGAAACTAGTTGTGAAGTAAAAGAGGCTAAGTCAAAAGACATAGTCCGTTTTAGTAAAGATGGCTAACATAGATAGTAGTAAAAGTAGATGTACATTCATGAAAAGATGGTGTAAAACATGTTGTTGTTGTACAGGATTATTAATGCTTCTATGGAGCATACTTGCTCTCCTAATTTCTTTTAAGGTTACTATAGATACACTAGAAGGACATAATGAAACCATTACTAACATAGGGAAGATTCAAAAGGTAGTTCCGACTGGAATAGATGATAATTATTTACATAAAGATAGGTCTATTAATGATTTTTCTAATAATGTTTTTTCGAAATTGTTGTATGAATATGTAAAGACCATGGACGTAAGGGACTGCTACGTATGCATGCAGTTACCTGCATCTGTGTCAGAAGGAGTGACTTATCATCACCTTCCAGCAACGTATGGAATAACATGTAGTGTAATAGCTAGTTTATTTTATCAGACAGGAAAATTAGAATATTATTTTTCAGATGTAGATAACATTTTTGCGCAAGTACCTGCTAATAACAAACTAAACAAGGTAAAACCTGCTAAGGTATTAGGTGAATTTTTCTTAGAAACTAAAGAACTAACATTAGAATATATTTTCAAAAATAATTTGACTTGCAGTTTGAAGAAAGAAGAAAAGACATTCTTAGACATGGTCGAGGAAAGGAGATTGAAAATGCAAAGAAAGGCATCTGAAGGAAAGGTGGAGAAAACAGTCTGGGATGTAGAAATGGAAAAACATTTGAAGGGAGAATCTAATCCAACTTTGGCTTTAGATTGGCCTCAGAAAGGGAAATTGTGTATAAGAAGGAATCAAACGGCGTATGACAATTATTTTCCAGGGAATAGTGAGTGCCATGATACATACCGAATCATGGGTGGATGGGGATTTAAAGGTGGAAGAGATCCAGTTTTCCCTGGATTATATTTTATCTGTAGGAACAAGGCATATTATCGTTTGCCAGACCATTGGTATGGCACATGTTACGTAGGCCTGGTATTTCCAAAAATCTTTCACATGGACAGAGGAGAAGATGGTGTACATAGCTTAAGTAATTATTTAATACGTAGTAAGAGAGAACCTTGGGCAGAAATTGTGGGTGACATATTTGGAGCATTGATACCAGCAGTGGGAATATCTCTGAATGCAAACAAAATTAGAAAATTATCAACAGTAGTGGATCGCTTGTCAACAAGCACCGCTGGAGGATTCTTATTGGTAAATACTGAAATGGTTGCCATGCATGCTATGGTGATGCAAAATCGACTTGCCCTTTATATACTATTGGCAAAAGAGGGTGGAGTCTGTGGAATGCTGAAAGTTCAACATTGTTGCACTTACATTCCAGACGAAAGTAAAGATCTGAAAGTTTACATTAAAAATATTACTGAATTGCATGATGAAATTGTACCACTGGAGGTTGAAGGTGTATTGGGAAGAATTGGGAAGAAAATAGCTTCTATTAAAAATGTCTTAGTTAAAATAGGTAGTACATTTATAGGTAAAATATTGTTTCCATTAACATGTGTGATTTTCACATTTTTAATATTAAGGTTAGGTTGTATGTGTTGTAGAAATAAGAAAACAAAAAATAAAATAAAAAGAGAAAAATTAAAAAGAAAAGAAAAGGATCAAGATAGAGATTTAGAAGAGATAACATTAGAAGAGTGGAAAGAGAGTATGTATAAAATGGCAAAAAGAGAAGAATTTGAAGAAACTGAATTATGATTAAGAGCAAGAACACATTTTGAATTATTCGTAAAAGAGTAATACAAATTTTGTGTTGTGGTGGTGATAAAATCACCAAAGGGGGGATTGCTGGAGCGGGTTTATTTGAGAAATGTTGTATACCCTCTCCATTTTGCATGTTTACAATAATCAGAATAATTTACTAATAGTAATTGTACTAATTGGTTTGCAGTGCTTACTTACCAACCATATCAATAAATGAAATACACGTGGGATTTGCATTTGCATGGCCTAACTAATACGTAAACTAAATTTGTACGCATATTAATGATAGATAATTAGAATATTGCATGTTATATGTTGCTTTCATGATGTATTTGTGATTCGTGCTTTATAAAGTGAGTATAACCCGCAATGAGTGTTGCTTTTGCTAGATAAATAGACACACATATGGGTATTAGTGAGGGAATAACATTTTATTAATCATTTCTATGTATTAATTACGTTTTTGTGTTTCTTTGCTTAAGTTGACCATTCGGGCCTAGTTAAAATGGCCGACTTTCGTATCCGATGAGACCTGAGCTACTCCGTATGGTCCTGAGCGAAGTGCGCTTGCGCTAACATCAGCAACAGTGGCCTCCTTGTGACCCTAACCCGACTGTACCCATCAAGGACAGCCCGGGACACCGGCCAAGTTGCAAAGAACAATGGACCGTCTTCCTAAACCGGAACAAACAAGACCCATGAACTCATAACCCGAACTTTGGTGGGAACTTGTCATCCCATATTGAACTGGCCAATCGGAGAACGAGAAAAATTATATTGATACAATTTCATGTCAAATTTTATTATAAAAACCCCTAGAATAGAGAGGTTGAGGGGTCGTTTCCAATTTCCTGACGTTATGCTGACGGAGAGGACGGTGACACTGCAGGACAGCTGTTTCCCTGACTCTTTGACGGACTGATCAGATGCCCAATTTCCTGATGAACTGAATAATTGCTTTCCAATGGGCATAGAATGACAGAACGACTAAATTTGACTTAGAGGACGACATTTAGCCAGAATAGGTAAATATGATGGCCAGCTGCTTGACTAATCATTGAAATTTATTGCATTTATTTAGATAAAATGTATTGATTAATTACAGAATTGTGTTGGGTTGTTTATTTTCCGGAAAATGTATTGATGTAAAGAAATTATAGATTTAGAAATCATCTAAACCAGCATCTAGCTGATCCATGGCCTATCCATGAGAGGAGTACCAAAGAGTGAAATTTAGGCCTTAATGAATAGAGAAGGTTAGGTGAATCTATTATTCATTAGGATAAGTGGGTATTTCCTTTCATTTAGAGCGAATGGAACAATCATCTCCTTAGGAAAGCAGACCGATAGAGAATGAATGTTGGTGTTATGGGCCCCACCAGCGAGATTAGTGATTGAGTGTGTCTGTGAGATCTATGGTCTGTGACGAAGGGAGGGATTTTGTATTCCACGCTGCATCAGTAACACTTTGAAAACCGACTTACTAAATGTCTCGCAGACCAGCGCATGGGCTGGCTCAGGCAAGACCTAAAAAACGAAAAGAGTCTTCCGGGGCAGTCGCTGGAGCTCTCATGTGGGCGGGGATTTTTTTTAGGAGGAGCGTCTGTCAATGCTCGGGATGATGGCATGCTATAGCGGGTTACCTATACCTTGATTATCTTGGTGAAGGCATTGAGTGACTAGAGCTCCCCCAGCCATGACGCACTGGATTGACTACGAGAAGGAGCAGGATCAAAACGTACATGCACTCGTGAAGATTCCTCGAACGAAAAAAACTACAAACACGCCTTACCACACTTCAGGTCTGATGTGTACATCTGTCAGCTGTCAACGGAAGCACAAAATTGTAGTCCTTCGGAAAGTGCTTGCTGTTACCAGGCATCCGTGTAATTGTAGAAGTAGCACGGCTCGGGTTCTGGCTGTCTGTGCAGAGCATCCTTAGGACATGCAGGTGTCTCTAGCATGAAAAAACCCCACAGCTTTGGAGTGATACATTGTTCGCAAGTGTTGTTAGGTAGAGAGTTCAGTGGGCTTATGTATAACGATTTCATATTTGCCGAGTTTGTTACGTGAGACATGCAAGCTTGAATCTTCGATGGACCTCAATAATGATTGTACAAAAACCTTTCATTAGTACGTATTTTGGATATTTGGTATTTTGTTTTACTTATTTTCAAATAGTCCTTTTATAGTGTAATTCTGCCTTGTTTTCCTTCGTACGGTTCAGAGGCACTCAATGACTGGCGATTAGGTGGTTCTATGTCAACTCTGTGGTGAGAAGCTGTGAAGAAAGATCTGGCAGATATTTGTGATAAGGCTTTGTTATTTTGTTGTTTTTGGAAAGCACAATATCAGACATTAACATGGCCTTTTGGTGCTGATTTAGTGATGCCTTTCTTGGAATTTACATTTACCTTTAAATAAGTAAAATAGTATATTCATTTGTTCGATGGCAAGAATTATGGTCATGTTGAACTAGTTTAAGCTTTCATCCTTCAGAGAAAATGCCTTTGGTAAACACAAGATGTTCTATTTGTTATTCATAAAATATGGGCGTTGTAATATGTAACTATGAAGACTCAATTTAACCATGTGTTATTACGCAACCTGAGACTAGCTTAGGGCCCTTTTTATCTCTGAATGCAGTTGAAACTGTACTTGTAATGTAGACTGTTGCTTGAAGCACCTCCCATCTTTTTAATGTGTTTGTTTTTCTGCCCTTCATATATGCCTGCTTTGGTTTGGTTAGCATGCTTAATTAGTCCTGCCTTTTCGCATTTCGTTCCTTCCCAGCAGACTGCCCCTGCGACATATGGTTTTACACATTTTCAGGTTGAGCCTGGGCAGCGCATGCACTGCTCTGCGAGGCATGCTGTATTCAGGTATTGTCTTGAAGCTCCACCCATCTTTTCAATTGGCTCCTGTTACTGCCATTTCTAAATCAATGCTTTTGTTTCATATATACGCATAGTAGTCCTTCCTTAGTACTGCCTTGTGAAATTTGTAACCTCCCGTGAGGACTACAATGCTAATAGCTTAAACTCTCAAATGCGAGGCCTATTGCATTGAAAATGCTTGTTAGTGTTGTAAGCACTATTATCTTTATTGAGTTTGTCCTAGGCTGGATCAACAGTTTAACAGCACCCCCGGTTACAGCGTTTTTCTTAGAACACTTATGCATATAGATTGTTACTTGGCCAGAATAGCATCCATTATCAATTCCTGATACTGTTTTTAATATGGAGTGGTAGAAATATTGTCCTCTAAACTTCAAAAAACAGAATCAGAAGTATCACCATAACATATTTTAGTAATTTGGCATACCGCCATGCTCAAACAAATTTTAGACATGTCCAAAAAGACCTAAAAGAAACTTAAACCAGGCACTGCCCTAAATCTCTCAAGCATATTGCAAGTTAACTCACTGGCTAGATTGTGAGTCACAACACAAGGGCACGAAACAAGGACAGTGGGAACCGGAAGCTTTAACCTTTGCTGTTATATTAAAATGAAGTCACCCCGTGTATGCGTTGTAAAACCGCGTGCTTTATATTCTGGACACTGAACATAGAACTTGCATGAAATAAACATTGTATTTATTGATCATTAACGTGTCAATGCTTTTGTTTCATATATACGCATAGTAGTCCCTCCTTAGTACTGCTTTGTATGCACTTGTAACTTGTGAGGACTGGCCTTTTTACTTGTGTGATTACTCGGCATGTATTATTTATCTGTCAGCCCTAATTTCTTGAATTATTTCTGCTATTCCACCAACAACATGCGTTTTTGTATTCCAGCACTCCTTTCTTTTATTTACTTGGCCAGCGCACTCCTCTATCACTGTAGCGGTCGCGCTCCAATCTTTCTTTATTTTATAAGCACGGTCTGCTTTCAATATATAGCGGCCACGCTCCTTTTTTGATTTATTTTAACATAGTGGTCCACTTTAACTATAGAATATGAATAAGCAAGAAATTGAGGTTCTGAGTTTAAGCTATTGGCATTGGAAATAACATTGCCTTTTAGTTATGTGTTACTTTTCTAAACAGATGAATAAAAAGCATTGTCAGTTACAATGCCAATAGCTTCAACTCTCAAATGCGAGACCTATTGCATTGCAAATGCTTGTTAGTGTTGTAAGCACTATTTTCTTTATTGAGTTTGTCCTACTTGGGGCAGGATGATGTGCTTTGTTTATATTCAGTGCACTGTGCAGGCTTTCACTTTCGAAGCTGCCGGGCCAATCTCGACCGTTTGTTGTTTTTATTGCTTGTTTATTTTACCGTGCAACAATTAGTTTGTATTTTCTTCCTGCGCTCCTTTTGTTCATTTTAGAACAGCAGCAAGCGTTCTTAGGATGAACTTAAAATCAAGGAAACAATTAATCTACAAATTCGGGAGTGTAACCGCAGCCTCTCTATGTTGTGTGTGATCTTGGGCAAATGCCGTTCCGTGTCTGTGCCTCTGAAATCATAGGGCGTAAACATATAACGTGTTTTAAATGCGTAGAATGATGCTATACACCACTGTACATATAGCTGGGCATTGCTCTTCAATAAAGACAATCTAAGGGGTGGCTCTGGCTGACAAAGCGAGGCTGAGAAGGGCT
Source organism: Triturus cristatus (assembly GCF_964204655.1). NCBI lineage: Eukaryota > Metazoa > Chordata > Amphibia > Caudata > Salamandridae > Triturus > Triturus cristatus. The sequence continues at coordinate 1,214,528,497 of NC_140590.1, read as the reverse complement.
TTCGGGTCCCTGCCAGGATCGTGTTTGCTCGACTGTGATGTTGCCCATTTTTTATGATGTTTGCAGATTTATGATGTTGACAGTAATTGTAGTCTCGTAAATCACCTTTCTCTTGTAAAAGCTAGACGATTAAATCGCTAATGCTACCGCGAAAGAAGGGGTCCCCGGCTGTTCTGAACGCACATGCTTACAGATCTAGCGAGACTGCACTCGTCCAACACGATCAACTTCTATTTTTTTTTTAAATGTAGTTGTTGGCTCTTCGAAATGCTCCAAGGTTGGAACAACAGTTTAACAGCACCCTAAGTCAAAGCGATTTTCTTAGAACGCTTATGCATATAGATTGTCACTTGGCCAGAAGAGCATCCATTATAGATTACTGATACTGTTTTTGATACAGTGCGGTAGAAATATTGTCCTCTAAACTTCAAAAAACAGAATCAGAAGTATCACCATAACATATTTTAGTAAATTAGCGTACCACCATGCTCAAAAAATTTTAGACACATGTCCAAAACGACCTAAAAGAAACTTAAACCAGGCAGTCCCCTAAGTCTCTCAAGCACATTGCAAGTTAACTCACTGGCTGGTTGGTGAGTCACAACAGCAGGGCACAAAACAAGGACAGTGGGAACCGGAAGCTTTAACCTTTTCTGTCATCTTAAATTAAAGTCACCCCGTGTATGCATTGTAAAACCGCATGCTTTATATTCTGGACACTGAACATCGAACTTGTGTGAAATAAACATTATTTTTATTGATCACTTAACGTGCCATTGTCAGGTTTTTGTGTAAAGTGTAATGGTAATTGGTTGTCCATGATTGGTATATTTGCCTTACTAGTAAAGCCCCTAGTAAAGTGCACTATGTGTGCCAGGGCTGGTAATGCAAATGCTACTGGTGGGCCTGCAGCACTAATTATGCCACCCACACAAGTAGCCTTAAAGAGGGAACTCAGGCCTGCCACTGCAGTGCCTGTGCACAGTTTGTTAAACTGCCATGTTGTTCTGACAAGTGTGCCCACTTGCCAGACCTTAACCTTCTCTTTCTATGCACATCACACATCCCTATGGTAGGCTCATGGTACCCCCTGGGCAGGGTGCAGTGTATCTGAAAGGTAGAACATGTACTGAGGTGTGTACCATGTCCTGACAATGAAATTGTCTCCATTTCATTGTTCATTGTTGAAAGGCCATCTTGCCCATAGGACAGACTGGGAAAGGCTGTGTCATATGTTTCCAGCCTATCTTCCCAAAGGCTTCAGATGGGGAGGTGAAGTTTAGTATGGCTGAACTCACAATTCAATAACACATATTTTTGTGAAGGTGGTTTTTGCATTGCGTGGTTAGAAACCACTCTTTTAGAAGTGGCTGTGTTTTTTTGCTCTAACATTTCTGTGTGTTTCTGCCTGGTTGTGGATTGACTGGCTAGATCTGAAAGTGATAGGATCTGGGGAATGTCTTGACCCAGGGGAGGAGGTGGGACAGCAACAGGCTGACCTGCATCTGGAGTGTAGGGGGGAGGAATAGCCCCTGGAGGTGAAGAGGCCTGGGCTGCAGCCATAAACCAATGGCTCCATCCCCTGCTAAGTGATTGAGGATCCAGACCCCCACTATCAAAGGAATATGGTGTCACTGACAGGGAGACACCCAGAACTGGTTTAGACAGGGGTCAGTGCCCCCCTGAACACAAAGACTTCAAAAACATTTAGGGGTATAACTATGAGAGCTGAAACCCCTGGACTTTGGAATGGAATTGGATTGTTCAAGACTGAACAAGACTGAAGCTACTTGTGGTCAAGAGGAACCTCTGCCAAGGAAGAAACAGCTGAAGAGACTGAAGGAAAGGACTGACCCGTGCTGTGTGTTCTGGGGCTGGCCTGCAGTTTGCTGCTTTAACCAAGGGGAAGCGAAAGGGACTTTGCTGTGTGCTGTGTCCCCCTGCTTGAAAGGACTTTGCTGTGCTGTGTCCTGACGTAACTTAACCCCATTGGCCCGAGGAGAGCTGTCTCCCTGTTGTGGAAACCCAGGAACACAAAAGTTTCCAGAAGTGTCTCAGCAACGCTGTGGGCATGTGCTTTTTGCAGCCTGAGACCTTCGTAAGCAGTGCCCTGTGATCGTGGGCACCTGGAGTCCAAGCGAGTCTCAGTGACCCTGTGTGTGTGTGCTTTTTGCAGCCTGAGCCCTTCGTGAGGATTGTCCTGTGATCGTGTGCACCCGGAGTCCGAGTGAGTCTCAGCGATGCTGTGTGCGTGTGCTTCGTGCAGCCTGAGAACTTCATGAGGATTGCCCTGTGACCGTGCACACCTAAAGTTCAAATGAGTCTCAGCGACGCTGTGTGCGTGTGCTTTTTGCAGCCTGAGACCCGCAGAAGATTTGCCCTGTGATCGTGTGCCCAGAATATCAAGTGGGTCTCATCGACGCTGTGTGCATTAGCTTTTTGCAGCCTGAGACCCTCGGAAGAATTGCCCTGTGATCGGGGGTGCCAGGAGTCCAAGTGAGTCTCAGCGACGCTGTGTGCGTGTGCTTCGTGCAGCCGGAGACCTTCGTGAGGATTGCCCTGTGACCGTGCACAAATGTAGCTCAAGGGACTCTCAGAGATGCTGTGTGTGTGTGCTTCGTGCAGCCTGAGACCTTCGTGAGGATTGCCCTGTGACTGTGCACACCCGAGGCTCAAGGGGGTCTAAGCGACTTTGTGTGTGTGTGCCCTGTTGCAGCCTGAGATCTTCATTATCGTCATTGGCCCGGAATCAACCAAGACGCATCGGAGGCCCAAGTCGCGAGAGGTGGAGGGGAGAGCGAGTCGCACCCCCTAGGTAAAGTGTGTCGGCGCCTGGGGTGGGGTGCAGGCTCGGAGAGAGATGCTCTCAGCCTCTCCCCTTCTGGTAGCACGAGACACTGTTCCAGCTCGTATCGCGGCCCGTACGTGCCAAGGAGTGGCAGTATCGGGCCGGAGTCTGGAGCTGTACTTTGGTTTACACCAGATCCGTGGTGGGGGCACATGTTGGCAGAAGCTGACCGCGAGTCAGCACGCGTGGTAGAGAGACCATCTAGAGCACCGTGATCGGTGCCGAATTGCCTTGCGCATTGCATTGTTTCTGCATTACGAACTACCTGATTGTTACATTGCGCATCGCATTGTGTTTACATAACGAACTGCCTAATTGTTGCATTACGCATTTACATTAGTTTGCATTACGAACTGCCTGATTATTGTATTGTATTGTATTGTATTGTACTGGTTCTTATATAGCGCTGCTGTCACCCCACGGGTATTGCATTACACATTACATTATTCTTGCATAATGAACTACCTGATAGTTGCATTACGCATTGCATTATTTTGGTATAACGATCTGCTGGCTTGTTGCATAACGAACTGCATTATTGTTACTTTACATACTGCCTGATTCTTGCATTACGAACTGCATTACATTGCATTAGGATTGCATTGGATCATCTAGAATTGCTCATTAATACCGTCAGAACCTACCAGGGCTTGCTGGCCTAATAACCAGCAAAGTGAAATATTACAAGTACGCATTTGTTGGATTTTTATTGTGTGGTCTCATCGTATACCTGTTTATATAAACTGATACTTGTTTTTTTATGAAACTCGTATGGAGTCCTCTTGTGGTGTCATCATTGGGTCACTGGAAGCGTGATTGCAAATAATTTACACATTTGCCTTGAAGATAAGCCTGGCTGCTCGTGCCAAGCTACTGAGTGGCTGAGCAGGGACTATCTGAGAAGGTGGCTTTCCTTTTCCTGATATGGAAGCGAGGGTCCCTACTTGGCCTAAGGCACCTACCTCAGCCAACCAGAGATCCCAGTTCTAACACTGGACATTGCTCTTCAGTAAAGACAATGTACAAAGCAAGGCTGAGAAGGGCTTTTGGGTCCCTGTCAGGATTGAGTTTGCTTGGCGGTGATGTCGCCCATTTTTTACAATGTTTGCAGATTTATGATGTTGACAGTAACTGTAGTCTCGTAAATCACCTTTCTCTCGTGTCATTTCTCTCTTGTCAAATCTAGACGATTAAAGCGCTAATGGTACCGCAAAAGAAGGGGTCGCCGGCTGTTCTGATCGCGCATGCTTACAGATCTGGCGCGACTGCACTCGTCCAACACGATTAATTTCTATTTTTTTCTAAATGTAGTGGTTGCCTCTTCAAAATGCGCCAAGGTTGGAACGACAGTTTAACAGCACCCCAGGTCACAGCGTTTTTCTTAGAACGCATATGCATATAGATTGTCACTTGGCCAGAAGAGCTTCCATTATTGATTACTGATACGGTTTTTGATACAGTGCAGTAGAAATATTGTCCTCTAAACTTCAAATAACAAAATCAGAAGTATCACCATAACATATTTTAGTAAATTAGCGTACCATCATGCTCGAAAGAATTTTAGACACGTGTCCAAAACGACCTAAAAGAAACTTAAACCAGGCAGCCCCCTAAGTCTCTCAAGCATATTGCAAGTTAACTCACAAGCTGGTATGTGAGTCGCAACAGAAGGGCACGAAACAAGGCTGGGAACCGGAAGTTTTAACCTTTGCAGTCATCTTAAAATGAAGTCACCCCGTGTATGCGTTGTAAAACCGCGCGCTTTATATTCTGTTGTCTGGACACTGAACATAGAACTTGCCTGAAATAAACATTGTTTTTATTGATCACTTAACGTGCCTGTGATAAAGTTAGCAGTCCAGTAGTTGGGGGGCGGAGCGAGTTGGGTTGAGGGGAAGAGGAGGGGTCAGGACAGGATGAGGGCAGTTAGTGTAGGGACAGGGTCGAAGTGAGAAGCAGTGAATGAAGCTCCAGTTGAAACGACCTGATGTGTGTGGTTATTTGTAGCACGATGCTACAACTGGCGACGAAGGTGGGATGACTAAACCCACTGCCCAGAATCCCGCGAAGACACCCTGTCCCCGGCAACGTCGAGGAGAACGCTGCCAAGCCGATCGCGTCGAAGCGCAACTCACGCCAGAAGCGTGAGCTTTGAGTGAGGCCGGTGAGCGCCGAAGTCGGGAGCCCACCCCGACCCTGCCTCGCACCTGAGGGCGAAGAAGCAGTGCCCCAGCAGAGAGGACGCCGCCCTGAAGTTCGGGCTCGAGTGCCCGTTGATGCCGGAAGATCTCACACCTGATGCGTGAGCCTTGGCACGTTGTCGCGAGGCGAAACGCGAGAATCGGCAGGAAAAGGCGGGAGCCCACCCCAACCTCACCTGGTAGCAGCCGCTGTTGGGGAGATGCAGGTCCTGCTGTGTGCCACCTTCTGAAGCTGCCCACCGGTGAGTTCAGGGTGAAAGAAGATCGAGTGAGCCCTGAGAGCAAGCCTCGTGTGCATGCAGTGACGGCGGCCATCTTGGAGTCAGGCATTTTTCAAGACGGACCCCTTGATTGTTGTAGAGCGGCCATTTTGAAGTCAGGCGCACAACAACAAGCATTGATAAGAGCAAATAAACAAGCATTGGCAAAGAAAATAAACAAGCATTTGCAAAGGAAATAAACAAGCATTGGCAAAGAGAAAATAAACAAGCATTGACAAGAGCAAGCAAACACTCGTTGGTGGTTAGAAATAAACAAGCATTGGCAAAAGCAAAAGAAACAAGCACTGGCGAGGACAAGTAAACAAGCATTGTCAAGCGTGAATAAACAAGCAGTGACGAGAATAGATAAAGAAACAGGCACCATCAAAAAGGGTGAGAGGAACACAACGACAAAATGGCGACCCCCGCCACCTCACCACAGCGGATGCCTCTTGTCGCGGGAGGATCACACCTGCGAGCTCCGGAACCTCTGATCGTGACCACGGGAGGGAGTATGGGCCCCAAGTGGCAAGAGTGGTTGGAAGACTTCGAAGACTATATCGAGGGATCCAAAGTGACGGAAGACAAAGAGAAGTTAATTGCCCTCCGCAACCTAGCAGGCCGGGAAGTAAGCAAAATAATCAAGGATTTTTCGCCTGCAGATACTGGAACCTATGACAAGGTGCGTGAGGCACTGAACAAAAAGTTCCTCCATAAAAGAAACGTGGACTATGAGCGCTACGCATTCCATCAGGCGCGTCAAGGAAAAGAGGAAGCAATGAGTGCATTCATCACCCAGCTACGACGACTGTCGAGACACTGCGAGTTTGAAACCTTCTCGCCTGACGCTGCCATCAAATCGCAAATCATAGCCGGCTGTCACTCAGAAACACTCAGGAGACGGCTACTGAGGAAACCACATGAATTGGAAGAGATTGAAGAAATGACTCGCATATACGACCAAGCGGAAGAACACGTTGCAACCATTGAAACAGGACACAACGTCTGTCATGAACAAGCACACCGCGTTCAAGACCAACCTCGTAGCAGGAGGAAGTATTCTCCGGAGACTCAATGGAGACCAAGACCGTCGTCCCATCAACGACGCACGGAGCACAGGAGACGTGAAACAAGGCGGAAAGACCGAAAGCCAGAAAGGACGAAGCAATGTTTTCGGTGTGGATATGACTATCCCCACATAGACACCTGTCCGGCCATGGGTCAGCGATGCAGGAAATGTGGGCGATCAAACCACTTCGAAGCAATGTGTGGGGACTATCACAAGGAAAGGCGAAGTGAAACAACGAGATCGTCCCGCTCTGACACAAAGAAACATCACATACGAGCTTTTCAAGGAGAGTCCATGCGGTCCCCAGGCTCAATCTTGCTAGCCCGCCTTGCCGACTTAGGAGTGACCGGAGACGCCCTGACATGGTTCAACTCTTTTTTATCTGACAGAACCTTTCAGGTCTTCGACGGCACATCCCGCTCATCAACTCGCCCCCTGGGATGCGGAGTTCCCCAGGGCTCCTCTTTAAGTCCTACGCTCTTCAACGCATACATGAAGCCACTGGCTGAGGTAGTTCGTCCGCATGGTGTTAAGATCATCTCCTATGCGGAAGACACCCAGCTGGTGGTCTCCCTTGCTGAGAAGAGCGGCCTCCAGTCGCCACCAGACCTAGCGGCCTGTTTGGAGGATGTAAAAAAGTGGATGATGAGCTCATGCCTAAAGCTAAACGACGATAAAACTGAGCTGATGATCCTGGGCCCAGCCTCCCCCGCCTCCATAGAGCTGATCTGGCCATCAAGCATGGGAATGGCCCCACCCCCCAGAGACAACATTAAAAGCTTGGGCGTCTGGCTCGACAAGTCCCTGAGCCTTAACACACAGGCCACTAAGATCTCAGCTACCTGCTTTGGCCTCCTTAGGGTGATTAAGAAAGTCCTTCCCCTCCTCTGTTCTGAGGCCAAACAGATAATTATACAGGGCCTCATCCAATCTCGTTTGGACTTTAATAACGCCCTTTATTTGGGAGCACCAGACTATACCCTACAGAAGCTCCAACGCACCCAGAATTGTGCTGCCAGAGCGCTGCTGGGAATCCCCCGGAGGACTTCAGTAAGAACTGGTTTAAAGACCTTGCACTGGTTACCTGTCAGGGACAGAGTAAAATTTAAATCACTCTGTATCGCCCACCAGACATTCTGGGAAACGGGCCCAGACATCAATCGCCCCCTGATTTCTCCCTACAGGCCCAACAAATCCCTTCGCTCTTCAACAGCATTTTTGGCCGAAATCCCCAAAATACGCAGAGCCAGAGCAGGAGGACGCTCCTTCTCGTATAATGTTTCCAAACTCTGGAACTCCCTCCCTCTGCAGCTGAGGAACAACCCTATCCTGACTACGTTCCGGAAACAGCTAAAAACCCTGCTATTCAATGCCTAAAAGTAACCTCAAGAGTGCTTCTTCTGTTTTAGCGCCTGGACGCCTCAGGGCAGCTGCAGCGCTTTACAAGTCACATTTTCATTTCATTTCATTTCATTTCATTTCATTTCATCGCATTCCAGCCGGGAATCACACAGGTCGCGATGGGAACGCAGATCTCCATCTTGGGACTCGAGATCATCTTCCTCCAGAGACTCGACCTACACTGTGGAATACTTGAACATGATTGCAGACCCTGATCAACTGAAAAAGTATCCACGTCTAGATATTAGAGTGGGGAATCACGACACCAAATTTGTAATGGACAGCGGAGCCTCGCTGAACTATATTCCAGTCACGGAACACGAGAAAATGGTCCCAAAACCCCCACTAACTTTTGCACCGGTCCGCGTCTTCACATGGATGTCCAAAAAAACACTCCAATGCCTGGGCAAATTTCACACAACTCTCACCCATGATGACATCACCATACAGGCAGTCATACATGTCATCAAAGGGCCTGAAGCCGACTGCCTCCTTAGCCTCCCCACTGCAGAGCGTCTTCGTCTGGTGGAAATCTTGTTCAAAGTCAACGACAATCAGAACTGTGTCAGCAAGTTTCCCAAATTATTTCAAGGCTTAGGCAAGCTAAAAGGTTGTCAAGTTCGGCTGCATATTAACGAACATATCAAACCTGTTGCGCAGCACCCACGACGTGTTCCCTTTCACCTTCAAAGTGCCGTCGAGGACGAGCTTCAGGAACTTCTATCCGCAGACATCATTGAGCGCACGGATGGACCGACTCCTTGGGTGTCGCCGGTGGTCATTGTACCCAAAAAAGGAACTCCCAACAAGGTCAGACTGTGCATTGACATGCGCCTTCCCAACACCGCAATTGAGAGGGAGCGACACCCTGGACCGCATCTGAGCGATATGATTGCTGCGCTGAATGGCGCAAGGGTCTTCTCGAAGCTAGACATGAACAAGGGTTATCACCAGCTAGAGTTAGACGCCAAATCTCGCTACATTACCACGTTTGCGACCCACCTTGGACTTTTTAGGTATAAGAGGCTGAGCTTTGGTGTCTCGTCAGCCGCAGAAATCTTTCAGGAGGCGATTCGTCAAATCATTCAACGCATCCCCAACACCTTAAACTACAGCGACGACATCCTGGTCTATGGGTCTGATGTTCGTGAGCACGACATCGCTCTTGATCGCGTTTGCCATGCCCTGTTGGATGCAAATTTGACACTATTGGTGAGTTTCACCAAGCCACTTTGAAATTCTTTGGCCACATTTTCTCAGACGAGGGCATGAAGCCTGACTCGGACAAGATCGCAACCTTGACTAATACTAAGAGCCCGCAGGATGTCAACGACCTGAGGTCCTTCCTAGGGATGGCCAGCTACTGTGCTCGCTACATACGTGACTATGCGACCATCAGTCACCCACTTCGGATTCTTACCAATCTTGGTGAACCGTTTGACTGGACCCCAGAGTGTGAGCGAGCGTTCAGGGACATCAAGCGTGCTGTGGAGTCGGCCGACAGCCTCTCATACTTCAACCCTCAACGGAAGACTGAGATCACCGTCGACGCTTGCCCCGTTGGATTGGGGGCCATCCTGGCACAATATGACAATGACTCTGACCAGAGGAGGATCGTTGCCTATGCCAGCCACAGCCTGTCTGATCCCGAGAAGAAGTACTCGCAGCCAGAGAAGGAAAGTCTTGCTGTGGTCTGGGCATGCGAGCACTTCCACGTCTTCGTATATGGCAAGCACTTCACTCTGATCACTGATCACCAGGCGTTGGTCACTATCTACGGCAACCCGAAATCGAAGATGCCTCCGAGGATTGAGAGATGGGGCCTCAGACTTCAGGAGTACATGTTTACTATTGTTCATAAACCGGGGAAGGCGGAGAACCCGGCTGACTACATGTCCCGCCATCCTCAGCCGTCTTCAGAATCCAAACCATCGATTGCTGAGGAGTATATTCACTTTGTGGCTGACCAAGCATTGCCACCTGCCATTCCCCTGAACGTCATTCGGGAGGTCACCGCTCAAGACACTATCTTGCAATTGGTGCGCCACCGGATCCAAACTAATAGATGGAGACACAACCCGCAAGAAGAAGACACAGACCCTACCATCCGGAAAGAGATACAAGCATTCCGGCACGTCTGCGATGAACTGTCGGTCACCACCGATGGAGTCATCCTAAGAGGTCAACGACTCGTCATCCCCAGTCAACTACGGCAGGGAGTCATTAATCTGGCCCATGAAGGCCACAGAGGAGTAGTATCCATGAAACGAGCTCTACGGGAACGCGTCTGGTTCTCCTTTCTGGATCAGATGGTAGAGTCTACGCTGAAGGAGTGCCACCTCTGACAGTTGACCAGCAAAAGCAACCCACCGGCACCGCTACAAATGACCACCTTACCCAGTGGAGTGTGGCAAGAAATTGCCATGGACTTTTATGGACAGCTGCAGTCTGGAAAATATGTGTTTGCCATAATTGACGAATATTCACGATTTCCCATCGCGCAAATAATATCGTCCACAAGCGCTTCCTGCACTCTCAGGGTGCTAGATGAGGTATTTGCAACATGGGGTGTCCCCAAAGAAGTCAAAACGGACAATGGGCCCCCATTCAATGGACACGAATTCAGTGCCTTTGTGAAACACATGGACTTCAAGCACCGAAAAGTTACACCACTCTGGCCGCAAGCGAACGGCACTATCGAAAGATTTATGGCTACGATCAAAAAGACATTTCAGCACGCCACTGCTGAGAAGAAAGAACTGCAGGCAGCTTTAAATGAAATTCTCAGAGCGTACAGGTCAACTCCACACTCAACCACCGGACAATGCCCTGCAACTCTCATGCTAGGGCGACCAATGAGAAATCGCATCCCGACATGGAAAGGTGCCCTCCAAGCGGTATCGCCAAGTCACGTTCACCAGGAAATGGCTGTGACTGACAAGCATAACAAAGACAGAATGAAATCGTATGCTGATACCAAAAGAAGAGCGAGGTCTCCATCCCTGCATGAAGGGGATCATGTCTTCATCAAGCAGGAGCAGCAGGGAAAGACTGATTCCCGATTCCGTGACAAGCCACTGTTAGTTACCCAGCAGTAGGGCACTATGGTGACGGCGGAATCTGAGCAATGCAGAGTCACCAGGAACGTCTCCCACTTCAAGTAGTGTCCGCGAGACATGAAAGGACCTGGGGTGAGCCCGACTGGCATTCCCGCACGTGAAGAACCTGCCCTGGGTGATACAGAAGGCAGAGGCCAGCAGAGTGAGCCCATGCCGAGTGTATCCACTGGGAACATGTCATTGCGGCCACGTCGTGATATCCAGCCACCAAAGAGACTCATTGAAGAGATGGACTGAAGCCCTGTTTGTTTGTTTATTAAGAAAAGGGGAGATGTGATAAAGTTAGCAGTCCAGTAGTTGGGGGGCGGAGCGAGTTGGGTTGAGGGGAAGAGGAGGGGTCAGGACAGGATGAGGGCAGTTAGTGTAGGGACAGGGTCGAAGTGAGAAGCAGTGAATGAAGCTCCAGTTGAAACGACCTGATGTGTGTGGTTATTTGTAGCACGATGCTACAGTGCCATTGTCAGGTTTTTGTCCGAAATTATTCTCCTTTTTCTGTGACGCTGAAAGTGAAATTAATTCCAGGCAGAAGTTCCGAAGCATGTTTTCTGATGACTACAAGAAGCATGAAAATACGTCTTGATATTTCTTTGTAACTATTGAAAATTCAATCATGGCACGCGCGCTCTCGAGTATCATAAATGAAAGAAGTGGGGGGAGGAGCCTAGCGCTTGACCAAGATGGCCGCGTGAGCTTTGAGCTCCCGAGACCCTCGCGCCCTCCGTCGACTATCCTGTCTCTAATCCTGTCTGTATGCATGGCATCGTGTAGATGACTTGTCAGGGAGGCGATTGATGCTACCCGAGGTCGGATCGCCCACCGGGAACCGGAGTTATGCATGGCGGAAGATTGAGGCCTGTCTCCGAGGGATGCCAGGGGCTAGAGTTGGCAGGATGCCCGACCTCTAATTGAACAACAGCGGCCAGGCGAGGTGTGAACTATCGGACGGAGGTCCCCATCCTTTCACTTTCGCTTTCTCGCCCTTTGTTTGCCCTGCCCTGGGAGAGCCCTCGGCGGCTTTATTATCCTTTGAACGCTCTACACGCTACTCTGGCGGCCCATTGCAGAACTGATCACTCCTGATTCCTCTCGCTGAGAGAGGGCCGTCTTATCTGAACCGACCTGCTTGGCGCCCACCATGTCGGGCAAAGCAGAGGTGGATCGGCTGAAACCTAAGACTACCAGGCGGGGAGCTTATACTCAAGCCAATAATATGGACCGCTATGCTCTGCAGAAGGGGTCGCCGAGTGAACCGAGCCAGTCGCCGGATACACAGAAGACTGCCTCACCCTTGGCACCGGAGCTCTCGCTGCAGGATGTCATGGGCGCGATCGAAGGGATGCAGACTTCGATTGGGAGACAGTTTGATGCCCTGGCGCACAAAGTGGATACCATCTTGGTGGACGTTAACCTGATCCGCGCGGATTTGGGCAAAACAAATGAACGAGTTAAAACCCTGGACCTCAGGACCACGGGCCTCGCTGATGATGTCTCGGACCTACAGACCGAGGTCCGTAAGCTGCGGACCGAGAGTGATCTCGCCGCCCGTCGGCTGGAGGACTTTGAGAGCCGGGCCAGGCGCAACAACGTGCGCCTTATCGAGGTCCCGGAGTCCTCGGACGAGACTTCGGTAGACCTGCTCGTGGAGGACTTGGTGCTTAACCATCTGCAGCCTAAGGGTCTTGGGAAGTTCTTCGCAGTTGAGAGGGCCCATAGAGTGCCGGGTGGGAGGCCCAAAGTGGGAGCCCCACCGAGGCCGATTGTCGCCCGGCTCTTTCATTTTCGAGATCGGGACGCTATCCTGCAAGCATCGAGGGTGACGGGCCCGGTCCCCTTCCAGAACGCGTCGGTGAATTTCTATCCTGATTTCACCCAGCAGGTGCAGAGGCAGAGGCAGGGCTTCCTGGGGGTGAAGAGGCGACTTCGGGAGAGGGATCTAAAGTATGCCATGCTCTTCCCTGCCAGGTTACGGGTGGTGTACGAAGACCGGACATTCTTCTTTGATTCGCCTGCCATGGCCGATGAATGGCTGGACGCTTTGCCCCGACGACGGACGGGGGAGGACACTGCCGCAGACGGGGACAGTGGCCGGGATGGGCAAGGTTGATGTCTTCGGAACCGGACTGACTCGATTCGACTATATCTAATGACTTGAATAGAGTGCAGTAACTGCGGGGGGTTGCGGGAGGACGAGGGGAGCTCTTTCCTCCCTTAGGGTGCTTTTTGTAGATTTTGGGTTTGGTAGGGCGACAGGCACACTGCAAGTTGGGGGGGCTTTGTAAGCTGCAGCAGGGGTGCAGGGTGGGGGGGATAGTTGGGATTTTGGGTTTGTTGTTGGGGGGTTCGTTTCTGCAAGGCGTAGTGATCAATTTCAGGAATGTTCCATGGTGGCTCTTCGGGTGTGGGGTGGGCCTCTTTGTGTTTGGGGATGAGGGGTAGGGGTTTAAGTGTTATTAGCTGGAATGTTAATGGTTTGGGGGATCGCATTAAGCGCGGGATAGTTTTGCAATTCTTGAAACGGTCATTGCCAGATGTTGCCCTACTGCAGGAGACACACCTTATAGGTAATACGTGCTATGCCCTCAATAGGAAGGGTTATAAATTCATAGCCCATTCGGGATTCTCCTCCGGGTCCAGGGGTGTGGGCATCCTAGTCAGAGCCTCGCTACCATTTGAGGTGGACTCCACCATTGTTGACGATAGGGGGAGGTTTGTGGCGGTGGCGGGGAGGTGGGAAGGTAGAACTTTGGTTTTAGTTTCGGTTTATGTCCCTCCAGCCCTGCAGGCCTCCACGTTTACAGATCTGGGTAGGGCCTTGCTGGATCTCCCGGGGGGTATGCTAGTGGTGGGGGGGATTTCAATGCTGTCGGCTCTGGGCTGCTGGATAGGCACCCGCCCAGAGACACTGGGGGGGGCTCAGAAGTGGCTTCCAGACTTTTTGGACACACTCGGCCTGATAGACTGCTGGAGGCTCCGGCACCCCACACAGCGCCAATACACCTTCCACTCCGGGGCGCATGGTAGCCTCTCTAGGATTGATTACCTGCTCACCCTGGCTGCGCACGCCCCATTGGTGTCTGAGGCCAGGCACATGGCGCGCGGCATATCGGACCATTCGCCAGTGTGGGTCAGGCTGGATGTCGGCCGAGAGGGAGGGGGAAGGGTGGCTCCTATTAACCCCTGGTAATTTCGAGATTCCAAGATGCGCAGCGCACTGGTGAAGACAGTTGATAATTTTTTCAAGGACAATCAGGGGTCCGTGGACTCGGCAGTGTCGTTGTGGGAAGCATTTAAGACCGTGCTGCGAGGGGAAGCCCTCTCCCTTGTAGTGGCGGCCAAGCGGCGGAGAGATGGCGAGGTTATGCAGGTGGAGGAGGAGATCGTGGCTTTGGAGGGAGCGCTAGAGGAGGAGGTTACAGAGGCCTCATTGCATGAGCTGCGCTTGAAGCAAGCCGAGTATAAGGATCTTGTGACGAATGCCGCTAAGACCCTCAGTAGGGAACAGCAGGGCCGCCTGTATGATGTTGGTGACAAGGCCGGGAAACTCCTAGCTTGGCTGGATAAAAAAGAACGGGTTAATAGAGTAATGCCGGAGCTGACGGGAGAGGGGGGAGAGGTGATTGTGGAACCTGAGAGGATTGTACAGTGTTTCTCGGACTATTTCCGTATGGTTTATGCCTCAGTGTCGGATAGGCCGCCCGAGGACTCGCGTGACCTCTTGCGTGATATCGCTTTGCCCTGTCTTTCTGACGTAGATAGGGAGGATCTTGATGGAGACATAACGGTCGATGAGGTGGCGGGAGCTATCCGCGCGCTGAACTCGGGCAAGGCCTCGGGTCCGAATGGCTTGCCGATTGACCTGTATAAGCTCTTTCCGGATAGGGTTGCCCCTCACCTGCGCGCCATGTTCGTGGAGGCGCGGGGGAGTGGGACCCTCCCGTTGGACCAGAGACTGGCGACAATTGTTGTGATACACAAAGATGGTAAACCCCGAGATAAGTGTGCCTCATATAGGCCTATATCACTCCTTAACGCCGAGCCGAAGATTCTGGCTAAAATCCTGGCGGGCCGATTGGTCAGGGTACTTGGAGACTTGATTCACCCTGATCAATCCGGTTTTATTCCGCATCGTAACACTGCGTTAAACCTTCGGCGCCTTCATGGTGTGATCGCCAGGGCGGGCACGCTGCGAGAGCAGGCTATTGTGGCGTCTCTTGATGCCACGATGGCCTTTGATACGGTGGAATGGGCATATTTGTGGGCTGTGCTAGCCAAGTTCGGCTTTGGCCCTGGGTTTGTGAGCTGGGTGAGGTTGCTGTATGAGGGACCCCTTGCGAGTGTGGTGGTAAATGGCCGGGCATCGATTCCGTTCCAGCTTGGGAGGGGCACTCGGCAGGGTTGCCCCCTGTCGCCTCTGTTGTTCGCTCTCGCCCTTGAGCCGCTGGCGGCGTGGATACGCTGGCACCCGGATATACGTGGACTTAGATGGTCGCCCGAACACGAGGACCGCATTTCGCTATATGCTGATGACATCCTGTTGTATCTTGCCTCGCCCAAGAACTCGCTTATAGTGGTCTGTGACGTTCTTACATCTTTCGGCAGAAATTCGGGTCTTGTCATCAACTGGAGTAAATCGTATTTATATGTTCTGAGTGGCGAGGTTCCACCGGTCCCGCGAACTTGTTCAATCCAGATCGCTCAGCAGGGCTTCGTGTATCTGGGGATCTTTATCTCCATGGACTCCACTTTGCGGTATGAGAGGAACCTGCTCCCCCCCCTGGCGCGCCTGCGGCGGGATGTTGAGGGCTGGCGGAGGCTGCCGCTCTCCCTCGTCGGGCGCGCTGCCTTGTTCAAAATGATGTCTCTTCCCCGGTTCCTCTACGCATTGCAGAATACTCTAGATTGGGTGCCGGCCAGTTACTTTCGGGAGGTCGAAAGCCTCCAACGAACGTTGTTGTGGGATGGGCGGCCGCGGATAGCGATTGCTAAGTTGATGCTACCATGGTATGACGGGGGTATTGCGCTTCCAGACATCCGACGCTATTATTGGGCCACCCAGTTGTCCGCGATTAATCATGGCTTCTATGGCCCGGCCCTCAGCCCTGGTTATGCCATGGACAGATGGTTGCTGCGCGGTGGGAACTATCATAGGGCGTTGTATTCGCGGTCCCTGGACTCGTCCCTCACGGGGCCCACTGGGGTGGCGGTGCGTGTGTGGAAGATGGCGACTGACTCGCTGGGCTGGAAGGATAGGCTCACCCTTGCTACCCCGCTGTTTGAATCTGAAAGATTGGGTAAGCTTTGGCATACGAAAGGGTTTGATAAATGGGACTTGATCGGCATCTACAGGGTTGGAGATGTGCTGATCAAGGGGAGGGTGAAGTCCTTTGAAGAGTTGCAGAAGGAGTATGAGTTGGGGACATCCGAGTTTTTCCGCTATGTTCAGATGCGTCATGCCCTGCGGTCAGTTCTTGTGGAGGGTGAGAGGGTGCCTGAGTCCTCTCCTTTGGAGGACCGGATCCTTGATGGCCATATGCCAGAGAGCACGATCTCGCTCATCTACAAGAAACTGATAAATGTTCGGGCGGATATGCTTCTGTGGCTGCGGGACCAGTGGACTAGGGACGGACTCGAGTTGGATGATGAGGATTGGCAGTCTGCTGTTTCCTCTCCTAAGGAGGTTGCGATCCCGTCGCGTTTGAGGCTGGTGCAGCTCAAGATACTGCATCGAGTGTATGTGACGGGGCCAAGGCTGGTTCATGTGGGATTCTCGGAGGAAGGCCTATGTAGGAGGGGATGTGGTATGGTGGGTACTTTCCTGCATATCATCTGGGAATGTGGTGTCATCATGGAATTTTGGAGGCGAGTCCATGCAGTGATGGGGGAGGTGACGGGCATTGCTATGCAGCCGGAAGCGCGGTGTTGTCTCCTGAATGTTTGGGGGCCCACTGATCACGATGAGGCACAGACCCAGTGGGTGACGCTGGGTAACATGGTCGCTAAGAGGGATATCGCGCGCTTGTGGGGTTCCGTGGGGCCCCCCACGTTAACCGCGTGGAAAGAAAATATGGACTGGAGTATGCTCAGGGAAAAAACAGTATATTGCGCTAGAGGCCGCCCTCGGAAGTGGCATGCTATCTGGGGGCGGTGGAATCAATACAGGGGGGGAATATGTCTTGCCCCTGATTTGGATCCCCCCGAGGAACAGCTTTCTACTTGACATTCTTTCCAGCTCAGTATACAGATGTGATGGTTAATTGACTACTTGGGCCTCTGCTTTTCCCCCTTCTTCCTCTTATCACAGTGCTGTGACTGTTAGATGATTGGGGCCCGGCTCCCCCTGAGGGGCTATCACCATGGGCATTCAGTGTTGTTGCCTTGCTGGGGTTTGTTGTGTGTTTGTAATTATTTAAAAATGGAACCTTTTCACTGCTCCTTTATTGCACTGTGGACGCTTCTTTGCCCTTTTCTACCGAAGCTGCCGAACCTCCGGGTTGTCGGCTGAATAGCTGTGTCCAGATTCTTGCAGAAAATAAAGGTTTTTAAAAAAAAATAAAAAAAAAATAAATAAATAAATGAAATAAGTGTACTCAACACAGTGGCAACTCGACTGCGGAGGCGCTGCATCAATATGATAAACGTCATGGGAAAGGAGTTTAAAAAAAACCAGGAACTCGCAAAAGTATGTTTGATGGAACTTCAACGTAAGTTCCCCAATCTTGTTAGAAAAAAAAACAGTCTTGAGATATATGTGCAGCAGCAGGTACGTGATAGCAGGCCCGTGATAGACTTTTTGTGCTTGTTAAGACTTATTGGAGATGGCAGAAGAGGTTCTTGTAAACAGTGCAGGGCTGTAGTCTAACAGCTTCGAGAGGGAACAAGATGTGTTCCAGTTCCTGATTTAAATGTTTATGCTAATTGCTGTTTATTGGCCCAGATGCAAATGATGGGCTTTGCCAAAGTGAAATTTTATGAGGAGCAAACTCCTCCCTTTTGTGCCAATTGAAAAAGTGAAACAAAAAGAGGGTGAAATGAGCCAGAGAGGGTCCTAATGGCTACCTTGATGAAGAGATGAAAAAATTCTAGTGCAAAATTCAACTTGGGAGATCCCATTACATGGAAAGCTGCGAATATTCACACAAACCAAAATAGGGAAACAGATATTAGAGGATTTCGAACATTTTAATATCAGAGCAATAAATGGAAGATTTGCTGGAGACAACCCCCCAGCTACAACCCCTTATTCGACAAAAATTAATACAATATTTGTAGGAACCTGGGGTCACCAGGCCCTATAGGCGGTAGCGTGGCGCGAGCCGGTCGGGCAACCAGAGGGCTATGTGCTAAGCAACCATACACCACACGCTTCTCATGGACTAGGGACACACACAATAAGGGACGCCACACCGTTTAAATTATGCAAATACTTCAAGTTTATCCAAGTATAGCTGGTCAGTTGCAGTTCAGGAAATAACAAGGCGATACATGCATCATAATACCATCAATCAGTAATACAGCAATCCTGGCGATATACATGCAGTACCTGACCTCATTCATATACCCACGGCAGTTGGCTAAGTGCTGGTGATTATAGCGCTGGGCGCGCTAAGCGAGGCCTTTCCCTGAACAGGCCGTCTAACACAGCACGATACTCGTAATGGGTGACATCGGGTACATTAACATGGAGCCTGTAGAACTGAGCGCTCCTCGTAATCGATGGCCCCTAATCCTGTGAAGCAAAGCATATAAAACCAAGCGCTATGCGCAATCATTTGCAGGTAATTACGTTTGAGCAGAGCATATAATACAACACGTTACTCGTGATCCCTGGTATGGAATTACCTTCGAGCAGAACATATAACACAATGCGCTACGCGCACTCTTTGGCATGTAATTACTTTCGAGTAGAGCATATAACACAAGGCGCTACTCGCATTCCCTGGCATACAATTACTGTCGAGCAGAGCATATAATCACCATGCGCTACTCGCATTCCTTGGCATGTAATTACGTTCGAGCAGAGCATATAATACAATACGTTACTCGAATTCAGTTACAGGTAACTACTTCGGAGCAGAGCATAGGACACAACGCGCTACGCGCGATCACTGGCATGTAAGTACTTTCGAGCAGAGCATATAACATAACACGCTACTCGTGATCCTTAGCATGTAAGTACTTCCAAGCAGAACAGATAACGTAACGCGCTACTCGCGATCATCGGCATGTAAATACCTTCGAGCAGAGCATATCACATAACCCGCTACTCGTGATCATCGGCATGTAAATACTTTCGAGCAGAGCATATAACATAACGCGCTACTCGCGATCATCGGCATGTAAATACCTTTGAGCAGAGCATATCACATAACGCGCTACTCGCGATCATCGGCATGTAAATACCTTTGAGCAGAGCATATCACATAACACGCTACTCGTGATCATCGGCATGTAAATACTTTCGAGCAGAGCATAAAACATAACACGCTACTCGTGATCATCGGCATGTAAATACTTCCGAGCAGAGCATATAACATAACACGCTACTCGTACTGGACTCTGTGGCCGTTGCAGCGGAGCCGGTGAAGTGAAAGCGCCTCTCGTGAACAATGTTAATCAGTCCTTCGGAAGAGGCTTCCAAGGGGGAGTGCAACAGGACTCGAGGAGCAAGTGTCTACGCTCCGGTGCAGTTCACAAGGCACCGCACTCAGTCTCACTAAAGGGGGACACGGAACGGATCCCTCGGCGGGGTCTCTCCGTCGCGCAGCAGGGGAGGGGACTCCCACGGAGGGGACAACCCGGGCCAAGTGCGGTGTGGTTTCCAGACCAGCAGGGGGCGCACCAGGGGGGATCTCGGCCTCCGGGCTTACCTCCGTCTCGGCGTCAGCAGGCGTCCGTCCTCACGACGATGGGGGAACTCGGCCCCGACCTTGCGCACCTCCTCACACGGCTGCGACGGCAGCGACGGGGCCCCGGGCTTCGCCTGGGCCTCGCGACACAGCAGGGCACTCCTCCAGGGCCTCACGACACAGCAGGGCACTTCTCCAGGCCTCCAGGCTGCGGCGGTGAGTGCGCTGGCTTCGTCGTCGCAGGGGGGGGGCTCAAATTAAGGATGGGGATAAAGTGCTTAGCGGAGCACGCTGCCGGGGGTCCCAGACCAGGGCAGGGAGCGCGGGGGTCACAGCGCTAGTACCTGGTCGATCCCCGGTGTCTCGGCAATCGGCTTAGTATTTTGTTCAAAAGAGTAGCTTGGACACGCAGTCTCAGCTCTGGCATTCAAGGCTTACAGCTCGCTCTTGTCATGCAGTCTCCGTTCTTAAAGTTAGGTTTCAGTTCTCAGTTGACAGATGAAGTCTTTTGGCGCAGATGTATCTGGCGCCCTTAAGGGGTTCTGTTACAGGGGTAGGGATGGAGAGGGCGACTAGGGCCTTCCTAGTCAGGTTGGCAGAGAGTCTCTGGGTCCTCCTACTACTGGGCAAGATCAGTGGGATTCACAGGGCACCTCACTCACTTAAGAGGCAGTACCTAAATCCTGTCACTCTCATAGGCATAAGTCCCTGGCTAGGCCCTACCGCCTACACTCCTGGTGGATTCTTCCAGCTCTGCTTCACCCCAATGGCCAACTCACCACACAAGTTTCCCTCCCAGTCTTAAGTAGCCCTAGGTCAGGTGACCTCTAGCCAAGGCGGCAAAAGTAAAACCCCACCTCCCTTCTAGAAGGTTCCAGCTTCTTCCAGGAGCTTCCCCACTCTAACTATGGGACAAAAAGGCGGGCTGGTATCGCAACATTGTTGTGGGTCCCAGCCAGCTCCTGGCAGCTAGGGTGCTACTATGAAAAACGACCACCCTGCAGTAGCAGGGGTCTGTGGCAGCCATCTTGGGAGAAGTAAGCACCTGCACCTTAACACTACAAAAACGAAAAAAATCAGGGAAAAAGGGCCAAGTCCAACAATATTAGATTATACTTTCATTTCACTTCCTCTATTTCAACACATGATTTAAATAAAGCGGACAGCGATCACTGTCCCCAAGAAATTGTGCTCAAAGTAAGCAAGCCCAAATTTGAACGATCGTTGGCTCCTAAAGAATCACTTTATACTATCAATCTTAAAAGGATTAAGTACGCAGCAGCAACCAATGTTACTATGCTGGAAAATGTAAAACTATATAAGAAAAAAATTACCTATGCCTCTGGTGACTTCAAAACTTATTCATATGAAGTAAGATGAACGAAAATTAATACGTTTATATTTGGGATAAAAACTCTGAAATATCAGGGACACAAGGGGGTGTGTTTGCAATATTTAACCAAGGAGTTGAGCTCCTTTATCTGCCTGCCGACACGTTTCGAGTGACGGTTAAATCAATTGCCGCACTCTCATCAGGGCTGGATTAGTCTTTTTCACGAACAGACTGCATTATGCCGGTTGAATGTAACCATCAGTCATATATAACAAGCAGTGGTTGCCAATCTGGTTTTCAATTTTGCTTGGCCAAAACAATATATAAACAATAGACAGCAATTGCAGGTCTTTACTTTCAGGAAGAGGGGCCCAAAAGCGTGGCCCCACAGAGGAAGTGTTGTAACAAATGACGGTCCTTCACTCTCTTTAAAAATAATTTGTGGCTAATAAAGCTTCAAGCTCAAGGTTTCAAGTGGGGATCTGCCATGCAGATCCCCACTTGAAACCTTGAGCTTGAAGCTTTATTAGCCACAAATTATTTTTAAAGAGAGTGAAGGACCGTCATTTGTTACAACACTTCCTCTGTGGGGCCACGCTTTTGGGCCCCTCTTCCTGAAAGTAAAGACCTGCAATTGCTGTCTATTGTTTATATATCGTTTTGGCCAAGCAAAATTGAAAACCAGATTGGCAACCACTGCTTGTTATATATGACTGATGGTTACATTCAACCGGCATAATGCAGTCTGTTCGTGAAAAAGACTAATCCAGCCCTGATGAGAGTGCGGCAATTGATTTAACCGTCACTCGAAACGCGTCGGCAGGCAGATAAAGGAGCTCAACTCCTTGGTTAAATATTGCAAACACACCCCCTTGTGTCCCTGATATTTCAGAGTTTTTATCCCAAATATAAGGGTGTTAGTTGTCTTATTCATCAATTTGTAGGACAACTTTGTATTTCGTATTGGGTATACAATGATTGGTTTTTGTGACATTCCATTTGATTGCTTTGATGTTTGATTATTATGAGTTTATTTGTAATTGTATGTCAAAACACATTTTTCACGTTGTTCATCTTCACTGTGTAAGTACTAATGTGGTATTTCGTGTAGTTTATTATGTGTTCTTTGTGATCAAAGATATTAATTTAAAAAAATAAATAAAAGGCAGAAATTACTGCTAAGTTAAACGTATTAATTTTCGTTCATCTTACTTCATATGAATAAGTTTTGAAGTCACCAGAGGCATAGGTAATTTTTTTCTTATATAGTTTAACTGGCCCTACCTACCCTCTAATCCTTCGGGCCAAACCCTTCCTTTTTTGATAATATTGGAAAATGTAAAACAGCACTTTAATGCTAGAACCGGTTCAAGTGAAGTCGAGAAATGGGAGCAATTTACAACATCTATGGCAGCTTACGCTACAAGAACAAATCCACGGGTCCAATCGGGCCAAAGTAGCATGAAGCATGTCTCACGAGAATACAAAGAGAAGATCAGGCGCACAAAAAAAATAATTTACCAAACGATGAGACAACTTCAGCTTAATCCAACAGATGCAGTGAAACTTGATCTATTACGAAAGCTAAAGGCAATGCTGAAAAAACAAAAATGGGAATCCAACAGATCTGCGGAGGAACATTTTTGGGCAAAACTACATGCTAACACCAAACAGAGCAATAGTGCAAGATTTTGAAAAACCATAAACCAATTTACAAGACCTTCGCATGACAGAGTTTCCTCTAATATTACAGAAGAAGTATGGGCAAGCTACTTCAGGAACCACTTCAATCAAGATAGGGATTCTATTACTTTGGAGACAAAACTGATAATGCAACAAAAAGCATTACTACAAATAAAGCACAGACATTCCACATGAGCACCGGCATACCTGAGGATCATACATTATCAATAAATGATGGTCTGACGAGCACACGAGACACCATTAAGAGCCAAATTAAAAAAGGAAGGAGAGAGGGGGCGCCAGGCCCGAACGGAATTCCGCCCATCCTTTATAAACAAGACGAGAATGAATGGGCATCAGCACTTGAACCATTGTTTTTGGAAATAAGATATTTTAACAGATTGCCTTGCTCCTGGAAGGGATCAATTATTTCTCCAATTTTCAAGTTAGGGAACAATTCACTCCCACAGAACTATCGATTAGTGGCCCTTATGGACAATGAGGCAAAGTATTTTACAGGTACACTCTTGGAGGAGCTGCAGGCCTGGGCCACAGAGAATTCTTTAATTCCAGCTAATCAAACTGGTTTCACTAAATCAGTTGGAAGAACAACATATATCCTAACCATGGGAATGCTAATAGATAAGGCAGAATCAATAAAAAAGCCCCTTCATTTCTGCTTTATAGATTACAAGGCTGCCTTTGACCATATAATTCAGACATCTTATGATCTACATTAAGCAGCTGGGGGATACCAAGGTCTCTGCTAGACTTGCTGATCAGCCTTCACACGGACAAATGGGTCCAGATAAAGCTGGGTGATGGGTCAATACTGTCAAGACGCATACTAACCAACAAAGGGCTCAAACAGGGTTGTGTCTTAGCCCCCACATTATTCAACTTGTTTTTAGCGGACCTCGTCCCGATATTAAATAGCTGTAACTCCCACGCTCCCAGGTTAGGTGGGTTATCACTACCGTGTCTTCACTATGCGGACGATATAGTCCTAATCAGCCATACACAAGTAGGTCTGCAACATCTTGTGAACGCTACACAGGGCTATTCTGAAGCAAATGAACTGGCTATAAATTTTGAGAAAACGCAGACAATGACAATCAGCAAAAATAGGAAAAAATATACCTGGTTTTGGGACAATATTCGCATTGAGGATACGTCAGTATATAAATATCTAGGAGTAAAAACCGATAATGGCGGCCATTTCACTGTACAGAAAACCAGCATTAGAGGCAAAGGCCTCACCTTAGCTATCTCTTTAAAAACACTAAACAGTAAACTATCCGGTCCATTGCTCCTATCCGTGGCTCAAGTGATACGAGCCAAACTCCTGCCAACAATTAATTATGGTAGCGAAGTACAGAGAGGTAGAGATGCAAAAACTCTTGATAATACAGTCATAGCTGCATACAGGATTATTCTTGGTTTGCCCAAACATACTTCACCAGCTCAAATCAGTCTAGAGTTTGGCGTTCATAAACAGTTCTTGGCAAGACAGGGGGCGTACGTAACTATAACTACCTGGGACAAAGTGCGAAAATCCAATCAAGGAACTTTAAACGAATATCTTTGGAAGGAGTTAGAGCAACACTCAGCCTCACCAGCTGCCAAGTACCTCAAAAGCAGTCTGGCGAATACTAGCTTAAACCAACTCTGGGATACTCCTACAAATCACTCAACGATTATAAAAACTGGTCAGGAAGACAATTAAACATCTCTCGTGGGTCGAGGACAAAGCATCCCTCATGAAAAGGTTACATGGCTGGATGACCCTGAACTCGTATTTCATACCAGCATCACAGAACTACCTTGATTTGGGCTATGCTAAAACCACTAAAATGACGTTTTTAAAGTACATATTGGGCTTGTTACCCTGTATTCAGCATTTCCCGCATTGGCTAAAGGACAAAGCGAGCTCCTCCTGCCGTCCATGCGGCTCAGCGCCGGAGGATCTGCTGCATTTGTTATGTTCCTGTAATGGTCTTTTGGAAGAACGAAAGCATCTGTTAAAATGCCATTTTTTTTTTCAAAACATACTTTATTTTGTCAATTTGACTATCACAACGCAGGGCTCTGTTCTCCAGAGACGTCTGCCATATCTCTAATACATTTACATGCAGGCCAATGACAATATTATATGCGAGAACACTTAGTTTCCCCCCCCCTAAACTCCCCACTCCCACCCCCAACTCCCTGTGATCGCTAAAATGCCATTTCAATCAGCGTGGAATACGCTCACGAAGACAAGCAGTTCTCGCATGCTTGCACCTAATGACCCACAGCTGAACTGTAGTGTGGTGAAGTTCATGAGGTTGGTGGAAAAGAAAATGCCAAAACCAGATTCATAATTATTATAAGATAGTATTGTAACACAAACAGCACTTCTATTTATGGATGTTTAAAAGTTTAAACTTTAGAAATGATTTTAAAAAGATAAAAGATACGTTTTTAGCATTGTAGGCAGAATTGTTTTTAAATTGTAATGTTTGGTATTGCAATGGTTTTTATTAACTATGCAAATAAATTGCTTACTTACTTACCTTACTTACTAATGGCTGCCTTTTAATGACAAATATGACATTAAGACTGATTTACGCAGCAGACTCCCCTGTTTTCTCAGATCAGCTCATTTGGCAGCAAAAATGGAGAAGTAATTGTTCCCCCTTTCGGTGCGGAGGCCTGCAAGTGTTATTTATTGGAGGAGTAAGTAAAGTAAGTACATTTATTGTATATAGTTAAATAAAACCTTTACAATTTTTGTGCTAAAAATCATCCAGATAACCTTAAGAAGTAAAAAGGATGCACAGGTAGTATATACTATCAAATTTACAAAATTTATCATTGAATTAGATGCTATGCGGAACTTTGCTCCTCAATCCTTAAATTGTAAACATTTGAGTACATACTCTGTAGTATACCACGATATGCAAGTCCTTAAATAACAATATAATATTTACGTGATAAAACTCTATATAAAAAAAAGAAAAAAGAAATTAATACCAAAAGAAAAGAAAAACTGTGAGTTCGGCGTCATTCTTTTCAGATGCCCAAAAATTCAAGAATGCTATTTTTCAGAATTCTGTAGTAAAGAACTGACTTTCTGCAGGAATCAGGTGGCCCTACATGCTACCTGTAACAGTTGGCTATTCAGTGCTAACATTACTGCTGGCCGACATGATCTAATTTGATTTGTGCGAAATGCTTGTAATAAATAATAGCGTCTCAAGTTGTTCACAGCTGGACAAATGCAAAGTAAGTGAATCA
This sequence comes from Triturus cristatus, assembly GCF_964204655.1. Classification (NCBI taxonomy): domain Eukaryota; kingdom Metazoa; phylum Chordata; class Amphibia; order Caudata; family Salamandridae; genus Triturus; species Triturus cristatus. Next base: position 1,214,502,458 of record NC_140590.1, on the reverse strand, counting down.
AAGTTTCTTCCACTTGACCGCAAAGTCTGCAGAGTGTTGTTGGCCATGTTTGTTTCCATACTGGAACCTGATCTTTTGAGGTATAAGCCCCCAACCGAATTCGAAGTAGCAGTTGTTGAATTGCTGTTGTTATATGGTCGACTAAGTATGGTTGAGGGGAGTATCTCTCCTATGAGGATAATACCGTCCAGCCGTGTTTTTTCTTTGCTAAGGCGGCTTTGTCTGTGATCCAGGCTTTTTGTTTTGCCGCTTTATTGGCTACTTTTTTGAAAGCTGCAAAGCTATTGTTAGTGTTACAGGCTTCTTGCATTTTGAGAGTTACCAATGCTTCTTCTAATACTGTGTTCCAGGTTTTTTTTCCCTTTGTCTGATTCTTTATTTCAGTCCAACAGTGCCCCTTCAAGGAATCCTTGTGTGCTGCTTTTAGCTTCCAACACATTTTTATTATTGTTGCTTGTCTTACTGGGTGCTGATTTGATAGCCCAAACTCCAAACGTACTTGTGCTTGAGATACAAACTGCGAGATCTGAAAAATGTATTTGAATAACCCTGATTGTTGAAGATTCAGGAAGTTTACATCTTGACCTCTGAATAATTCGGAGCCGTACGTAAGGGTTGGAAGAAACTTAGCAGCGATGACTTTTAATAAATGTGAGTTGGATGGGCACTTCAGTTTTGTTTTTAGTAGATTTAGTGCAAAGTGTAATTTATTTGCCTGGGCTTTTCTGTTTAGTAGGTGATCTTTTAATATAAACCTTGAGTCTACAACTACTCCTAGGTACTTATATGCAACACCCTGTTCTATGATGTTTCCCGCTGCGTGCCATTTACATTTTTTGTTTCGTCCTTTGTGTGGTGAAAAACAGATAACCTTCATTTTTTTGTAATTAATAAACAAACCATGCTCCCTAGTATATTCGAGCAGCATTGTGATGGCGCGTTGTAGGCCCATTGGGGTCTGGCTGCATAGGACAATATCGTCCACGTATTGCATGCTACTTATTTTGCAGTGTGCTATCTTTGGGAGATCACTTTGAGCTTCTGTTAGCCTTTTGTCCAGGTCTGCAGTAAAAATGTTGAAAAGAGTGGGGGCCAGTACACATCCCTGCTTTAGGCCAATGTGCGTTGGTATTTTTGATGTTGATCTTTCACCATTTCCTAATTTTATCTTCACCCAGGTTGATGTGTACAGGTTGATGATGGCCCGCAGTAACATTGGTGGAATGCCCCAGTTTGCCATCTTTTGCCATAGGAGATGCCTAGATACTGTGTCAAAAGCTGCTTTTAAGTCGACAAAACAGGTGTACAATATAGTTGATTTGTCCATAGCTTTTTCGACAAGAAGGTTTAAGGCTAACAAGTTACACAACATGTTTGTTCCCGGCCTGAACCCGGTCTGTGTGATAGGGAGGATCTTGCTCATGGTGACCCATTCTTCCAATGCTGTCAGGAGGTTTGACGCATATATTTTGGCCTCTACGCCAATTAGGGCGATCAGCCTATAATTCGCCGGGTCCGATCTATTGGAGGAAATGAATCGCTGTTTATCCTTGCTTCATGGTGGAAAGCGCTCAATCGGCATTATGGGCCCGGCAAACTTGAACCTGTCCCTTGCAATTCCTCCCAGATGCGGCAGAAGCACTGATGAGGCGTGCCTTCATTTTCTGGGCTGTGGAAGTTACTGAAGACTCCCACCAAAGTGGACATATTTGTATTTCCAAACCATTTATAATACCGTCCCAATCCACTCTTCCTTTCTGCTACTGTAGGTAAAATTTAACAAGAATAAATAGACGTTACAACCTATCATTAGATCAAGAAGATGCGAGCAGTGCTTGTTTATCTTCCCAAGGATAGGGAAATAAAAAACATGGATCATACAGAGCAAGTAGCCACAGAGAAGCACTGAAGAGTCACTAGCCCAGGGAACCGAAGGTCTTGCAATGACACAAGATGAAGGGATCAGCCGACTGCAGAGTGGGTTTGAAGAAAGATGTCTCCATGATCTTGGTTCAGGGTAATTCGGTGTCTCTAAATGTTGTACATTGTGCGATTTGTCTGAAAACAGTCATGAAGTAGGAGGTCAGTAGAAAATGTGCATGGGCATGGGGCAAATCATGTCATGCGCTTCCCATACACAAATCTGTTTCATGCCTTGCCACTTGACCCAATTCCCAGACAGTGTTACCGAGTTTAAATATGAGGAAATAATGAAGTGATACTATTACAATATGTGCCGCATTATGCAACGTAATTTGCCTTTTCTTGCCGTATAATTTACTGAACCCTGCCACATAATTGGCCATCTCTTGCTGCAAATTCCAGTTGCCCTGACTATGGCTTTCTCGAGAAAATGTAGATTCCCAAAGTTTGCTTTCTATTTCAATACACATTTTGACTTTGGAGGTGAATTACAAGATATGTGATCATTTATTTTAAATCAGATGGGAAAGTCATACACTGGTCACCAGTGGCCTCAAGTTGAAAACTTAATTTCGACATAATGCTGTTGCCACATAAGTTGCTCTACCCTCATTTATTTATTTAGGTGTTTTGTACAGTATCACTTGTTGCTGTAAGAGGACTTGCATAGCGTTCATCAGAAGGAGATCAAATTCATAGGTTTGCAGGCAAGATTTACAGGCACTTGGGTGAGCAGGAGTCACCCTACCTGACATTCTTCAAGTCTATGACTGTTTACACTGATCTGATTTGAGGCATTTTAACAGCAGCCAGCTTGGTTCTGTTATAAGCAGGTCAACTGGAATTATGTGGCATAAATTATGCAGCAGAGTCTACTAAATGATGCGGCCACAAAATGTAAATTATGTGGTATAATGCAGCACATTTGTGATAGTATCAGCAGCTTCGTCCCGTGCAGGTAAGAGCGGTGGGGCCAGGTGGGGGTGGGATTTCGACAAACGACGAGGAAAAAGTAAATAATGAATACATTTTCCCTCGTTGTCGTCTGTCGAAATCCACACACTGCTCCACCGTTCTTACCTGCGTGGGCTGCGGCTGAGTATAAGTTCATTATTTTGTAATTTTTAGGTCGAGCTTCGACCTGTTGTATCTCTTCCTTTGGGTTTGGCAAACCCACCGATTGCCATTGGTTGTTATCTGTGGCATTCAGAAATGCTGGCTTCTTATTCGTGCATTTCTGTTAAAGTCCCTCCTTTGTGTGTTCGGCTCTCTTTCCGGTGATTTCACTCAGAGAGCATTTTGGTCGGCCATCACACAGTACAGCATGTGATGGACCCTTCTTGCAGGTCCTTTTTCCTCTACAGGGATTGTATTTGTATTTCGGGAGTAAACAGAAGCGCGCACGCTGCTCGCGTACCTTTACCTTGTTTTCGTTACTTCCACATTGCGGCCGGCCCCGCCCTCCAAACCTTCCTGGGCTTGGCCACTTCCTCACTGTCTCCTGTGATAGGTCATCCACCGTGTTCAAAGGCTTCTTTCTTTTAGAGTGTGTGATTGCCCCTCTTCGCTGCACGGATACCATGTCAAGGTAACTTGTGGTGGGACATCTGAGCAGTAGGATTATATCTCATTATGCCGATGCTGCTGGTGGGTGCCCAAGACTGCTCCCTGGCAATCTGTTGCTTATGCCTTTTCTTTGCGCCACTGTGTGTTTGCTGATAGATGCTGCTGCGGCTTCTGCCTCCTCACGTCCAAAATTTTCTTCCCACCTAACACCAACGTGTCAGTCTGCCACAGAGGCGCTTTCCCTATGCACTCTGCTGCCGCTGCTCAAACGGAGAGTGTGAACTGATCACAAGGGGCCGGACTGGCAATGCCGGGCACTGGGTAATCCCCCGGTAGGCTGCCAGGGGTGGGGGCCGGTTTTTGGGCCGGGTGCCGATTTTGTTGCTGGGGCTGGGCCAATTTTGGGTCCGGCTGCTGCATTAGACAGAAAATCAGAGAAGTTCACTCAGACAGTAGTCACTGACTCACTACTCTGCGTCTATCCTCGCTCCGTGCGGGGGCAAAAAAAGCACAAATATCTCATCAATCTATTGATTCTCTTAATTTCTCTACTGCAATCATCTGTTCTGTGTAAATAATGCATTGGAGCAGCACTGTGCACCATTTAATATGGGTGGGGTCGCGTGCGCGCGCGCAATGCGCAGATGTCTCCTGCCGCGTCTGCGCGGTCTCTTCAGTTCACCCACCTTAGGGTGGGGCGGCTGGTGGTGACATGCGCTTTGGGGCTCGTGCAATAAAAAGTGCACCTGACCCGTGAGGCCAGGTCGAGAGGAGCATTCCAGAACTAAGCCAGAGACTGAGACGACAAGAGGCCCTCTCGGCACCCCATAATTTAATTATTTCTAGCCCCCTGCCTGTCCCTGCAGCCGACTGTCTGCCGCCCACAGGTGAGTCACTGATGTTGTTTGCATTTTTGCAAATTGCATTTGCAATCAGATTCATCATGGCACTGTGGGCCGGGCCGGGCCGGGCTTAAACAAAAGGTATAGGCCCCCCCCCGGCCCGGGGCCAGGCCCAGCCAGGGCCTTGGGTTGGCCTATACCTTTTTGTTTAATCCCCGGCCCGTTCTGCGCAGGCAGCACAGCGCACTAGCGTGGAACTACCCCCCCTTTTGCAGGAAGCCCTTTGGTTCCTCCTGCCACGGTCCACGGGCCCCCGCCCCAGCAGTGAGGCACTGACCTCAAACCCTGATGAGCTCAGGTCAGAATCTGTAAAATGGGTTTTCTTTCGTCAGGGTGTTGTTGTTTGTTGTTCGTGTGCCGAGCAGGGCCAGGCCAGCTGAAATGTTCCAACTTCCGAGCCAGCAGGCAGGATACGTGTGCTCCCTTTGGTGGCGCTCAGGCTCTGTGCTACTTGACTCTTGGGGTGACAAATGCAAAAACAACAGTTGATGGACAGAATGCAGAACAATGTCATACATTCACCCCAGTACAGAGATCTGGGCCTAAATCCATCGTTTTTTTGCTCACCATGCCGTTCCAGTTTGAACCCAGCCATATGCAAATCAGTCTTGACCCTGTGCCTCATGGGAACAGTCCAGCCCGAACTGGCAAGCCAGGTCCTCCCTGGACTGGAAACAAACTCTTGGGGGCTGTAACTGGGGCGAAGGTAGGGGTCAGCAAGTCTGCTTAAAATATATTTTTCAGCACAAGCCCCAACTTGGGGCTTGTGCTGAAAAATGTATTTTAAGCAGACAACAGGGCTTTCTAGTGTTTCTTTGTTTTTTTTACACGAGTGAGTCCTTTTGTTTTGTTTTCCACTGGCCACTGGTGTTGCCACTGGCACTTGCTGCTTAGGCTAACATGTAAATTTCTAGGAGCCCTCGATGCATTCCCTTGACGCTGGCTCAGTTGGTTTGTGACCTATATTCTTTTTAATTAACCGGATTTCAGTCCGGATATCACAAGAAAGGAGTTTGCGCTGTTAAAATGCGCACTTGTGTGTGCAGCAGATGGTTCACTTCTAAAAGATGCAATCGGGCCACAGTGACGGTAGCTGCAGTTCCCAGTGTGCAATCTGACAGAAGTTTTCAAAAGAGACTTGCTGTTTCATAATACCCAATTCTTGTGTGTTCTATGATGTTTCTATTTCAATGTCTAAGGAACAGATTATCCAGCTAAATAGTATTCGTGTTTTTTGGCCTCAGAAAGCGGAAAAGGCTGGGTCTGCCTTGCATGATTGCAAGTTCCCCTCTCATAGCACAGGTGAAGACCTCGAGCCAGTATCAGCCCCCCCTTCCCTCCCTGAAATGGTTTATTAGACTTAATATTCAAACTGAGAATGTTGCCAATTTTGTACATATTCTTTCCAGCTGCCAATTTAAAGTTGTATGGAGAAGGAAGCTTTACATTAACCATCAAAAACACTACGGGGTATATTCATAAGAATGTGTGATAACTACCGCAAGAGTATCTTAACGCAACTCTCAACATCGCAGCCTATCACGGGAAAATAACCCTGTGTCAATGTGGAATTCACAACAAGGCGGCCCCATGCGATAGTTTACCGAAACTGTGGCCAATACCCGCGATACAACCACCTCGACGGAGATAAAAACACAAACCCCAAAAAACCTGCGATGAGCCAAAGGGCGATAAGAAAACAGTGACAACCAGCGCGAGGGCAGCAATACTCAAGCGTAATGCGGGAAAAAGCACAAGAACAGCATAAGGAAAAGGCCACAGAAAAAAATATATCAACAGCGGAGTACCATGGATGCACCCTGACCGACTGCAGAGGACAACATGGACCCCACAACATCCAAGCCCCGTGGAAGAACGGAACCAACAGGCACACCGCAGGAAAGAGACAAGTGGCAGACAAATCAGAGCCGCAGGAGTGACTCGCCCACCGTGCAGCATACGCACATAAGCAGAAGTACACCCTGACATTGACAACATCCCGGTACAAACAGGTACCCCTCCACAACTGAACACAGGACACAACTGGTTCCGCAAATGTGCAAAACATGACAAATCCCATCTCAAACCGCATGAAAATGTAACATGACAATGCACAAGTACAACCTGTAACCTGCAAATATGTTTTAATCACACATGTAGTGCAAATGGACATCTTCTATTGTCCCATGAGTGCCTTGGACGGCCACAATGTGACGTGCTTATGAGAAGTAAGTGTCAATGATGGAGTTCCTACGGGCCATTCCTGCCGCAGCTGCAGTGGGATGTGGGCCACCTGCCCCATCGTCACCATCATCGTCTGGTACGTCTGGAACTGGGATCCATGGGGCACTGGTGCGAACACAGATGTTGTGCAACACACAACATGTAACGATCATCTTGCACACGATGTCCGGGCTGTACAGGAGCTTTCCGCCTGTGCCGTCCAGGCACCTGAAACGTCACTTCAACACGCCAAATATGCGTTCAACGATGTCCCTGGTGCGTATGTGGGCAGCATTGTACTGCCTCTGGGCGGGTGTGTTTGGATCTCGGTTGGGTGTTGTCATCCAAGGGCAGAGTGCATATTCTTGATCACCTGTGACAGTGCAGGGAGAAAAGAGTCAATACTTGGTTCGGCAGGATGTGATGACAGGCCCACTAATACAGTGATGCCTGTGCTGGCTGTGTGTGAGGTGAGTGTAAGCCAGCCCTCAGGGAGTAGCTGGTGCTGGCAACAACTCCAACAGTCATCAGGCACTTAGAAATGAAATGTCAGTACAACAAGGGGGAATGACTTGAGTCGCCAGGGCTAGTGGCCCCGGATGCACAGCGGCTGCCACGGGCCCACGGCCACGGGATGCTGACCTGCGGGAGACTGGGGTGTGGTCATGAGTGCAGAGCTGAGCCTCACATGTGTCATGGGTGCCTTCCGCGAGTGTCTCAGGGGAGAATGGGAGGCCTACCCCCAGGGCATCATGCAGTGGGCATATGCCAGCTGTGTCCATTAACATGGTGGATATGAGTGCCACAGACCCAGGCCAGACACCAAGTCCGTACCTGTCTGTTGATGATGACAACCCCCAGGCCACAGACACCAACGATATTCTGCCGCAGGATGACGGTCACTCATGGCGCACAGGGTTAGTGGCACCACGTGTCGCAGGCCTGCGATATGGAATTCTGCCTCACTGATCGAAGGGAGTCTTGTGCTGTGGCCACTGCCACGGACTTGGGGTCACTGCCATTCAGGACTCAGGACACTGTTCCACATGTGGGACCTACTGGGTCGAAGAGGGCACCGGTGGAGCATGTAAATTGGTAAGGAGTGATAGGGACCAGCGTCAGGGGGGGCCAGCGATGGTCTGCAGAGGCTGCAGAGGTTGCGGACTGAGGCTTGGTGCTTGCACAGGCATGTGTTGGGCTCTCTTTGACACACAACGGTGTTGGCAGGTGAGCAGTGCGGCACTGGTGGGCTGGGGAGGGCAGGCCTGGTCTGCATCAGCGTCCTGGGGTGCAGCAGGCACACAGGGTCGCAGGCCCCGTTGCTCATGGCTTCGGCCTCATGGTAGGCCGCGCAGCGCAGCACTGTCAGTGACTTTGGCCTTCCCGGGAGTGGACCACGCCCTGTGCAACGGGGTTTGTCACCACACCCCTGCGCAGCCCTGGCGTCTCAGGGCCAACCCACTACGCTCACGCACACAGGGGGAGATGCAGCGAGTGACACTTCTGCTATCTATCCCACGGCCTGGGGTGACATGGTTGCATCCACTGCTCACTACTCTACAGTCACCAGCAAATTGTGGTCTGCATGGATATATCAGTTGTTTGCATTCACATGTCTGTCCTGCACATCCACGCCTCACTTCTCATTGTGTACATTCCTACTCACGGGTCACTTGCATCCTTGCGCATGGCTGCATTCCGCTTCTCCACACGTTCAGCTGTTGTGTGGCTGTGCTGCCATGAAGTGTCTGTATTGGGTGCAGGGGTAGCCCAGGATGACCATAGAGTGGTGTTGTCGTGTCTGGTAGGTGGTCGTGTAGTTTGACATGTTGTATGTGGTTTGGTCACGTGTGCATTCCCACAGTGGTGCATTGTGTGTTGGTGGCTTTGGGGTGTGTGATGTGTTGATTTGGCACTTATCAACGAGCAGTCCCATTCCATATGTGCCATCCTGGAAGCGCTGGTTGATGATGGACTGTCGGAAGATGAAGGAATCATGCACACTGCCTGGGTAGTTGGTGATGACATTGTTGAAGAGTCCCCGGTGGTCCACTATTGTCTGCACATTGATGGAATGCTGATACTTTCTGTTGCGATAGTGGTGTGCAGTATCCACAGGGGGCACAAGTGGGACATGTGTGCAGTCGATTGCCCCCATCACGGCTGGGAATCCGGCTATGGCGTAGAAGCCTTGCTTTGTCTCCAGCTGTTCCTGCACAGTGTTGGGGAAGTGAAGGTACTGGGGTATGAAGCTGAGGATGGCATCCAGGACAGGTGTGATTAACTTTGATAGGGCTGGCTGTGAGACCCCTCCGACTCTGGCAGTTGTTGGTTGGAAGGTACCAGATGCCAACAGGTGCAGCACAGCCAGCAGCTTTGTCTGCGGAGGGATGTTGGTTCTCCGCTGTGTTGGGACCGTCAGCCTGTGGGCGATGTGGTTCATGATGCGGAGGATGGTTGCCCTTTTGAGCCTGTAATAGGCAATGACTTCCTCGGGCGTTAGGTCTGTAAGAGTGGTGTGTTTTCGGTAGGTCCGCTATCTTACTCTGCGCTGCCTTTGTGGTGGTGGGTGTTGTGGCCCTGTTGGTGCTCCGAGCTGCATGATGAGTAGCTCCATGGCGTTGTTTGTTCTTCGGGTGTGGCTGTGTGCGGGGCTCTGTTGCCTACTGCTGGTAGTCGTCCGTCTATACACCTGCTTGAGGCAGGTGTTAAATACCTGCGGCTACCACGGATTATCAGCTGTTTTTGGTTCGCTTCTCAGATCTAGCAGTTCGTTGTGAAAGTGGTGTTGTGGTTTTTTCATGTGTTTTTGCACGGGAACGCCTACTCTGCATCTCATTAGGGTTAGTTGGTGGTGTCCGCCGTGGTGATAAATTTTGGGGCAGTTATCGCTGGAATATTGGCGATGTCTCCAGTTTGCACCAGCTTGTGAATGGGGTATAAGGTCTATCTCCACTTTTGATGCGTTAAGGTGGTGATAAATCGGAGATATGTCCTTGTGAATATCCCCCTACATCTATTATTACAAAGGTGAGTAGGTCAGGTTTCAGTATGGTTCAAGTAAGAGGGTAGAACTGATTATATGCTCAAGGTCTGTTGGGTGCTTTGTTTCTACCCTGACTACTGTATTAACGATGTATAATGATCTAACAAGGATGGCATGAGTAATTTACATTAGATTTAACACATAGATCTAGAAATATCTGCTTTATAAGGGCTCCTGAGTAGTTCTTATGTTCACCAAAATATATGTTGGACTCGGGCTGCCACTTTCTGGTAAAAAAAAACATAAACTAAGACTGTCATATTTTCTTAGTGGACTGAAAATCAATGTCAGTAATTAATCCCATGATTGAACTTGAAAAGGACACTAACTGATGATAAATGACTGCATTCTAAACTGCATCCTTTTCTTCAGGTACCCAAGGAGATATAGAAGGAAGCTAACTCAGCAGGGTGGGGAATAAACTATGAGAAAGGAGAAAGTGGAACGCCAAGATATAGGAAACAGAATAAATACGTAGTCTGACTTGAACTCCCTTTCAATCAATGCATGCTACGTTGCCTAGCCCCTAGCCACAAACATCTGTAGTACAAACATCTGTAGCCACAAATGTCTGTAGTATTTCTCCTTGGAGGCAGATGATCAACTTAGCAACAAGAATGTGATTGGTGCTTGGGGGCATGACCAAACTGTGGCCGTATAAAACGTACTCTAGTGAGCTCTGTCCTGGGCCCACTAAGAATCCCGTTTTAATCACACAACCTGGTCTGTAATCACCCCGTATGGTGTGGGAGACCCTTCTTGTGGCACTTCAGACTGAAAGCCACCCGAGATTGAGAGCTCCATTGACAGCCGTGGTGGGGACATAGGCCGCATGGCGCCGCAGGAGCCAGGGCTGAACCACTAAGTAAGCCTGGGTTTGCGGGGAGTCAGTGCCGGTGGTGGTGCCTGCTAGTGTCTCTTTTGAAAGTCATCTCCTGCTAGAGCCTGCTCTTCTGCTGTGAAGAAACAGAAACGGCCCCAATCAGTTGCGCTTGGCTAGCGAGTTAGCACTTGGCAGCCATGTGCCAAACAAGTAACAACACTCTCCCTGGCAAGCGTAAACATAAACAGACACACACTCAGGGAGGCGGCGAGTGGTGACGTGCTGGTGGGTGCAGCCTGCAGTTGGGGGGGAGACTATACCAGCAGGTTAAAGCCAAAATAGTTGGCTTCAATGTTAAAGGGGAGGAAAGAAGTAATACCTTTCCAGGAAAGGTATTACTTCTTTGTCATGTTGCTGGGGCGAGGGGTGGTGAGTGGCGGTCTCTGGGAGGTTAGCGGGCTAGTGGTTGAGGCGCACTATAAAATTCGATGCTAGCGCGACCGCGCACCTTGTGAGCCTGGGAAGGGTTGTGTTCAATATCCTCCAGGAGCGCTAGATCGAGGCAGAGGGAGTTGGAGGTGAAATTTTGTTTTTTAAATGGTCGCATCCCTACTATTTTAACCTTGCTATTTCCACATATTTCTTCATTGCTGCTAAATCGTTTTATCTCTGTTTCCTCGCCTAAACACCTACCTCATTACTGGCACGGTTCCCACTCCCATCAGCCTGACGCGGAAGCCGCCCTACGCTGTCCGGCACTGTTGCTGGGGCAAGGGGTGGTGAGTGGCGGTCTCTGGGAGGTTAGGGGGCTAGTGGTTGAGGCGCACTATAAAATCCTATGCTAGCGCGACCGTGCACCTTGTGAGCCTGGGAAGCGTTGTGTTCAATACCCTCCAGGAGCGCTAGATCGAGGCAGAAGGAGTTGGAGGTGAAATTTTGTTGTTTAAATGGTCGCATCCCTACTATTTTAACCTTGCTATTTCCACATATTTCTTCATTGCTGCTAAATCGTTTTATCTCTGTTTCCTCGCCTAAACACTTACCTTATTACCGGCACGGTTCCCGCTCCCATCAGCACGACACAGAAGCCGCCCTACGCTGTCCGGCACTGTTGCTGGGGCGAGGGGTGGTGAGTGGCGGTCTCTGGGAGGTTAGCGGGCTAGTGGTTGAGGCGCACTATAAAATCCTATGATAGCGCGACCGCGTCACTGACGCGCCGAAGGCGCACCTAAGGCAAGCCTGTCTGCGCCTGTCTGAGACCGTCCGGGACCAGGGGCCAGAAACTCTGCTCAAAATCCGATGTACCTGGAACAGATCCCCAAATATTCATCTGATGAACTAATGAGACTATGCGATAAACCACATCCTGACTGCAGGTTATTTTACCCCATAGACGATGATATAAGTTGCTCACACTGTGATTTTACTTTTCGCACTATACTTTCGTGTGAAGCAAATAACACCAATATCGGCAGTGCCTCGGCCCAACTACATCCCTGTCCCTCCTCCGACAAAGTGTTCAATTTCTGGAACATCAACTGTCGTTCTCTTCCTAAACATAAGGAAGACATTTTCTATCTACTGAGCAGTGAACAACCAGAGGCTATGTTTCTCACTGAAACATGGCTACACACTAGCTCCGGACCTGATGTGGCCATGGCTTTACCAGCCAACTACGCTTTAGTCAGAAAAGATAGAAATCTAAGGGTAGGAGGTGGTATTGCAATAATTTTAAAAAAATGCTATTCCTGCAAATTTGAGGATTTGTCTATTTCCGATTGCGAAGCTGCCTTATTTAAACTCACCTTGACCTCCCAGTTTCCCTTTTCGGGAATGCTGGTTTATCGGCCCCCAGGACCGACAAATTCCTGGGTGTCATCTTTTTCAGATTTGATTGCCCCCTATTTACTTAAAATGGCTAATTTTACCATTTTGGGTGATTTAAATCTTCACCTCGATAATACTGAATGTACTATGAGTGGCTCATTGATTTCAGATCTGGCCGCTCTGAATCTTCCTCTCTGCAATAGCGGCCCGACACATGCGGCGGGCCACTTACTTGATCCCATTTTCTCTAATTTGCCCGATATTCAATGGCCTCCGGCACTCCCCTTGTGCTGGTCAGATCACTTTGCTGTCAAGTTCTATTTCACAGTCCTTGGAAAGTTACCAACTTCAGTATCTGAATCACTACTCCGTCCCAGGAACTGGGGAAAAATGAACATTGATACATTTAATCGAACCTTGTCCAACGGTGTCCCCACCATGGACTCTATATCTATGTCTTCTTTAGAGACCATTTATAGTTGGATCTCTAACGCAGTTGATGAATGCCTTCCTACTTCTGTTAAAAAATCTTATAATCATGGTCCACCCTGCCCCGTGGTTTACTGAACAACTAAAAATTGAAAAAAGTAAATGCAAAGCCGTGGAAAGACTTTGGAGGAAAAATTACTCTCCTGAATCTAAAAACACATATAGAACCGCTTTAAAAAAATACCAGGCTTTATGTAAACTGGCTAGATCGGAATATGTATCCTCCACTATTTCCAATGCAAAAAACTGTCCACGTACACTATTTGCTATGGTTAAAAAGTGCTTTGGCTCAGATACACAGCCCACTCCGCCTACTCTAGATGAATTACAATGCAACAGTCTTGCTAATTTTTTTATAAATAAAGTGGAGCAAATATATTTAACATTAGATAAAACTGGGCCCCTAGTACCTACCCAGTTAGCCCCCGAGTTTGAGTCCATTTTTTCGAATGAACTGACAACTAAACTCGAAACGTGGTCCCCTCTTAATATGGATTCTCTAAGAAAGATTTTAAACAACCTTAAGTCAGGGTCTCCTTGTGATCTTCTTCCGGCTTCTGTACTTCAACAATTTGGGTTGCCATCGTTGGAAATTATTATGAGGCTTCTTAATGCATCGCTCCAAGAGGCCATGGTTCCACCTGACTGGAAACATGCTATGGTCTTACCTCTCCTGAAACAGGTCAATGCTGATTCTTTTCAGCTCTCTAATTGTAGGCCCATCTCTTTACTTCCTATTTTTTCCAAGATTCTAGAGAAACACGTTAATTTACAGCTTACTGAGTCTGTCGAATCTTCTAATTTTTTGCATTCTTCCCAGTCTGGCTTTCGTGCAGGCTTTTCGACTGAAACGACTCTTCTCGTTGTTACTGAATTGTTGCGGCAACACTTGGACAAAGGTAACACGGCAGCCCTTGTTTTGTTAGACTTGAGTGCTGCTTTTGACACGGTCTCCCATACCGTGTTAATAAAATCTTTGCAGTCTCTCGGGGTGTCTGGCATGGCACTTGGTTGGTTGTCCTCTTTTCTATCTGGACAGACTTTTCAAGTCTTTTCCTCTAGAGCCACCTCAAAAATCCATTCTTCACCCTATGGTGTGCCTCAGGGGTCCATTCTTAGTCCTCTTCTGCTCAATATTTATGTGCAACCTTTGGCAACAATTTCAGAAGAGGCTGGGCTGTCTCTTTTTTCGTACGCCGACGACATCCAAATAATTTTTTCCCTTCCAGCAGATAAGCAGGCAGGCCCCTCTACTCTTCAAACTGGCTTGAGTAAGATTGCATCTTGGATGCAAAGTAATCTTCTCAAGCTCAACGGCGAAAAAACCGAGGTCCTTATCTTAGGGAGAAACAAAGACCTATGGGGCCACAGACATTGGCCCACCGTAATGGGTCCTCACCCTGTGCCCTCCTCTCAAGTCCGCAACCTAGGATTTGTCATGGACAGCAATCTTTCCATGAAACAACATGCAGTTAAAACGGCAGCCACCTGCTTCACCATACTGAAATGGTTAAAGAGAATCATTTGGATGCTCCCTATTACTATCCAAAAGACAGTTGTCCAGGCACTTGTAACATCTAGACTAAATTACGGAAATATTCTTTTTTGGGGCGCAAATAGGGAGGTTTTACGTAAGCTTCAGGTGGTTCAGAATTCGGCCGCTAGACTGCTTTGCAAACTTCCTAGAATGACTTCCACCGCTATTGCCTTGAGAGATCTTCATTGAGTTAGAGTGGAAAACCGGACTAAATTTAAAACTCTGAACTATATGTTCAAGATTAAGACAGGTACTGCTCCCCACTACCTGCAACAGTTAGTCCGTCCTTATCAACCTTCTCGCCTGTTACGATCCACCACTCAGGAAAAATTTGTGGTTCCTAGGATCAAGCTTGCACGAATAGGTGGTCGTTCCTTCTCCTATCTCGGCCCTCTTTTATGGAACTCTCTTCCCATAACGATTCGTAAGGAAACATATACGAATTTTCCTCCTCCTCTGACCCTAATCCTGAGCTGGGAAACCCTTTTTGGGTAGCTGTGCGCATTATAAAATTATTTTAACATACAACACACATAACAAACCAATTGCTATTGGACACTTCTCCAAGTAGACGTCCGGTATCTCGAAAGTGCACCCGAACAGAACCCCAAACGTGTCCAAACTTCTTTTGAAAGGTCGAAGGGCTACTGTTGCCACACACGCTATACAAATAAATGCACTGAGCTTGGCAGCCTGTGGAGTTATTTCCTAATGAGCGCGATAGAAAGCAACCGTTTATTTGTGCATGGCCCCTAGTTTCTGGATTTAAATACATCTTAAACGATGCAGTTTAAGAAGTTGCCTCTTTCATCTCCTGCGTGTCAGACTCAGAGCTCCGAGATGTCCTTTCAGGTTCAGGGTCGAGTCGTTCATTGCCCTTTATCAAGATCAAATTAGCCTTAAGTTACATAACATAACCGTTAGCCCATAACTGGGACTCGATGAGCAAATAAAGCCTTTTATTACAGGGCTATTTCTTAAGGAGCGCGTGTACTCTGTATAGCACTCCGCTCTCTCCTGAATGAGGAAATGTAAATGTATTTACATAATAAAGCCAATGCTTATTTCATCGAATAATATGCCGCATAATTTGAGATTCCATGCAGCATAAATAATTCAAACTCTCCTAGCAATCATCGAGGCGCTTCAGATAGCAACTCATTTCACTTGCTGTGCACTCAGTAGCTAGTTAAAAAAAATTATTATTGTTTCTACACCTAGAATAACCACATAGAAGCAAGAGCAGCTGGAATAAAATGCAATATTCGAATTGTTTCAGCATACTGGTGCTGCACAGCATTATCTAAAGAGGAGGTGGGAAGGTACCGCATCGCGCACTTCTACACGATGCCTCTTTTTATGCGGTTGTACATTCTGAAGCCGCGCATTGATTGATTCAACAAGATAATCTGTGACCTCCCCCGAAGCAGTGGCTTCTATTTCCTCTCTGTTGTTCATCTCATCAGTACTGCTACCTCGCTGAGGCCGGCAATCAAATATGTAATCACACAAATACGCGAAATCTATAGCAATTTTACACTGACTCACTTCATTTGGCCTGCCACTACAAAATGATATAAAGATAGCATCATGCTGCAGTAAGGAGAGCCTGAGGCCAGAGCACATTCATCACTTAAGAGGCATTGATTGCTACAGGTACCGTACAGTAGCAGAAAACACGCAGCCTCGTAGAAATAACACCGGCCTTCCGCATTGTAGTTTCTACCTAACTTTTCAAAACGTGCCCATTACAGTTTGCATTGCATTGCCTGCTCAACAATCTCATTGCTAACTCTGGATAATTGTAATACTGATCTGTTGAGAATGGGACCAGATTTACTGTACCACAGTAAATGCCCACCACTGCGACCCCCCCCCCACACACACGAGATCACTGAATTGTGCTGATTAAGCAGGAGATAATGGTATGATATGGTTACAAGGCCAGTGTCATGTGTCTAAAACCCAGTGACGACATTAAAGCCAGGAGATGCTGGGGAGGAGGGAAAAGAAAGGGGGGAATAATGGAAATTTGGGGGGAGAAAGTAGGGGAGATAACAAGAAAGACGTCCTGTTCACTCATAAGCTTGATAAAGGATCCATGTTGCCCTTTAGGAGCAGATCCATGTACACCATTTCACAGTAACCCAGGTCTGTGAGGTGCAGCACTCGTATATGTTTCGGGCAAAAGAGTTATCAAAATGCATTTGTGAGGAAATTCACGCATGGGCCCCACTGCTTCTCAAACTGTTGCGGCTGGTGGTTTACTGTAGCTGAGATCTTCTCCATGATCAGGGTATGGTACAGCTTGTGAAGCTAGTCGATATCTTCCGGCATGTCGCCCATACCCCAATGACCGTTCACTGTTTGCATGTGAATTACAGATGCGCACGTTGTAGGCATTGAAACAGCTGGGCGGAAAAGGAGAAGCTACAGAAAAAGTCCCAGCGCCATTAGCACATGTAAAATGTATTTTAGATACATATTGTTCATAGTGACTGCTTAGACATGGTTAGATAAGTCCCTGTCGGCCTCAGATTCCTCCAAATTAAAATCCAGTTTGATCTGCTTTATTGCATCAAAAAAGGCCATTTTTGTTGGCTCTTAGGGCTCAGTGCACTTTACCACCACTAACCAGTGCTTGCGCTCCTTCCTTTTAAACATGGTAAAATTGGCTTACACCGAATTGCCAATTTTAATTTACTTGTAAGTCCCTAGAAATGTGGTTCTTCATGTACCCAGGGACTGTACATTAAATGCTGCTAATGGGCCTGAAACACTGATTGTGCCACCCACTTAATTAGGCGATTTAAAGATGTGTCATGTCAAGGCCAGGGCCTTTGTGTTAATTTTTCATGCTTTCTGGCCAGGGTGCCATTTGAGGCATTTCCATGCCTTCTGGCAGCCTGGGTGCTTATGTGTGATGTTTCCATGCTTTCTGGCCTGGGTGCTTAATTATGTGTGCTATTTCCATAGTTTCTGGCCCCAGTGACCTGGAGCTGGAGGCTCATGTGTGACATTTCCATGCTTACTGGCCTGGGTGCTTATGTGTGATGTTTGCATGCTTACTGGCCTGGTGTGACCAGGCCTGGGTCAGTGCCTAGGTGCTTATGTGTGACATTTTCACAGTTTCTGGCCTCAGTGACCTGTGTGCTCATGTGTGACATCACATGTCAGTGCTTAATGTGTGACAACGTGAATGACAATTTACTGAAAACACACACAAAAATCTGAATGTCGTTTTTATGCTGTAAAGTTAGGATGTTGAAACAGTATAAAAAAAAAAAGCCTAAAACGCACAGCACTTTTTGTTGAAAAGACAAGAGTGGCCCGAAGGGTGTTGTGATCATCTCTGTACTGCCCCTTAAAGAGTCCTGGGCAGCAATGTATGCAATTTCACTCTCTTTTACACCTACTCAGAGAGTAATCTGCAGGTTGTAATTTCACTCTGTACTGTGCTATCTCTGAGCATGTCCTAGGGGGTGGTCTCTCTTCTTCAGTTGTGATCTTATTCTGTTTCACACCATGCCTCAGTCTGACTGTGTTGAATGAAGCAGTTTCTCCTTCTGTTGAGATTTTAGCTTCTATAGAGTTTCTCTGAGTCTGTCCTAGGAAACACTCTCTTGAAGAGTTATGATCACTCAACATTGTGCAGTCTATTCGTGAAACATGATCCCACACTATAGTATGCTATTTCTTAAAACTACACTGGAGAGAGGCCTCTTATTCTGTCTTGGACACCACCACTCCCATGCGATCTCACACGACCATGTGCAGTCTCTCAACAAATTCTGAGAAGCGCTCAGAAAACTATTTTCAGGCTATGTTGATACTTTTGTGGACCCCAGGCATGTGAAGCTAGACTGATAGAACCAAACAGAAGGCACTGACATCATTATTAATGATGATACCCCAAAAAATAATTTTAGTGTTAACGGTAATACTTCCCAATGAAAACGTGCATGACTGAACAGGAGCCAATTATTGAGAATTCTTGAGTTGGAATTATTTGCATGTTTGAAATTCATAATATGTATCTGCAAGAGAATGGGTGATCCTATCTTTACCACATTATAGCTGCCTGAATCTGTGGGATTCCCTGTTTAGGAAATGAAATTGTGCAAAGCATGCTCTACACACATGTGACACAACAGTTTCTGTATACCATATAACCAAGCCCCATGCATTAGGGGATGTCTTGTTTTAAATGTATCAGTTTGCATCAGCTTTGAAAACCCTCTTGTCTATCATTTTAGATTTTCACTATGGATATCAAAGGTGCTGGGAAGAGAAAATCACACAAGAAAGGAGGAGCTGAGAAAGAACGTGAAAAGAAGAAAAAAATTCAAGAAAAAGAAGCAAGCCACTACCAAAAAGGGACTGATATTTTTACTCCCAAAAAAGATTTGATTTCTTTTGAAGGCGGCAGCACGTCCACCAGCCTCAGTACTGAAGGTGCCGAACAAACTGCTGGAGGCCAAAGAACTGAAATAAGCAGTGAAGGCACTGCAACTCAGGCCGCTTCCAAGCATAAAGAAGATTACATTGAATTAGAAAGTGATGTAGATTCCGAAGAGATGTGTCAAGAGGACCCTGTAGTTGAGAAATCAGCATGTGCTGATGTGACTTTAACTCATGCAGCTTTTGGAAAGAGGAGAGTGCACAAGAAAGGAGGAGCTGAGAAAGAACGTGAAAAGAAAAAAATATGAAAGAGAAAGAAGCAAGCTACTACAAAAAAGTGACTGATATTTTTACTCCCAAAAAAGATTTGATTTCTTTTGAAGGTGACATCACATCTACCAGCTTCAGAAGTGAAGCTGCTGAACAAACTGCTGAAGGCCAAAGGACTGGATTGAGTAGTGATTCTACAGTAAAGGAGGCAGCTCCCAAGTGTTTAGAAGGTGACATTGAAATAGAAAGTTGGGAAGATTCCAAAGAGAAGTGTCAAGAAGACCCCATAGTAGAGAAATCAGCATATGCTGATGTGACTTTGATTGATCCAGCGGAGGACCAATGGCTTTTGAGACCAACATCTGAAAATTTGAATGCCTTTTTTAAGTTTCATCCCTGTCAACCTGATGGTCTACGTTGGAATGCTAAAAGATTATATCAGCAAAAAAATGAGAAACCAAGGCAGTGGTTGGCTTATTCACACAAAGCCGAAACCTTTCTGTGTGGTATGTCTAGCTTTTAGCAAACAGACAGATAGAAGTGCTTTCATTGATGGCTGTTCTGATGAAAGGCATATGTATCAAAGAATCGATGCGCACGAAGACAGCATCCTTCATCACAGTACTTCCGAATCCTTCATGATGCGATCAAGAAACATAGATATATGTAGCCATCTTTTTAAAAAGCACACAACTGCAAAACAAGAGGAAGTCAAGTGAAAACGTGCCATTTTAGAAAGAGTAGTGGAAACAAAACTGATTGGCAAAAGAGACTTGCGCTATCGAGCAACTACAGAAGCTAGCTACACCTTAGAAGATGAAACATTGGATAATGGAAATTTTTGGGAACTTCTTCAGCATCTTAAAAAAGTTGATCCATTATTGAAAAGCCATCTTGAGGCTGTCTTTAACCTCTTCAGTGCCCATGACGAGATAGTCTCGTCATGGAGCACGGTCGCGCTGTGCCCATGACGAGACTATCTCGTAATGAACCCCACCCACTAATAAAACGCCCGGCACAGGAGGGGGAAAGGGCGGGGCACTAAAGGGGTTAAAAAGAGTAAAAAACATCATGAGGTTGCAATTAGTGGTAAAGATCGTGGCAATTTGGTTACCCTGATTTCAAAAACATCTGTAAAGTCTCTCATAGATATTATTTCCTCATTAATAAAAGAAGGTATTGCTGAAGAAATCAGGGAAGCCGAAATGTTCTCAATGTTCTCAATACAGCTGGATACAACACAGGACATAAATGTTGTAGACTAGTGCTCTATTATGGTCAGATATGTGACCGATGTTGTTCACGAACGTCTTGTGTCTTTTGTTAATTGCACAATGACAACTGGAAAGGCATTGTGTGAGCTAGTTTGCACTGCACTTGAATCCATGAACATTAGCGTTGCAAATTGTGTTGGTAACTCAACAGATGGAGCCTCCAATATGCAAGGACAATATAATGGGTTCACAGCATGGCTGAGTAAAAAAGCACCTGATCAGATTCATGTGTGGTGCTACGCGCATGTACTTAACCTTGATATAACTGATTTCACTAAAACCTCTGTATCTGCAGTATCACTGTTTGGGCTGTTAAATTCTTGTGCCGTATTTCTCATTGATTCCTACCTTTGAATGAACGTGTGGGGAGACAAAAGTATTGAAGAACGGTTTCGGTCCATCTCTATAATTGGAGAAACAAGATGGTGAGCCAAAGATGTAGCACTCTAGCAAATCTGTGTACATTGAGGTTCTTCAAACTATGGAAGAGATATCCACATCAGATAACTTCAATGATGAGATCAGATACAAAGCCATTTAATTTCTAAAGTCACTAGTTACATTTGACACCATTTTGACTGCACAAATGCATCTGTTTATTTTTCAAAATACCACTCCTTTATCTCTGTACTTGCAAACACAAGGTCTTGACGTACTGCAAGCATATTAAATAGTGACTAAAACCATTGACTCCCTACAGCAACAAGGTCGGAATTTCAGCAGTATAATGGATGCTACAAATACATTCATCAGTTGGGCAAAAGAAAAATTGGTTCAGTGTGATAGCGAAATTTTGATTCAAGTTGACTTCCCAGAGGTTCGAGTACGCAGGAAGAAGATGATGCCTGGCGAAACTGCGACTGATGAACCCATCAGGTCAGCTACTGTAAATACATGATAGAAGTTTATAATGTTGCAATGGACAAAGTAGTTACCAGCCTGCAAAGTTGATTCACAACTCATGGCCAGTTGTTTACAGATTTGGCATGCCTGGACCCCAGAAACTTTAGAGACATCCTCCAGAACTTTCCCCAAAATGCTCTTCAACGACTAAGTGGCTTGTTAACTAGATTTGATCCGGAAACATCAGTTGAAAAACTGCAGCATGAGTTGCTTGATTTTGCATCTAAGTGGAGCAGACTAAAACTCAGTATTGAGGAAGAGTACAGTATCATCCAAGAAGTTGAAGATGAGCAAGACTTGGACACCCATTATCTCAACTTTGAGGATGAGATAGTACAGTACGCTAATGTTGGGCAAAAAAAGTATAAGTGTAAGACTTGCAAGGACTGTATTGCTTGCTGCTATAGTTTATTATTGCGTTATAACACGTACAGTAAAGCCCACTCTTCTCCCTTTAATGCCTATAAGTTGGCATTGACTCTTTCATCCTCTCAGGTGGCTTGTGAAAGATCTTTTTCTAAGCTCAAGTACATCTTGAATAGGTTGCGTAATTCTCTCTCTCAGTCACGTTTGGAAGCCTTTATGCATATGTCTGTGGAAAAAGACGCGTTAATGCGAATAAGCAATGAGAAAATCATTGATCTTTTTGCATCCAAAAGCAAATTAATGCAAGGGATGTTAACACTTTAAAATGTGAGCTCTAGTTACCACATTTCTAAGCTGAGCACTTCTAATTACAATATTTTCTTTGACGGTTCCACTCTGGACATGAAAACATTTTACTTTCGCAAGTTACCGTCAACATTTTGAGGGCCATTTATAAATATCAAACAATGCAGTGCAATAACCAGAGTTGACCTCCTTGCATTGGCTCTCTTTGAGCCTGCTTTGCACCACACACACACCTTTGTACCACAGTGAAAGGCTGTGAGCATTATGTCTAGCATAGGTTTTGCACTGAAACAACAAGTAATATCCATCCACTACAAAATCCTATGCTTAGGAAAAGCTTAAAAAGTTTATTGTACTCTATTTATGCTGTACTGTACTATACATGCATTCTTGGAAAACCTCAAGAAGGCGTCAGCTTTTGTCTTAAATCTAGGTCTACCTTTGTTAGTAGGTAGGGCTTTACATCAAAACCCATGGGTGGTTGCTTGGGGACTTGCTCCCACATCTCATCTGTGAAACACCCTCTTGACACAAATTAATGCAAAGTGCAATTGAATATAACATTTGTTTGAGAAGAAGTACGTTATTATGTTTTTACAGTATTTCATATTAAGGATTTGCTACTACAGGCAGGTCATGTTAACTGTTTACAATGTCAAAATGCGCACAATCATAATGTTGTGCACTGTTGCACTTTACATAAGATGCTTTATTTTAGCACTGTTTACAAAACTCAGGATATAAAAATAATTTAATGTTTGCACATTGTCTTGTACACTTTTTACTCTGAACCTTTGCACAATTGTTTGAAGTTGTGCGTTTTTAAATGTCTTTATGCTATTTTATATGAAGAATAAATTATATTTAAATTCATGTTTCGTGCTTGACATTTCATTATTTAGTGTTTCCTGTAGGAATGTCTGTGATTTATGACTGGGTATCCTGGTGCTCCATAAGGTAATCATATACTATGCTTTAAAAGTTAATACAATCTAATATGTAATGAAAAATGTGTTGAAAAATGCTTTGTTTTGGCCTTTCTGTCTGCCAAGTTTTCTCGGGGGGACAAGTTCAACCCCCCCAAACTCCCCCTAGTAGTGGTTGCTCACTGCGCTTGCTCGCTACACACCATGTGGGGGCTAATCTCACTTTTATTTTGTTCTCTCTGATTCACTACTTGTGTCTATTTTTGGTGCTCTCTGAAAGAATGTCTATGGGTACATATGACTAGGTGGGTAACCTGGTGCTCTTTAAGGTCATCATCTACTATTTACTGTGCTTTGAAAGTTGATACAATTGAATATGTAATGAAAAATGTGCTGTAAAATGTAGCATTTTGGTCTGTCGTGTTCCAAACTTTTCTTGGGGGGAGAACACCCCCAACCCCCCTAGTAGCAGTCGAGCTCGCTACCTGCGCTTGCATGCTACGCGCCGGACAGGGCCTGGTCTGGAAAAATTTGCCGGGGCTGCTTTCAGTTCCCAGTCCGGCCCTGCTTCAAAAGGAGGAGCTGGATGAAGGGGGGGCTGGGGCAGTCATTCACAGTTAGCGTTCTCTGGGGTGCATCGGTTCTGTAGTGCCCTCCTACTCCCGCCTCCCATTCCTCACACACAGCTGTAGCAGCACCACCTTCATCCTCGTTTGTAGTAACAATTGCCCCAGCCCGGCAGAAATTGTCCAACCTTTTCTGCATTACCTATGTTATGTTACCATTGTTTTCTATGGTGCTGTATTGCTATTAGTATGGCTTTGTAGCTCCCTGGTCTCAAGCATTCTGTGAAAGACTGGTGTATGTTTTATTTTTCGTTCGAGTAGGGCTGTCAGTAGTATGGGCACAGTTACTATTTTGTGTATTTTATGTTTGTTTGTAAGCGTTGTGTGTGTGTTAGACTTGAGATTTAACATTCAGTACCAACTGAAAAGTGATGAAAAGCCCAATACACCAACAAAAGTAGCATACTCAAACCCACAGCAGTACGACCAGATTTCACCATTCTCAACATATTCTCGTTCTTGAAATGGCACCTGTCCAGAGCCATGCCTTGCACTTTGGAGTTCCTGTGCTGAGAAGCTTTAGCAGAGTCATGTGGCGTCTTGCCCCAGGGTTGGAGTCGTAAAAATGCTGAAGACCAGGCCATACCTCACTGGCAGATTTATTTGATGTTCTTGTCCTGAATGGCTGAGGGTGTCTGAGGTGCCTGTTCTCAGACTTATGAGGTACATTGACAGAGCTGTGTGAAATTCCCAGCACGGGAAAAGTGTGTGTTACTGGTCATGGTTGAGGTGCACTGGCAGAGCCCTACAAAAATGTATTGCTTGTCTAGAGGGAGCGCAGTGTGTGTGGGTCCAAGTACTAAAATATATTGATTATTCGAGATCCGTATTTGCTGCATTTTCTGGTGAAAGTACAGAAAGAAAATAACAGGAATGATGTAGTTGAGATACGAGGGGCAAAGGGAAAAGGAAGATGGCGGAGTAGTGCCACTGGCCTGAGGACACTTTCAATGTATCCCTAACCAAGCCCCCATGTGCCGTCATCTAGCGCCCAGAACACCCATACCTGCCGGTACCGCTCAAACTGGCTACTCCTGCTCGTATCAACCGGACGGCTTCCTGAACAGGCAAATGTACTGCATCTCTTCTGCTGCCAATGGAGTGTCGGCACACCGAGCTGCATGGTGGTTTCTGCGGCCAGTTCAGCTCCAGGTCTTCCGACTTTCCCCAACATCGCGCACATCGCACGCATTGCTTCAACGTTTCTCACAGTCTCCAGGGATTGTCTCCACGCTTATCGCTGCTGCGTAGGGGAAGCTGCGGGGTTGCCATGGCCCCCCCACGTACGGTCAAAGTTGCCGCAACGAAAATGTTAATCTGAGCACAAGTATGGTGGGCAAAAATGCCAACAAGGAAAAAGACAAAGAGAGGAATGACAGCAAATAAAGAAACGGCATGGAGGCTTCATCCACCGGTGAGCATAGCCTTTGTTGTTCCTCTTCTGACGCTGACACTGCTAGGCCCACCAGTGCTGGTTCCAGGGCTGAGATTGGGACAGGGGCACAGCTAGGCAAGCAAATTTTGAAAATACTTCAATCCGGGAAGGCAACCGAACTGCTCAGGTCATGTGGCTCGGAAAACTCAATCCCGGGTGTTGTCATGGCCGAAGTGATGAATGCTGCAATTCCGGACATCAGAGGCAGTGAGGCCTGTTTAGGCAGTGTTAGGGCTACGTCTGCCGCTACGTATCATCTCTCTTCACTTCTGGAAAGTGGGAGAGTCTTTAATCTAACTAATTCAACTAACCGACCATTCTGTGCCAGAGAAAGACAGTCTACAGAATAAAATAGTGGACAGGTCTGCAAAAATTATGATCCGACCTACTATTCATAATGACCTAACTGTGCAGGAAGGTGAGGACCCTGTGGACATTTATAGGGGAAAACCCCCCGAAGGAGTCCAACAGGGAAAACCGCAGAGAAAACTATGGCAGTTCCGGAGCCATCAGTGATGTACAGTCAGAGCGAACTGAGCAAACAGAGCAACAGGTCCATAATCATATTAACTTGTCTGCCGATACTGACACTGTTACTGTTTCTGTTTTCAATGCCGCTGCCGTGACTATTGGTCATTGTAATACTTTGGTAGCTTCTGATACGTTGAATTCGGCCCAAAGTTGGGAGGATGTACGAGATAATAGCGACAGCGCCACCAACGTGGGTGTGGTCATAAAAGCAAAAACGAATAGCCCCAAAAGCACCAAGATACTTAAAGGTGGCAAAAGCGGGAAAAACCGAGGAGGGGGCCGGGGTGGTGGTCTAAAGCACCAAGTGATTGATAAAATGGGACGCTTAAAGGAGGCTTCAATTAATACTTCTAAACCTGGTCTGGGGGCAAGCCCACTACGGGAGAAGTTAAAAATATTAACTCCAGGCTCTCTAACACCAGCAGTACAGCAACTACTCCTACGGAAATACAGGCGGAGGCAAGTGCTGGTATCAATCAAGCTGATGGCGGGGGGATAAAACCTGTGTCTCATGCCAGCCCCCGATGCCCCTAGTTTTTTCCCCAATAACCAACTCCATAGTGCCACTAACACCATCAACGGCGCTCGGACCTGGCCCAACTGCTCCTACTGCCTGTTATTTGGCGCAGATTGAAGAACCATCACTGTCTAGTATAATGCAAGCTTTACGCTACCAGAGAGCAGAGGCTCAGGTGTACTTCAAACAGGCAAGTGACAATAGCAAGGAGATCAAGCTGGCCTTGGTAGAGGTAGCGTCAAAAGTCAGTCTGCTTTCATCTGAAGTGACAGAATTACAGCAACGAGTTGCCGCTGTCGAGGAATCAAATTCATATACAGTCAATCAGGGTAAGATACGGGACTCGCAAATGTTGCTAATGCAGTCAAAGATTGAGGACCTCGAAAATAGACCGAGGCGTCAGAACTTACGGATCTTTGGTATGCCGGAAGGGAAAGAGGGTAGCGATCCACGGACCTTCATCGTCAAACTTATGCAGAAGGTCTTTCCGGATCTCGTTGACTGGGACATGGACACGCAAGTACAACGCGCACACCGGCTGCCATTATCAATCTCCCAAGGAAATCGTGCCAAACCTAACTTTGCTAGACCTATTCTTGTTTGCTTTGGTAACTTTCTGCTACGTCAAGCTATATACTATAAGGCACGACCATCATCTCCAGTCAGGGTAGACACAATGTCTATCTTCGTGCGGTCCGATCTTTGCAAGGTAACCATGGAGAAACGATTGAAGCTTCGCCAGCTGATGGATCTCTTTAAAAATGTCTCCTCACAAGTGTTCCTACAAGAGCCCGCTCGTCTAAAGATCGTAAAAGATGGTCGTCAGCACTTCTTCTTTGATGAGCAGGATGCTAAACAAGCTCTTTTAAGATGGCAAGCACCTGGCAAGGACTGATTTTGAGAAGAGAGTCGGGGGTCCGTCTTTCTATTTCTTACTCTTTTTCTTTCTCTTTAAAAAAAACCCCTTCCCTCTTATTTTCCAGATATATAATATCTTAGATTTGTAATGGTAAACAACCCAGAATAGTGGTTTCTGTTTTGCTAGATATATGATTCTAAGTCATATTGGTCAGTTGTGCTGGGTTGGCTTGGGTGAGGGGAGCATGGGGTGTCGGTCGGGGGATGGTGGGGGCGTCCTCAGTACGCTGTCATAATGGGACAGCAAAGAAGGGGGCGATTCCTTTTCGTAGGTACTGGGGTGGGGGAGGGGGGAAGGAGGAAGGGGTGTGGGGGGAGGGGGGGTTGTGGAGGGGGGATATAAAAAGCCACAGTCTAACGGAATTTATATGGGCAGAATATCGGATGGAAGGACTCGCATTTGGGGGGGACGTAGGGATCGGGCTCACTTTCATTAATCAATGCCTGAACTTAAATGTATGAGTTGGAACGTAGCCAGGCTCAACCAAGCTAATAAGCGACGGTTGGTTGCAGAATAACAACGCGTATTTAAGCCGCATATACTGGGATTAGCAGAAACGCATATTTCCTATAAAGATAGAGCATTGTTAAAGCAGTTAGGGTACGATGTTATTGTCTGTACATCACAAACTATTTCTATTCGGGGGGTGGCTCTTCTGAAATCTAAGAGTTGCGGGGCTATTATCCCTCGATCCATGGCTGACTCCAAGGGGAGATGGGCTATCTCTCAGATGATAATCTCAGGGTGTATGTTTACAATTTGTGTGGTTTACGGTCCGAATATCGATTGCCCAGATGTCATCTCCCAGTTAACTGCTGAGCTCCTCGAGTGGCCCGGCGTAAAGATTGTTATGGGAGATTTTAAATGTTTTTTTGACAGGAAAATGGATACCACTAATACTGCTGCACGGTTTAGAATGTGTAAAACCAGGATCGCAGTTTTAGAACTGCTCCATCTTCTTCAGTTAGAGGACTCATGGAGAAGGTTATTTTCAAATATACCAGGCTACACTTTCTATTTTATGCCGCATTAACAGTATTAAAGGATAGACATGATATTTGTCAGCAGGGTTATCTTAGAGAATGCATCTGTTATGGTATGCTCCAAAATAACATCTGATAACAACCCGGTAATGCTAACTATACAGCTGCCGTCTCACTCCCATAACCCCGCTAGGGAATTTTCCTTTCCTAGGCATCTCCTCAACAATTGGGATTATCTTAATGTCTTAAAAACTACATTAGAAGAGTATATAGACAATAACAGGGGTACGGCTGCTGTTGCAACAGTCTGGGATTGTCTTAAAGCATGCGTTAGAGGCGCCACGCTCCAATATGTTATTAAACAAAATTGACAGGACTTTTCCAACTTGGAGCGGGAACAAAAGCGCTGTGTGGACCTCGAGCGTTTACATGCAACAGCCATTGTCTCTAAAGATCCTGCCGAACAAGAGATTTACCGGCAGGTTATTGAGGCTAAAGCCAAGATTTCGAGAAGGTTACGGGATAAAGCCGCCCATAGCTGCCACAAATTGCGAACAAATCAGTACGAATATGGCGAGAAAGTGGGTAGACTACTGGCTAATCAAATTGCCAATCGAAGGGCTAAATCATTTGTCAAAACAATGAAAGATGGTCTGACCTATACTAGATCTGTAGATATTTTAGAACAATTTCGGTTATTTTACGCTGACCTCTATGGTGGTTTAGGTCACTTCAATCAGCAAGCAGCTTCGGCTTATATCCAGGAGTGTGCTATGCCAGTTCTGGTCCTATTCATTTTGAGCCTCTCCAAAACAACATTCGGGATCAGAAAGTTGAGGATGCAATCGCAGCTTTTCCCGCTGGCAAGGCAGTTGGAGAGGATAAGATCCCGCTCGAATTTTATAAACTCTTCAAAAGTACATTAGCCCCCTTATATATAGAGCTCTGTAATTCTATTATGGAAGGTGGAGAAGTCCCCCCCTCTTGGAACAGCACAAATATTGTATGTTGGAAATTCCCACTCCCACACTGAAGGGGCGATGGTGGACTCCCAACACACGTTCTGTGGTAGCTTGGCTCGAGTGGTCAGGAATCCGGCACCGTGCTAAGCATACGTTATACCCATACAATAACCATGCGTGCATCCGTTCCAAAAACGACTCTACACCGTAAAAATTATGAAAATAACTTTCTTTATCTTCTTTTTCTCTTAGTTGCTGATTCAAGAAATTATATCACAATCACAATATACAAGGTGTTGTTAAATAGTACGGGTCAAATA
Organism: Triturus cristatus; assembly: GCF_964204655.1. NCBI lineage: Eukaryota > Metazoa > Chordata > Amphibia > Caudata > Salamandridae > Triturus > Triturus cristatus. The sequence continues at coordinate 1,214,473,383 of NC_140590.1, read as the reverse complement.
AATACTGGCTTAATGATTCAATAAATAGGGGTGATCATAAATAAACAGGGCATAAATACAAGTGCAATACATACAGACAATTAAATATTCTGAGGCAATAAATACTGTAAACCAATAAATATTGTGCACCAATAAATACAGTGAAGCAATAAAGAGGTTAAATACAATAAATACAGTGCCCCCAATAAATAATTAAAAGCTGACAGTGACACTCATCGAATCAGATCACATTTGAGTTAACTATGGGCTGATTTGGCCCAGGTACAGCTTGTGGGGTTGTGGAAGGCTTGAGGGTGTCTATTCCCTGGCTCGGACAAGGCTGAGGCCTAAACTGAGGTAGATCAAGGGGGGAATACCAGAGACCTGGCTCTCTCACTCTACACAACCCCTCTAAATGAGTCTCAGCTCACCCCTGGCACAGTCCAGCTGGTTCCAGCACCTCTCTAACCCCTAGAGTAGTCTCTCAGGATTCCACAGGGCCTTAGGCGCCCTCTACTCCACTTACTGCCCTTTTGATGGAGCTTCGACGCCGCTGGAGTCGTGTCGACGCCGTCAGGCGGTTCCGGATCGATGTCGGCGGCCTCGGCACAATGTCAGTTCTTGACGACGCCGGTAGGAGGTTCCGGATCGATGTCGGGTGCCTCGGTTCGATGTCGACCTCCGATTCGACGACGTCGGCCTCGGCTCGATGTCGGCGGCAGTCTTGGCTCGATGTCGACCTCGGGCGGCTCCGGTTCGATGACGTCGGACGGCCTTGGCTCGATGTCGACTTCCGTCGGCTCCGGAGTGCGATCTCCACTCCCGACCTCCGGTGCTCCCCTTCTCGGGTTCCGGCGACTCCGGAGTGCGATCTCCACTCCCGACCTCCGGCACACTTCACCTCGGTCTCCGGCGACTCCGGAGGGCGGACTTCACTCCCCCGTCGACGCCGCTCACTCGACCTCGGTTAACTTCCTCCTCGACCTCTGGTACTCCTCACGACCTCCGTCGGCGCCCTCTCTCGACCTCAGGCGGCTCCGGGTATGACGTCTGCTTCTTCAGTCAGCGCCGCTTCTCCACCTCGGGCTCCAGGTCTCAGGCTACTCGACGCCGGACTCCAGGGAAACCAGTATCCAGGTCAGGATCTTGCTGTTCTCTGTTTCTAAGGCCTGTTCCTGCTGTCCAGGTCCTTAGGATGGTTTTTCCTGCTTTTTCCCACACAGGGCTCCAGGCTGGGCTCAGTCAGCAGGGACTAGTATCAAGGGTGGGTTTATGGACCCCACTCCAGGCACAAGTTTCCACCCCTGCTGCCTCACTCCTTCCTCCTTCAATGCTGTGCTGCTCTCCCTTCACCAGTCAGGTGCCAACTGCCAGCTCCAACTGCCAACTCTCTGTCTTAGCTTCCCAACATTCTAAACCGCCTCCAACTGTCACAGGGTTCTGGAATGTTCTGGAAGGTGCTGGTAGGTTCCAGTGGATGCTGGTGATGTCACAGGTGGCCACCATTTTGTGCTCCAGGCCCTCAGACAGAAGTTTCAGGGGTAGATAAAATGGCTCCCTGAATCTGCAGCAACACTAAAAAGTCTGGTGGTTCCCAAAAAGGAAAAATTCAAACAGGGTTTGAGGCAAAAGTGGGACAAAATAAATAATGATGAGGAGGGACCACCCAAAGGGCTGACAGGTCTAACACGCGTCCCCCCCAGCTGAAAGTGGGGAGAGCTACCCAACCCCTTGGGAGTTCTCATCACTAAGGCGGAAATACCTTGAGAGACCGTCTGCATTGGCGTGGTCCACTCCAGGCCGATGTTCCACCTGAAAGTCCATTCCCTGTAGGGAAATAGACCACCTCAACAGCTTGGGATTCTCCCCCTTCATCTGCATCAGCCAACGAAGGGGTCTGTGGTCGGTCTGAACCAGGAAGTGCGAGCCAAACAAGTATGGCCGCAACTTCTTCAGAGCCCATACCACTGCAAAGGCTTCACGCTCTATTGCACTCCACTTCTGTTCCCTGGGAAGTAGTCTCCGGGATAGGAAGACCACGGGTTGATCCAGACCCTCTTCGTTGAGTTGCGATAACACTGCCCCAATGCCATGTTCTGATGCATCTGTCTGGACAATGAACTCCTTGGAAAAGTCTGGGGCCCTTAAGACCGGGGCCTCGCACATGGCTTGCTTCAGCTTCACGAAGGCCTGCTGACAAGCCTCCGTCCAGACTACCCGTCGAGGTTGTTTCCTGGACGTGAGCTCCGTGAGGGGGGCTACGATGGTACCGTACCCCTTCACGAAGCGACGGTAGTATCCCGTGAGGCCCAAAAATGCTCGGACCTCAGTCTGAGTCTTGGGGGGTTCCCAGGCCATGATGGCCTCGATCTTCGCCTGGAGGGGTTGCACCGCTCCCCTACCCACCAAGTGTCCAAGGTACACTACCGACCCCTGCCCGATCTGGCACTTGCTGGCCTTGATCGTTAATCCAGCTTGTCTCAGGGCCTGAAGAACAGCTTGCAGGTGGCGCAAGTGATCCTCCCAGCTGTTACTGAAGACGGCTATGTCATCCAGATAAGCAGCAGAGAAACTCTCCATTCCGGTGAGGATCTGGTTCACCAGACGCTGAAAGGTGGCAGGTGCGTTCTTGAGCCCAAAGGGCATCACACAGAACTGGTAGTGGCCATTGGGCGTGGAGAAGGCTGACCTTTCCCTTGCTCCATCAGTCAAAGAGATCTGCCAGTACCCAGAAGTAAGGTCAAAGGTACTTAGATATTGGGCAGCTCCCAGCCGGTCAATCAATTCATCCGCCCTAGGGATCGGATGAGCATCAGTTTTGGTCACTGAATTCAGTCCCCGGTAGTCCACACAGAACCTCAGTTCCGGTTGGGCACCCGGTGGTGCAGCTTTTGGTACTAACACCACCGGACTGGACCAGGGGCTGCTAGAAGGTTCGATCACTCCTAGCTCCAGCATCTTAGTGACTTCACTGTGAATGCTGGCCTTCACCTTGTCTGACATCCGGTAGATCTTGGACTTCACAGGTGGGCTGTCTCCTGTGTCCACGTCATGGACGCACAGGTGAGTCCTACCCGGGACAAGGGAGAACAACGAAGAGTACTGCCCCAGGACCTGGCGACAGTCCTCCTGCTGTTCAGGAGTTAGAGATGGGGAGAGAATCACTCCCTCCACCGACCCATCCTTCTCTTGAGACGCGAACAAATCGGGGAGAGGCTCGCTTTCCACGTCCTCTCCTCCGTCAGTCACCATCATCAAGATGACTTCGGGCCTCTCGTGGTGGGGTTTGAGGCGATTGGCGTGCAGCACCCGTAGGGGCTGACGAGGGAATTTAAGGTCCACCAAGTAGGTAGCCTTACCCTTCTTCTCCAACACCTCGAAGGGTCCTGACCAGCGATCCTGGAGGGCGCTAAGCTCTCCTGGTTCGATCACCCACACCTTCTGGCCAGGCTCCAACTCCACCGGGTGAGCGTTGTGGTCATACCACGCCTTCATCACTGCTTGGCTGGCTTCCAAGTTGTCAGAAGCTTGCTTCCACAACTTAGCCATTTGGCTCCGGAAGGCCAGCATGTAGCTCACCACGTCCTGGGGAAGCTTTCTGGGAGTTCTTTCCCATCCGTCTCTCACCAGGTTGAGAGGTCCGCGTACAGGGTGCCCATACAGAAGCTCGAAGGGGCTGAAGCCCACTCCCTTCTGTGGCACTTCCCTGTAAGAAAAGAGTAGACAGGGTAGGAGGACGTCCCATTTCCTCCGCAGGCTTTCAGGCAGACTTCTGATCATGCCTTTCAAGGTTTTGTTAAACCTCTCCACCAGACCATTGGTCTGGGGGTGGTAAGGAGTTGTGGACCGGTAGGTCACCCCACACTCCTTCCACATCGCCCGCATGTACGCTGACATGAAGTTGGTCCCCCTGTCGGACACAACTTCCTTGGGAAAACCCACTCGGGTAAAGATTCCCATTAGGGACCTAGCCACCACAGGTGCTGTTATGGTCCTCAGAGGTATTGCCTCTGGGTACCGTGTGGCATGATCCACCAGAACCAGGATAAACCTGTGACCAGCTGACGTAGGCGGATCTAACGGACCCACAATGTCGATGCCCACCCTTTCAAAGGGGGTGCTAACGACAGGAAGTGGTTCCAGGGGAGCTTTCAGCTTCACCCCTGTTTTCCCACTGGCTTGGCAAGACACACATGTCCGGCAGTAGGTATCGGATGACACTTTCATCTGAGGCCAATAAAAGTGTGGGACAAGACGGGCGAAGGTCTTGTCTTGCCCCAGGTGTCCTGCCAATGGAATCTCGTGAGCCAACTCCAGTAGGAAGGCTCGGTAACGTTGAGGGACTACCAAGGCTCGTGACGATCCATGTAGGGGTGCCTTGGGTTCACTGTAGAGGAGGCCATCCTCCCAGTAAACACTGTAGTTCCCTTCAACGTTCCCTGCTGCCTGGGCTTCGGCCTGTCGCCTCAGCCCCTCAAGGGTAGGGCACTCCCTCTGGCCCTGGCAGAATTCCTCCCTGGACGGGCCTCCCTCCACGTGCCACTCGGCCGGGATGGGTAGGTCCTCCAGTTTGGTAACATCCCCCACCGCAGACTCCTGGCTCACCACCTCCGGTGGCCTATCCGTCCTACGGGGTGGGGACGCCGAGGCAGGCTCCTCCTGTCCTCGGTTCTTCCCTTGATTGGCAGCTGGCTGGGCCGTTGTTCCAGGCTCCAGCCGAAACGAACTCCCTCTCCGGGTAGTCGTGGACCTTGTGCTCACACAGGCCCAATCAGGTGTACCCAGCATCTCGGTATGAGTCCGGTATTCCACCTCCTTCCAAGCATTGTGCTCCATGTCATTTCCCAGTAGACAATCGACTGGCACGGCAGGGCTTACGGCAACTCGAAGTGAACCTGCAACCCCCCCCCATTCAAAGGGAACCTCAGCCACTGGATAGTGGCCGGTTCTGCCGTCAGCCATCGCGGCTGGGTGGAGTACATCGGGAATCACCTGCTCTGGAGACACCAGTTGGCTACGTACCATAGTCATACTGGCTCCTGTGTCTCTCAGAGCCTCCCCTCTTTGGCCGTTGATGGTGACCCACTGCCCATACTTTACGGTATTTGCGGGCACCTGGATCTTAGGAACCATCTCTCGTTCTCCCAGGGACACTAAAGTGACACCCGCCCACTCCCTTCCCTTAGTTAAGGGCATCTCCTCCCCGAGCACTACACTAGCTACTCCGGGGGTCTTTCCTCCAATGGGAGGGGGTGGTCGTTTCTGGCACTTCGGGTCTCCTTTATAGTGTCCAACGCCACCGCACTCGTAGCAATAGACAACCCTTGGCTGCTGACTCTGGCCAGGATTAGGGTTTCTGGGTGGGTTGGCCCTAGGGGTGAATCCTGTTCCCTTTCCTTGGAAATTATTTTGGGGGCCTTTGGAGAACTCCTTTTTCTTTTCCCCTCCCTCTTTCTTCTGGGGGGCGCCCTGTCCGGCCTTTTGAGTATCCCCTCCAGTCCCCCTTGTGGACACCCGGGTACTAGCCCAAATGTCCGCCTCCTCAGCAAGCTTCCGGGGACTGGTCAGCTTGCTATCCACCAGGTGTTGACGCAGTTCAGGGAAACATTTCTCGAGCAGGTGTTCCTTCAGTACTAGATCAAACAACCCCTCGTAGTTCCTCACTTCACTGCCCTGAATCCAACCCTCCAGCGCCTTCTTTGCATAGTCCAGGAAGTCCACCCAATTCTGTGTGCCCAGTCTGTGACTACCCCTGAACTTCTGTCTGTACTTTTCAGGTGTTAGTCCAAACTTTCTGATGAGCGCCAGTTTCATGGTGGGGTAGTGGGTCTGCTCATCCTCCTCGAGGGCCAATAAAGCATCCCTACCAGCTGGAGGCATGTACTTGTACAATCCCCCTCCCCAGTACTTCTCTGGTACCCCATGGGCCCTTAACGAGACCTCATAGGCCGCTAGCCACTTGGCGATATCGTCACCCACCCCATAGCTAGCTACTATGTCCTTTGGCAGGTAGGGTTTGGGTTCCCTGGTGATTTCTTGGTCTTTGCTGCCACCATTAGGAACAGTTTGTGCCCCGATTCTTAGGATCTGAAGCTCTATCTCTTTCAGCCTTATCTCATGAGCCATCCTCTGTTTCTCCTTCTCATGAGCCATCCTCTGTTCCTCCTTCTCCTTCTCCAGCCTTGCTAAGTCCCATGTGAGCTGTCTTTTCTCCCTCCGGTCTGTTAACTCCACTTCAGATAAGCCACCACTAGAGACAGTGCTGCCCTTCCTAGAAAGTGTCCTGGGCCCTGCTGACAGGTTCCCCACCTCAGGTTGGTACAAACCAGCTCCCTCACTGTCTGGCTCTCTGTCCCTGTCCTCCTCCTCAGCCTTGCTTTCTCGTCGTGCCTCCCCCCAAGCCCTTAAGCTGGTTTGGAGTGCACCCTTCTTTGCTCCTGGGGGACAATACACCCCCTCCCGCTGACAAAACTCCCTGAGTTGGGCCACAGTGTACGTTTCTAGATCTTCTAGCACAAACTCCATCTTGCCCACTCAGGTCAGAGGACAGTTATTTGCAGTAACAATGCAGGGGGGTACCTTATATAACACCTCCACCCACCACCAGAGTAAATTTGGAAAAACACAAAAACCCACAATTAGGAAGGCCGCTTTGAGAAAACTCCCGGTGTAGGCCTATGGACTACCCACAGTTATTGTTGAGTATACGTAGGCACAGCTCTATCCCACCACTGAACACCAATTTATGTTGGAAATTCCCACTCCCACACTGAAGGGGCGATGGTGGACTCCCAACACACGTTCTGTGGTAGCTTGGCTCGAGTGGTCAGGAATCCGGCACCGTGCTAAGCATACGTTATACCCATACAATAACCATGCGTGCATCCGTTCCAAAAACGACTCTACACCGTAAAAATTATGAAAATAACTTTCTTTATCTTCTTTTTCTCTTAGTTGCTGATTCAAGAAATTATATCACAATCACAATATACAAGGTGTTGTTAAATAGTACGGGTCAAATAAATACTGGCTTAATGATTCAATAAATAGGGGTGATCATAAATAAACAGGGCATAAATACAAGTGCAATACATACAGACAATTAAATATTCTGAGGCAATAAATACTGTAAACCAATAAATATTGTGCACCAATAAATACAGTGAAGCAATAAATAGGTTAAATACAATAAATACAGTGCCCCCAATAAATAATTAAAAGCTGACAGTGACACTCATCGAATCAGATCACATTTGAGTTAACTATGGGCTGATTTGGCCCAGGTACAGCTTGTGGGGTTGTGGAAGGCTTGAGGGTGTCTATTCCCTGGCTCGGACAAGGCTGAGGCCTAAACTGAGGTAGATCAAGGGGGGAATACCAGAGACCTGGCTCTCTCACTCTACACAACCCCTCTAAATGAGTCTCAGCTCACCCCTGGCACAGTCCAGCTGGTTCCAGCACCTCTCTAACCCCTAGAGTAGTCTCTCAGGATTCCACAGGGCCTTAGGCGCCCTCTACTCCACTTACTGCCCTTTTGATGGAGCTTCGACGCCGCTGGAGTCGTGTCGACGCCGTCAGGCGGTTCCGGATCGATGTCGGCGGCCTCGGCACAATGTCAGTTCTTGACGACGCCGGTAGGCGGTTCCGGATCGATGTCGGGTGCCTCGGTTCGATGTCGACCTCCGATTCAACGACGTCGGCCTCGGCTCGATGTCGGCGGCAGTCTTGGCTCGATGTCGACCTCGGGCGGCTCCGGTTCGATGACGTCGGACGGCCTTGGCTCGATGTCGACTTCCGTCGGCTCCGGAGTGCGATCTCCACTCCCGACCTCCGGTGCTCCCCTTCTCGGGTTCCGGCGACTCCGGAGTGCGATCTCCACTCCCGACCTCCGGCACACTTCACCTCGGTCTCCGGCGACTCCGGAGGGCGGACTTCACTCCCCCGTCGACGCCGCTCACTCGACCTCGGTTAACTTCCTCCTCGACCTCTGGTACTCCTCACGACCTCCGTCGGCGCCCTCTCTCGACCTCAGGCGGCTCCGGGTACGACGTCTGCTTCTTCAGTCAGCGCCGCTTCTCCACCTCGGGCTCCAGGTCTCAGGCTACTCGACGCCGGACTCCAGGGAAACCAGTATCCAGGTCAGGATCTTGCTGTTCTCTGTTTCTAAGGCCTGTTCCTGCTGTCCAGGTCCTTAGGATGGTTTTTCCTGCTTTTTCCCACACAGGGCTCCAGGCTGGGCTCAGTCAGCAGGGACTAGTATCAAGGGTGGGTTTATGGACCCCACTCCAGGCACAAGTTTCCACCCCTGCTGCCTCACTCCTTCCTCCTTCAATGCTGTGCTGCTCTCCCTTCACCAGTCAGGTGCCAACTGCCAGCTCCAACTGCCAACTCTCTGTCTTAGCTTCCCAACATTCTAAACCGCCTCCAACTGTCACAGGGTTCTGGAATGTTCTGGAAGGTGCTGGTAGGTTCCAGTGGATGCTGGTGATGTCACAGGTGGCCACCATTTTGTGCTCCAGGCCCTCAGACAGAAGTTTCAGGGGTAGATAAAATGGCTCCCTGAATCTGCAGCAACACTAAAAAGTCTGGTGGTTCCCAAAAAGGAAAAATTCAAACAGGGTTTGAGGCAAAAGTGGGACAAAATAAATAATGATGAGGAGGGACCACCCAAAGGGCTGACAGGTCTAACATTGTGGCCTTTCCGAAAAAGGGGAAGCCTATAGATGAAATGGGTTCTTACCGGCCAATAGCATTGCTAAATGCTGATGCGAAACTTTTTTCTAAAATTCTTGCTACACGACTCGCCCCTACAATCCATTTATTGGTTTCTGACCAACAACATGGTTTTGTCCCCGGAAGAGATACAGCGCAACATATCAATACTGCAATCACGTCATACGACATCTCGGGGCATTCAGGTCAGCAGCTGGGGATGCTGATGTTAGATGCCGAGAAGGCCTTTGACCGAGCTAGTTGGGAAGCTCTATGGGCAACAATGTCGTCTATGGGCCTCGGTCAAAGGTTTATCTCGGCCATACAAAAAATGTATAGGAGCCCAACCGCTGCAATCAAACTTAACGGTCAGTCATCCGCCTGTTTCTCAATACACCGGGGAACGCGGCAGGGCTGCCCATTATCTCCGCTGTTGTTCGCCATTTACATTGAGCCTTTTATTAAACATCTACCATCCAGCGCTGAAATTAAACCAGTTGCTTTAAACACGATAGATCTCAAACTAACTGCATACGCGGACGACATCGCGGTCTTTTTGAGTCAGCCGATAATTGCTTTGGCTGCCATTACCACCGAGGCACAGCGATTCGGCTCCTTCTCCGGGTATAAGATTAATTTGAATAAAACACAGATATTACTTAATTTTGAACCTGATACTCTCCCAACGGCTTTAGGTACTACAAAAAGCTCAGTATACTTGGGAGTTAATTTAAGTGGTCAAGTTAGGGACATCATATCTCTGAAATATGAACCTCTCTTGAGGAGAGTAGTCGCAAACTTACGTTGGTGGCACTGGCTCCCATTGAGTATATACGGGAGATGTAATATCGTCAAAATGAATGTTCTTCCAAAATTTTTGTATTTTTTTCGTACCCATTCCATTGAAGTTTCCTCAAACCTTTTTTAAACGCTTGGATGGCATCGTAGGTAGTTTTATTTGAGGGTATCCGCGTGCCAGGAGAGCTTGAGTTATATAAAACTGTCATTTAAGCAGGGCGGCTTTAAACTTCCAGATTTTAATTCATACTTTTGGGGCGCATTTGCGGGCCGAATACAGAGCTTAGTCAAAGGATTCGAAATCGGTCCGACTTGGCTTTCCTACCAGCTAGCATCTGGATCTGATTCTGGGTTTTTGCTTTATAAAAACATTCGATACAAATTATTTTAAAAGGGTGCGATTCAAGATAGTCAGTGACATAGCTAACATATGGCGCGAATTCTCTAAGGCATATGAATTTCCCGACTTGCATCCCTAAACTGTATTATGGGGGAATCCTCTACTGCCGAGTATTTTTCATGACTGTGTCGGCAAAGGATGGCAATGTAAGGGTGTGACCCGGTTGGGTCATCTCTACGACAGGCAGGGTTTCTGATCTTTCCAGTCTCTGAGAGAGGAATTCTCCCTACCACACAGATATTTTTTCAAGTACCTGCAAATCAGGGATTATTTAGTTCGAGGCCTAGGCATGTCAGAGCCGGATTTCAATGGACTTTCTCTTGAAGTCCTGTCTGCTTTCTTTGGGGCAGCTAAACGAGGGGCCATTGGTAAAACCTACCAGAAACTAATCGGGGCGGCTAGCGACGATGGGACACAGATCGCGGCCAAGTTAACTCGGATTCTTAACTGTAAAATTACTAAGGAGGAGATTAACGAATCTTTTGATACTATAGATGCGGCAGTAACCTCAGTCAATCTGAATCTCCAGCAAACTAGATTAATTTTCATGTTGTATTATACCCCGGAGCGAACATCTAAATGGGCTACCGGCTCGAACAACCCAAGATCATATTGTCCGAAATGCTCAGAATTCGCTGCGGATTTATGTCACATGTTCTGGGCTGGTATCTCTCTTGGTCTCGCAGTCTGGGCTGGGTACGACAAAGTAATCACAGAGAAAGAGCTTGCTTTGGGAATGTTTTCAGATTTAGATTGTCTTACTAAACCTTTTGTCTCTATTGTATCTGCATGCACTCGCTTATGTGTTGCACGTTCTTGGATTCAGAGCAAAGGCCCAAGCGTTAACGAATTCTGGGGTTTGTTAAGAAATATCTATGAAATGGAGATGGCACTAGCTAAAGCAAGAGGCCCTCGGTCTCGGCGTAAATTTGAAAAGACATGGTCTTTCCTTCAATGGGATTGAGAATATGATCTTTGAATTTTTGTAAAATGTAATGTGGCTATGTCCCTGTTCTCCTGTGTTTTTCTCGCCTTTATCTGTAGATGCTCTTATGTTACTGACTTCTTTTTGTCTCTCTCCGGCTTTTTCTACTTTTGGTTTTTCTTACTTAGCTGTGTATTACTACTGTTGGTAAAATGTTATATTTTGTAAGAAATGTGTCTGTCCATGTAATATGCTGCAACTGTATTTATTTTCTGTCTGTGGCTTCAAAATAAAAAAATTAAAAAATAGATACGAGGGGCATGAATGGAGTTGTTTTTAATTCCGAGATCTGTAGAGACGTAGCTCTACATGTTGGATTTAGGGTGCAGTGAATGAGTGGGCCTGTTTGTCAGCTGTGTGCCACTGGGGCACAGAGCGGCAGTAATGAAGTACATTGCAGGCAGCAGCCTTATGGTGAATAGCACATGACAAGAGGTTGACAGATTGTGACAAGTGGTCTGAACTTGCCACTTATTTCCTGTACATTTTACATTACCTTACATTGAGCACTCTGTCTTCCCCTCTGCGTCTTTCTTTCTCTTACGTTTACCTCCACCTCTTTCCCTATGCTTTTTCACAAATTCAGTGGATATCTCCCAAGCGCCTGCACCTTGACACCCAAATGACTCTCCCCTAACATAATATTACTGAAGTCATAGTTTAAGCATATTCTGAGTGCCAGACAAATTATGTTTTGCCTTTTGGGTGCCTCCTTTATCGTGGTAAGAAATGGCAAGTTCAGACCACTTGTCACAATCTAAACGGGCACCTCAAACACCCTTGGCTATTCAGGACAGAGTTGTGTGGCGTCTTACCCCAGGGTTGGAATCGCAGCAATACTGAAGGCCACGCTCGTACCTCACTGGTAGAGTTATGTGATGTTCTTGTCCTGAATAGCTGAGGGTGTTTGAGGTGCCTGATCTCAGAATTATGAGGTGCATTGGCAGAGCTGTGTGAAATTCCCAGCACGGGAATAGTGTGTGTTACTGGTCATGGTTGAGGCCCACTGGCAGAGCCCTAAAAAAATGTATTCCTTGTGCAGAAAGCAAGACAGGGAGTAGGGAAGTAAAAAACATAAAATGCATTGTTGCCGTTAACATTAACCTAGTCCATCTAATTTTTATATGACACTTGCAGCTGTACCTCATGACTCACTAAGTAATGAGCATCCTGTACATTTCTACAGAAAAAAACACACAATGGAGTTCTTTGTGTTTTTTAAGGTGGGGAGGGCATATCCTTACCAAGTGCATTAAGTTTGGCCGTTTTTGTAATTTTATAAGTATTATTTCTAAGCTGTTTTGTGCTATGGAAAGCAACCCTAAACAGCACACCACATGATTAAACTCCACACCACTCCACAACACAAAATACCATTCCACATATTTACACTCCAAAACACACAATCCCACTTCACATAATTTCAGTACACTCAATACCACATAATTACATCCACATAATTCCACAGCACCGCATGCCACATAATTTCAAAATACAAATTCACTCCACACCACACCACACCACACAATTCAACGCCATACAATTACACAACAATTCAATCCAACTCACATAATTCCACAACACATTACATAATACATAATACAAAAGTAAAAAACATTGCCATTTACAATGCCAATAGCTCCAGCAAATAAAAGACCTCTTACATAAGTAAAAAGCATTGCCATATAAAATGCCAATATTTCCAACTTCAACAGAATGCTTGTTTTATTATTAGAAATAGGTACCACTTATCAGATATGGCCTAAACAAAGAATCCAGAGGGTCCCCGATTAGGTTTTGTCTCATTGAGTTCCACAAAATGTTTATATGCTCGGAAAAATGTGAAGACAATGTCCACTGTATACGATTTCAATTAAATTATTTAGAAATATTGGTAGCAATGGGCTGATAATCTACCAGCCAAAAGAGCACTTGTTGGTACATTTTATTCATGATCGATTGCTTAAAATCATTACACTGTAAAATCATTAATATTGAAATTAATATTGCCATCATGCTAAAATACAAATTGTCTTCACGCAAAATGGCTATTCTATGCAATGCTTTGAAACGACTCTCCGATGCCGGCGACAGACATTTCACAAATCTGATGTTTAAAATTGCGTGCTTAGAATTAAAGCAACTAATAACTGCCTGGTGACAAGATCCTCTGCACCTTTTGTTAAACAGGCTCTTAAGATATTTTTTCCCTTCAATCAATAAATCGGACATATCCAGGCCACAGGGCAGATTTGCCAACATTTTGTGCTGTGTTTGCATCACAAAAAAGACGCAACCCAACACAAACAGTTTTAAAAAATTATTTACTTTCCAGCGTAAAATGGATTTGTGTCACTTAGCGTTATTGGGGCATTTGTGGGCACTTCCATACAACCACCCATGCTTTTTGACGCAAAACCCTATATACCAAAAATGTGAGACCAGGTTTTGAATCCAAAATTAATGCCATTTGAAGACAGGCGTTAAAAGGAGAAATGTTTTCATTTCTCCTTTCTTTTTTGACTTTGCATCTGTGCTGCATTGTACAGCACCATACAAAGTAGGAACGTTTTAAAAGTTGTCTCGGCATAGTATTTTATACTGAAAGGGAGGCCTTTGAGCACAAAACCTATGCTAGATTCACACTCACACCCTTGCACTATGGCACCAATGTGTGTGAGTGGCGATCGGCAGCAAAAGTCTGCGCTGTCGCTAGGAAGAGGAGAATGCCATATCTGTGAAGATAAGGTGCTCTCCTACTCCCTCCCTGTCACTCAATGCAACTCAGCATTTTTGGCTGCTGTGCTGCATTGAGTGACACTTTAGTAAATCTGTTCCCACATGTGTTAACGTTTCAAACACTTGGGGCCAGATTTATCAAATTCTTACATAATATGGGTCCGTACCGGGGCTGATCTTCTCTTGATCTGCTGTTTAGAACTCTTAGCCCTGACAAAATTAGGTTTGAAGATAGGGCTTTCCCAACATTGTCACTATAGCTTAATTAAGGAGCAGTTGCTCGAATTACAGAGCAACCTCATATCAAAATCGCTAGTTAACATTATGTGTGCCATTTGTGCTCTGACTCCATTATAACCAGAGCCACTGGAATTATGCAGCAGGAGAAGGCCAAATTATGTGGCAGGGTTGACTAAATTATACAGCAGGAATTTACAAAATATGCAGCATAATGCGGCACACTTTCTGATAGCATTTGTTAGACCTGGAATTCGAGGCGTGGTTTCTCCTAACTTTTTTGCCTTCTGACCTCCTGTTTTGCTGACTTCGTTTTTGCCGGCTTTAGGACTCTGGACACTTTACCACTGCTAACCAGTGCTAAAGTGCATGCACTCTCTCCCTAAAATACGGTGCTGCAAGGACCAAAGACATTGCATTGCCAATTACATGGTGCATTGCCTCCAGTTCCATACGCATCCTTGACCAGGGAGGCTCGACGACGATGCATCGCCTACATCTTGGGATTTGATAATGCATCTTTGACTCACAAATCTCGCAACCGATGCATCGCCTACATACAAAGGGATCGATGCCAATGCATTGCCTTCTCTGTTCCATGATTTGGGTCTTTGTCGATGATGCAACAAGGTACTTTTAAGCGGAACAAGGTTGGTCCCTGTATCTGACCCGTGCTCCATCGCTATTGGCCTGAACTTTTGAATTTGACACGGCCTGGAGCGACAGATAGCCCCTGTTGGCACTTAATGCTTTTAAGCGCTATATTTCAAGAAATTCATAACTCTGATTATATGTATTGCAATTTTGTCATTTTGGTTTTGTTTTGTACTTTAATTTATGCTCTATTTGGGTATGGGATCTTTTTGGGTAGTGTTTACACTGTTTTACAGTTTGAAGTGTTGCACAAATATTTTACACATTGCCTCTTAAATTAAGCCTGACTGCTCTGTGCCAAGCTACCAGAGGCTCAGCACAGGTTAATTTAGGGTGTGAATCTGACTTACTCTGCCTCGGACTGTGGTTCCTTCTTGGAGAGCGCGTATACCTCTGCCAACTAGAAACCCAATTTCTAATAGTATTAAATCATTATTGTGTCATTTTTGCACTTGCTAACACTCTCTGAGCTTAGGTTGCATGGCATTAGCACTAGTTTAACACCTAAACATAGCAAAAGCAACAGAAAGATGACCAATCTTTGCAGATTATGCAGCAGATGCTGGATTATGTGTCAAATGCAGCAAATTCATATATATGCAAAAAATGCCATGGCTGCGAAATGGCATAACTCCAGTGGCCCTGATTATAACTGATGCTAAAGTGGTCATAGCCTGGTGATTCTCTTAGTGAGATGGGTGTATATAATTATGAACGATTATCAAGGAGAATTGACTCTTCCCTTGCAACTCGCAAGGAGCCAGGATTCCTTAAGCTCAATGCGAGGTCATGTTGCATTAAAATCAGAACAGATGTATATTTTAGGCCTCCCCTAGGGTGTCCTTTACTACTGAATCTGACATCTGGATTATTAAACTCTATAAACCCAATCAGGGGATTGACGGATTGAGACCAGGCTTCTTGCAAGATTACTTTAATTTCTGATCCTGGATTTTGAGTGACAGCCTACCCAAGTTCCATTACCACATTTTTAATGATTTTGGTGGATTAAGGGAGTTTGGGCCAGTAATGGCCATGTCTCATATTTTTTGCGGTGAGTCAGGACACTTGGCAGCCAACTCCAATCTGGCCCTTTTATAACAGGGTTTTGTGGGAACAATCTTAACACTTACACTTGCGTCCGGCTGAGGTACCTGTTTTCTATTAGCTTGGGTCTCCTGCAGTACAGAGTAGTGTACAGCTGTGTGCATCAGTCTAGGATTGTTTTTTGTTTTATGACAGCATGTGTGGGTATGCATAACTGTTGAAGTTTGAGATTTTAGCTACCCTTTTCTTAAACTCTCCCTTTTCTGATATAACTAACTCTGCCGCTTCAGGTGAAGACCATGTGACCAGCCTCATTCACTTGATTTTCTCGTGGGACCAAAAATTAAATTGAGGTTAATTCTGTTGGTTTTATGTGGACTAATGATTTAAGACTTAAGAGTGGTTTTAGGATGTTGCCCAATATAGAATGTCTTGTGATCCCTTAGATCTATACTTGGGCACCACCAGAAGTTTATTTGTAATGGTTTCTGATTCTATGTCTGGGTGGTTCTTACCATAATTCTGTCTACGTTCATCTGTTCCATCTGCCATAATTCCATTGGAGTTAGAAATCTTGGAATACTCCTTAGGTGTTTTTTGCATTCCTTGTGTCAGTCGAACAAGTCATAGGCTCCCTCGCTTGAAGCTGTTTGCGGGATCTTGCACTTGCAATTAGGAATGGGTGCTGCTGGCTGATATGGTCTTATAGCCTTCCCTCGGATTCGAGAATATATCCAACTCGGCTTAGGTTTCCTTTTCTATAAATCCGAGGGACTGTGTACGTGTTTTCTGGTTCCTGGTTCTTGTTCTCCTGTTTGTGGAATGAGTTTTCACCAGAGGTGTATTTGACAATGTCTGGTTCTGGGACTACAGCCAGTGGCGTGTCACCTGTTAGTCCCAGTTGATGCACTTGAGACTGAGTTGGAGTTAGGGTCCCACCTAGAGGCTTCCCTTTTTTTAAATATCGGGTCTGCTTTTCTTTGCTTGAGTCATTAAAGGGAGTGAAGTTTTGGGCATTTTTATTCGTAGCTTTCCTTAGCTTCTTTCACTCTCTTTTGGTTAAGGGCTTTGAATCACATTGTTAACCCTAAAGACTCGAGGACGGCTTTAGATCTGGGAGGCCAGCCATAGTATTTGTATTGTGCAGTTCTGCCATGATGCACATTGTTGTTTGCGATTCTATGGTTGACTTGATGGATCAAATAATGAAGCATCCTCATTATAATTCATTTGTGCCTCAATGCAGGCAGATCCAAATGATCCTCATTACAAGTGGGATCTAAAGCGGGACGACTCAGAAGTACCAATTTGCTGTGTTTACTCTCCAAACAAGTGGCTCTTATTAACATGATTGGGAATTTTTGCTGCTCAGAAGGCTGTATTAGCCAGTAAGCTGGTAAAGACTGGACATTTATGTGGAAAAGGTGCTACATTTTATTTCTGTTATTAAATTATCCAGGATGCCCCCACAAGGTACTTAGTTTGTGCAGCACAGGAGAGCAGAAATCTTTCGATATTCTGTCAATGCTACCTCTGTTTCAGCCCATCTAATGAGGCTGTTTAAGTTTGTCAGTTCTTTTCCTATCCCAGATAAAAAATGTGCCAGTGTGTTTAGCATGTCTACTGGCAAATCTAATTTATAAGAGTGGTATGTTAAGGCTTCCACCACAGCTTGTAAAAAAGGCTTGTTAAAATTGCAATGAAAGCCTTTAAGCAAGCCTTTCAACTACCGAGGACAGCATCGCTGACTAAAGTTAGGCTTGAGTTCTCTCTGGTAAGGCAGACCCTTGCAAAGCCTGGAGAATTCATAAAATGCTGTCACAAATTGAAAACTGTTGCTAAGGTGTCGTTAGCCAATTGTGTTTTGTTTAAAATTAATCTCCAAAGACAAAAATGATGATTACAAAAAGGATCTTGAGGGGGCATGCTTAGTGTCCCTTGGCAAGTGCTCTGTTCCCTAACTTCCTTGAGTGTTCGCAAGCCGGTGAGAGCCGTCGGTGACTCGTCCTCTATACCCTGTTGCTGCAGCTGTGAATTCCAGACACACGCGAGTGGGCGCTATTTTCTCAGCGTGCCGCTCGTGTGTTTGATCTCCATTCTACCCTGCCTCATATGGTAACTGTCTCCTTCTATTATAATGTTCTGGCCAAACTGATTTGTATGCAGTCCTGCCCTATTTTCTTCAATATTAGACAGTTTTCCCTAATTTCCACTATATATTTGAGCCTGCATACGTTTGTCATGACGTTAATATTTGTTTTTAAATCTTCTAGGTGAATTACTGATGTGGCTGTGGTATTGATATATTTCTTCAAATTATTTGTTTTTTAATATATTTCCTACTAATGTAATGCCTTGACTGTTTCCCTTATATTTTTATTCACCGTTATTATATTGTATTGGCAGACTTTAATCCTTTCACAAGCTTACTCAGCACTCCTAGATGGCCAGTGACCCGCATACTGCCATTAAACCCTCATCGTCTGGCACTAAGCCTAAGAGAGCTAAAAATGACCCTCCATCTCCGATTCAGTCATCCCATAATCTTGTCTTAGATACCATTTAGAATACCATTCATTTAGAATGAAGTGCGTGGCCTTAAACCTTTCATGTGCGCAACCAATGAAAAATTACAACAAATTGAAGATCTTTGGATTATTATGGAGGGCAAGTTGCTTGATATGGAACAACGTGTTGGTAATCTTCAGGATATGGCTACCAAAATTCCTATGCTGGAACGAGAAATTCAAAAACCGCAAACTGCATACTGAGGTCATTGAAAATCGAAATAGAAGGAATAATCTCCATCTTTATGGTCTGCCCGAGAACACTGAAGACCCTGATCTTCTGACCTTCTTGAAGACATTTTTACCTGAGCTGCTTGGCTGTCAATCTTCATCGCCTATTAATATTCAACATGCACTTCATTTGGGCAATTCTCAACCTCAGTCTACTAGACCTCGAGGTATCATAATGCTTTTTTTTAAATCACTGACTTGATTTTTGTCATGAAAGCCGCTAAGGACAAACTTCATCTAGTATGGTCTGGACACAATGGTGCTGATCACGATCCGGTAAAAAATGTCCCCGTGCGACTCGTATCGGGTCTTTTTACCGTACGAATCGTACAAGTGCCGTACGAACTGGCAATCACGATTCGCATGGTAAAAAGTCCATACGAACCGCACTGGGAATCATTCCCCACACGTCCTCGGGCCGGAAAATGTGTCCGACACGTCCTCGGACGATTTACCTTACAAACGTGAAAAGCCAAGTCCGACCGAGGAATCACGATCCATCCCGTGCGTCCGAGCGTACAACCGTATGGAAAAAAACACCGTCCGCACCGAACACCTATAGCAACCATGGAGACATGTGCCCGCATACGCACCCAACACTCCCCCCAGCCCCCGTACGTCCGACACGTACCCCCCGTGTATGTATACCCCCACCCATCTAGGTACACCCCAGTACGTTCCAGTCGTACCCCCACCCCAGTACGTGTCATACCCCCCGTGTACCTACACCCCAGTACGTTCCAGTCGTACCCCCACCCCAGTACGTGTCGTACCACCGTCAATGTACACCCCCCCACCCCTGTACGTGTCGTACCACCGTCAATGTACACCCCCCCACCCCAGTACGTGTCGTACCACCGTCAATGTACACCCCCCCCTGTACGTGTCGTACCACCGTGAACCTACACCCCAGTACGTTCCAGTCGTACCCCCACCCCAGTACGTGTCGTACCCCCGTCTACCTACACCCCAGTACGTTCCAGTCGTACCCCCACCCCAGTACGTGTCGTACCACCGTGAACCTACACCCCAGTACGTTCCAGTCGTACCCCCACCCCAGTACGTGTCGTACCCCCGTCTACCTACACCCCAGTACGTTCCAGTCGTACCCCCACCCCAGTACGTGTCGTACCACCGTGAACCTACACCCCAGTACGTTCCAGTCGTACCCCCACCCCAGTACGTGTCGTACCCCCGTGTACCCCCACCCCAGTACGTTCCAGTCGTACCCCCACCCCAGTACGTGTCATAGCCCCGTCTACCTACACCCCAGTACGTTCCAGTCGTACCCCCACCCCAGTACGTGTCGTACCCCCGTGTACCTACACCCCAGTACGTTCCAGTCGTACCCCCACCCCAGTACGTGTCATACCACCGTGAACCTACACCCCAGTACGTTCCAGTCGTACCCCCACCCCAGTACGTGTCGTACCCCCGTGTACCCCCACCCCAGTACGTTCCAGTCGTACCCCCACCCCAGTAAGTGTCATAGCCCCGTCTACCTACACCCCAGTACGTTCCAGTCGTACCCCCACCCCAGTACGTGTCGTACCCCCCGTGAACCTACACCCCAGTACGTTCGAGCCCCACCCCCACCCCAGTACGTGTCATACCCCCGTCTACCTACACCCCAGTACGTTCCAGTCGTACCCCCACCCCAGTATGTGCCGTACCCCCCGTGTACCTACACCCCAGTACGTTCCAGTCGTACCCCCACCCCAGTACGTTCCAGTCGTACCCCCACCCCAGTACGTGTCGTACCACCGTGAACCTACACCCCAGTACGTTCCAGTCGTACCCCCACCCCAGTACGTGTCGTACCACCGACTATGTACACCCCAGTACCTTCCAGTCGTACCCCCACCCCAGTACGTGTTGTACCCCCGTGTACCCCCACCCCAGTACGTGTCATAGCCCCGTCTACCTACACCCCAGTACGTTCCAGTCGTACCCCCACCCCAGTACGTGTCGTACCCCCGTGTACCTACACCCCAGTACGTTCCAGTCGTACCCCCACCCCAGTACGTGTCGTACCCCCCGTGAACCTACACCCCAGTACGTTCGAGCCCCACCCCCACCCCAGTACGTGTCATACCCCGTCTGCCTACACCCCAGTACGTTCCAGTCGTACCCCCACCCCAGTATGTGTCGTACCCCCCGTGTACCTACACCCCAGTATGTTCCAGTCGTACCCCCACCCCAGTACGTGTCGTACCACCGTCAATGTACACCCCCCCACCCCTGTACGTGTCGTACCACCGTCAATGTACACCCCCCCACCCCAGTACGTGTCGTACCACCGTCAATGTACACCCCCCCCCCTGTACGTGTCGTACCACCGTGAACCTACACCCCAGTACGTTCCAGTCGTACCCCCACCCCAGTACGTGTCGTACCCCCGTCTACCTACACCCCAGTACGTTCCAGTCGTACCCCCACCCCAGTACGTGTCGTACCACCGTGAACCTACACCCCAGTACGTTCCAGTCGTACCCCCACCCCAGTACGTGTCGTACCCCCGTCTACCTACACCCCAGTACGTTCCAGTCGTACCCCCACCCCAGTACGTGTCGTACCACCGTGAACCTACACCCCAGTACGTTCCAGTCGTACCCCCACCCCAGTACGTGTCGTACCCCCGTGTACCCCCACCCCAGTACGTTCCAGTCGTACCCCCACCCCAGTACGTGTCATAGCCCCGTCTACCTACACCCCAGTACGTTCCAGTCGTACACCCACCCCAGTACGTGTCGTACCCCCGTGTACCTACACCCCAGTACGTTCCAGTCGTACCCCCACCCCAGTACGTGTCGTACCACCGTGAACCTACACCCCAGTACGTTCCAGTCGTACCCCCACCCCAGTACGTGTCGTACCCCCGTGTACCCCCACCCCAGTACGTTCCAGTCGTACCCCCACCCCAGTACGTGTCATAGCCCCGTCTACCTACACCCCAGTACGTTCCAGTCGTACCCCCACCCCAGTACGTGTCGTACCCCCCATGAACCTACACCCCAGTACGTTCGAGCCCCACCCCCACCCCAGTACGTGTCATACCCCCGTCTACCTACACCCCAGTACGTTCCAGTCGTACCCCCACCCCAGTATGTGTCGTACCCCCCGTGTACCTACACCCCAGTACGTTCCAGTCGTACCCCCACCCCAGTACGTGTCGTACCCCCGTGTACCTACACCCCAGTACGTTCCAGTTGTACCCCCACCCCAGTACGTGTCGTACCACCGTGAACCTACACCCCAGTACGTTCCAGTCGTACCCCCACCCCAGTACGTGTCGTACCACCGACTATGTACACCCCAGTACCTTCCAGTCGTACCCCCACCCCAGTACGTGTCGTACCCCCGTGTACCCCCACCCCAGTACGTGTCATAGCCCCGTCTACCTACACCCCAGTACGTTCCAGTCGTACCCCCACCCCAGTACGTGTCGTACCCCCGTGTACCTACACCCCAGTACGTTCCAGTCGTACCCCCACCCCAGTACGTGTCGTACCCCCCGTGAACCTACACCCCAGTACGTTCGAGCCCCACCCCCACCCCAGTACGTGTCATACCCCCGTCTACCTACACCCCAGTACGTTCCAGTCGTACCCCCACCCCAGTATGTGTCGTACCCCCCGTGTACCTACACCCCAGTACGTTCCAGTCGTACCCCCACCCCAGTACGTGTCGTACCCCCGTGTACCTACACCCCAGTACGTTCCAGTCGTACCCCCACCCCAGTACGTGTCGTACCACCGTGAACCTACACCCCAGTACGTTCCAGTCGTACCCCCACCCCAGTACGTGTCGTACCCCCACCCCAGTACGTTCCAGTCGTACCCCCACCCCAGTACGTGTCATAGCCCCGTCTACCTACACCCCAGTACGTTCCAGTCGTACCCCCACCCCAGTACGTGTCGTACCCCCGTGTACCTACACCCCAGTACGTTCCAGTCGTACCCCCACCCCAGTACGTGTCGTACCACCGTGAACCTACACCCCAGTACGTTCCAGTCGTACCCCCACCCCAGTACGTGTCGTACCCCCGTGTACCTACACCCCAGTACGTTCCAGTCGTACCCCCACCCCAGTACGTGTCGTACCACCGTGAACCTACACCCCAGTACGTTCCAGTCGTACCCCCACCCCAGTACGTGTCGTACCTCCGTGTACCTACACCCCAGTACGTTCCTGGCGCACCCCCAACACAACCTCCTAAGTACGGAGCGCACCCCATGCCCCAACATCACAACCGCATGTACGAGTCGTACAAAGCCACACACAAGGACATCATCGTACAACCAAATGGCCCATGTACACACCGTACACACGCTCAAAACGCACGTACACAACCAGGACAAAACAAAACAACACAAGAATACACCATTCGAAAGGCACAAAGCCACTAAACATGGCCAACAACCACTAAAATAACACAATCACTGACCTGCAACTGCCAAAAACAAACAGAGGCCCAATACACCACCACTCCTTATAACACACCCACCCAAACTTCAAACACTGCCACACCCACCCATGGACCAATAAAAAGGGCCCACACACACAAACCATGAGCTACATCACACCTTACACTTGCACACCTTCACACGACCACCCTCACAAACACCCTCTCATCACATTCACACACACACACAACCATCCACACACACCCCCAACATCCACACACCCCCCACACCCACACCATCCCCACCCACACCCCTCACCATGCCCACTACCAAGAATCCAAAGTTCAGTCACCGAGAGTTGGAGGTCCTTGTTGATCAAATCCTCAGAGTCGAGCCACAGATCTTTGGAACATTGGTCAGAAGCACCAGCCTGGCAGCCAAAACAGCCATGTGGCAGACCATCGTCGATGCTGTGAATGCCGTTGCGGACACTAGGAGGACCAAGCAGGATTGCCAGAACAGGTGGTACGATCTGCGGAGGAGGGTCAGAGCCAAGAGGCAGGAGGAACACGACCAGGCCAACGCCACCGGAGGAGGGCCCTCCCGCAGACCCGTACAGTACCATCCCTGGGAGGAGAGGGTGATGGCCATACTGCCGGTGGAGGCAGTTGAAGGATTAGAAGGACTCCGAGACCCGGGTGAGTACACAAACAACGCACCTCACATGGGGGGAACTGCAACCACAACCAAAATTACTAACAGGCACGCAACCACCACAAGCCATCGCATGACTCAACCACACTCCATGAGCAGGCACATGCCACTGCTGCCACCATGCCCCATGCACCCAGCTGGACAATGTCAAGTCACAGGCCACAGAAGACAACAACACATGACACGGTAACCCAGATGGCGGGAGGCTGGGCACCAAAAATCACATAGTGCGACTCCAAAGCAGACAACAATGCCCTCTGCCCATATGGCCTAGGTCACAGCCAGACAAACAGTGTGTCCCAACACAGGAATGACTTGCCAGCAAATGGCGGACGCCTTGCATCAACACATGGGGGTGAAGGCACTGGTGTGCACATGACGGCAGCTAATGAACAGCCAACATTGTGAAAGAGTGGCAGCACACACCACCACAGCAGCAGCGCACAGACACACATCACACCAAATGGGTGCCTGGAGATCAGAAACAAACTCACATCAACAAGCCAAGGGCCACTCAAAGATCTGCTAACAGTCTGTGCCCAGGAAGCTGGGCCGAGGTGACAGAGGGGGACACACAGAGGGAGGGAAAGGGGGACAGAGAAGGAGGGAGAGGGGGACAGAGAGGGAGGGAGAGGGGGACAGAGAAGGAGGGAGACACAGGGAGAGCAAATCAGTCCTTTGGTGTGTGGGAATGTCTGCTCGTCAGCAGGTGGACCGCGTGCATGTAGACAAGGGTGGCCAGTGCCAGAACCCCCCCTCTTCATCATGGCAAAACGCAGGGCCATGTCACAACCTGTACACGAGCACAAGGACAGCTACATGCATCATATAAGTGTGTGGATCCACTCCATGTGCACATGTACAGTGCTACAAGGAAGGCGCAAATGCATGGCTCGCCACACCTGCACACTCCACTGCTGACTGCAGTCACACTTGACGCAGCAAGTAAGACTGTGCCACACATAGTTAAAGGGGCCAAATTGGTGCCCAAGGGACACACCCATGCACAAGTGCACTGTGAGTGGAATGCAAGACAGATCCTAATTCCAAGAGGAAATGTGCCAACTTTGAAACGGATGAAACATGGATGTTGCATGGACCAAAATTAACATTGTCTCTCTCACACACAGGTCAACGTCGTGCTGCACCCCCCAACACTGGGGGGGAACACTCACAGGACCCGGATCTGCAGGAGACCGATCCCACCGGCAGCGACCACTCTCACCACTCTGCGGACGAGCCCGACCAACCTGGCCCCTCTGGTGTCCAACCACCTGCAGCACCTGCGTCAGGTACAACCGTGCCAACCACCACCCCCACTCCTGCCACATCCCAGGAGACACCCAGGATCCCTGCCCCAACACCACAATGCAGCCAGGCTCGCCAGGAGGGACACGGTGTCCCGGGCACCCAGGAGGAGGCAGGCGACAACGCCAATGCCACCCCTCAGGGGTCCCGGAGACCCGATGTGCCCACAAGTGCAGGCCAGGCGCAAGTGGGCAGGGGTGGTGGGAGTGGAGGACGGCGGAGGCGCGAGCCTGACCAGTTGGCTGGGGATCCGGTATTTTCCCATGTCCGTAACATCCTGGACTCATACCGGCAGGACACCACGGGCATGGCCCAGGTTGTGTCCGTCCTCGAGGGGATCAAGACCCAGCAGGCCCAGCAACATGCGGAGCTAATAGCCTGTCTACTGGTACACCAACGGAGGATGGAGGACAGACAGGCTGAGCAAGTGACGTCGTTCCAGGGGATTCACGCTACACTCCGTCGGATGGCCGACACCATGGCCGACCCTCCCTGTGCCAGAAGGCGGAGAACATCACCACCCACAGGGAGGGATCAGGAGGAGGAGGAGGAAACATCCGACGGAGCATCCCAGACGTCGTCACGGCCTGCTGGTGATGTTCCCCGCAGGAGGCCGGGTCGTCCACGGAAAGGACCGTGAGGGTGGCTGCTACATCACCATCTCCCAGGACACCTGGCCTGGCACCTGGCCCACTGGAGCAACAGCATCACAGCATCAAGAGACATTCTCTGCCACATGGCCCTGCTGGTCACTGGCTGACCAATGTTGACAAAGACTGTGGCATGGACTCTGAGGATTTCCAATGGCAAGGACACCAACTCCCCTACTGAACTTTGGATTCCCTAATCCCGGAAAGCACTTCACTTTGTCCCCCCCCCCCCCCAATAATAAATCACACTATTAAGAGTAGATGCCTGCTGGTAGCATTATTACCTAAAATGTGTCTTGTAAAGTCTAAACATGCCTGAGTCATCTGTGCTCTTCAACCATCCACACCCTGGGGCCTGAGTCTGGCACAGGACACATGGGTCACAGTTTATTAGGCAAGACAGACATGGAGCACCATACACACCCGTGATGGGCACAACCAGCTGAGGGGGTGGCCGAACAACCGTGCTGACAGACACATTGAGGAGTACAGCAACAGTCATGCGCAGAGGTCAGGGATCCTGGCCAGTGTCCTGGGGGGCACCCAGGTATGTGTAGACAGGTGGCAGAACCATGTCCTGCAAGCTTGAGTCCGGTGGATGCAGAGAATGGGGTCATGGACAACGTTGGATGCATGGTGATGGCACATGTCACAATACCCACACAGTCATGGACATCATGCCCAATACACAGTCTCAGCACACACACACAGCTTGCATCTTGCCACTCGACACATTGACACATAGCCACAATCAGGGAATACCATGCCAGACATGCAGGATGCACCGTGCCAACACACCAGCATTGACTGAGAAGAGGCACCTTGGAGGCATAGGGACACCTTTATTAGTCATGTTTTTGGGATTGCAGAGGCAACTTGAAGTACACATGAACACATCATGTGGAGTAACATGTGGGTCCAACACTGGCACCCCCCTTCTGCAGCACAAATGCGTGATAGCCATGGTACTGGCACACAAGCGTCGGCTAACAGCTAAATACCCACAGCTGCACACGGAGAGCCTGCCATACACCATAGATCCGCTGATGTGGAAGTCCCACGCCATGTCAAGCCAATGTTAACCGTATGTGTCCGAGGGCAGTGTCACACACATTGATGCCATCATCACAATCCACTATCCCATCACTGATGACTGACAACCAGGCAGCCCATCTATTCTGGTGTACCCAGCTGCATGTCGTGTCCCATGGGGATGCCACATGTCTTCAGAGGAACCAAACCCCGACCGGGGCAGTGTGCACACATCGTGAACAACTGCCACACCCAATACACCCCAGATGCATCCCTTACCCCATGGAGACTTCCAAACGTGTCCGTGCCTGTAACGCTGAGTCAGCCCACGATGCCATGTCCATGAGGAATAGCAGTGCCACAACAATGCAACCAGCAGATGGCATGCGCAGGTACCTGGGGAAGAGAGACACACAAGAAGTCAGCCACAAAAAGCACAGCCACTTGCATGTGCATTGACTCGACACATGTATGGATTACAACATGCTAGGTCACAATTATGAGTGGGGAAATACTACCATCACTGCCACCATCACTCCAGTGACACACCCACACACACCTCAGACTCACGTGCCATACATGCAGGTGGACACACACATCACAACACATGCCACACGGGGACCAAGGCGTGCACACTCAGACACTGGTACTCACCACTAAGCAAAGAAGTCGCGTATGAGCCGAGTCCGGATGTCCTCTTGCGGCTCCACATCCTCCACATCACTAGCCCCATTGCCAAGCCCTTCGTCCTCCACGGGTGGATGGTCCTCGTCATGTTGATTCAGGATGAGTGGCACAGCTCTTTCAACTGCCATGTTGTGCAGCATGCAGCAGACCATGAAGATCTTGCAAACCTTCGCCGGGGCATATGGGAGTGCGCCGCCGGTCTTGTGGAGGCACCGGAATCGGCTCTTCAGCATGCCAAACGTCCTCTCTATCACTCGCCTTGTCCGGCCATGGGCGGTGTTGTAGCGGAGCTGGGCCGGCGTGATGGGGTTGCGGAGAGGTGTCAGCAGCCAAGGCATGTTGGGATAGCCAGCGTCCCCTACATGGAAAGCACATGGATATCGTTAGAACTGGCGAAGCGGTCGTGCTGCTCGGCTATACAGAATACAGGACAGACAGACTGTACCCACCAACAACACATGCCCGTTCGTTGCGCAGCTGCATCATCATATCAGGCATCCCGCTACGCCTCATGATGTAGGCATCGTGTGCTGATCCTGGGAAACGAGCACAGACATGTGAAATCACCATGTTGGACAGACACACCACAAGGGCATTGATGGAGTGGTAGTGCTTCCGATTTCGGTACGCCACCTCCCGTGCGTGTGGTGGTACCAAAGCTACATGTGTCCCATCTATGGACCCAATGACATGGGGCATCCCTCCCAGGGCATAGAATCCACGCTTGACCTCTGTCATCTGTTCAGGGGTTGGGAACTTGATGAAGTCATCCAGGTGAATCAACATGGCCTCTAAGAAATCATGCAGCACACCGCTGAACATGCTCTGGGACATGCCACCAACATGAGCTATGGTATTTTGAAAGGTACCCGTGGCAAGGAAATGTAGGGCAGCCATTACCTTCAGCTGGGGTGTCAGTGCCGTGGGATACCTGTGCAGCGGTTGCAGGTGTGGTGCCAGTCTCGCCGTCAACTCCAGAATCAACGGTTGGGTGAAGCGGTAGAGCCGGATGCTGTCATTCTCCTGCATGGCAGCCAAGTCTGGAATTATCCGGACAAGAGGCGGTGCTCTGCAGTAATGAGGAAGTGACAAGGAAGAGTGAGTGCACTACGACAACAATTCATATGTACTGAGCACATGTCAATCTGTCAATACACATATGCTACATATGGAGTCAGGTCTGTGCTACATGCCCAGGACACGTATGGATGCAAGGTGACACTCCTTCCAAGACCCAGCTACACACGGTGATTGAGAACCTCCCCATGGCACGCCATGGGAATAGCTGTGTCCCAGTGCAAGTGAACAGCCCGACGCAAGACAGGAGTGACATACACCCACACATCAGCAGAAGTGGGATGCCGATTGCAGAGACTGGTAGCGGAACACTGGAGCCACAGGTCACATGACATTACACTAGTCCAGCCCACACACCTTGCCATGAAGGTGCACATGTCATGACTCACCACACATTCCTTGTGAGGATGCTGACATGGCCTTGTCACGCTACTCCGTGTCCCATGCATACATGTGCACCTCACATCCGATACCACATGTGGCATGGTGTGCGGAACAGTGTGCAATGACAATCTACACACAGACACATGTTGGTTGCTGCAACGGCTGCAGCTTTTGAGGGTGCTACAACATCAACCTGATGTAAATCCCGGACACATAGATGACATAGTCACATTGTGCACTGTGGGTAGTGACAAGTCATGTGTCATGACCCCTGTACCGGGCATCATGGGACACTTCCGTGTGTTGGTGTCCGTGCCATGCCAGTGACGCTCACCCCAAGTGCGCAGTCCGACATGCACACATGTCAAAGGAGTCAAGGGCATGCCTGGCACACATTGCACCCTCACACAGTACACCTGTACACATCTCATCATACATCTGGTGCCTTCTCCACTCAGGAGGCATGTTCCACATCACAGCCTGTGACACCTGTGCCCCACACATGTAGTAATGCACAGACGATGCCTTGATGTCCATTCCTGGACAAGTATGTCCATCCATGGACAAGTATGTCCGCCCTATTCCTACCTGTGTGTCGCCTATCACCACAGTGATGTGTACAAACCGCCGTACTGCTGCTAAGAGGGCCTGTGTATGTTCCCAAATCACTGTGGGAGTGCTGCCGTATGTGTACCCATCGTGATGGCGAGCGTACAGGCATTTGTACGGTCCGTACCACTACGAGTACGCATACGCGTGCAGACCCATAGTGAGAGGGCCGTACACTCGCATGTACGCTCACTATCACTATGGGTCTGCACGCGTATGCGTACCCGTAGTGGTACGGACCGTACACACGCATGTACGCTCACTATCACTATGGGTCTGCACGCGTATGCGTACCCGTAGTGGTACGGACCGTACACTCGCATGTACGCTCACTATCACTATGGGTCTGCACGCGTATGCGTACCCGTAGTGGTACGGACCGTACACTCGCATGTACGCTCACTATCACTATGGGTCTGCACGCGTATGCGTACCCGTAGTGGTACGGACCGTACACACGCATGTACGCTCACTATCACTATGGGTCTGCACGCGTATGCGTACCCGTAGTGGTACGGACCGTACACACGCATGTACGCTCACTATCACTATGGGTCTGCACGCGTATGCGTACCCGTAGTGGTACGGACCGTACACTCGCATGTACGCTCACTATCACTACGAGTACGCATACGCGTGCAGACCCATAGTGATAGTGGGCGTACATGCATGTGTACGGTCCGTACCACTACGGGTATGCATACGCGTGCAGACCCATAGTGATAGTGAGCGTACATGCGAGTGTACGGTCCGTACCACTACGGGTACGCATACGCGTGCAGACCCATAGTGATAGTGAGCGTACATGCGAGTGTACGGTCCGTACCACTACGGGTACGCATACGCGTGCAGACCCATAGTGATAGTGAGCGTACATGCGAGTGTACGGTCCGTACCACTACGGGTACGCATACGCGTGCAGACCCATAGTGATAGTGAACGTAGGCATGCATGTACGGGCCGTTGCCATGCATTTGGGGTGCCCTAGGGCCCCGAAACGCACCGTACCTGTGTGTGATTCTCCAAATTACATAGGGGACAAGTATTAAGGCCTACATGCATGCTGGTTGTCATGGAGACCAAGTTCAAATTTTGAAATTGTTCTGGAAGGTGCACAGCAGAAGTCAGTTGGAATTCTTCTACTTTGTTGCAATGTGTTTGTGGGGCTGACATCATGCAGGAGAATGAAACCGATAGAGAACCCACACACTGCTAGGTTTGAAGGGATTGGTGGAAACATAGGATGCAAATGTGAGTGACCAATCACTCTGTACTCCTGTGCATGAGACTGGGCAGAAGGGCACATATAAGGCAGCCAGGTCCCATGAGGGAATACTTGCCTGCACATCTTTGCATTTGTCGACCAAGCTGCTGCTACTGATTCCCTGGAACCATGTCAAGGGCTGTGGAGAGGACACAGCCATTCACCCTGGAGGAGAACATGGCTCTGCTGGATGTGATCCTCCCACAGTACCCCATGCTGTATGGGCGACCAGGGTATCAGGTGAGTGCATAGGCCACTGCCACAGACTGTCCCTATGTTGTGACTGTGACTTCCGGCATTGTGTCCTGGTGTGACACACATGCCATGTACTGTCGGGGGGGTACCAGCGGGGGGGGGTGCCTGATGTCTCCCAGCAGTGCCCTGAGACAGGAGGGGTGTGTGCAGATTCCTCCCAGCAGTGCCCTGAGACAGGAGGGGTGTGTGCAGATTCCTCCCAGCAGTGCCCTGAGACAGGAGGGGTGGGTGTGGAGTCCTCCCAGCAGTGCCCTGAGACAGGAGGGGTGTGTGCAGATTCCTCCCAGCAGTGCCCTGAGACAGGAGGGGTGTGTGCAGATTCCTCCCAGCAGTGCCCTGAGACAGGAGGGGTGGGTGTGGAGTCCTCCCAGCAGTGCCCTGAGACAGGAGGGGTGTGTGCAGATTCCTCCCAGCAGTGCCCTGAGACAGAGACAGGAGGGGTGTGTGCAGATTCCTCCCAGCAGTGCCCTGAGACAGGAGGGGTGGGTGTGGAGTCCTCCCAGCAGTGCCCTGAGACAGGAGGGGTGTGTGCAGATTCCTCCCAGCAGTGCCCTGAGACAGGAGGGGTGTGTGCAGATTCCTCCCAGCAGTGCCCTGAGACAGGAGGGGTGGGTGTGGAGTCCTCCCAGCAGTGCCCTGAGACAGGAGGGGTGTGTGCAGATTCCTCCCAGCAGTGCCCTGAGACAGGAGGGGTGTGTGCAGATTCCTCCCAGCAGTGCCCTGAGACAGGAGGGGTGGGTGTGGAGTCCTCCCAGCAGTGCCCTGAGACAGGAGGGGTGGGTGTGGAGTCCTCCCAGCAGTGCCCTGAGACAGGAGGGGTGTGTGCAGATTCCTCCCAGCAGTGCCCTGAGACAGGAGGGGTGTGTGCAGATTCCTCCCAGCAGTGCCCTGAGACAGGAGGGGTGGGTGTGATGCACAGTGTGACCCTTGATCATTGATTGTGACATTGCCATCATTCCACCTGTGTACCCACTATGGCACGTACTGCCTTTTCCCTCACCAGAGGATGATGTCCCTATGACAGAGGTGCAATGCGTTGGCTGCATGACATGCCTTGTTGTAACCAGCTAATTTGTTCTCATATGTCTCTCTGTGACATGTGGCTGGTGTATTGATGTGGTGTCACTTGTTCTTCCTCACAGGTAGGCGCCACTGCCAAGGAGCAGATCTGGCTGACCGCCGTCAGTGCCGTGAGGCGTGTGGATGGTCGGAGGCGGAGCCTGTCCCAGGTGAGGAAACGCTGGCAGGATATCCGGTGCTGGACGCGGAGGATTGCACGGCTCCTGCTGGGGGACTCACCTGAGAGCCACAAGAACCGCGGCCGCCGCCGTCTGAGCCACCTCCACAGGCGTGTGCTGCCGGTGGTCTTTCCAGACCTGGAGAGGCGCTTACAGGCGATGCAGCAGCCGGAAGGGGGTAGGTACATGTGCGTTTGTTGTGTGTCACCGGCATTTGTAAGGGCACAGTGGCATGAATTCACTGGCAGGGTTTAAAGGTGCTGTGCAGATCCAGTTTGCCCCAGTATAGCGCTGCGCCCCTGCCACCCTTCCCCTCCTTGCAATGTGTTCCCTGGTCTGTGTGTAGTCACTCCTTCACAAGGTAATGTAGGCTGGCGCTTTGTCCACGAGAACAATGACTGTAGCATCATGTGTGGGGGTGGTGTGTAACAGGTTGTGGGACCTTGCCTGTGAACTGTCAAGTTCACTGCATGTGGGTTCCATGTCAGTTGGCACTGATGCTGACTCCAGACATGGGAGTTGGTCTCTCATGTGTCATGCCTCATAGCGCATGTCCTATGTAGTGGCCTGTGACATGATGTGCATGAGTGTGCGATACGCATAGTGCAGGGATGGTGACGTGTGTAGCAGTCATTACCATTCAGTAGCATGTAGTTGCGTGCCCACTACTGTCCCCTGGGGCACCTTATCCTCAGTGTTGTATGTGTCATCATCAACGTGGACACTCTCACTGTCTACAGCGTAGGTTGTGCTCTGTGCCATTGTCCCCTGTCACCATGTATATAGACGTGCTATTATGTACAGGTGTCCACTGTGCAGCCTGACCTGATTGTCCTTCTTCATACTCACAGTTGCCAGTGCCTGTGTGTCTTGTTATACTCATCTGAGGATGGGAACTGGTACCTCATTATTTGTACATGCGCACCTTGGCTGTTTGGCGTCCAATCTTGCTTTTTGCCTGCCCCTGTGTTTATCACCCAGACTATGAGTTGTTGGTGCCACCTGTGTCTCAACAATTTGCCTCGTGTGGGGGTTTGTTGGGGCGGGCAATGCCTATGTGTCAAATCCGGATTTCTACTTGCTGGGTCTGGCCAGTGTGTGATGTTACTGGACACACACGCAAGGTGCAGTGACCGAGTCATGTTGGGCATGTTTGCAGCATTACCTATGCAGCATGTGTCTCAAGTTCATGGATATGGTCCCTGGTCATCGGTATTTTCGCCAACGCTGTGTGGTGCAGATGCAGTGCTGGATTGTCCCCAGGGCCTGGGTGCTATGTCAGACTCCGTTTCCTGTCTTTAGCTATTGTCTCATGCTCTCCATGGTATTTCAGTGGCATGGTGGCTCAACCAACTGTGTGTTTCATGCCCTACATCGGTACCTTGTTTTGAAGATGTTAGGGATCTTCCTTTTCAGGCTATGCAATGTTACCTATGTCGATTGGACTCATGTGACTGATGTGTACAGCTGTCTGATTAATTTCTGTCTCTCCACCCTGCCCACAGCATCGTCGGGGGACACAGAGGGAGACATGGACACAGGCAAGGCGGAGGGACCGAGCACCAGTGCCAGCCGTGACATCGGGGCTGGTACATCGAGTGGGACAGAGGTGGAGGATAGTGCTGCCGAGGACCTGTCGACTGGCACGTCAGAATACGAAGCTGACAGGTCCGAGGAGGAGTTCTCCGAGTGGGCGGTGGCTGCACCAGCAGCTGACAGCGGAACAACACCTTGCACCGCCCCCTCAGTTCCCATCAGCCGCCTCCCACTTGCTCGTGTCCCTTCCCAGCGTGCCCGGTCACCGCATGTCTCCTTCCTGCCAGGCACCGCACCCCCTGCCCCTGTCTCCACTGCTGCCGCCAATGCTGAGTCTATGGACATCCAGCGGCAAATGCAGGTTGGTCAGGCTGCGATCCTTAATGTCCTCCATGCCCACGGGAAAACCCTCACCAACATCGAGGCATTCTTGGAGGGCATTCATTCTTCGCAGGCTGACCAACGCAACTTGCTGAGGTCCATAGACTCCACACTGACTGCAGCAGTGGGTCTCCTGCAGCGCGACCTCCCCCCACCTACCCCTGCCCCATCCACACTTCCCACTTCCATGCCTGTCCCACGTACACCCAGACGTCGGCATGCACCCACCACAACAGACACAGGCACCACACCAGCAGGGAAGGTCCACCGCACTCCTCCTGACACGCACACACAGGGTGAGATAGGCACACCCACTGGGTCGGGGGGCAAACGTGTGACACGCAGCCAGAGTGGGAGTCCGCATTCCACACAATCCACTCCCTCCAAATCCCCTCCCCTCAGCTCTCCTGGCCACATCTCCCCCAAGGACTCCTTCATGGCCGCTCTGTCCCTGAGCCCCACAGTTCCACCACCACGCAAGCGGTCAAGGAGGTCCTCGGTCAGGGTGGTTGAGTCTCCCCCCCTGTCTCCACCCTCCCCCGGTGGCGCTGCAACCCCTCCCTCTGACCCCCCCCCCTCCTTGGGGCCTGAGGTCACTTCGGGTGCAGGGGAGTCCCTGGAGGACCTTGCTAAGGTGTGTAGTGCCATCCTGGCCTCCGCCTTTGGCCATGACACACCCCCTGTGGTTGAGTCCTCCATCCCTGCACCCACAACGCCGCCCCTTTGCCCTGATGTCCCTGCGGTGCCTGTTGCTTCCCCCCCCCCTGATGCCCTCACCAGTATGGAAGACGATGCCATTTGACTGTGCAGGCAAGGTAGGGGACACACATCCCACTGTGTCCCCCATCCAGCTGGGAATCATTGACTGCCCTATGGCCTTTGTTAAAATTGAACTGCCTGCGATCCACGGACATTGTGCTCATGCTGAATAAAGCTTAATTTTGTTTACATTATCACACTCCTGCTATGGTGGTATTGGTGTTGGTGGGGCTGCTACATTGTTTTGGGTGGTGTTTAAGGCTTTGGGTGTGTGGGATTAGTAGTAGTGTTCTGCTCATTGGGGCGACCCTGGGATCTGTGTGCCATCACAAGGTGTTGGCTAACTTCCTTAGGTCATGTCAGCAGTTACTGCATGGTTCAATTGTCCCAGGGTGTATTCCTTCCTCTGTGTACCCAGATTTCTTCCCTGCAGGGTGTTCACAATGTTTAGCGCAGAGCTGTGTCTACATGAGCTGTGTGTGTGACGGAGCCCTTCTACTTTGGCCATGCATGCATGGCCATGTCTCCACCTGCAACAATCGTGGCATCCTTGGTGATCACTGTACTTGTGTGTGGAGTCTGTTGACATGAGTTCATGGGGACATGTTCCCTTGTAGGCAGTATGGATGTGGGTAATTCCGGCCTCACACACATGTGTTACACCCCTCCTGTCTCTGGGCACTGCTGGGAGGACTCCACACCCACCCCTCCTGTCTCAGGGCACTGCTGGGAGGACTCCACACCCACCCCTCCTGTCTCAGGGCACTGCTGGGAGGAATCTGCACACACCCCTCCTGTCTCAGGGCACTGCTGGGAGGACTCCACACCCACCCCTCCTGTCTCAGGGCACTGCTGGGAGGAATCTGCACACACCCCTCCTGTCTCAGGGCACTGCTGGGAGGAATCTGCACACACCCCTCCTGTCTCAGGGCACTGCTGGGAGGACTCCACACCCACCCCTCCTGTCTCAGGGCACTGCTGGGAGGACTCCACACCCACCCCTCCTGTCTCAGGGCACTGCTGGGAGGAATCTGCACCCACCCCTCCTGTCTCAGGGCACTGCTGGGAGGGATCTGCACACACCCCTCCTGTCTCAGGGCACTGCTGGGAGGACTCCACACCCACCCCTCCTGTCTCAGGGCACTGCTGGGAGGAATCTGCACACACCCCTCCTGTCTCAGGGCACTGCTGGGAGGACTCCGCACCCACCCCTCCTGTCTCTGGGCACTGCTGGGAGGACTCTGCACACACACCTCCTATTTCTGGATATGTACGCTTGGGACATACACGGTGTGGGTGCGCTCCATGCATTCGAGGTGAGGGTACGGGTCTAGTTACACTGGTGTGGTGGGGGTACGGTGCGTGAGTCCGCGGTTGGGGGTACGGGTCGTACTTACACTGTTGGGGTGGGGGGTACGCTCCTTGCATACGCGGGTGAGGGTACGGGTCGTACTTACACTGTTGGGGTGGGGGGTACGCTCCTTGCATACGCGGGTGAGGGTACAGGTCGTACTTACACTGTTGGGGTGGGGGGTACGCTCCTTGCATACGCGGGTGAGGGTACGGGTCGTACTTACGCTGTTGGGGTGGGGGGTACGCTCCTTGCATACGCGGGTGAGGGTTCGAGTCGTACTTACACTGGTGTGGTGGGGGTACGGTCCGTGTGTCCAGGAGTCGTACTTACACTGGTGGGGGTGGGGGTACGGTCCGTACGTCCGCGGGTGAGGGTTCGAGTCGTACTTACACTGGTGTGGTGGGGGTACGGTCCGTGAGTCCGCGGGTGGGGGTTGGAATCGTACTTACACTGGTGGGGGTGGGGGTACGGTCCGTACGTCCGCGGGTGAGGGTTCGAGTCGTACTTACACTGTTGGGGTGGGGGGTACGCTCCTTGCATACGCGGGTGAGGGTACGGGTCGTACTTACACTGTTGGGGTGGGGGGTACGCTCCTTGCATACGCGGGTGAGGGTACGGGTCGTACTTTCACTGTTGGGGTGGGGGGTACGCTCCTTGCATACGCGGGTGAGGGTACGGGTCGTACTTACACTGTTGGGGTGGGGGGTACGCTCCTTGCATACGCGGGTGAGGGTTCGAGTCGTACTTACACTGGTGTGGTGGGGGTACGGTCCGTGAGTCCAGGAGTCGTACTTACACTGGTGGGGGTGGGGGTACGGTCCGTACGTCCGCGGGTGAGGGTTCGAGTCGTACTTACACTGTTGGCATGGGGGGTACGCTCCATGCATACGCGGGTGGGGGTACGGGTCGTACTTACACTGGTGGGGGTGGGGGTACGGTCCGTACGTCCGCGGGTGAGGGTTCGAGTCGTACTTACACTGTTGGGGTGGGGGGTACGCTCCTTGCATACGCGGGTGAGGGTACGGGTCGTACTTACACTGTTGGGGTGGGGGGTACGCTCCTTGCATACGCGGGTGAGGGTACGGGTCGTACTTTCACTGTTGGGGTGGGGGGTACGCTCCTTGCATACGCGGGTGAGGGTACGGGTCGTACTTTCACTGTTGGGGTGGGGGGTACGCTCCTTGCATACGCGGGTGAGGGTACGGGTCGTACTTACACTGTTGGGGTGGGGGGTACGCTCCTTGCATACGCGGGTGAGGGTTCGAGTCGTACTTACACTGGTGTGGTGGGGGTACGGTCCGTGAGTCCAGGAGTCGTACTTACACTGGTGGGGGTGGGGGTACGGTCCGTACGTCCGTGGGTGAGGGTTCGAGTCGTACTTACACTGGTGTGGTGGTGGTACGGTCCGTGAGTCCGCGGGTGGGGGTAGGAGTCGTACTTACACTGTTGGCATGGGGGGTACGCTCCATGCATACGCGGGTGGGGGTACGGGTCGTACTTACACTGGTGGGGGTGGGGGTACGGTCCGTACGTCCGCGGGTGAGGGTTCGAGTCGTACTTACACTGTTGGCATGGGGGGTACGCTCCATGCATACGCGGGTGGGGGTACGGGTCGTACTTACACTGTTGGGGTGGGGGTACGCTCCATGCATACGCGGGTGGGGGTACGGGTCGTACTTACACTGTTGGGGTGGGGGTAGGCTCCATGCATACGCGGGTGGGGGTACGGGTCGTACTTTCACTGTTGGGGTGGGGGGTACGCTCCTTGCATACGGGGTGGGGGTAGGGTCCGTACATATCCGTCCCCACACTATGTGATGCTTGTGCGGGCCGTACCCAGGCCTTTGCCACGTGGGTACGATCCGTCCCGCCATTGTTGGGGTGACGTGTGTGTGGGCGTGGTACGACTCGTACCCACGCTCTTCAGGCGTGGGTACGGGACGTACCTGTCTGGTTGTGTTGCCGGTTCGCGTGGTGACGGACTTCCGTTGTGGCGGTCGCTGGCTTATCAGGACACGCCCCCACCCCCTTGTGGTGACCAGGGCATGGGAGTCAGGTATGTCCAGGCCATGTGTGGTGTGTGACTTATGTGGTTGTTTTGTGGCCTGCCCTGGTCGTGCCACCCCCACCCCACCCCACTTTCCCCCCTCCCTTAGTTATTCTGACCTTCTGCGGCGTCTGCGTCGTAACCTGTAGAGGAGGTGTACTGCTATGAGGGCAGGGATGACTCGTAGGTCGGGTCCATGTCTGTCCGTCGCGTACTGGTACTCCTTGATCGCGTCGTCCTGTCGCGTACGGGTCCGCCTTGATCGCGTCGTCCTGTCGCGTACGGGTCCTCCTTGGTGGCGTCGTCCTGTGTGTCCGTCACGTACTGGTCCTCCTTGTTCGCGTCGTCGTCTGTCCGTCGCGTACTGGTGGTCCTTGTTCGCGTCGTCCTGATTTCCCGGCAGTTTTTGGCTGCCGCAAAATATTCACCGTGCGGGGTGACGTCGGTGCGAATCGTGATTCCTGGTTCGTGAATGGCTGGCTGCGAGCGTCCCGACGTCAGGTCGGCGCTTTCCCGGATCGCATTGGTAGGTGTTTTTTTGTTCGGTCGGGCTTTTTTACGATTCGTACGGTAATGGTGTACCCGTGCGAATCGTAATTCCTTGTTTGTGAAAATTGACGACCGGGTACGCGTCGGGCGGAGATTGTGCTCCGTCCGACGGTTCGTACCCGGTTTTTGCCGGATCGTGATCGGCACCAATATCTTCATCTCTCAGGACATTTCCAATGCAATAAATGCTAGACATAAAGAATTTGTGGCTCTTCGACCTCAACTGAGACACCTGCACATTTGCCCTCCCGGGCAGTGAATTCATGTAAAAATACATAGTGACTGCACCTGCCTGCAAGGGGATTTGTGGGAGGTCCATAGGCCCCGCTTTCCCTCTCCAGAGGGCTGTTATCAGGAGGTGCACTCACAGTGTGTCACCTAGAAGGTGGCGCACTGCGAGTGCGCCCCCTGAGAGCTTCTTTGCCTCTGCGTCCGCGTCTGTAATTTGGCGCAGGGGCAAAGGAACTCCCTCATTTGCATAGGGCACACCCCTATGCAAATGAGGGAACATCCCCTGAAGCTAGTGTTGGTGCTTTGTGTGCGCCATCGCTAGTGGTATTAATGAAGGGGATGCACAAGCATCTGAGCCCTCTTATGTAATACCAAAGTACCCCGGTGGCACGCTAAGCGGGCGCCAAATGCCCGTTGCGCCCCAGGGGCACTTACTGCAATACGGCCCTTTACATAGAAGCGGTGGTGAGTGTGGACTTTGGTGCCATATTTTGCAACAACTGGAGAATAATACATTGGCCTGCAGAATGGATAGCATCTGCTATCGTTAAATAGTAACATTCTGAGAGGTTTTTTCAATTGTGCTGGCTCTGCGGATTTGGGGTGGTGCTTTTATCCAACAGGAAGATTTGGCCAAATGACATATCCACAGTGGCAGCCGTCAATACCCAGAGTGCAAAGTGCCCTTTTGTCCAAAGACTTCTCAATGCCTTGATCCCTATTTGCCTTGCTTCTGATGTGTACTTTACTACCAAGCATGTGCCCGTGTGAAAAATACAGCAGCTGATGCCCTGCTCATTTCAAAATGGCAAAGATCAGAGCACAGCTAGTTCAGGCAGATAAAGTAAGGACAGCATTCTAGTGCTTAATGAGTAATGAAAGCTCTTCTCTGAAACATGCAGCCATGTGTGAGCATAGAATGCTGAGGCTGCATAATCATAAAGCCACTGCAGGCCTCTTTAATAGATTTATAGCCACTCCCTGACCCTTCAGATCACTCTTGCAGCTTCCTGCTTTCTTCCTTTGTGACGCTTTTCTGTCTTTGACTTCATTCTCTTTCCTATTAGCGTGTTTTTCCCTCTGTTGCTCGCTGTAACTGTCTGATGCAAAAAAATAAGTGCCGACCCCCAAAACTATGTAACATTGCCTTCCATCGGCAACCACAAACTCAAATTCAGCACTGACTTGGCATGCGTATGCAGCAGCATGGCAGGCCTGTGGTGCGATGTTTGATGCAAGCAGCAGGGGGAACAGTTTAGTACAGTGGGGGTCCTACAGTTCATGGCAAAAGAGAGAAAACACAAGTGTGTGATGCTGATTAGGAAGCTATTATCTGCAATTGTCTCCTTTGCAGGCCTCGGAGGAGTAACAGACCTAAGAAAGGATTTTCAAGTGAAGAATGACCTAAAAGCATGGGAATGCCTCACCCAGTAATGCGGTACACTAGAAGTCCAATTGATGTATCCAAGCTCTGAGATATGACGGGTATATTACTAAACATATATTACTTCCAATATGAGACCTTGCTATTCAGGCTAGCATACTAGCTTGCCTTTTTCGGCACCTTTATTATATCTAAATTGGTCATATTCTCCCATTTTGATGTGTTCTCAGGAGTCGGCATCTGTGACATAATCCTTGTAGCTGAGAAACCCTGAAAGTGAGACTAAGGGGATCAAAAACTGATCAGCCGCTGTCAGGACCTACTCGTACAGGGCATCTTAGGATAGGGAGACTATGAAGAAGGAATTTCCCTACACGTCGATGACATACTGTTATATACCGTTCAGTTCCAACTGACGGTTGACAGGCTGCTGCACATCTTCCAGCTATTTGGCAGCTATTTTGGATTTCAAATTAATTGGCATAAGTCCCTAATCTTTCCCCTTACTGAGGATATTCCCGCTCTGTTGTCAAAGTGTACAGCCCTGTCTGTGAAAGATGGATGCAAATATTTAGGCATCCATATAAGGAGGAATGCTGACAAATTCCTGGCTAAGAATTTACTCCAGCTGCTGGAAGAACTGTGGAACGATGTGGCCCACTGGAAGAAACTCCAAGCATCCCTGGTGGGTAGAGCTGTCCTCTTTAAGATGATGGCCCTTCAGCAATTTCTCTATATTATGCAGCACACCCCCTACAAAATACCATTAAACATTTTCCAGAAGGTTGACAGTGAACTGTGCAAACTCCTATGGCATGGGGGTAGTTCAAGAATAGCACCACGTAAGCTCCAAAGGGGAGTATTTGAGGGGGACCTAGCAGTCCCGGATGTACGGAAATATTATTGGGCAGCCTAATTCATTACAATCAATGATTGAGT
Organism: Triturus cristatus; assembly: GCF_964204655.1. Lineage (NCBI taxonomy): Eukaryota > Metazoa > Chordata > Amphibia > Caudata > Salamandridae > Triturus > Triturus cristatus. The sequence goes on along the minus strand of NC_140590.1, from coordinate 1,214,432,230 downwards.
GTTCACGGATAGAGACAAACCCGCATAGCAGGTGGATCAGCAGGCAATGGGAAGTCAAGGCTACCCAGCAGTATTATACCGAAAGAGGCAGGAAGGAAAGCTACCACCCACACCCAAGCATGGCATGAAGCCTCTAGATTTTTGGTAATGGAAGGCAGGCTAACAGAAAGAACCCTGCTATGCAACAGTGATCTGCTGCGGGAGGTAGGGAACTTGAAGGGTTTCCACAAGTCGGGGCGCCTGGGCATTGACTATTTTGGGTATATGTGGAGAGGCCAGGTACTGATTACATTTGAAGCCCTGCGGGCAGACTATCAAATGACAGACAATGCGAGGTTCTGATACCTGAACTTGGGGCAAGCGCTACGGCAACATGTCTTGGAAGGGGAGCAACTGTCAGAATACACGCCCTTAGAGGACATGCTACTGCTACATTCTATTATACACAAAGCCACCTTCCTAACCTGTAGGAAGCTCATGAACAACTCTCCAGACACTTTGAGAATCCTGAGGGAAGCATTGCTGACAGACTTGGGGCTACTGGAAGAAGATGACTGGGTGGAGGCAATACAGAGCCCTACAAAAGTAGCTATTTGTGTCCGCTTCTGTCTGATGCAACTGAGGATCCTGCACAGATCCTATTCCTCCAAAACACTCTTGCACCAGCTTGGGAGATGCGGTGCAATAGGCTCTTTTTTATCATACTATGGGTCTGTTCAAAATTCAACAATACTTTGGGGAGGTGGTACAGATCATGGCCAGAGTCATGGGCCTAGATGTCCCACTGGAGGTGCTGTGGCATATCCTGTGTGCGATGGGGAAGGAGATGTGGCCCAAATTCCACAAGATGTGGCTGATGTTGGTGGCTCTATTGGCAAAAACAAACATAGCAAGGGTTTGGGAAGCAGATCGTCCTCCAAGGGTGGCAGCCTGGGAAGCGGACCTGGATTGGTGTCAACAAGCTGAGAAGGTGATCTATCAGAGTCGAGGATGGCCGAGACAATGGGAAACAGTTTGGGGCATTTCGGGGGCGTGTGAAGGTCAATAAAGGGGTACCATGGAAGGATCAAGGCCAGGTTAATGAAGGGGCTTGAAAGGTGTTTTGAACTGTGCTACGCAGGTCCTGTTGTAAACTGGTATGCCACTGATGATTATTCAACGTTAATGGACACTGAAAAAGTGCTATGCTTTTACCTTTTTTTTTTATTTAAACTTTATTTTCCAAGTTTTACATATAGAAACCAAATGTATGCAATGGTAAACCGTTGTATATGTATCATATCAATAGACAGCAGAATTTAACAGTTAAGTACAGCAATGTGAACATATCCGTAGGTATGCAAATATCAACATTATACATTCCCAAAATGCAGTTACCCTCTTTTGGTCCCAGCATCTTGTTACAACCATGGCGCAGGAATGTTTCATTGTCTGAATTTGTGTGATTTCTGATATGTGCTAGTCGATGAAGGGTGTCAACATACCTAGGAGTTGATGCCCTGTGTGGAGCAGCAGATATCTGTGGGACGGTTCCCATCAACCCACACCTTCCTGAACAATGCCATTTTCTAATTGTGAATTGGGCAACTGTCTCAATGCGGCTACATAAGCCCGGTATGGGCCCCATATGTCTTTAGGGCGAGATGAGCTAGGCACAATGCTGGCGTAAAGTTCGCTATTCACATTGCAGTACACTAAACTGCGCAACCATCCCATGCAGCGTGGGAGTGGCCCTGCGTCCCCACAGTTAAGCTATTTACCTTTTGGCCAGTAATAATCCAAGAGATGCAAATCTTCTCACTTTTTTAGGAAAGTTGACCGTGTAGCCCAGTAGTGCCAATTCCGGTGTGGGAATCAGTGTGAGATTAATCATGTGACCGAGTGTGGTATGTATCTGCTACCAATATGATTGTAATTTAGGGCAGGTCCATGTGAGGTGCGCAAGTCTGCATGGGGTGCAGAACATTTCTGGCAATTGTGAGGTCAGGAAGGATCTATTCTGTGTGCCATGAGGGGAGTATAATAAATACTGTGTAGATATTTGAAATGCAGCAGTGTATGCCTGCTATTTAGGGAGACTTCCCTGGTGACTGCACAGCATTTCGTCCATTGCTCATCTGTGATGGTGTGGCCCAGATCCAGCTCCCATGTGTTGCGAATGTCTTCATCACCAACCTGTCTGGCATTAGAACATACCTTGTATAGCTTAGAGATGAGGTGTGTACCTGTCTCATTTTCAATGATCATTGTGAGTGGGGCAAAGGAGTCAGGCTCGACAGGATAGGTAGTTAGTATGGTGCATAGAGCAGAGTGGAGTTGCCCCAACACAAAGACGTCCATGAAGGTGTGTGCTTGAAACCCGGCATCCTCCGTAATTGAGAAAATATGTTTAACCGGGTAGAGGTCCCCTATTTTCTCAATGTTGAATTTGCTCAACGTGCGTTGCACCAATTTTTCCCTTGTGATTTGCAACCACGAGGGGTTGGGGAGAGGTAGGGCTGAATAGTATAGTGTGGTGGCACCCACTAGTCTCCGTAATTTATTCCATGCCCAACTGGTGGTGGAGACGGTCTGTATGTTGTGTGGATCTCTAGGAACGCCCTTCGGTAGTATGGCGGCCAGTCTATCGGGCTAGACAAAGTGTGCTTTGGGCCGCAGGAATGGGATTCTTGTGTCAAGGTGGAACCATGCATGCACGTAGCAGCATTGGGCAACTAAATAATATAGTTGAAAATCTGGAACACCATATCCCCCCCCTCATAAGGCAGGGTAAGCACCTGCCAGCAGACGCGTGCTCTTCCCCCCCACACCAGTCTGGTGAGGTGCATATGCAACGTAAAAAAAAACATATTTGTCAGGGGTAAGGGGATATTATTAAAAAGATACAAGAATTTCGGAAGCACCACCATTTTAATTATCACAACCCTGCTTGCTATTGATAGTGGCAGACGTAGCCAGCGCTCTACCAGGGCTTCTAAAGCGCAGATTGTATGCCCATAGTTTAAACTAAGGATTTGTGCAGTGTCTAGGTGGATGTGTATGCCCAAATATTTTACTGAATACGTGCACCATTCCAGGGGGAAGCCGCAATCCCATTGAACCGTGCTCGATGTTAATGGGAAAATAAAGGACTTGTGCCAATTAATGCCTAATCCTGAAAACCATCCAAATCGGAGTATTTCTCTGCTGAGTGGTTCTAGGTTCGCCTGAGGGTCCAGAACGTAGAGAATCGTGTCGTCCGCATACAATGAGACCAGTAATAGGCCAGTTTTAAATTGCAAGCCTCTGTGTAGGTGACGTTCTTGAAAATGGCGGATCAGTGGATCCATGGCCAAAATAAACAAAAGAAGAGATAGGGGACAGCCCTGCCGGGTGCCACGGGATAGTGAGAAGGGCCAAGAAAGAGTGCTGTTTAAGTCTAGCCAGTGGTTTGCAGTATAACAGTGCTGTGGTGGCTAAGAAGCCCATAGGCATGCGCATTCGGGGCATGATCAAAAGGAAGAAATGCCATTCTAAAGAGTCAAAAGCTTTTTACGCATCCAATAGGATAGCGGCAGCCGGTACCTTTGGGTTAATTCTATGTATTACAGCAAATAACGTTCTAAGATTTAAGGAGGTGGAACGATGGGGGACAAAGCCCGATTGGGCTGGGGATATGATGAACTCCATTAACTGGGACAAACGATCAGCGATAATTTTAGCCAATATTTTGTAATCTAAATTTAGTCGTGACAGGGGCCTGTATGAGCTACAAAGGGATGCGTCTTTGCCAGGTTTGGAAAGGAGGATAATGACCGCCTCTCTTAAGGTAGGGGGCAGTACCTATCTTTCAAGTGCTTCAGCATAGACCTCAATTAATTGTGGCGCTAGTAAGTCTTTATAGGCCTTATGGAAGTCTCCGGTAAAACCGTCTAACCCGGGGACTGAGGAGCCTTTGAGAGCCTCAATCGCGCCCAGTACATCGGCCGCAGATATGGGTTCAGCTAGGAAGTCTTGCATGTGTTTTTCCAAATACACCAGCGCTATTTTTGACAAATAGTCTTCCTGGGTTGTATGATTGCTCCCTAGTTTGGAGCAATAAAGGGCTGTAAAATAGTCCAAGAACTCATCGCGGATTGACGGGGTGAAAGATTGCGTTTGAGCCGTGGACGATCGGATTTCAGTAATGTAAGACCTGCTGTACGGGGGGTGGAGCATCTGCGCTAGCGTCCGTCCGGGTCACTCAGCTTCTCCATATCGTCTGGCAGACTGGTATTTGCCTAAGTATAACAGCTCCCTGTCTGCTGTCTCCCAAAATTCAACAAGTAAAGACAACCGTCTGCCCTCTGAGTCTGGGTCAGAGGCGTGCAATGTCGCGGTATCTAAAACCGCGAGTTTGCATTCAATGTGCACTAGCGTGTTACGCAAGTCTTTAATTACCCCGGCATGCTTAGCGATGCAAACACCTCTTATGTATGCCTTGAAGCCCTCCCATAAGACCGCCCATGTGTCCACGGAACCTGTGTCAATGGAAAAGTAGTCTTTGATGGCTTCGCGTACCTCCGCATTAAAGAGTTTGTCATAAAGGGCCCGACTAGGAAATCACCACTGACGCTCGAAGCCTTCAGGTCGAGGAATATTCAAGTGAAATTGTACTGGGAAGACTAGCCAGAATTCGATCCTGGTCCAAGTATTATGTTGGCCCGAATAGTGCGCCAGTTGTCTAGCAAGGAGAGCTGATCACAGAGGTCTAGCAGTGCACAATATGCATGTGGCTTAGTGTCCAGGGAAGTGGAAGTGCTATCTAAGCTTGGGTTCAGTGGTAAGTTAAAGTCCCCCCCCCAAACAGGAGATAACTAGGTTCCAACCTCGCTAGTTGTACATGTAGGGAATTAAAAAAATCAGGGATATCAGTGTTCGGGTCATATATGAAAATCAAGGCTGTGTAGTGTCCCATGAGTGTGCCTGTAACAATAATGGATCGACCCTCTGTGTCCCCTACCACTGAGCTGAGGCTGAAGGGGACCCTCTCATGTATAAGGATGGCTACGCCTCTGGCATAATTACTGTAGTTCGCAAAGTATCTATGCACTCCCCAACTTGCAGCAAAGCGAGCTGCGTGTGATTTGGGCAGATGTGTTTCCTGTAAATAAGCGATGTCTACATTGTGTCGCATTATATAGTTCACAACCTGTCATCGTTTATGGGTATCATTCAGCCCCCTCACATTCCAGGACATTAAGGACAAGATAGAGGAACCTGCGGTGTTACCTAACTGTGCCATGAGAAACGCTCAATATGCAGAACATAAGGATATAGTAAAGAAAACAGAAAAACAGCGACCATTGCGGTGCATAACTGGAAAGGATGTATGATATGAAATTTCACCCCCCCACCCGCCACCCAGCCTCACCCCAACCCAAGCGAGGCAATAACCCAACAGAACGCATAACTTGAAGTACCAATCAACTTTACATTGCAATGTAGAACCCCTAGAAGGGCACGTTCGCAAAGACATGTTCAAACCCAAGGTGTACACCTTGAGGGGTGGCAACACCACGTCAGTCAGCCAACAATTTGAAACAATACAGAGAAAGAACGTACATTATCCCAAGACCATCCTTCAATCAGGATGACGAGACAATACCGCTATATTAACCAGTACCAGAATTGGAGAATAGTTCAGCACTTGCGTCAGAGCCACTGTGCGGAGGGGAATGCCCGTGGCTCCCTGACCCTGTCCTATTGCTGTTTTGTTTGTAAGTGTGGCAGAATTCTTGCGCTTCTGTAGGAGTGTCAAAGACGCGAGCACGGCCACCAATGTCTACTCTCAACCTGGCAGGGTACAACATACCATATTTGAGACCCAGGTTCCTAAGGGTGGCCTTCACCCCATTGAATTTCCGGTGGGCATCTTGCACCATTGCTGTGAAATCAGGATAGAAGGAAAGTTTAGACCCGTGCCATATAGTGTCACCTTGTTCTCTGGCAAGGCGCGACACTGAATCCCGGTCTCGGAAATTCATGACCCGGGCAATAATGGGTCGTGGGGGACAGCCATGGTTTGGCAGAGGACCGAGGGAACGGTGTGCTTGCTCTATTGCAAATCCCTGGGTGAAGGATTCCTTACCTAAATGTCAGATAGTAGTGTCTCTACAAATATGTCTATCCTACCCGCAGTTGCAGTCTCAGGGACCTCTAAGATACAAATGTTATTGCGCTGGCTGCACGCCTCAAGGTCCTCATTCTTTATAGCTACCTCCTTAAGGATGCATTCGGTTCTCTGAAGGCATTTTAGAGACTGTGCTGTGCCATCCTCAATGTCCGAAATGCGGACCTCGGCGATTTCCAGGCATCGGTCATGCGCTTGGATTTTGGCACCATGTCTGCCAAGCTCTTGTCTAATGTGTCAAACTGCCCATCTAATGCCTTGAAGCCCGCCCTCATTTCCCAGAACATCTACGCCGATAGTGCAGGGAGGTCATCCTCGCGCTCCACGCCTTGCATACTCTGCCATTTTAGAGGCCTCTTCAGCAGTCTTGTCTGCAAGCTTTTCGAAGGGCAATGTTTTCTGTTTGGGGTCTTTGTTGCCCATGCAGCAGTGCCGCGTCGTGGTGAAGTCGCAGTCTGGCCAATATAACTATGTTGCAGTCACAACCTGGCATAGGTCCCTATAGGTAGTCGATAGTCTGCAGTGTGTCTCAGGTAGTGACAACAGCAACGGTGCAAGAGTACCAGCAAGGGAATAACACCCTAAGGGAGGTCAGGCTTGGTGTAGTAGATGACTGAGGCAGGATTCGCAGTCGAGTCTGGGTGACCCCACCGTGCCCCGCACTACAGCTCTGGGACCACCAGGATTTCGCCGTGAAAAAGGCCGCAATCCGATGGACAAGCGGCAGATGCGTAGTGCACTTATGCCTGGCGAGCAGAGGTAGCAGGTGTTGTTGAGAGGGCCAGGTGAGTCTGTTGCGATGGGTGCTTGGAGCAGCAACGTCATGGTTTGCGCTTCTCAGAGGCAAGGAACAGCAGCTGATGAAACTGGGCCTCCCACCCCTCAGGGATTCAGGCGATGGGGCAGGCACAAGCAGCGGGACAGCCCGGGAGTGGGAGAGAAGTGACAACATCACATGGCAGCCGGCCGCAATGTGCCCGAGGCCAGCAAGGAGGCAGCCCCCCACCATCCTCCACACTACCACACCCTCAAATGATCGCCAGCACGGCTCACAGAGGGGCCCTGTCGCCCACGTGGATCAGGAATGGGACTGGTGTACGCGCTTTCGAATGGGCGCGGTCTGCCGACACCGCGGCCTAGCCCAGACTTCCATGCAGTATGGGGGGAGTCGCCACCGCCACCCCGAGCCCAACACCAGCTCCGCAGTAACGGGCCCCCACTCACCGCCTGCAATACCAGGCACCGACGCATCTCTTTTTCTGTCCACAGCCGCTAGGCCTCGGGAGACGTGATCCGCCTCTCTGTGCCTTGAGCTTCCAGTCGCTTTATCACTATGACGGCGGCACCCACAGGGATCAGAATACGTCCACCTGAATCAGGATTGTTTCGCACAGGAAGCGCCGATTAGCTTTGGGTCATAGTCGGAGGGGATGTATAGGAAAATGCAGGGTATAGTTGGCTGGCCGACAGAGCTTCAACGGCAAGCGGCCATCTTGGACGCTTGCGTGGCCACGCACTCCCTATGATTTTATCTTTGTACAATCAGTTGAAATTTTACAGGTTTGAACATGTCAGTGTATGCTGAGCAACTGTTCAATAAAATGATTTTTTTTTAACTGGTGGCTGTTCCCTATTGTACCATGGCCTGTACCAAGGAATGCTTAGGTTATAGACAACAGAAAGGGCACAACAATATCCTAAAGCATCGGTATTACCACCTTTGATGAATTTTCCGAGTGCCCGGGTATGTAAGCAGGCATTGTCCTCATTGGGTGTGGACTTGATGCAGTTCACATCCCACTGTTTCAGAATTTAAGCAACAACAACGGCTGCACTATTAGGTGTGCTATGAAGGAGGTCAGGAGTTTGACATATACTTGCTTTGAGGCTTATGTCTGTCCTCACTTTGCTTGCAACACCAAGATTCCTCTCCAATGCTCATAAACATTAATTCCCCACAGTCCCACCTTTTTCAGTTTCTTGGAGCTAGTGGATTAGCAATTGATGCTGTCTTGACATATATCTATCTTTACAGCCTACCACTAAAAGTCTTATGAATGTGTGTGGTTCTCATTCATTCATTTGTAGAGCAAGTGAGAAATTCTGTGGATTCATAATGGATACCATGCAGTTGGCTGCAGTGGATTAGACATAACTGGGTAGGTTTTGTAGGCCTGCTCTTTGACCAAATTTTCTGGCATCATCAGCCTTGAATTCTGGGATGATCAAGTACCTGGATATTTTATTCATACATGCAAGGGGTGTTGACATGAGGGAAGCAAGGAGTGTGGGGTGTGATTTTTGTAGTCTTTTCACAGGTGAGAAAGACTCCCAGTAGCAAACATTTTCTGGTCTGAGATCAAACCTCGATCAGTCTGGCTCGTGTCACAGGGCTATGAAGGAATGAATCGGTCAATAAAACTAAATCAGAAGATATTTGCATGCTCATCCATGAGCACCATCAGATATAACATACTCCAGCTCAGGAGCAGGGATTTGTTTGCCACGGACCTGGCCACACTCCTCTAACAATGGCCAGGAGTTATTCATTAAAACAACCATTGGCATTATCTGAGTAGAAGTACAAACCTGGCAGGGGGAAAGGAGAGTTTGCAAGTGACATCTTTGCCCTGTGGCAGTAATTCTTTATGAAATAAATGGGCTATCTGAGACATTTTGCTACTTTGCTGGTTTGTCCCTTTCATAGGGTAATGATTGTCTGAGAACAGGGCTAGATGGGGGGAGGGGCTGACCTGCTGGTTGTCCTGGACCCTTCAGCCCTCTCCCTGAGCTACCTGGGGCTGGTAAATACTGGAGCTTTTCTTGTTGGCTGGACCATTCGCTGGTTCCCTGGTAGGGGTGGTGAGCTATAGGGTTTCCTGGTACAGTATGAATCTCAGTATTAATCATTTTTCATTTATTCCCACACTCGCCTTTTTAAATTGTGAAGCCTGTATACATTTTGATGGCATTCTTTGCAGCTGAGCCCTTGGGTGGGGAGGTAAATTGCTGGCATTAAGTGCCTGCCCCTGTAGGGGATGTGAATATGAAATTTTCTGTCTGCAATGCTACCATTGTTAGGTGCATGTTGTGTAAGTAACTGCTTTACCGTTGTTTGATATTTTATTTGACTAAATAGCTACGTCTTGGTTTTGCCACACAACTGTAGTCCGACTTTTGCACATTGTTATTTATGAATACGGGGTGGGAATTTATGGGATTCAGTGTGATTGGTGGGTTTCAGCAAGTGCCAGGCCCACAGGTTTGCTCAGAAGCCGGCGCTATCATAGGTGGGGTATCAAATACCAAGACTGTGTTGTCTGGATTCACCCTCATGCTACTTTAATTCATGAACAGGTACTTTCTGTCTCTTTGCCTCACTCTTGCAGTATCTTTTCCAACACTGCTTTCTTCCTTTGACACTGTTTTCCCATCTTTCTCTTCTTCTTTGTTACTTTTGTGTTTTTCTCACTCTTTCGATCAGTCAGTAAAGGAAAAATAAGTGCCAGACTCCAAAAATATATACTGGTGGACCACACCAGGAACCAACGGTTCAAATTAAGGGTTCACTGACCGAATATCAACACCTAAAGTACCCCCATACCACAATATCGAGTTATAAATATCAATGTCAAAAATATCGACATCCTATATTTATAATGGTAAGTACAAAAATATTGGAAAAAATATCAATGTCATTAATATAGTTGTACGAAATATCGTTATATATATATATATATATATATTCACTGAAAAAAACATAGGTTTCAGGCCTGATATAGTTAGGAATTAGCATTTTAAAAAACCTTTGAAGTTCACTGAAAAAACCATAGGTTTCAGGCCTGATATAGTTAGGAATTAGCATTTAAAAAACCTTAGAAATTCACTGAAAAAACACTAGGTTTTAGGGATGTTATAGTTAGCTGGACATTTCACTCGAACAAAACCATTGAAATGCCTCTGATATAGTTAGTTGTACTAACTACATCTCGCGTGCCCGCAATCCACTGCTGATGATGTCACATATTACATCATCCATGACATGGTCAGTGACATCACTGATGACATCTCAAATGACATCACTGATGACATCACTGTTGACATCATCCAGTGAATGTGGTTTGGTTCGTTATTTAAATATGTATTATATATATATAGCAATTTGCATTGAAGAATGAGTGGATATATAAATATAAATATCTGGATGGAGGATTTAGTAGCAGTGTGATTGACTGTTTACTTGACTGATTTATAGTGTCTCACTAAATATATTGGATAGTGACTAAACTGTGTGAATATCTGTATCACTTTGTAAGTTGTTGTGTAAACTGCTGCACCAGTTGGTTACTAGCTACGTGAAAGTCTATATTATTGATTGATTAGTTAACTGAGTATTTGTATGGGAGAGTGAATGTGTGTGTGGTTCGGTGGGGGGTGTGTAACTGCTCAAAGATGTGTGAATAGTTGATTCAGTAGGTATATGAAGTTAAAACTACATGTTATAACAGTTGTTTGGGTGAGTGAATATCTTTATGAGTGTGGTGATGAGCCAATACATGTCTCAATGGTACATGTCCAACAAACTAGGAAAATAAAAGCCAGTGTATGTGTCAGTTGTTGTATATAAATAAGTATATATATGACTCAGTGATTGTATGAGTGACTGTATGGATAACTGTATATTTGTATTAGTGTTTTTATAACACACTAAGTATGATTTATTATCTATATGAATAGATGAAGTGGTGTTTTTATAAGTGTATAGGTAAGTAAAAGTAAGTATGATCCATTGTTTGCATAAGTGATTAGGATGTGTGCTGGTGTGTAATGTCGATATAGGTGTATAAGTGATAGTGTTCTATTGATCATTGACAGCAGATCTAGGAATCACTGAGTGGGTGTTTAGAAACTTGTATTGGTGTGTCAATGGTTTTAAATCTGGCACTCTGTATTTTACAGTGAGTGATGAAAGGTTATACTAGTGTATGATGAGGTGTATCTGATTGTCACGTGGATGATGCCATCAGTGATGTCATCAGTGATGTCATTTGAGATATCATCAGTGATGTCACTGACCATGTCATGAATGATGTAATATGTGACATCATCAGCAGTGAATTGCGGGCGCGCGATATGTAGTTAGTACAACTAACTATATCTGAGGAATTTCAATGGTTTTGTTCAAGTGAAATGTCCAGCTAACTATAACACCCCTAAAACCTATTGTTTTTTCAGTAAATTTCTAAGGTTTTTTAAATGCTAATTCCTAACTATATCAGGCCTGAAACCTGTGGTTTTTTCAGTGAATTTCAATGGTTTTTTAAATGCTAATTCCTAACTATATCAGGCCTGAAACCTATGGTTTTTTCAGTGAATTTCAAAGGTTTTTCTTAATGCTAATTCCTAACTATATTAGGCCTGAAACCTATGGTTTTTTCAGTGAATTTCAAAGGTTTTGTAAATGACAATTTTTAATGTATTAATTGTTATACTGATTTTTTTGATACTGATTTAGTACATTTTTTTAACTATTTATTTTTAGATATATATTTTTTAATTACATTATAATTACATTATACATTACAATACAAAATATACTTTCTCAGAATGAATTACTTTAGTTTAAATACTTGGCAAATAGGCAACAGACTTTTAATTACAGTAGTTACAGTTTTTGCAATGGGCAACACAATTTCCATCACAAAGCAACATTGAGCTCAATGTGAATTTCTAGTTAAATGCAATTAGTTACTTTATGGATTACTTTTCTAACCACAGGACTGGATCCTAGATTCAGTCCTTGGACATCTCCTGTAAACAGTTGAGTAAAAGCGTTTTGGTTACAGTAGTAATTTTTAAGGAATATTATTGTAATTTAAAAGTTGACACTTAGAACATTTTTCACATAGAATCACCAATGTTATCCTATGGCAGAAAATTCCCTTAGCAGGTAAGTAGTGTTATCGTTACTTTTTCTTACTCAGTGGTGGATCCTGGATCCAGCACTGGCCAACCTCCTGTAAACAGTTGAAAGAATGTGTTTAAGTCATACAGACGATTTTTTAGGAATATTTTTAGTTTGTGAAAATGGACAGAAACTTTTCTGCTGAAAACCACACTATGGATTCCTATGGAAGGAAATACAAGTTACTGGTAAGTACGCTTAGAATTACTTTTCAGGGTCAGTGCTGGGCTAAAAGATGCAGCACTGGGTTCTCTCCTGATTACAGGTGAGTAAATCTGAATTCGTAGTTCGGCTGATTTTAGAGGAATATTTGTACGTTTCAAAAATGGACACTTAGAAACTTTTCTGGTGAAAACCACACAATGGATTCCTATGGAAGGAAATACAAGTTACTGGTAAGTACGCTTAGAATTACTTTTCAGAGTCAGTGCTGGGCTAAAAGATGCAGCCCTGGCTTCTCTCCTGATAACAGGTGAGTAAATCGGAATTCGTAGTTCGGCCGATTTTAGAGGAATATTTTTCCAATGGTGAAGGAAGGGGGCGGGGCCTGAGGTGACGTGTGCAAACACGCCCTGTGGCGCGTTTTAAGTTGGAGAATTAATTCCTCTTCAATCCTGAGGTCCCCTGGGGGCCAACTAGCCCACCAGGTACCTCCAGTATGCGCCAGGGAGCTGCATTGCAGAGAGGTGTTCAGAGGCCATGCCCCTTTTTACAACACTCTGCAACGCAGCTCCGTGGTGCTTACTGGAGGTACCTGGTGGGCTAGTTGGTCCCCAGGGACCCTCAGGATTGAAGAGGAATTAATTCCCCAACTTAAAATGCGCCATACGGCGTGTTTGCACACATATCACCTCAGGCCCCGCCCCCTACCTTCACCACTGTGCAAACATCCCCGTGGGGTGTGTTAATTTGGGAGATTAAGTCCCCTTGAATCCTGAGGTCCCCTGGCGGCCAACTAGCCCCCCAGGTACCTCCAGTATGTGCCAGGGAGCTGCGTTGCAGAGAGGTGTTCAGAGGCCGCACCCCTTTTTACAACACTCTGCAACGCAGCTCCGTGGTGCTTAGTGGAGGTACCTGGTGGGCTAGTTGTCCCCTAGGGGACCTCTGGATTGAAGAGGAATGAATTCCCCAACTTAAAACGCACCACAGGGCATGTTTGCACAGTATCACCTCAGGCCCCGCCCCCTACCTTCACCACTGTGCAAACGCGCCCCATGGCGCGTTTTAAGTTGGGAGATTAAGTCCCCTTGAATCCTGAGGTCCCCTGGCGGCCAACTAGCCCACCAGGTACCTCCAGTAAGCGCCAAGGAGCTGCGTTGCAGAGAGGTGTAAAAAGGGGCATGGCCTCATTACACCTCTCTGCAACACAGCCCCCTGGTGCATACTGGAGGTTCCTGGTGGGCTTGTTGGCCCCCAGGGACCCCCAGTATTCAAGGGAATTAGATCCCCCTCTGCAAACGCGCCAGGGCGTGCGTTTGCAGAGTGGTACAAGGAGGGGGCATGGCCTCCGGCCCGATCCCTTCTTTTTTTTTGGTTCTTTTTTTAGAAGTGGGGCTTTGTAGCCCCCCCTTCTTTTTCTAATTTATTGGCCCTGGGGACCCCATCCCCCAGGGCCTGCCCCCAATTTTTTTTTTTTTTTTTTAACAAAAATCGGGAAGGGGCCGTGTGGCCCCCCTCCCGAGGCCATAATTTGCCCCGGGGACCCCATCCCCCGGGGCCGTTTCTTTATTTTTATTTTGGGGAGGGGGGCCGCGTGGCCCCCCTCCTGGGCCACTTATGGCCCCGGGGACCCCATCCCCTGGGGCCTGGCCTCCATTGGGGGCCCCCAATCCCCCCACGGTCCCAGCCGGCTTCCCGCCTCCTGCGGGAGCCGGCATTGCTTTTCCACATGCTCCCCATGTGGAAAAGCAATCTGCTTTGCTTCATTGAAGCGAGAGCAGGGAAACCTGCTCTCGCTTCAATGAAGCAAAGCAGTTTGCAATGGCAGGGTGGGAGCCGCGAGGCTCCCGCCCTGCCATTGCAAACAGCAGGATGCGCGGACCCTAAGCGCATCCCGCGATTTAAAAAAATATAAAAATATATATATTTTTTGGGCCTTGGGAGTCCTTGTGGGACCCCCTGAGCAGGCCTAGGGGGTCAGGGTGTTTCTACCCTGCCCATGGGAAACAGGTCCCATGGGAAAATGCATGGGGAAAATGTGTTTTGGGATCGCCCTTTTTTCTCAGCCCCCGCTTGACGAATCACCGTGAAATTTTCAGGATAGGAGCGGTCCGGAGCTGGCCAAAAGTTTGGAAAATTTCGCGCAGATTCGTCAATCGGCACCAACGTTATTCCAAATAGAATGTTGCGGATTTCCTATGGAAAATAGGTCCTAACTATATCTACCTATTGGCGACCGCCAGTAGGTAATATATATATATATATATTACCTACTCGCGGTCGCCAGTAGGTAGTTATAGTTAGGACCTAGTTTACATATGAAGAGCGTTTTTTTCCCAATAACTTTGGCACCGCTTGACGAATCTTCTTGAAATTTTCAAAACTCATGGGGCGCTCCGGTCAGCTCCTATCCTGAAAGTTTCAGGATAATTTACCAAGCGGGGGCCGAGAAAAAAGGGGGTCCCTAAACGTGTTTTCTCCATGGTATTTTCCATAGGAAACTTTAGACACGGCTACAGCCCGAACTGCTGAACGGAATTACACCAAATTTGGCAAAAAGGTAGCCCTTGTTTCAGCAAGAACTCTTTTTCTTAGATGGTGTAAATCCGTTCAGTAGTTCTTGAGAAATTTTTTTAAAAAGAGGTCGGAAAATCAATTTCCCATAGGAAATTTTAGACACGGCTACAGCTCTCTACTACTCTTTACTACTCACTACTACTCTCTCTCTACTACTCTCTACTACTCACTCTACTACTGACTCTCTACTACTCTCTACTACACTCTCTCTACTACTCACTCTCTACTACTCACTCTACTACTCTCTACTACTCACTCTCTACTACTCTCTACTACTCACTCTCCACTACTCACTCTCTACTACTCGCTCTCAACTACTCTCTACTACTCACTCTACAACTCACTCTCTACTACTCTCTACTACTCACTCTCTACTACACATTCTCTACTACTCTCTACTACTCACTCTACTACTCACTCTCTACTTCTCTCTACTACTCACTCTCTACTACACATTCTCTACTACTCACTCTCCACTACTCACTCTCTGCTACTCGCTCTCTACTATTCTCTACTACTCACTCTAGTACTCACTCTATACTACACTACTACTCACTCTCTACTACTCTCTAGTACTCACTTTACTACACACTCACTACTACTTGCTCTCTACTACTCACTCTACTACTCACTCTACTGCTCACTCTCTACTACTCTCTACTACTCACTCTCTACTACACATTCCCTACTACTCACTCTCCACTACTCTCTCTGCTACTCGCTCTCAACTATTGTCTACTACTCACTCTAGTACTCTCTCTATACTACGCTACTACTCACTCTCTACTACTCTCTAGTACTCACCTTACTATACACTCACTACTACTTGCTCTCTACTACTCACTCTACTACTCACTCTGCTACTCACTCTCTACTACTCTCTACTACTCACTCTCTACTTCTCCACCACTCTCTACTACTCACTCTCTACTACTCACTCTCTACTACTCTCTCTCTACTACACACTCTCTACTACTCACTCTCTACTACTCTCTCTCTACTACTCTCTACTACTCACTCTCTACTACTCACTCTCTACTACTCTCTACTGCTCACTCTCTACTACTCTCTCTCTACTACTCTCTACTACTCATTCTCTACTACTCTCTCTCTCTCTGCTACTCCCTCTCTGCTACTCACTCTCCACTACTCACCCTCTACTACTCTCTACTATTCACTCTCTACTACTCACTCTCTACTACTCCCTATTACTCTCTCTCTACTACTCACTCTCCACTACTCACTCTCTACTACTCTCTACTACTCACTTTCTACTACTCTCTCTCTACTACTCACTCTCTACTACACACTCTCTACTACTCTCTACTACTCATTCTCTACTACTCTATACTACTCACTCTACTACTCACTCTACTACTCACTTTCTACTATTCTCTACTACTCTCTACTACTCACTCTCTACTACTCTCTACTACTCACTCTACTACTCACTCTCTACTACTCTCTACTACTCACTCTCTATTACCCACTTTCTACTACTCTGTACTACTCACTCTCTACTACTCTCTACTACTCACTCTCTACTACTCACTCTATTACTCTCCTACTCACTCTGCTACTCTCTCTACTACTCTACTACTCACTCTCTACTTTCTATTACTCATCCTATACTCTCTCCCTCTCTCAACCTCTCTCTCTACTACTCTCTACCTCTCTACCTCTACCTCTCTACCTCTACCTCTCTACCTCTACAGCTCTACCTCTCTCTACCTCTCTCTACACGCACACATATGCACATATATATATATGCATATTCATTTATGTATATGTATGTGTATATATATACATACATATATAAACATATATATATTCTGCATATCTATATAAATACAAATATAAATGCATGCATGCATATACATATCTGCACGTTCTGTACATGAAAGTTTGAAAAACACTAATAAAAGCAAAGCTAAAAAACCACCTAATTACAAACTGAATTGCTTTAACTTAAACGAGGACGAGACCTATTGCATTTTCAATGCTTATTTACTTTGGTTCCATCAAGAAAGCATTCAGATGTGTCACACATTTGCCATAAATTCTGAATGGTAGCACTCTAGTTACTCATTAGATCACTGTAGTAAAGCTACTGCTCACCAGGGAAGTCTGCTGCTGGTATTCAAAGTGCATGTTTCAGTCTGCATGTCAGAATTTTTTAATGAAATAGAAGAGGATTTGAGAAGTCAAAATGTGCCCTCATTTTTCTTTCTGCAGCACTAACCATAATTTCTATGGCAAAATGAACCCCCTCATTTTGTTCCTTTGCAAATTAAATGTTTTAAGTGTTACCACTTTATTCCAATCACGATGGCTTCAGGTGTGCCATACTTTTGTCATAAGTAAGACTGTTAGCGCTCTAGTTGTTCTTTAAAACACTCTGGGGCCTTCTGTCATTGGGCTACACTTGGGCTACATCTGAGTGATATTTGTGCAACATTTGGGATCTTTTGTCTCTGGTGGCCATCTTGAGAGACTTATTTGTTATGAAGTTTCCTAATTTCCTCATTTACTACAGTCTCCTCAGTAGGAATACTTTCAGTTTTTTACTTTGATTCCATCAAGAAGGCATTCAGATGTGTCACACATTTGCCATAAATTCAGAATGTTAGCACTCTAGTTGCTCATTAAATCACTGTAGTAAAGCTACTGCTCACCAGGGAAGTCTTCTGCTGGTATTGAAAGTGCATGTTTTAGTCAGCATGTCAGAATTTGTTAATGAAATAGAAGAGGATTTGAGAAGTCACTCAAAATGTGCCCTAATTTTTCTTCCTGTAGCACTAATCATACTTTCTATGGCAAAATGAACCCCCTCATTTTGTTCCTTTGCAAATTAAATGTTTTAAGTGTTACCACTTTATTCCAATCACGATGGCTTCAGGTGTGCCATACGTTTATCATAAGTAGGACTGTTAGCGCTCTAGTTGTTCTTTGGAACACTCTGGGAAAAACACAAAGGAATCAACTGACAGTCTCTGCCCTTGTTGGATGTACATGTTTTACTGAGAATGTCAGACTTCATTCTCACATGACTGAGAAAGATAATGTGAATTTACAGAAAATATGCACTCAGTTTAGCTTATAGATCACCTTCCAAACCTCTGTGGGAAAAGTATGAGAAAATAGTTTTCTCTCAGACATGATTCATGATATCCCAGAAGAAGGTTTTTTCACATGGTAAAATCACCTTAGAACATACCACAATTCCTAAAATTAGTATGGTACCATCAACAAATGATTTATAATGTAACTAAAGTCTTAAAACCTTCTATTAACTGCAATGCTTTTTAATGAGGTGATATCATGTATATTGGTCCCAAGATGGCTGCCAACACTTCTTGGATGAAGTGCTGACAGCCAATCAGATCTCACGATGAGATGTGTGGTTAGGATCTGCCCGGATATATATGTGATTTTACATTTGATTTTCTCAGGAACTACTGAACGGATTTCCACCATTTAAGCAAAAGGCTCGACTTTGAACCAAGGTCTACCTTTCTGCCAAATTTTGTGTAATTCCGTTCAGCAGTTCCGGCTGTAGCTGCGGCTAAAGGTCCTATGGGAAATTGCATGGGGAAAACACGTTTTGGGACCCCCTTTTTTCTCAGCCCCCGCTACACGAATCATCCCGAGACTTTCAGGATAGGAGTGGACCGGAGCTGGCCAAAGGTTTTGAAAATTCCGTGAAGATTCGGCAACGGGCGCCAAAGTTATTCCAAATAGAAAGTTGCGGATTTCCTATGGAAAATAGGTCCTAACTATAACTACCTACTGGCAACTGCCAGTAGGTAATACATATATATATATATTCACTGAAAAAACCATAGGTTTCACACACGTTATAGTTAGCTGGACATTTCACTCGTACAAAACCATTGAAATTCCCCCGTTATAGTTAGTTCAGCTAACTATAACTCGCACGCCCGCAATCCACTGCTGATGATGTCACATATTACATCACTCATGACATGGTCAGTGACATCACTGATGACATCACTGATGACATCTCAAATGACATCACTGATGACATCACTGATGAAGTCATATATGTGATAAATTAGCACACCTTCTCCCACCCTAATATACATTTTGATACACCAACTCAAAATTTCAGACGGCCATTTTGAAAACCATAGATACTCCAATACCAATAACTACATACCCACTCATTGACTCTTAGATCTACATGCACCTCCACTCACTCACCTGTACAGTCACTCATACTTAAAGTCACTCCATACAAGACTATCATATGCATTTATACACATATTTAGACACTCATCCATTGAGGTACTGACACACCTAGTCAGTTGTGCAAATAAATAAACACAGTCCAATTGACTCACCTATACAGTTAAACACACTCAAGTTCACTTACTCATAAAAATACTAAAAAAATGTGACACTCTTATTCAATTTTATGTACAAGCATACACTCATCCATACAGCCAGTCCCGCAATCACACACTCTCACATATAGATAGCTATATACTCTTATACACATATACACTGTGTTTCATATATGTAGTTACTGTCACATGTACAACTGAGATATACATTCAATCACTAACACACCCTTACATATACTCACACACCTATACAGTCCATCACAGTTGCACTCTTAAAACCATGCACCCATAGAATCACCCACTCACACATCTATGCACAGAGTCACACACACCTCACCCACTCATACACTCAGGCACCCATACAGATACTCAGACAACCAATCAATAACCCATATAGACACTCATATAGCTATTCACAAAACCATGCAGCCACTTATACACCAACACACAGACACATACAGACATTCACACAGTTTAGTCACTAGTCTGCAGTAAGATACATTTAATGACTCACTTATAGAGTTAGTTACGCACCTAGAAAATCATCCATTCACTCACTTTTACACCCACTCATTCTTCAACAGGCCTTTCCCTATATATATTAAACATATTAAAACTGTTCAGAAACACATACTCAATGGATGATGTCATCAGTGATGTCATTTGAGATGTCATCAGTGATGTCATCAGTGATGTCACTGACCATGTCATGAGTGATGTAATATGTGACATCATCAGTAGTGGATTGCTGGCGCTCGAGTTATAGTTAGCTGAACTAACTATATCGGGGGAATTTCAATGGTTTTGTACGAGTGAAATGTCCAGCTAACTATAACGTGTGTGAAACCTATGGTTTTTTCAGTGAATTTGCAAGGTTTTTTTAATGCTAATTCCTAACTATAACGTGTGTGAAAACTATGTTTTTTTCAGTGAATTTGCAAGGTTTTTTAAATGCTAATTTCTAACTATAACGTATGTAAAACCTATGGTTTTTTCAGTGAATTTCAAAGGTTTTTTAAATGCTAATTTATGAATGTATTATTATATTTTTTAAATATTTATTTTACAATAAGCTACCTATGTATATAGTTGTAGATTGGCTGTATCCTGTAATATGGAATGGCTCAGCTTTTTTTTTTTATTTTGGATAAAGTTGAACAGCATAGTTAATATCTTCTATAAACTTATAAACACTTTAATTTTTTCTTTTTTGTTTTTTTAAGGGTTTTTGACCGTGCGCGCACCGTGCGCGCACCGTGCTTGCACCGTCATCGTGCGCGCTCGGTGTGCGCACTGTGTGCGCATGCGTACGTGCTCCACGTATGCATGCGTACGTCGTGTGTGCTCCACGCGCGAGTGCTCTCCGCGCGCATGCGCGCGTGCTCCATATGCACATGTGCTCGTGCTCCGTACGCGTGTGCTCTGTACGCGCATGCGCACGTGCTCCGTGCGTGCTCCGTTCACGCACGGAGCGCGCACGACAAGTCATGTGATTAAGAAACAACACTTTTCATTGGTTCATAGTAGTTTCAGTTCCAGATTCTTCCAACACCACACCCACTCCCCTCATTATTACTTCTGATTCCCTTGGAGAAGAAGCTGAACTGTTTTTGTGATACAATGGCAGAGCAGCAGCCATCTTCTAGGAGTGAGCAGAAGACTCTTGTGCCACAGAGGCAGAGGAAACAGACTCTTTTATATGGCAATTTTTCACTTTTCCTGAGGGGCAGAAGAAGGTGAATGCTCCCAAAGTCACCTGCACTATTTGTGGAACGACCTTATCTAGAGGAAATCCTAACAAGAAATACTCTTTTAGTATTTACACTATGTTAAGGCACGTTGAAGGAGTACATCCTGTGGCTTTTGCTCGAGCTGCTAGAGAAAACCCTCCAGCAGCTCAGCCGAGCACATCATTGGCAGCTCAGCTGAGCACTTCATCTGCGGCGGCAGCTTCACCTACTTCTGTCCCTGTGGATATACGCCCTGTTTTTGAGAGGGTGCATATACGGTGCAATGACTGCAATGCTCTTCTCTCTGTTGGTGACACCAGCATTAACCTGATAGAGAGGAAGATAGAGCAGCACTCATGCTCCCCGCCATAATTTTTTAAATTTTTTAATTTTTTTGTTCCTCTGTTTCTCCATTAACACAAGGGCTCTTTTTAGAGCCACCTAATATCTAAACACTAAAACTTGATTTTTAATTCTATTTTACGAATGTTTTGCCGCCGTGCGCGCACGGTGCGCGCACGGTGCGATTTTTTTGTCAAAAAATGAAACTTTTTTTCACCTTTTGGGATCCTTCAGGGACCCCCTGACAAAGGCTAGGGGGTCAGGAACTCTCTACCCTGCCCCCTTTTCACGTTCTCCAAGTTTCTTTTAAATGGAGACACACATTTCTATTGGTTGCAAATTTAAACCCTTTCCAAATGATTCCTACCCCTAACATGACTTCTGCCTGCTAGCATAGCAACAGATCATGGAAAACTGGTGTGACCAGAGAGGTCAGAACTTCAGCACACAATGGGGCAGATTTACAAGCCCCTTGAGCCACTTTTGCGTCACTTTTAACATGGAAAAAGTGACGCAAAAATGGCTCAAGGGGCTTGTAAATCTGCCCCAATGTTTCTAATCCAAAGAGCAAGATTGCTTGACTTTTCAAACCTAACAGCAAATCCAAAGTAATGTTCAGTGGGAACACATTTTTCTGAATCAATACAAAACATGCTTTTAATAATGTAAACATATAGCCTAGTTTTTAGTGTTGAGTGGTCTGAAACAGCCAATGAGTTCTTTTTATTAAAAAAAAAGTATGTAAGCCTCCATTTTACAACTATCTTTCCTTTCATATTGACATTCTACTGAAAGACACCTTCTGAGTGTATCCAGGTCACCTCCACACTCCCTGAAGTAGACTGCTGTTCTGCCATTTTCAAGTAAAATTGATACCTTTTCAGCTCCTTGTCCCAGGAAATAAGAAGAAATAGTGAGGGGAGTGGCAAGGCATTTATAGAGGAGACGGTGTACATTTCACAGATGAAGGGAACAGAGTCCAACCAATATTGTCCGCAGATTGACAAAGCAAGAAAGCATGTCAATAAGTCTGTTTCTGCTTTCCTCAGAGACTATGGTATGGGTTCTATATACCACAACAACTTGCGTTACAACATGCAAGACATTTATAGAGGAGACGGTGTACATTTCACAGATGAAGGGAACAGAGTCTTCCTCTTCCTCTTGAACTTTAGACTCTGCATCGGTACTTACTTATAGGTACCCTAAAACTCTCAATTAACATAACGGCTCATTTTATAGCCAACCAACATCAAAACACTTAAATTTGATTTTTAATTCTATTTTTTTTTACGGGTATGAGGATTAGAAAAGGGGGTAAGGGAAAGTGAGAAATGGAGAGTGAGGGGATGGAGGGATTTAGGAAACTGGAGTGAGAGAAAGGGAGTCAGGATGTCAATGAGCAAAGCAGAGTGAGGGAGATTGAGGGAAAGAATGCAAAAAGGTGAAGGGGTGTGAGATACAGACAGGAGGAAGTGAAGTAGGAGAATAGGAGTGACTATGAGTAAAGGATAGTGACAGTTAGGGAAGGTGAGGGAAGGAGAACGACGGAGAAGGTTAAAAAATTAACATAGATGGAGAATGAGTGATGGAGAGAGGAGGAGTGGTAGAAACAGAGGGGCAGATTTATAACAAACTAACGCAGCACGGTGCAGCAAGTAGTTTTGCTGCGCCGTGCTGCGTTAGTTTCGAAGCACAGAGATGCAACATATTTACAAGAATATGTTGCATCTCTATGCTTCCCCTGCGCTGGCGCACAAACTGCAGCTATGCGCCGGCGCAGGCTCCCTTGCACCATGGTGCAAGGATGCCTGCATGGTGGGGGGATTGTTCTTGTGCAGGAAGGGACACCTTCCTGCACAAAAACAATCACAAGAGGCTTTTTTCTCTCTCAATGCGTGCTGTAGCATGCAGCACGCACTGAAAGAGGAAAAAATGAGGAGAAATGAAAACATTTCTCCTTGTTGTGCCTTGCAACGCCACCTCTAGGGTGGCGTAGCATTCACACACATCTCCAGAGTTACGATTTCTCGTAAATCAGGAGATGTGTGTAGTTCTATGAGTGTTGCGTGGGAACACCCACAACAACACCCATAGAATGCCCCTTCAACGCACAGTGCTGCGTGTGAAGTGGCTGTATTTACGAGGAGAGGAAAAGTCACGCAGAGTGGCTTTTCCTCTCCTTGTAAATATGGAGGAGTCCCCTGCGCCACCAGTACGTCATGAAAAGTGATGTAGTGGTGGCGCAGAGGCTTGTAAATCTGCCCCAAAGATGTTAAGGAAATTAAGGGTAAAACAGACAAAGGGAGAGAGACAGAAACAGACACAGAGAGCAAGGAACTGAGAAGGAGTAAGGCAGTTAGAATGACTGAGACATATGGAGACAGGGAGAGAAACATGGTTGAAAAAATAGTGATGGAGGCAGTAAACCTAGGGGAGTAGTAGAGAAGGAGTGAGGGAGTTACGAAACAGCAGTAAAGCAAGAAGAGAGAGGGAAGAGGAATGAGAAAAGCAGAGCGAGGAGAGGTGAAGAAAAGGGAGCATGAAAGTGAAGGAGTGATAAATACAGATATTTTAAACTTACCTGACCAACAAAATAACTTAATTAGAAATAAATGTTTTTTTTTAATTGCAAGAAAAATGGATTCAATTTCCTAAATTTTCTTTCAAGATCTGAAAAAAAAGAAAAAAAGTATTAATATTCAACAATACATTTTATTAAACAGTACATGTATTTTCATATTTAACAAAGTAATTTTTTGCCCTTTTTTTGCTGTTTTCAGAATGTATTGAATTTCAATGAAAATAGTGATATCAATTGTATTCATCATTTAACAGCAGACAAAAAAATAAACAATCTGAAAGATTGTTTAAAAAAGCCCTGAATGTTTCCTCACTAAAACATACCTTGATAGAAATGTCACATATATATTAAAAATATCTTCTAAGAACAATAACAATTTGCAATAAATAACGTCTGTAAACCTTGTTGCTTAAGCACATACACCAAAATAATATCTGTCAAAGAAGTCTACAATAGAAATATTTACCTTTCCATGAGGCAAAATGGTAATTTTGTAATCCTTTTTAAGTGAAATATCCAATGTTAATCCTATAAAATTGAAATAATGGTTTCTTCAGATGCTGCAATTTGTATCTAAAATTTTGGTTTTAGAAAAATTAAGTAACAATTTGGTCATTCTGCAGGCAAACGTTGCTTGAAAATCAATTGAGAATCATTACACAGTGTCCAGCCTTTTTCACATTTTAGATAAACTGTGTAATGACCAGAAGTTATACAAGGTCCATCATGGAATATTATTGCAACTGCAACAAAATGCTTTCCTGATATTGATAATTGATTTCCTACAAACTTCTTTATTAAAGTGTCCAATTTTGTTCCATCAGCTCTACAACGTTGTATCATTAAAATTACATACTGTCCATATTTCTTTAAAAATAACGTTGACAACATTTCTGATTTACATTGAGAACATTCCATGTTGTGATTTGCATCTTTTACTAATTTACTAAAAGTCACTGATTTACTCTCTGGTAATGTTAAATGTATGAACCTTTCAGAATCAACATTACTGCTGCATGTGTTCAAACAATTTTCACAACAATGTTCCCATTTATAAGAGAGACCAAATATATTTTCTATTTCTATCCCTTCATCTTCCAGTACCATAAGCATATACATTAAGAATTCCTGTGCATCTTGCTGGCCATTTTGTGTAAACTGTGTACATCCAGAACATACATCTAAAAGATTTCTAACATCAGAAGCACTTTCTATTTTAGTTTTATCATTACTCAGCTTCTCATAAAGGTAACTCAGCAGAGAACAGAATCTTTTTTCATGATTTAGTATTATCTGCTCTTGCAAACTTTCAAGATAAAATACAACATTCAGCACTACATTAGCGTAGCAATTGACACCAGAGCTATTTTCAAAATGACAACCGACAACCTCTTCAACATTGTCCTTTTTCTTTTTGCTTGCAATCACATCACTCTCTATTTGTTTACTCTTCTGTACATCCTCATTACAGATATTCTCAATTCTCCATTTCTGACAAACAACACGTTTTTCAAACACAGGATACTGACCTAAATGAGGAGCATAGCTTCTTCTTAATCATTTATACTCCTTTAAACAGTTTGCATCAGCACTAACTTTTGAGTCATCAAAGTCTATCATGAATAAACCAGATATTTTTTTCACTCGTGACAAAGCAACATATGCCATACCTTCTTTAAACACACTAGATCCAATGTTTACAAAAGCACTATCTACAGCTAATCCTTGAGATTTGTGAATAGTTACAGCATATGCTAGAGAAAACGGAAACTGCTTCCTACGTACATATAAGTCTTTCACAAGCAAAAAACGAACTGAACAACGACTAATGTCTTTAACCTCTTCAATCTGATCAAATTTTATTTTTAAAAATTCAATTCCATCTTTTTTCTGGTAATTCACAAAACCCACAACTTTACCCATAGCTCCATTCACTAAACCTTTTTCTACATCCAAATTACGTCTTAAAATTACTCGACAGTTCATACATACATAAAGATTCTTTTCTAAACCAGTTGCTTTCGATATGTTTTTCTCTGGAGAATCCAATTTAGTTGTCAATTTGCCTGTCAATATAATAGTTATTCCTTCATGTTGTATTTTATCCACAGCTTCCAGTTTTATAATCTCTTCATTTTCCAATTTCAAAAGTTCTTGATTGAATATAGAGCATTCATGTAGTGTTGGCATTAAGCAGATTACAGTATTTTTTTCAGCAATTTTCTTGTATATTTTCTCTGGAACTAATTGTTCTGTTGGAAACAAATTACATAGCAATCGACTCTGTAAAGCTTTTCTGCCATGTTCTGTGAGTAGTCCAATTCTGATATCTTTGAGAATACTTGCATAATCCTCATCATTTGCTTGCCTCATATTGGTAATGAGTTCTTTATACTCAAAGTATGTCCAAATATTCACATTACCTATACTTCCTAACGACTTTTTTGTGTCTTCATGTGTAAGAGTATGGAATACTGGTTGTCCTTTAACTGGAGTGAGCTGCAAAAGATCCCCAAAAACTATAACATGTTTTCCTCCAAATAACACGTCATAGTCTGTCTTTAGAATTTGCTGCATTCTTAAATTTAAGTATGATACCATGCTTACCTCATCAATAATGAGTACTTTCATTTTCTTCAATACTCTTGAAACTTCAAAACATGCTTCTCCTGTTAGCTTGTGGTATTGTATTTTGTTCTCATGCTCTACTGGTAACATTAGCAAACAATGTAAGGTAACTCCTTTTATGTTATACGCTGCTAACCCAGTTGGAGCAGTAACAACACAAGACAAAGTTGAATCTGTTTTGTTCTGTAGGTAGCTTCTAATTACTTTAATTAAGAAACTTTTTCCAGTTCCAGCTTGTCCACTCATATACATTCTGATTGGTTCAAATGATGTGCATGAGCACTCTTTATTTTCATGTAGTAATCCGTGATCAATTTTTTTCTGACTTCCTCATAAATTTGTTATTGTTCATCATTCAGTTGTTGTTCCAAATTTGGTAAGTTATTAAATCTTCCTGAGCTTGATTCATAGCTGTTTCCACTTCAGTCATGGCTATTGCAGCTTCATTTTCTACGATTGGTTGTCCTAGAGGATCTTGACTGAACGTCCCAGAACTTTGACTGTCTTGAGAACTGTCTCTAGCTACTTCAGCTGCAATTGTTGCTTCTTGTTCAATTTCTTCATTTAACATTTGTACATAAGTTGTGAAAGTACTGCATTCTATGCTATCTTTGCATGCATTAAAGGAATCTTCATAGCTTTGAAAATCTCCAAGTAATTCATCCTCTGAACGCCATGGTTTAAACAGCTGTAAAAGTGCTAAGTAGTAAAATTCCTTTTTGTCAGTAGTGTCGCAACTCAGCTTCCTGTGATTAATCAAACTTCCTTTTATTTGTTTCACCAAACATCCTTCCTCACCAATGACTTTATATTTTCCATTGTTGATGTCTTCTGTGGCATTCCGTTTAAAAATGTAGTTCTGCAGCACTTCATAGAGACACATGTTCTCAAGATGATGACTTCTTTGTGGGTAATATGTGTCCAACATGTTTGTTCTTAAAATGTCTGTACTTTCTGGTTCGTACTCTTCTAAATATTCAATTTCTCGAATAGATTTCAGTACCCAATTTCACATTCCTGCAAGGCCTAAACTTACCCAAATTATTCTTCTGGATTTGGAGTACAGACTTGCAGATGATAACCTATCTGAACATTCGTATGACCCAATTTCTCGATGCGATAACATCTTTAAACTGAAACTGTATAGCTTTTTACTGACAGTCTTTTCGTGAGAAATCTCTTCCCACGTTTCTTTCAATTCCGGTTTCTCAGATTTAGTGATGTAAGATGTGACATACCGAGCAACAGCAATAGAATTGTCAGCTACATATTGAATATCCATGTTAGCATTCCACATGGATAAAATGACTGGGTTGTAGTCATTTATGTATTTCGACTCTTCTTTTCATCTTAGGTTGTAGGTATTTTTCAGCGATTTTCTTGTAATAGTATGTCGCACAGCTGACATAAAACTGTTTACTCTTCCTCTTGAAAGAACAGGTCATGGAAATCTAAATCGACATTTTGTGTAGAATTTATCTTTACTCATGTACTTTCGTCGACAGTATTTTCCACACCGATGACTATGAAAATGTAAAACTTGCTCTTTTAAGTTTTTTTCTTCTGTGCTTTTAGGTATAGCACATGTTGCATATTCTTCAATGAAAGATAAAACTGCTTCATCAGCATCTGTTCCAAATTTTGGGGCATCCTTGATCCACAAAAGCATATGAATATGAGGAGCACCTCTTGCTTGGTACTCTTTTCTCCAAAAGAAATCCACAACTTCTCCAAGAGGTGGATTTTTTTTATTGCAGATGAAGGACATCATAGCCTCAAATCTATGACTGAAATATCGGCAAACATTAACCGGATCCAATGAGCACAATTCTCCTGCTGTCTTGTATTGGATGTTTTCAATGTTTGAATTTGCCTCTCAAAGAAAATCCAGTAAATCATCCCAAGCGTACTCAGCATAGCTTAGGGTAAGGAACCATGTAGGAGTTCCTAAATTCCGTAACATACATTTCAATTCTCCATGGCGTCGGTACCAATATTCATTAGTCCCACGCTGACAAGCCATCAGATTAATCAATTGAGATTCCAAATGATGATCTCGCTGTTGCACTTTGTTGATAAAATCCTTTGCAGACACATTATGTAGATGTACTCCAGTTTTTAAAATGTGATTTACTGCATAAGATAGTGCAGACAAGTCACTTTCAAATAAAAGATGGAACAAATAAGGAATACTTTGACGAAATCTTGGATCTTCTGCATATAATCTTGTAGTCCGATACTCAGAAGCAGGAATCTGTACTGGACGTTCATCATATCGTCCACCGTCTCCTGTAGAAAACACCTGGGGAAAACAACGAGCTTCCAAGCTCTCCTCCCATACACTTACGGGAGTTCCTTTTGCTTTTTTCATCTGAAACAGATCAATATCGTTTCCCATAACTTCTTTAGAATGAAGAGGATGTATGCCGAAATGTTCATAAATTTCTTCTTCTTTTGACTTATCCACTTTTTCAATTTGCCCAGTTGGTATTCCTGTGTGTTCTAGTAAAACTTCTTCATCTTCATCCATATAAATTGATTCATACCATGTATTATTTCTTTTCAAATATAAATTTGCTCTTTGTACTTTTCGTACATCTACCTGCTCCTGCCAAATTTTCTTATTCTTTGTAGGTACACCATTAACCAGAATAACTAATGGTTCAGTTTCCAAACTATCTGCATCAATTGTTTCAATATTTTTTTTCAAATCCAATGGCAATTAGACAACTCTTCCTTTTAAACCTCTTTGTAAATCTGAAGGAGGTAATTTACCTGTTTTGGGCTCCATACAAACTATAGTCTGAAACGGATGGACACATTGAATGAGTATAGACTCATACGTATTTAAATCAGAAAGTTCTGCAGGAATATCAACCAATTCTAAATTATTATGTACAGCTCTAGCTGGCGTTTTATTTTCTTCTAACTTGTTATAACAGTATTTACAAATATGCTGATCTTCACCCAAATCAAAACAATTTTCCAGAAATATATATGTAGCAAAATCCTTCCACTTATAATTATCTTCTTTTTCACTTTTTTTATAGAGATCAACATTCCTTGTTTGAATTTTATAATGGCTTCTCCGGCAACAAATACAAGTAATATTTGGTCTTTCATTAGAGATGATAGTAAATTTTAAAATTTCATCTTCAAAAATTTTACTAACAGTGAGTTCTACATTCTCTTCCACATTTTCCTCAGTAACTGTGTCAATTCCTGCACTTTCTTGTTCTGGACCAAAGTAACAAAACTGAATATCATCAGTAACCTTGACTACATATGATACATATCCACGGAACAGAGCATTATTCAACTCATTTAACTTTAGTGCTGGACTTTTAGCAAAATACAATTTTCTCACAATCTTTCTCATTTCAGTATGATGTACTGCCAGCATCCTAAAATGGTGAAAAACACTTTGACAAACTTTCCTAGAAAGACAAGCCAGAGAATGTCCTTGCAAACCAGTATTCTTTCTCACTCTGCATGGATCTAGTCTTTGAATCATCTTAATCTTCTGTTTAACACTTTTTTTATTATACTCTCTTAGAAAGTCACGTAATTTATCAATAGATTCCTATCGCACAGTACAAATACTACTACAATTCCAAGTGTACACTGGGGCTTTAGGACGTCTCCCCATAACCTCATCAGCTAACACTTCTTCCTCATTTCTTGGAACCATTTTCTCCTTTTCCATTACATAACCATCTTTAACTTCATAAGCTCGACCATTGGTGTCAACTGCATGCAGCAAACTATTACTTTGAAGATAACTCTCTTCATTAAAAAATGGTTCAGTACTTGAACTATGCTTCCATTCTCCTAAGAACACTTTACAAAAGTTATTTTTTTTCACTACTCTTTTGCTTTGTGACTTCATTGCATTGAATTATTTATCTAATGTACGCATCCTGTTCAAAATTAAAATGAATAGTTTTCTTTTTAATTCCAAAGCCTTTGCAACAATTGATTCAATATGTTTCTTTTTCTTATAAAATTTGGCTTTCTTCTTATATTTTCTCACATCCTTTAGCAAATTTAACATCACTCTTCTCTGAAACATTTTTCTACGAATGTTTTTAAAATCTATTTTTCGTTTTAAGTCATTCTTTCTTACTTCTGATTCTACATTAGCATTTAGTATTTTTTGTCGACTGTGTTGTTGTTTTGTACTTGAAACACTATTTGCAGTGGATATATTTTTAACATTTTTTCTTTGTTTGAGGATATTTTTTTAAAAATCCTTAGTCTGCTTACCAGAAGACTTTTTCTTTTTTCCAACATGAGGTTCTTCAACTAATTTTTTTTGTCCAGTTGTCTTGAAATATAGATGTTGTTGCTGTTCTTTTCTCTTTCTTGACTTTATAGGCATCTTTTTTTCAGTGTTGTTCAGCAATACCTGAAAGAAACTAAAAAAAAAATACCTTTATGTAATTTAAATATCTTACGAATTTTTTTTTGAGCTTTTCAAATCCTATCATTTGAGCTGTCCCTTTCCTACGACTGCAAGTCTTACAGAACAACATCAACACGAATTCAATCTCTGACATCAATTCCTGTGTGCACACAGACTCATGGTGTGATTCTAGGCCGAAAACGATATTTGAGTGGCAATTTCAAAACACATTTACTACTGTGGTACAGTAAGTGATAATTACTGTAACAGCCTGACACATTTTCATTATAGTTTAGAGAGGCAGAAAAGAGCACATGTCCTAACAGCTACTTGAGATTATCAGCATGTGGAACCTGGGTGAGTGATTAGAGTACAGCAAAAGAAATGAGCCTTGGTGACGTTGAATGTGTTAGCGTTACACACTGCTATCTTTAATACCACACAGTGCTGAATAGAAAGCATGGGAGTGCAGGAGAAGCAGCTGCTTGTGTGCTAAGAGTGTATTTCAGGAGACTGTATATTGTCAGGTGCCAGAGAGTTCTGCATGGACGCTTGCACAACTGCATGAAGACTGCAGAGATGTATGTAAGAGTACATGTGTGGTAAGGGTTAATTGGAGTTTTAAACATGTAAAAACTACCTCACCCATTGCAGGAGTGGAAGGAAAATCTACCATGTTGATTTCAAATGTGTTAGCATTTGCCTCTCATTTGTGAGATAGTGATTTCTACTGAATGCTAACCATCACAGTTGAAGAAAACAAGCTGCCCCTTTCCTGCAAGTGCAAGTCTTACAGAAAAACAGCAACACAAATTAAATCTCTGACAACAATTCATGTGAGCAAACAGACTCATGGTGTGATTCTAGGTAGAAAACGATATATGATTGGCAATTTCAAAACACATTTACTACTATGATACAGTAAGTGATAATTACTGTAACAGCCTGACACATTTTTCTTATAGTTTAGAGAGGCAGAAAAGAGCACATGTCCTAACAGCTACTTGAGACCATCAGCATGTGTTACCTGGGTGAGTGATTAGACTAGAGCAAAGGAAATGAGCCTTGGTGACGTTGAATGTGTTAGCGTTACACAGTGCTATCTGAAATAGCACACAGTGCTGAATAGTAAGCATAGGAGTGTAGGAGAAGCTGCTGCCTGTGTGCTAAGAGTGTGTCTCTGGAGACTGTGTATTGTCAGGTACAAGAGAGATCTGCATGGACACTTGCACAACTGCATGAAGAATGCAGAGATGTATGTAAGAGTACATGTGTGGTAAGGGTTAATTGGAGTTTTGAACATGTAAAAACTACCTCACCCATTGCAGGAGTGGAAGGAAAATCTACCATGTTGATTTCAAATGTGTTAGCATTTGCCTCTCATTTGTGAGATAGTGATTTCTACTGAATGCTAACCATCACAGTTGAAGAAAACAAGCTGCCCCTATCCTGCAAGTGCAAGTCTTGCAGAAAAACAGCAACACAAATTAAATATCTGACAACAATTCCTGTGAGCACACAGACTCATGGTGTGATTCTAGGCAGAAAACGATATATGATTGGCAATTTCAAAACACATTTACTACTATGATACAGTAAGTGATAATTACTGTAACAGCCTGACACATTTTCATTATAGTTTAGAGAGGCAGAAAAGAGCACATGTCCTAACAGCTACTTGAGACCATCAGCATGTGGAACCTGGGTGAGTGATTAGAGTACAGCAAAATAAATGAGCCTTGGTGACGTTGAATGTGTTAGCGTTACACACTGCTATCTGAAATACCACAAAGTGCTGAATAGTAAGCATGGGAGTGTAGGAGAAGCTGCTGCCTGTGTGCTAAGAGTGTGTCTCTGGAGACTGAGTATTGTCAGGAGCAAGAGAGATCTGCATGGACACTTGCACAACTGCATGAAGACTGCAGAGATGTATGTAAGAGTACATGTGTGGTAAGGGTTAATGGGAGTTTTGAACATGTAAAAACTACCTCACCCATTGCAGGAGTGGATGCAAAATCTACCATGTTGATTTCAAATGTGTTAGCATTTGCCTCTTATTTGTGAGATAGTGATTTGTGCTGAATGCTAACCATCACAGTTCAAGAAAACAAGCTGCCCCTTTCCTGCAAGTGAAAGTCTTACAGAACAACAGCAACACAAATTAAATCTCTGACAACAATTCCTGTGAGCACACAGACTCATGGTGTGATTCTAGGCACAAAACAGTATTCCTGGGTAATACCAGAACACCTTAAATTATGGTGAAGACATACTCTATAATATCTTACAAGTTCAAGGCAGTTAAATATCTTCCAAAACACAAAATGTAAAACACAACTTTAAAAGTGGAAGGAAAATCTACCATGCTAATTTCAAATGTGTTAGCATTTGCCTCTCATTTGTGAGATAGTGATTTCTGCTGAATGCTAACCATCACAGTTCAAGAAAACAAGCTGCTCCTTTCCTGCGACTGCAAGTCTTACAGAACAACAGCAACACAAATTAAAGCTCTGACAACAATTCCTGTGTGCAGACAGACTCATGGTATGATTCTAGGCACAAAACAGTATTCCTGGGTGATACCAGTACACCTTAACTTATGGTGAAGACATACTCCATAATATCTAACAAGTTCAAGACAGTTAAATATCTTCCAAAACATAAAATGTAAAACACAACTTTAAAAGAAGAATCAAATTTCTATTATGTATATCAAAATGCAACATATACATCCCCTCTCAAATTCATAACTCACCTTTAAAAGTAGTTAGTTGAGAAAGAAATGTGGCACTCACACAGCAGATTATCAGAGCCAGAATCTCTGAGCTGTACTCCTCTCACCAGAACCAGTAAATGGCAAAGTTTCCCTCTCTTTTTTCACACATATACATGTTAATTTCAAATCACATTGCTTCCCACATTTTTTCAAATGGAAACACACATTTCTATTGGTTGAAAATTTCAACCCTTTCCAAATGATCCCTACCCCCAACATGACTTCTACCTCCTAGCATAGCAACAGGTCATGGAACACTGGTGTGAGCAGAGAGGTCAGAAGTTCAGCACACAATGTTTCGAATCCAAAGAGCAAGAGTGCTTGACTTTTCAAACCTAACAGCAAATCCAAAGTAATGTTTTGTGGGAACACATTTTTCAGAACCAATACAAAACATGCTTTTATAAATGTAAACATACAGCCTAGTTTTTAGTGTAGAATGGTTTGAAACAGCCAATGAGTTCTTTTTATTAAAAAAAAAGTATGTATGCCTCCATTTTACAACTATCTTTCATTTCATATTGCCATTCTACTGAAAGACACCTTCTGAGTGCATCCAGATCTCCTTGGAAGATGTTCACAGTGTGGATTGTAGGTCATAGCTATGTTTTCTGGAGTGAAAAGTATGCAGAAAAAAGAGGTATTGTGAAAGACCTTGCTTTGCCAAATGTAGACATTAAATGGATTGGTCAGAGAGGGTTAAAGTGGCACCAATTAATGCCTTTGGTGAAATCCTTTCTACATCTCCCACAGCCTAACCTTATAATTGTGCACTGTGGTGGAAATGACCTAGGCACTTTAACTGGGGTAGGTCTGGAAATGCTTGTTATGGACACCTTTGTGCAATTGATGTCACTTTTTCCACAAACTACCTTTGTATATTCTAATATATGCCAAAGGCAAAAGTGGAACTGGTCCAACCAATATTGTCCGTAGATTGACAAAGCAAGAAAGCATGTCAATATGTCTGTTTCTGCTTTCCTCAGAGACTATGGTATGGGTTCTATATACCACAACAACTTGCGTTACAACATGCAAAACATTTATAGAGGAGACGGTGTACATTTCAATGATGAAGGGAACAGAGTCTTCCTCTTGAACTTTAGACTCTGCATCGGTACTTACTTGTAGGTACCAAAAAACACTCAATAAACATAACGGCTCTTTTTAGAGCCACCTAACATCTAAACACTTAAACTTGATTTTTAAATCTAATTTTTTAAAGATTTTTTTCAGCCGTGCACGCACTGTGCGCGCACGGTGCGTGCACCCCGCGATTTTTTGGAAAAAAAATGTTTTTTTCATCCTTGGGGGTCCCTCAGGGACCCTCTGACAAAGGCTAGGGGGTCAGGAACTCTCTACCCTGCCCCCTTTTCACATTCTCCACCTTTGTTTTTCACTGCCACAGACTGCGACAAACTAAATGGCGGCCGACACTTCCTGATTTCGACCGATTCGAATGTTTACTGACATCTATCCACCAATCAGATTTTCGCACGCGCACGGCACCGTGCGCGCACGGTGCGCGCTCCGGTGCACGCATATTGTTGATATTTATGTACTTTTAACTGCAATTTTCTCAGGAACTACGGAACAGATTGACACCAGATATGCAAAAGGCACTTCCCTGACCTGAGGACTACCTCTCTGCCAAATTTCAAGTAATTCTGTTCAGCCGTTCGGGCTGTACCTTCGACTAAAGTTCCCTATGGAAAAATGCATGGGGAAAACGCGTTTTGAGACCCCTCTTTTTTCTCGGCCCCCGCTATTTGAAATAACGTTGGCGCCGATGGACGAATCTTCGTGAAATTTTCCACACTATTGGCCAGCTCCGGTCCGCTCCTATCCTGAAAATTTCACGGTGATTCGTCAAGCGGGGGCTGAGAAAAAAGGGGGGTCCCAAAACGCGTTTTCCCAATGCATTTTCCCATAGGACCTGTTGACGCAGCTACAGCCCGAACTGCTGAACGGAATTACACCAAATTTGGCAAAGAGGTAGTCCTCAGTTCAGACTCATTCCTTTTGCTTAAATGGTGTAAATCCGTTCAGTAGTTCCTGAGAAAATCAAAATCACATATATATCTGGGCGGAGCCTAACCTCACATCTCATCGTGAGATCTGATTGGCTAACAGCACTTCATCCAAGAAGTGTTGGCAGCCATCTTGGGACCAATATACATGATAGCACCTCATTAAAAAGCATTGCAGGTAATAGAAGGTTTTAAGACTTTAGTTACATTATAAATCGTTTGTTGATGGTACCATACTCATTTTAGGAATTGTGGTGTGTTCTAAGGTGATTTTACCATGTGAAAAAGCCTTTTTCTGTGATATCATGAATCATGTGTGAGAGAAAACCATTTTCTCATGCTTTTCCCACAGAGGTTTGGAAAGTGATCTATAAGCTAAACTGAGAGCATATTTTCTGTAAATTCACATTATCTTTCTCAGTCATGTGAGAATGAAGTCTGACATTCTCAGTGAAACATGTACATCCAACAAGGGCAGAGACTGTCAGTTGATTCCTTTGTGTTCTATTGCAGCTTCCCAGAGTGTTCTAAAGAACAACTAGAGCGCTAACAGTCCTACTTATGACAAACGTATTGCACACCTGAAGCCATCTTGAATGGAATAAAGTGGTAACTCTTAAAATATTTAATTTAAAAAGGAACAGAATGAGGGGGTTCATTTTGCCATAGAAAGTATGATTAGTCCTGCAGAAAGAAAAATTAGGGCACATTTTGAGTGACTTCTCAAATCCTCTTCTATTTCATTAAAAAATTCTGATATGCAGACTGAAACATGCACTTTCAATTCCAGCAGCAGACTTCCCTGGTGAGCAGTAGCTTTACTACAGTGATCTAATATGCAACTAGAGTGCTAACATTTTGAATTTATGGAAAATGTGTGACACATCTGAATGCCTTCTTGATGGAATCAAAGTAAAAAACTGAAAGTATTTCCTAATGAGGAGACTGTAGTAAACGAGGAAATTAGGAAACTTCATAACAAATAAGTCTCCCAAAATGGCCACCAGAGACAAAAGAGCCCAAATTTAACCCAAATATCACCCAGATGTAGCCCAAGTATAGCCCAATGACAGAATGTCCCAGAGTGTTCTAAGGAACAACTAGAGCGCTAACAGTCTTACTTATGACAAAAGTATGGCACATCTGAAGCCATCTTGATTGGAATAAAGTGGTAACACTTAAAACATTTAATTTACAAAGGAACAAAATGAGGGGGTTCATTTGGCCAGAGAAATTATGATTAGTGCTGCAGAAAGAAAAACTAGGGCACATTTTGACTTCTCAAATCCTCTTCCATTTCATAAAAAAATTCTGACATGCAGACTGAAACATGCACTTTGAATACCAGCAGCAAACTTCCCTGGTGAGCAGTAGCTTTACTACAGTAATCTAATGAGCAACTAGAGTGCTAACATTCTGAATTAATGGCAAATGTGTGACACATCTGAATGCCTTCTTGATGGAACCAAAATAAACAACTGAAAGTATTTCCTACTGACGAGACTGCGGTAAATGAGGAAATTAGGAAACTTCATAACAAATAAATCTCCCAAGATGGCCACCAGAGACAAAAGAGCCCAAATGTAGCCCAAATATCACCCAGATGTAGTCCAAGTATACCCCAATGACAGAATGTCCCAGAGTGTTCTTAAGAACAACTAGAGCGCTTACTGTCTTACTTATGACAAAGGTATGGCACACCTGAAGCATGCGGCTTCACCCAATTGGTCAGTACTTCTACTCATCAAGCTGGCCATATCCTAGATGGGGTATTTTCCAGTGATCTGAGATTGTCAGTTGGTCCTCCTATCCGTCTATCCTGGTCTGACCATTTGGCAGTACCCCTGGAACTAACATCTTCCTTAGCTTGTGCGCCCAGAAGGAATCCCTGCAATAAACAACTCAAAAGGAACTTCAGGAATATTACCAATGATTCCCTTTCTCCTTTTATAGGGGATGGGTCGCCTTTCTCTCTCGGGGAAGCGGAGGAAGCGGCACAAGAACTTGCTAATTCTATTACTAGAGCGGTTGATGCATTAGCTCCCGCTTCTCTCCGATACTCAGCAAGGCGCAACCCCTCTGCCCCTTGGTTCTCCGAGACATTAAGACTTATGAGGCAGAACTGTAGGAGACAGGAGAGAAGTTGGAGAAAATCATGGGATCCTATTGAAGGCAAGGCACATAAGCGCCTGCTGCGAGAATATAAGGCTATACTAACAAAGGAAAAGCAGGAGTTTTTCACTAATCTCACTGCCTCCCTTACTTCACCTAGGGAGCTATTCAAAATTGTGGAGTCCCTTTGTTCTCTTCAAATGCCCGACCCAGTGGTAGGGTCTCAAGTGCTCTGTAATAAAATCTCAGATTTCTTCCATAATAAAATCGAGGACATATACATTGCCCTGGAAGCTCAGAGGAGTGCCTTGGACCCCCAACTACCCCTGGCTTCGGCGAATATGGAAGTTCGGACCTTGGATCCCCCTAAGACTCTCTCCTGCTTCCCGCTGTTATCTTCTGAGGCGATGGATCTTCTTTTGAATAGAATAAAATCGGCCTCCCCTCTCGATCCTTGTCCTCTGACAGTGCTGAAAGCATGTAGGGATACCTTATTACCCCCCTTGATGGAGGTGATGAACGGCGCACTAACACAGGGGGTCTTTCCGACAATATGGAAAAAGGCAATTGTGAAGCCCTTGCTTAAGAAGCCTACTCTTGATCCTGAAATACTTAAAAACTTCCGTCCCATTTCCTTGCTCCCTGCACCGGCGAAAATGCTGGAGCTCCACCTGAACCAGCATTTGTCGGCCTTCTTAGATGCTTCTGGATATCTAGATGATTCCCAGCATGGCTTTAGAAGGTGCCATAGCACCGAATCGGCGCTTACTATGGTGACAAATAATATTCGAATGAAGGTGGATCAGGGTCAGACCACTGTCTTGGTCCTTTTAGATCTCACGGCGGCATTCGATACCCTCTCTCCCTCGACTTTAACATCACGTCTGAGGGAGATGGGGGTAGTGGGAACTGCCTTGAGTCTTCTGTCCTCCTTTTTAGTTCGAAGGGAGCAGAGGGTCAAGCTTGGTGACTTTCTTTCCCCTGCCAAAGTCTTGCGATGTGGGGTCCCACAGGGGTCGGCTTTGAGCCCGACCCTGTTTAATATCTATGTGGCCCCTCTAGCAAGGCTAGTGAAATCGCAGGGGATGGAAGTTGTGTCATATGCCGATGACACCCAAATTATGGTGTCCCTGGCCCACTCGAAGGATCTATCGGCGTTCAACTTTAGGAGCTGCATGCAAGCAGTCTCCGAATGGATGATTCAAAATTCCTTGAAGTTGAACGGTGATAAGACCGAAGTCCTGATTTTTGGGAAGGATCAGGATTGTTGGTCTAATGAGTGGTGGCCCCCCTCTTTGGGTACCTGCCCTATTCCATCCCACTCGGCCAAGAACTTGGGTGTCATATTTGACACCTCACTGTCTATGACTCTCCAGGTGAATAGAACAGTCGCCACCTGCTGGGGGGTCATCAAGATTCTTAGGAGAATCGTATATTATCTTTCCCCTCAGTCACATATGCAGATCGTGGTGGCGCTGGTTGGATCCAGATTAGACTATTGTAACACGCTTTATGCTGAAATCAACAAGGGCCTCATCCAGCGCCTCCAGGTGGTGCAAAATGCTGCTGCCAGATTTGTCTTAGCGGCACCTATTGACTCATCGGCCACCTTAGTAAGGAAAAGCTTGCACTGGCTACCTATCCAGTATAGGATCTCCTTCAAACTGCTAATTTTGGTGTTTGGAGCTTTAAAGGCTACTCCCTCTAATGCTCTGGGCTCTCTCTTAACTCGGTATCTACCCAGCAGATCTCTTCGTTCTGCAGAGATGAACCTGCTGGTGGTCCCCCGCTTTAAGAAAGTCAGATGGGGAAGCAGGGCTTTCTCCAATGTGGCTCCTCGGCTGTGGAACGCCCTTCCATTGGAGATCAAAGCCCTACCCTCCATGATCCTTTTTAAGAAAGCACTCAAAACATGGTACTTTGCCAAAGCCTATCAATAAGCAACTGTCACTCTTTTCGCTGATTCTATCTCGGTTAGGCGCCTTGACGCCAACTGGGCTAAGTTGCGCGGTATAAGTCTGATTTCATTTCATTTCATTTCATTTCATTTTCATTTCATTTCATTTCATCTTGATTGGAATAAACTGGTAACACTTAAAACATTTAATTTAAAAAGGAACACAATGAGGGGGTTCATTTTGCCATAGAAATTATGATTAGTGCCGAAGAAAGAACAATTAGGGCACATTTTGAGTGACTTCTCAAATCCTCTTCTATTTCATTAAAAAATTCTGATATGCAGACTGAAACATGCACTTTTAATACCAGCAGCAGACTTCTGTGGTGAGCAGTAGCTCTACTACAGTGATCTAATGAGCAACTAGAGTGCTAACATTTAGAATTTATGGCAAATGTGTGACATATCTGAATACCTTCTTGATGGAATCAAAGTAAAAAACTGAAAGCATTTCCTACTGAGGAGACTGCAGTAAATGAGGAAATTAGGAAACTTCATAACAAATACATCTCCCAAGATGGCCACCAGAGACAAAAGGCCCAAATGCAGCACAAATATCACCCAGATGTAGCCCAATGACAGAAGTGTGCAAAACAATTATTTTGTGTATTTGCAGTTCTATATAGTGCAGACTTGTCAGGTATTGGAGTGCTTTACATGAGCATTGGTTACATCACACAAGATCAAATTCATTTTGGTTGTAGACATGGGGAGATTAAGTGATTTGACCAGAATCACAGAATGTTGAGCTGAAGCAGAAACTCCAACCTGGTTCGCCAGTTGCAAAGTCTGCAGCTCTGGAAGTAACACCACATCCTCTCCCCTAGGTGCAACATTTAATCAAGTGGTCAACTGGATAAAAAAAATAAAGATTACAAATAATTTAAAAGTTCTTTGTCGCTATTTGAAAACTCAGAAAATATGTCCTCATTTTTAGTTTTTTAGAGCCCTATCCATAATTTTGATGCAAATAAGACCCTCTCATATATGTAATTTCTAAAGGAAATGCTCTAGGTATTACAGTTTTGATTACATCAAGATGACGTCAGGCATTCCACACTTTTGTAATAAATCTAGAATGTTAGCAATCTAGTTGTTCATTGGGATACTGTTGAGAGGCAGAGGCCAGGGGCACGGACTCTGTAAATTGAAGGCAGGTAGGAGAGTGCAGAGGCAACAATTTGACCACACTGGGCAGGCAGGAAGGGCAGTGGCAGCACAACAGACTATGCAGGGCAGTGAAAAGGGGGACAGGGGCAACAAACCAACAATACAGGACTGGCAAGAGAGGCTGTGGCAATATAATAGACCATTGTGGGCAGAACGAGGAGGCAGTGGTAGTACAACCATACATGCCAACAGACCCGTTTCAGCCAGGAAACGTCCAATGTTTTTAAGCTCAAATGGGCTTTATTTGATCTGTCTTCTGTCTACAATCTCCTCTTTTTCAATGTAACTCAAAGGGGAAAATCAATACCCCAGTTTTTTTCCAAAATCTCCCTCTTACCAAGTTCAAAATGTTCACAAGTATGGTACATTGGATCGTGGTAGGCAGGAGGAATTGGGGTAGGGACATGGACTCGGATAACAGAGGACAGGAGGGACATGGAGAGGTGCACCAAACTGACCCTACTGGCAGGCATCAGGGTTTGCAGCAGCACAATTTACCACACAGGGCATGCAGGACGGGAGTGCAGCACAACAATCCATAGAAAGCAATAGGGAGGGGACAGGACCATGCACATGGACAACAGATTACAGAGGGGAAGAGTCAATGGTAGCTAGCTGACCATAATGGACAGACAGGAGAGAAAACTGCAGCATAACAGACCATAAAGGGCAGGAGGGACAGATCAGGGGCATTACAATGGAACAGACAAGCCAGGAGGGAGGGAATAGGGGTCTGCACATGGAAACAGAGGGCTGGGGGCAAGGGGGCAGGGCAGGAGCTGCAAGATGACCATGGAGGTCAGGCAGGATGGGCACTAGAAACAAGACACACCATGGAGAGCAACAATGAGACTATGATGGCATACACACAGACCATGGAGGGAAGGTGGGAGGGGGTCAGGGGCAGCTAGCTGACCACACAGGGAAGGTGGGAGGGGCCATGGCAGCACAGAAGGCCATGCATGGCAAGCGGAGGGTTAGTGGCATCACAATGGCTATGATGAGCTAGAAGGAGGGTGCAGGGGCATGCACAAAGTACCATGGAGGATAGAAGGGAGAGTCAGGACCTGGGCACAGACAAGAGAGTTCAGGAGAAGGGGCCTCACAACAGACTGCGCGGGGCAGGCAGGAGGAGCAGTTGCAGCACAACAGACCAGGGAGGGCGGAAGGGTGTGGCAGTAAAATGGACCATGGAGGACAGGAGGAAGGGGATAGGGGCATGGTATGTGGGCAGGCAGGGTGGAGGTGGCAGGGACAGGTTGCAGTCATCTGACAATGCTAGGCAGGTGGGAGGGGCGTGGCAGCTCAACAGAACACTCAGAGTAGATAGGAGTGGCAGGTCCATGGAACATGGTGGGCAAAAAGGATGGAGCAGGGGCATGCACAAAGACATCAGAGGGCAGGGGGAAGGAGAATAGGGGAAGCAAGCTAAGCACAGAGGCTAAGCAGGAGGTCAATGATGGGCCATAGAATTGGGCAATGGAGGGCAGGAGGAGTGGACTGCTACATCATGCTAAATGGAGGGCAGTGGCAGCACATCAGACCATGCATGGCAGGAGGGAGGAGGCTAGTCCAAGGATTTAGACAACAGAGGATAGGGAGGAGGTGGATGGGGCAGCAAGCTAACTGTTCAGAGAAGGTGGGTATTAGGAACTTTATTGTTTTTAAAATGTGTGTCTGTGCGAACTACTTAAAATATAAACAATATGCAGCATAATCTCACTTTTATTCATGAAGAAGAGGACGTTTGTGACTGTGACTCTGGGCTCACTTGACAGAAACACCCCCTGACCCTCCACCCCCCCTCGCAAAATGTAATGCCCGTGTAAAGGGTAGGTGGACGCAGTCTTATATAGAACATAGTCCTGAGAGCACGATTGAAAATAAAAACTAGATATAGTATATGATATAAACTATGCACCAAAAAGTGTGATATAAGATGAACCGGGGCGTGAAATATACTATGCAATACATTGTGCGCAATGACAAATTAATTGGAGAGAGCGAGATAGCATAGGCACTAGCGCGTGCTATGCGTTATGTGCCTTGGAGTGTAATATGCACAGGGCAGTGTTGTGTAACCTAACTAGTCTCTAAAGTTGTAATATAAAATATGTGCTGGGGAGTATAACATTGCATATGCACTGTGACAAAGATATGGATCCCAGATTGTAACATGTATGGCATAGCGCTGTGCGTTATAACATAGGCATCGAGGAAGGCACGTTAGATGGGGCAATTACACCCGTGCTAAGGCAAGTGTGGCACGACATATTCACGGGGTGGTGTTACAGTGCACATGGGCTAGAGAGTGTCATAGTATACGCACTAGCTGGTGGAATACAACACAGAGGTGTAGGGCACTCGGCGGGCACTGGTGGGTGTAACACAGCATTGGGCTCAGCCAGGAGCACGCTGTGACTCTCAAATGAGGTTCGTCTCCTTTCCAGAGAGTAAAATAAAAAGTATTACACATTCGGTGGTGGATGTGTTTTTTATTAACCGTGAGGGGGGTTTCTTGCATAGTTTGGTCGAATTTTGGTCGAATCCCCTTTGAATGGCTTGGTGTGCGTGTGTATTAAATGTGCCCGTCAATAGCTACCCATGTTTGTATAAATAAATGACACGGGTGTCAACTTGGAGAGTACCCACCGGCGGGGGCGCCGGGATTAAGCACGGTAGGGCGTCAGACACGTCAGAGCTTCACTAGCGGTGTAATTACATTCCACGTGGATTCATTGTATGCATAGTCGCCTTTTAATGAATATCACTCAAATCGTCATGGTGATAGGTACATACGGTTTGTCCACCATGTCCTAGGTGTTTCTTTAAATATATATTTTTTTTAAATAATAAAAAACAAAGGCCGGCCCCGGGGGATGGGGTCCCCGGGGCCATAAGTGGCATGAGGAGGGGAGCAACGCAGCTCCCCTCCTAAAGAATAACAAAAAAAAGAAAAGGCCATGACCGGGGGGTTGGGGTCCCCGGGGCCGATTAAGGCCTTGGGAGGGCCAAATTAATTTTTTTCAACAAAAAAAATGAGGCTGCAGGCCCTG
This sequence comes from Triturus cristatus, assembly GCF_964204655.1. Lineage (NCBI taxonomy): Eukaryota > Metazoa > Chordata > Amphibia > Caudata > Salamandridae > Triturus > Triturus cristatus. Next base: position 1,214,388,221 of record NC_140590.1, on the reverse strand, counting down.
GGGGACAGGGTCCCCCCCCAGGGCCAATAAATTAGAAAAAGAAGGGGGGCCACACAGCCCTCCTTCTTAAAAAAATAAAATTAATAAAAGACCGGCATCGCGCCGGAAGCCACGCCCCCTCCTTGCAGCACTCTGCAAACGCACCACCTGGCCAGTTTAAGTTGGGAAATGAATTCCCCTTCAATACTGAGGGTCCCTGAGGGCCAACTAGCCCAACAGGTATGTCCAGTATGCGCCAGGGAGCTGCGTTGCAGACAGGTGTTCTGTGGCCATGCCCCTTTTTACACCTCTATGCAACGCAGCTCTGTGGCGCTTACTGGAGGTACCTAGTGGGCTAGTTTGACCCTAGGGACACTTAGGATTCAAGGGGACTTAATCTCTCAACTTAGAACGGCCACAGGGCGTGTTTACACAGTGGTGAAGGGAGGGGACGGGGCCTGAGGTGACGTGTGCAAACGCGCCCTGTGGCATGTTTTAAGTTGGGGAAATAATTCCCTTTCAATCCTGAGGGACCCTGTGGACCAACTAGCCCACCAGGTGCTTCCAGTAAGCGCCACTGCTCTGCGTTGCAGAGAGGTGGTGCAGGCCGTGCCCCTTTTTACACCTCTCTGCAATGGTCTTACTGGATGTTCCTAGTGGGCTATTTTGCCCCTAGGGACCCTCAGGATTCAAGGGGACTTAATCTCCCAACTTAAAAAACGGCCACAGGGCGTGTTTACACAGTGGGGAAGGGAGGGGACGGGGCCTCAGGTGACATGTGCAAACACGCCCTATGGCCCGTTTTAAATTAGGGAAATAATTCCCCTTCAATCCTGAGGGCCCCTGGGGGCTAACTAGCACACCAGGTGCTTCCAGTAAGCGCCACTGAGCTGCATTGCAGAGAGGTGGTGCAGGCCGTGCCACTTTTTACACCTCTCTTAATCTCCCAACTTAAAAAACAGTCACAGGGCGTGTTTACACAGAGGGGAAGGGGGGGACGGGGCCTGAGGTGACGTGTGCAAACACGCCCTGTGGCACGTTTTAAGAGGTAGTTTTAATCCCCTGCCCTATTATATACTAGGGGCTTACAGAGGAGGTCATGCTAATCACAGGGGGACCTCAATGCATAGTGTTCCCTAGTGTATGTAGGTGTTTTCACTGTATTCTGAGTGTCTTTTAACATAGCACTGGCTCTAGGACTGGTTAGTCAGACTCAGTTACCAACCAAGTTGAGGGTACAGGATGATTTTGCAACAAGGCTTCTTTCTGCTCTTCTGTTTGTTCTTTCTGCACGTTATCCTTCTTCCTGCACTTTTTCTTCGTCTTTGAGGACTTCTGTTGCTTCTTTCTGAATTTCTTTTTTTTCTTTCTGTGCGTTTTTTCTTCTTTCTTCACATGTCCTATCTCTGTAGGCATAGTTAGAAATTAGCATTTAAAAAACCTTTGAAATTCACTGAAAAAACCATAGGTTTCAGGCACGGTATAGTTAGGAATTAGCATTTAAAAAACCTTAGAAATTCACTGAAAAAACCATAGATTTCAGGGGCGTTATAGTTAGCTGGACTTTTCACTCGTACAAAACCATTGAAATTCCCCTGTTATAGTTAGTTCAGCTAACTATAACTTGCGCGCCCGCAATGCACTGCTGATGACGTCACATATTACATCACTCATGACATGGTCAGTGACATCACTCATGACATCACTGATGACATCTCAAATGACATCATCCTTGTGATAGAGTGGCAGACCTCCTCTCCCCTAATATAACCTTTGATACACACATTCAAAAATAGAAACTAAAATTTTCAAAACAATCGTTATACCAATACCAGTTACAACAACCTATTCAGTAATTCTAAGATCCACATACACATCCACTCATTCACCAACAGTCCTATACAGTCACTCATACATGTACACACTCATCATATGTACTCATACACCTATACATCCTGTTACAAAACACCACTCATCCATAGAGTTACTCACACACATAGTCACTCATGCTAATAATGAATCAAACATCCATTTACTTGCATATACAGTTATACAAACACCACCAAACTTACTTCTACAGAAACTTACACATACTTAGTCTTTTAAACAATCACTTATAGAAACACATACTTATTCATACAGGAACTCTTTCAGTCTCTCACTCTCACATATACTCACTTATATACACCAATAGACACATATACTAGTTTAAAACATATGTAGTTACTCATAAAGACACTATTGAGACAGTCATTACTCACTAACACACCCATGCACACACTCATCCACCCATACAGTCCTGCACACATGCTGTCTTCAACACATACAAACAGTGAGTCACTCATTTATGCACCTATGCACTACGTAATACCCCCCCACCGAACCATAGACACTCAGACACTCATACTGATACTCAAAAAACCAACTAGTAACCTATATAGACACTCATGCAGCTACTCACCAACCCATGCAGCCACTTATACACAAAGTGAGAGACTGATACAGATATTTACATATTTAAACATTACTCACTAAGCCATGTATTCACTAAGATACACTTAATCAGTCAGTTATACAATCCATATTTCAAAAACAAATCATCCATTTAGACACTTATATACCCATTTATTCTTCCATCGACCTTGAGATATACATACATAAAACATGTGTAATTTTCAGAAAAACACACATTCACTGGATGATGTCCTCAGCGATGTCATCAGTGATGTCATTTGAGATGTCAACAGTGATGTCACTGACCATGTCATGAGTGATGTAATGTGTGACGTCATCAGCAGTGCATTGCGGGCGCGCGAGTTATAGTTAGCTGAACTAACTATAACGGGGGAATTTCAATGGTTTTGTACGAGTGAAAAGTCCAGCTAACTATAACGCCCATGAAACCTATGGTTTTTTCAGTGAATATATATTCACTTCAAAAACCATAGGTTTCACACATGTTATAGTTAGCAGGACATTTCACTCGTGAAAAACCAATGAAATTCCCCCGTTATAGTTAGTGCAGGCAACTATAACTCACGCGACCGCAATCCTCTGCTGATGACGTCAGATATTACATCACTGTTTTTAGACACTTATTTACCCATGTATTCTTCCATTAACCCCTTCCATGCTCATGACGGAACGGTTCCGTCATGAGCATCGGTTGAGCTGTGCTCATGACGGAACCGTTCCGTCATGGCCCCGCCCGCGCTCGAACCCTTCAGCACCGCGGGGGAATTCCCGCCACGCTGAAGGGGTTAATCTTTAGCTATACATATATTACAAATATTTATTTTTCAGAAAGACACATATGTCATCAGTGATGTAATATCTGACGTCATCAGCAGAGGATTGCGGTCGCGTGAGTTATAGTTGCCTGCACTAACTATAACGGGGAATTTCATTAGTTTTTCACAAGTGAAATGTCCTGCTAACTATAACGTGTGTGAAACCTATGGTTTTTTCAGTGAATTTGTACGGTTTTTTAAATGCTAAGTTATGTATTTATTAATATATATTTTTTAAAAACTTTTTCACCGTGCTCGCATGGCGCGCACGGTGCGCTTCGGGTACCGTGCGCGCGCGGTGGGCACGCGGTGCGCTTTGCGCACCGCGCACCCACTTTACGCAGTTTGTGCCGTGCGCGCACGCTGCGCGAACTTTGCGGAATTTTTCCCGTTTGAGCAGTGCGCGCAGGGTGCGCGCACTCCGCGATTTTTCGAAAAAAATATAAATCTTTTTTTGGCCCTTGGGGGTCCTTCTGGGACCCCCTGACAAAGGCTAGGGGTCCAGGAACTGTCCACCCTGCCCCCTTTTCAAGTTCTCCACCTTTGTTTTTCACCCCCTCAGAGTGCGAGAGACGAAATGGCGGCCGACACTTCCTGGTTTCGACCGATTCGAATGTTTACTAAGATCTAACAACCAATCAGAATTGCGCTCGCGCACGGCAGGGTGCGCGCACCCAGCGCGCACGGTGCGCGCGTATAGATATTTATATGCCTTTAAATGCTATTTTCTCAGAAAATACTGAACAGATTTACAGCAGACCTGCAAAAGGCACTTCCTTGACCTTATGGCTACCTCTCTGCCAAATTTCACGTAATTCTGTTCAGCCGTTCGGGCTGTAGCTGCGACTAAAGTCCCTATGGAAAATCCATGGGGAAAATGCGTTTTGGGACCCCCCCTTTTTCTCAGCCCCCGCTTGACGAATCCCCCTGAGACTTTCAGGGAAGGAGCGGAGCGGAGCGCCCCACCTATTTTGAAAATTTCGCAAGGATTCGTCAATCGGCGCCAAAGTTATTCCAAATAGAATGTTGCGGATTTCCTATGGAAACACGGTCCTAACTATAACTATCTACTGGCGACCGCCAGTAGATAAAATATATATATATATATATATATATATATATATATATATATATATTCAATTCAATTCAAATCAGCTTTATTGCGGTTAGATTTACCATAAAAGCATTCACAGAAAAAAAAAAGAATACGAACAAGTCACAAATCGATTAATACATTTCGATACATAGATCTGAGATTCCTGAGTGATTATTAGACATTATATTTAAAAAATTTAAATAAGTTAAAAGATAATAAAATTGGTTAAAAAACAGATCATTAAAAATATAAAAAGGTAGGTCTAGGGACTTATTGGTCATATACTTATTATTAAAGTGCTACAGTGTCGTTTATCAACTTCCTTCGTGTAATCCACATAGAGTGTAAATATTTAGCTACAGTAAAGGCGATCAATGCGTCAGTATCTGTTTTCAGAACCCTAAAAAAGGCCAAGTATTGCCTCATGCCCAAGTTCTTACATAGCTGAATTATCCATTTTTTTCTAATATAGGAATAGGCTGGACAAAAGAGCATAACATGAACCAGAGATTCGTTCTCATGTAAACAGCCTGGGCAAGGACGAACGGTGCCCCCTTTCCAACTGTCAGTTATCTGAAAGAGAGGTAGGGTACCATATCTGAATTGTAAGTACAATTTCTTCGCCAATGTGGGTTGAATTTGATCAATCACAGACTCAAAGCTATAGGAGAACTTGATATCCAAGAAAATATCGGTCAGACTTAAACTTTTTGTGGAGCTGAAGAGATTCATTAAGTTTTTTTCTTTAATCATACTTATCATAGTTTGTTTGCTAATGGCTGGGCAGGAGGTTTCAGGATTAAGCCAGAGATCCTCGAGCCCAGACAAGATAAGTGATTTTTTTACAAAGGCCAACCATGGAATCTTACCGGATCCCAAAGTGGCTAGCACAAATTTAAGCTCCTCCTTGTAGTGCACCAATTCTGGGGTGCTCCACAAGCGCTTCCAATAAAGTAAGGGCCGAAGAGCGATGATTTCTGCAATTGGATAAATATTAAGATCTAGCCTTAGGGGGACCAAAGGTGTGCTTTGGGGCAAGTCCAATAGCTGTCTTAAAAAGTTGTTTTCGGTTATTGATAAGTTGCTAACTGGTATATGTCCCCAAAGTTCTGCCCCGTACAGGGAAGATGCCCTGGCTTGAACTTTAAAAATTTCAAGGGGGGCACTTATTATTTTATATGAGCAGTTCTTTTGTACTTTCAAAATTCCTCCAGCCGATTGTGTTAGCCTAAGGTTTGCTTTAGTCAGTTGTGGACCCCAACCCATTTTATCGTTGAGGGTCAGACCCAGATATTCGAAGATCGGAACCCTTTCAAGTGGACTAGCATCCAATGTTGGATGGGGACAGTTAACAGTATTGGCGTTAAAGACCATGTATTTAGTCTTATTTACATTGATCACCAAGTTTCTTTTGGAACAAAATTTAGAGAATTGGTTTAACACGCGCTGCATCCCCATCGGGGATTTTGATAGTAGAAGCGTGTCATCCGCAAACATTAGAGCGGGGAATCTCCGGGAACCCAATTTGGGGGAGTCAATGTCGTTTACGGCTAGTAGGTCTTCGATAAGCCCGTTGAGAAACAGGGAAAATAATGTCGGGGCAAGGACACATCCCTGTCTGACACCTTTCTCAATCGGGAAAGGACCAGTTAACTGTCCTTGATTACCGAACCGTACTCTCGCATAGGTGCCATCATGTAAACGCTTCAATTGTTGGCAAAGATATGGTGGGGCCCCCATTGATAATAATATGGACCATAACTGATTCCGTTCCACCATGTCAAACGCTGACTTTAAGTCAACAAAAGTAAGGTAGAGACTACCCCCTTCCAAGGTCACGTGTTTCCAATGGAGAACCTGCAACCGGAATAATTGGTCAATTGTTGAAGTTTTTGCCCGGAACCCCGCCTGTAGGTGTGTCAGTATATCATTATCATTAATCCAACTCTCTAATCGATGAAGCAGTAATCTAGCGTAAATTTTTTGAGTAACGTCAATTAAACTAATCGGCCTATAGTTTGAGGGCTGGAGGGGACAACCCTTCTTATAGATGGGGATGATCTCAGCCCCTAACCAGGTACTTGGCAATGGTAGGCCCTTCAAGATCGCATTGAATAACACCAGGAGGTATGGGCCCCAGACTGCTGGCTCATCTCTAAATAAGTCCCCGGGAATCTTATCGAGTCCCGGCGCTTTATTTGACTGAATATTTAAAATGGCCAGCTTTACTTCCTCCAAAGTGAAATATGGCGTTGGACATGTAAGATTCATAGCTGGAGGCCCGGAGAGAGCTTGATTTATACAAACGAGGGGAAGTGAGTATAGATCTTTAAAATATGTAGACCAAGCTTCTTCAGAAATATTCGGGGAGATCGTAGTTCTCCCTTCTGGAGTCCCTGTGTGAACTAAATTCCAAAAGGTTCTTGGGTCCTTGGCTTCAAGTGCAGATGTGATGGCCACCCAGCGATTCACCTCCCATTCTAATTTTGCATTTTTTAGCAATTTTTTATATTCCATTCTAGCTATGATGACATTGTGCCTATTAACGAGCTTTAAGGCCAGCAATAGCACGTTTTTAGCATCTCTGCATGATTTATTGAACCAAAGATTTTTGCCTTTACATTGTTTGGATTTGATAACACCTTCCCTATAAAAAGTGTCCTTTAAAAGAGTGGCCATTCCATTGTGAATTTCAGCCATTGTCTCATCCACCATAGTAGAGGATTCAGTTAAGGTGGAGTATGCCCTTTCAAGAAATGGAATGGCATCATAATAAAGTTTAGCCATCGTTTCAATGGAAGAGTAGGCATCCGCCCAGCGGATTCTTCTCCCGCCGTCTACGATTCTTAGATTATTACTTAAAGGGTTATCTGGGGCGCTGTCCCCACTAGAGAGCTGATAGTCCAATTCAAGTATCAGGGGGTTATGGTCACTTTCTATGCGAGAGGACACACTAAAATCTAACATTTTTGACCAAAGTGCCAGACTCACCAGAAAGTAATCTATAATAGACGAGTGCCCCAAAGAATTGTAGGTATATTTGGCGGGAGTGCCGCTCTTGAAGCGTCCACTGCAGGCTCTGATAGAGAACGAATAAGTAAGAGAGGTCAACTGGATAGCAAGGGCAGACCAATTTTTTACTGGATATGCATTGGATGGCGGGATTGACCAGATGTCATCCTCAGCCGATGTGATAGGAGGGACCCCTTGAAGGGGTTCAAAATGGCAGTTAAAATCCCCTCCAATCAACAGTACAACGTCACCCCCAAGCCTGTGTAGTAATGCAGTCAGAATTTCCAGGGTTATGGATGTTTTCCCGGATTGTACAGGTCGGGAGTAGACGTTAATCAAAGCTAATTTAGGTATGTTACTGTGGGACATCAGGATGCATAAAATGTCGGGACTGTTGGTCTCGATTTTTTTTAACGAAAAACCTAAGTGGGTGCCCACCCAGATACACAGTCCCCCAAAGGGTCTGCCTCTAGTGCCCTTGAAAGCAGGTTCCCCAAAGGTGACAAACCCCGATCTATGAGGTGGATCGACCGCCCATGTTTCCTGAAATAGGCAGATCCCATGGGAGTCCACAAAGGTGCACCAATCCGGAATGTCTAGGTTAGATCTAAGACCCGCTATATTCCATGAAAGGATTTTAAGAGGCCTAGGTGGCATTGTCTGCTTGTGCCCTGAACAAGACTTGCGGGTTAACTCATCGTGGCCCAATGAACCAGACTCAAGTACGGCCAAGGTTGGATTCACAGCAGAAATCTGGAGTTGGAGATCCTGTGAGGAATGGGCAAAAGTCGGAGGAGGGAAGGCCTCCCCAGACTTCCTTGTACTAGACAAGGATGTGCCAGTTGACAGCGAAGTGGCCACTGAATGGTATGTATTTTTGTTGGCACTTTTAGATGCCTCAGTAAAATCCCTCCCAACAGGCTTAGAGACCACTGTCATGTTACTATTATCCAAACAATGGGTAGGTGCAAAACTAGGGGATACAGAAAGTCAATCCACCTGGTCAAGCACGCTAAATCTGTTACTCAACGGGATTCCACTTGCTTCTCCCCTACGTTGGTCAATCCTGCTTCTCTGAACGTGATACCGGGTATCTTTCCACTGTGGCCTTACAAAGTTCCTTCTACCAGAGGGCGGATAATCATGAACTGTTAAATAAAAATGGTCTAACCTCAGGGGTTTGATCGATGTATTAGGATTTGACGGTTGCCATCTACAAATATAGTCGGCAACCCTACGATCCTCAAAATTAATAATTATACAGTCGCCACCCACATTTTTAGTTTTAGGTCCCACCCACCCCACCCTTCTAACAAACAAGATCTTGCTTAAAATTGGTCTAGACAAAGGTCTAAATGTGTTCAACCAATGAATTGTCTTGTTTTTTAGTTCCTCATAAGTTTCCTGTTTAGAGCTAGGGAGCTCGGGAACTTCCGTAAGGATTACTACAAATGGGGCACAATCCGGGGGTAAGTTAATGCAGGGTAGGTCATATTGGTTAAAATTTCCTCCATTGGAGTTTTCAACTGTCTCCATCCTCATAGTGTCGATGTTCGGTGTGTTGACAGGTTTGGCAGGGTTCATTCTTCCCACTGTAGGAGGATAGTTGTTAGGGCCAGTGGGGTTACACCCCAGGGATGGACCTGGAGCAGTAGGCAAAATAGGTTGATCCTTTGCAATACTATATGCTGATTGAAGTTTTGCCTGTGGGATATTGACTGATGTCACTAGAGCTTCAACTTGGGTATGTATAGCTAAGAGGTCCGTCCTCAGGTCCTTGTTTCCCTCAAGTGAGGACTCTAGTATCCTCAGTCTATCGTCTAGGCAGTTCAATTTTAAAAGCACCGGTTGAATAAGAGAAGATATAACCACACTCAACTTCTCCACCAGGGAATCTAGATAGGGGGGATGTGAGGTTTCAAAGTCACCAGTGGCCATGGGAAGAGTATCTATAGGCAGCTCATCATTGCATGCTCCTGTAGTGTGAGCGCTAGTAGGTTTTGGCCGTTTAGAAATTCTTGATTTTTTTGCCGGAGGGGCAACACCGGGGCCATTCTTGTTTTTCTTTGGAATTGCGCCTTCCCTGGAGCGTAAGGTCATTTGTTTATTAGTGTTCGCTTCCGTTATAGCCAACTGTGAATGTGTGCCGTTATCACACGTTGGATCTTGTGGTCGGAGGGAGGTGTCTAGTTGGGCCTCTATATTAGTCTCAGTATCATCCACGGGAGGGAGGACAGTCTCTCTGATTAACTGAAAAGGGGCTGGAGAACTAACATGAGCAATCGGACCCAATGAAGATCTTCTCGTAAAAATCGGATCTTGGGAGAGACGACGCTGCGTCAGTACTATTTCTCTCTCCAGTACCGATGATGCTCTTGTTATGAATTGGTCGAGAGTCCCTGCGACCATACCTATGGATGCCCTTTTTGCTCCCCCTTTAGCAGGCATGATGAGCAGATAGAGTTATAACAATGGCAGTACTCACAGTTAATAAGGATGTTAGGGAACTGGCCCAGCCCAGCCTCTTCCTGCCTCTGACGGCCACAGACGGCCCGCCCTCTGCCCGGGCTCAGCCCGGCGCCGCCCGCGCGCGTCCCGCGACGCGGAGGGAGCCGCGACTTTTAAAGCGCCTCCGGGCGCGCTGACACCAGGAAGTGGGCGGGGCAGCGGTGGTTCACGGGAGCTGTAGTCTCCCCCAACAGCGGCCTTCGATGTCGTGGAGGCGGCGGGGGAGACACGCAGCGTAGGCACCCCGTCCAGGCAGCAGCAGTTCGGCGTTCCAGGCCCAGGTGAGTCGCAGTGCAAAGCGGTGATTAAGAGCAGCACCCCCGGCTCCACCAAGGGAGCCGCGACTTTTAAAGCGCCTCCGGGCGCGCTGACACCAGGAAGTGGGCGGGGCAGCGGTGGTTCACGGGAGCTGTAGTCTCCCCCAACAGCGGCCTTCGATGTCGTGGAGGCGGCGGGGGAGACACTTCATCCTTTAGTAGGCTCCAAGCCTCTGTAACATTAAAACCTTTGTGATATCCTGTAGTAGGTTGGCACTCTGGGGCTGCACGCTATTTTCAGCAATGGAACATCGTGCCACAGATAGGATTGTTGCCTACCTCAGCCCTTGCAATTGAAGTGGTGCACTTCCTGTTACCGCGGCTCGGGCAGCCGCGTTCCAACATTTTTTTTGCCAAACGCCCTTGCGCTCAGGATATGCACTCGACAATGCTCCCACCACATTCATGGTCCTTGTCAGCCTCTTTGCAGCATGCTTGCCCTTTGTCCCACATTGGCAATGATACTCGACGCGTTTCGAGGCAAACGCCTCTTCATCATGAGTTTAAACGAAGGCAAGGAAAGCTCACCTGCTGAATCACTCTCTTTTTTATTGAAATGACTCCGCCCAAGTCCGAGCCGCTGTAACAGGAAGTGCACCACTTCAATTGCAAGGGCTGAGGTAGGCAACAATCCTATCTGTGGCACGATGTTCCATTGCTGAAAATAGCGTGCAGCCCCAGAGTGCCAACCTACTACAGGATATCACAAAGGTTTTAATGTTACAGAGGCTTGGAGCCTACTAAAGGATGAACACTAATATTCACCTGAACCGCAAGTACCAACATGCACTTTGGCGATTACTGTAAGCCAAGCCCAATGTGGGCGGAGTCATTTCAATAAAAAAGAGAGTGATTCAGCAGGTGAGCTTTCCTTGCCTTCGTTTAAACTCATGATGAAGAGGCGTTTGCCTCGAAACGCGTCGAGTATCATTGCCAATGTGGGACAAAGGGCAAGCATGCTGCAAAGAGGCTGACAAGGACCATGAATGTGGTGGGAGCATTGTCGAGTGCATATCCTGAGCGCAAGGGCGTTTGGCAAAAAAAAATTTGGAACGCGGCTGCCCGAGCCGCGGTAACAGGAAGTGCACCACTTCAATTGCAAGGGCTGAGGTAGGCAACAATCCTATCTGTGGCACGATGTTCCATTGCTGAAAATAGCGTGCAGCCCCAGAGTGCCAACCTACTACAGGATATCACAAAGGTTTTAATGTTACAGAGGCTTGGAGCCTACTAAAGGATGAACACTAATATTCACCTGAACCGCAAGTACCAACATGCACTTTGGCGATTACTGTAAGCCAAGCCCAATGTGGGCGGAGTCATTTCAATAAAAAAGAGAGTGATTCAGCAGGTGAGCTTTCCTTGCCTTCGTTTAAACTCATGATGAAGAGGCGTTTGCCTCGAAACGCGTCGAGTATCATTGCCAATGTGGGACAAAGGGCAAGCATGCTGCAAAGAGGCTGACAAGGACCATGAATGTGGTGGGAGCATTGTCGAGTGCATATCCTGAGCGCAAGGGCGTTTGGCAAAAAAATTTTGGGAACGCGCCTGCCCGAGCCGCGGTAACAGGAAGTGCACCACTTCAATTGCAAGGGCTGAGGTAGGCAACAATCCTATCTGTGGCACAATGTTCCATTGCTGAAAATAGCGTGCAGCCCCAGAGTGCCAACCTACTACAGGATATCACAAAGGTTTTAATGTTACAGAGGCTTGGAGCCTACTAAAGGATGAACACAAATATTCACCTGAACCGCAAGTACCAACATGCACTTTGGCGATTACTGTAAGCCAAGCCCAATGTGGGTGGAGTCATTTCAATAAAAAAGAGAGTGATTCAGCAGGTGAGCTTTCCTTGCCTTCGTTTAAACTCATGATGAAGAGGCGTTTGCCTCGAAACGCGTCGAGTATCATTGCCAATGTGGGACAAAGGGCAAGCATGCTGCAAAGAGGCTGACAAGGACCATGAATGTGGTGGGAGCATTGTCGAGTGCATATCCTGAGCGCAAGGGCGTTTGGCAAAAAAAATTTGGGAACGCGCCTGCCCGAGCCGCGGTAACAGGAAGTGCACCACTTCAATTGCAAGGGCTGAGGTAGGCAACAATCCTATCTGTGGCACGATGTTCCATTGCTGAAAATAGCGTGCAGCCCCAGAGTGCCAACCTACTACAGGATATCACAAAGGTTTTAATGTTACAGAGGCTTGGAGCCTACTAAAGGATGAACACTAATATTCACCTGAACCGCAAGTACCAACATGCACTTTGGCGATTACTGTAAGCCAAGCCCAATGTGGGTGGAGTCATTTCAATAAAAAAGAGAGTGATTCAGCAGGTGAGCTTTCCTTGCCTTCGTTTAAACTCATGATGAAGAGGCGTTTGCCTCGAAACGCGTCGAGTATCATTGCCAATGTGGGACAAAGGGCAAGCATGCTGCAAAGAGGCTGACAAGGACCATGAATGTGGTGGGAGCATTGTCGAGTGCATATCCTGAGCGCAAGGGCGTTTGGCAAAAAGAATTTTGGAACGCGGCTGCCCGAGCCGCGGTAACAGGAAGTGCACCACTTCAATTGCAAGGGCTGAGGTAGGCAACAATCCTATCTGTGGCACGATGTTCCATTGCTGAAAATAGCGTGCAGCCCCAGAGTGCCAACCTACTACAGGATATCACAAAGGTTTTAATGTTACAGAGGCTTGGAGCCTACTAAAGGATGAACACTAATATTCACCTGAACCGCAAGTACCAACATGCACTTTGGCGATTACTGTAAGCCAAGCCCAATGTGGGCGGAGTCATTTCAATAAAAAAGAGAGTGATTCAGCAGGTGAGCTTTCCTTGCCTTCGTTTAAACTCATGATGAAGAGGCGTTTGCCTCGAAACGCGTCGAGTATCATTGCCAATGTGGGACAAAGGGCAAGCATGCTGCAAAGAGGCTGACAAGGACCATGAATGTGGTGGGAGCATTGTCGATTGCATATCCTGAGCGCAAGGGCGTTTGGCAAAAAAATATATAAATATATATGTATATATATTACCTACTGGCGGTCGCCAGTAGGTAGTTATAGTTAGGACCCTCTTACCATAGGAAATCCGCAACATTCTATTTTGAATAACTTTGGCGCCGGTCGACGAATCCTCGCGAATTTTTCAAAATAGGTGGGGCGCTACGCTCCGCTCCTACCCTGAAAGTCTCGGGGGGATTCGTCAAGTGGGGGCTGAGATAAAAGGGGGGTCCGAAAACGCGTTTTTCCCATGCATTTTTCCATAGGACCTTTAGACACAGCTACAGCCCGAACGGCTGAACAGACTTACTTGAAATTTGGCAGAGAGGTAGTCCTCAGGTCAAGGAAGTGCCTTTTGTAGGTTTGGTGTAAATCTGTTCAGTAGATTCTGAGAAAATAGCCTTTAAATCAATATATATATCTGAGCCAGCTTACGGTGCGCTTACGGTGCGCTTACCGTACGCGTACGGTGGCGTGCGCGAGCGCGATTTTGATTGGCTCTTAGATTTCAGTAAACATTCGAATCGGTCGAAACCAGGAAGCGGCGGCCGCCATTTTCTCTCTCGCTCTCTGAGTTTGGCAGCAACAATGAAGCCAAAAAATGTCTAAAGCGGCAGTATATTAAGATCCTAACCACTCAGCATCGATATAGGGGTCCCCAAACAACCCCTAAGCCCAAAAAAATTTTTTTTTAGTTTTTTCGTAAAATCGCCGATTACGCTTACCGTACGCGTACGGTAAAACATTTTTTTAAAAAAAATTATCCACACTCTCTCCACCCCGTATGCAAATGGCGCCCGAAGGGCACCATTTATGCATGGCATATGCATTCTGTAAAATTAATAAAGAATACATTTCACAACGATGCGCATAATATGTCACCCATGTGCGCACGGTGCGCGAAGCGCATTGTGCGTACATGGCCCATCCCGCATAACGTGGGCACGCGGTGCGCGCAGCGCACCGCGTGACCACCGTGCGTGCACGGCACTAACTGCGTAAAGTGGGCCCGCGGTGCGCGAAGCGCACCGTGCGCACACGGAACGAACTGCGTTAACTGGGCGCGCATGCGACGAATGGCGTAAAGTAACTTAGCATTTAAAAAAACGTACAAATTCACTGAAAAAACCATAGGTTTCACACACGTTATAGTTACGAATTAGCATTTAAAAAACCTTGCAAATTCACTGAAAAAACCATAGGTTTCACACATGTTATAGTTAGCTGTACATTTCACTCGTAAAAAACCAATGAAATTCCCCCGTTATAGTTAGTGCAGGCAACTATAACTCACGCGACCGCAATCTTCTGCTGATGACATATGTGTCTTTATGAAAAAAAAATATTTGTAATATATGTATAGCTAAAATTTAATGGAAGAAGACATGGGCAAATAAGTGTCTAAATACAGTATTAGCATCAGCAGAGGATTGCGGTCGCGTGAGTTATAGTTGCCTGCACTAACTATAACGGGGGAATTTCATTGGTTTTTTACGAGTGAAATGTACAGCTAACTATAACATGTGTGAAACCTATGTTTTTTTCAGTGAATATATATTACCTACTGGCGGTCGCCAGTAGGTAGTTATAGTTAGGACCCCTTTTCCATAGGAAATCCGCAACATTCTATTTTGAATAACTTTGGCGCCGGTCGATGAATCCTCGCGAATTTCTCAAAATAGGTGGGGCGCTACGCTCCGCTCCTACCCTGAAAGTCTCGGGGGGATTCGTCAAGCGGGGGCTGAGATAAAAGGGGGGTCCCAAAACGCGTTTTTCCCATGCATTTTTCCATAGGACCTTTAGACAGAGCTACAGCCCGAACGGCTGAACAGAATTACTAGAAATTTGGCAGAGAGGTAGTCCCTAGGTCAAGGAAGTGCCTTTTGTAGGTTTGGTGTAAATCTGTTCAGTAGATTCTGAGAAAATAGCCTTTAAATCAATATATATATCTGAGCCCGCTTACGGTACGCTTACCGTACGCTTACCGTACGCGTACGGTGGCGTGCGCGAGCGCGATTCTGATTGGCTCTTAGATCTTAGTAAACATTCGAATCGGCCGAAACCAGGCAGCGGCGTCCGCCATTTTGTCTCTCGCACTGAGTGTTATTTATCAAACATGATGCCCAAAAACATGTTACGGGGCTGTTTTGACAACTCCCTCCCACACAATCATGTTGATTGAGTCCCCAAACATCCCCCAAGAGCAAAAACGGTTTTATTTTTTTTTCGGCAATTTCGCCGAGTAAGCTTACCGTACGCTTACCGTACGCGTACGGTAAAAAAATAGAAAAAAAAAAAACACTATCCACACTTACCCCACCCCCTGTGCTTTTGGCGGCCGCAGTCCACCAAATGTACAGGGCTTATTAAACTGAAAAAAAAAACTAAATTTTGGCAACATGAAATTATAAAATCGAAATAAAAAAAACACTATCCACATTGACCCCACCCCCTGTGCTTTCGGTGGCCGAAGGCCACCAAATGTACAGGGCTTATTAAAGTTGATAAAAACCGTGCACGGAACGAACTGCGTTAAGTGGGCGCGCACGCCTCGAATGGCGTAAAGTAACTTAGCATTTAAAAAACCGTACAAATTCACTGAAAAAACCATAGGTTTCACACACGTTATAGTTAGGAATTAGCATTTAAAAAACCTTGCAAATTCACTGAAAAAACCATAGGTTTCACACATGTTATAGTTAGCGGAAAGTTTACTGATAAAAAACCAATGAAATTGCCCCGTTATAGTTAGTGCTGGCAACTATAACTCACACGACCGCAATCTTCTGCTGATGACATATGTGTCTTTATAAAAAAAAATATTTGTAATATATGTATAGCTAAAAATGTATGGAAGAAGACATGGGCAAATAAGTGTCTAAATACAGTATTAGCATCAGCAGAAGATTGCGGTCGCGTGAGTTATAGTTGCCAGCACTAACTATAACGGGGCAATTTCATTGGTTTTTTATCAGTAAACTTTCCGCTAACTATAACGTGTGAAACCTATGGTTTTTTCAGTGAATTTGCAAGGTTTTTTAAATGCTAATTCCTAACTATAACGTGTGTGAAACCTATGGTTTTTTCAGTGAATATATATATATATATATATATGCGCTCACTCCTTATCTCTTAAAGACTTTGGAAAGCACTCAGCGGGAAACTTCTGCAATCTTTAAATCCTTTATTGCATAGCAATCACAGAAAGTATGAAGAACATGACGCGTTTCGGCTATGCCTTAGTCGACTGATTGCTTTCCAAAGTCTTTAAGAGATAAGGAGTGAGTGCTTACATGTAAACGCGAATGTACCTTCGCGTTAAAAGCACCCGTCCAGAGACTGCGCTGTCCTGAGGTGCAGTTGGAGCAACGATATATAGATATATATATATATATATATATATATGTCTATATATATTCACTGAAAAAACCATAGGTTTCAGGGGTGTTATAGTTAGCTGGACATTTCCCTCATACAAAACCCTAGAAATTCCCCTGTTATAGTTAGTTCAGCTAACTATAACTCGCAGCCCCGCAATGCACTGCTGATGACGTCACATATTACATCACTCATGACATGGTCAGTGACATCACTGATGACATCACTGAAGACATCTCAAATGACATCACTGATGACATCACTGATGACATCATCCATTGAGTATGTGTTTCTGAACAGTTTTAATATGTTTAACATATATAGGGAAAGGCCTGTTGAAGAATAAGTGGGTGTACAAGTGTGTGAATGGATGATTTTCTAGGTGCGTAACTGACTCTATAAGTGAGTCATTAAATGTATCTTACTGCAGACTAGTGACTAAACTGTGTGAATGTCTGTATGTGTCTGTGTGTTGGTGTATAAGTGGCTGCATGTTTTTGTGAATAGCTATATGAGTGTCTATATGGGTTATTGATTGGTTGTCTGAGTATCTGTATGGGTGCCTGAGTGTTTGTGTGGGAAGGGTGTGTGTGACTCTGTGACTAGATGTGTGAGTGGGTGATTCAGTGGGTGCATGGTTTTAAGAGTGCAGTGTAGTGCAGTGTATATGTGTGTAAGAGTATATAACTATCTATATGTGAGAGTGTGTGATTTGGGAGTGGCTGTATGCGCCATAGTACAAGGATATCTGTGTCATGTGCTGTTTGTTTTTCTGCAGGAAGACACAGAATTTGTTAGTATTTTTATGAGTAAGTGAACTTGAGTGTGTTTAACTGTATAGGTGAATGAATTGGACTGTGGTTTATTATTTGCATGACTGACTAGATGTGTCAGTACCTCAATGGATGATTGGCGGTGTGTGAGTGTCTATATAGGTGTATAAATGCACAGAGTGACTGTAAGTATGAGTGACTGTACAGGTGAGTGAGTGGACATGTATGTAGACCTAAAAGTCAATGAGTGTGTGTGTAGTTATTGGTATTGGAGTATCTATGGTTGTCAAAATGGCCATCTGAAATTTTGAGTCGGTGTATCAAAGGTTATATTAGGGTGTGAGAAGGTTGTCACATGGATGACGTCATCAGTGATGTCATTTGAGATGTCATCAGTGATGTCATCAGTGATGTCACTGACCATGTCATGAGTGATGTAATATGTGACGTCATCAGCAGTGCATTGCGGGGGCGCGAGTTATAGTTAGCTGAACTAACTATAACAGGGGAATTTCTAGGGTTTTGTACGAGGGAAATGTCCAGCTAACTATAACAACCCTGAAACCTATGGTTTTTTCAGTGAATTTCTAAGGTTTTTTAAATGCCAATTCCTAACTATAGTGCCGATGAAAACCTTTGGTTTTTTCACTGAATTTCAAAGGTTTTTTAAATGCCAATTCCTAGCTATAACGTGCATGAAAACCTATGGCTATTTCAGTGAATTTCAAAGGTTTTTTAAATGCTAATTCCTATCTATAAATTATCTCTGAAGATATCATGTTTAATGATTTTGATTGCATTTCTATATTTTTCAAATTCAGTGTGTCAATTTCATTAATTACCTTTTTTTAAAATACTTTTTTATCACCATTTTTTAACTTATTTTTTCAAAGAATTCTTTTAAAAATTAAAAAATATTATTTGAACTTAATGGGTTTTTCAAACATATTTTTCAAAATATTTTTTTAACTATATGTGCAAAACTTTATTTTATATATATTTATTTCCATGTTTTTGGATCCGCGCACCCAACGTGAGAGAATCCGTGCACCCAACGTGATAGGATGCGCGCAGCATGCGCGCATTTCGCCGTTTTTTTTTTTAAACAAGGGGGCCCCAGGGGGTCCTTCTGGGACCCCCTAAGCACCTCTAGAGGGTCAGAGTATTTCCACTCTGCCCCCTTTATATGTTTTACACACTTATTCCCCTTGCTTCTTCAGCCTTGCTTCTACCGCGGCAGAAAATGGCCGCCAACAGTTCCTGGTTTCGAATGTAGAGAGACACTCGACAGCCAATTAGCATTCAGGGCGCGATCGGGATGGTGCGCGCTCGGTTCGGGGAGGGTGCGCTTACGGTGCATGTAGGGTCCGCGGATCCTCCCCGGCCATAGATATCACTAACTTTTTTACCTTAATTTTCTCAGGAACTACTGAACAGATTTACACCATATATACAAAAGGCACGAGTCCAAACTGAGGACTACCTCTTTGCCAAATTTGGTGTCATTCCGTTCAACGGTTCGGGCTGTAGCTGCGACAACAGATCCTATGGGAAATTGCATGGGGAAAACGTGTTTTGGGACCCCCCTTTTTTCTCGGCCCCCGCTTGACGAATCACCACGAAACTTTCAGGGTAGGAGCGGAGCTGGCCAAAAGTTTGGAGAATTTCACGAAGATTCATCAATCGGCACCAAAGATATTCCCAATAGAATGTTGCGGATTTCCTATGGAAAATAGGTCCTAACTATGGTTTTTTAAATGCTAATTCCTATCTATAACTTATCTCTGAAGATATCATGTTTATTGATTTTGATTGCATTTCTATATTTTTCAAATTCAGTGTGTCAATTTCATTAATTACATTTTTTTTAAAATACTTTTTTATCACCATTTATTAAACTTATTTTTTCAATTAATTCTTTTAAAAATTAAAAAATATTATTTGAACTTAATGGGTTTTTCAAAATATTTTTTTAACTATATGTGCAAAACTTTATTTTATATATATTTTTTTCCATGTTTTTGGATCCGCGCACCCAACGCGAGAGAATCCGTGCACCCAAAGCGATAGGATGCGCGCATTTCGCCGCTTTAAAAAAAAAAAAGGGGGGACCCCCTAAGCACCTCTAGAGGGTCAGAGTATTTCCACTCTGCCCCCTTTATATGTTTTACACACTTATTCCCCTTGCTTCTTCAGCCTCGCTTCTACCGAGGTAGAAAGTGGCCGCCAACAGTTCCTGGTTTCGAATGTAGAGAGACACTCGACAGCCAATTAGCATTCAGCGCGCAATCGAGAGGGTGCACGCTCGGTTCGGGGAGGGTGCGCTTACGGTGCGGGTAGGGTCCGCGGATCCTCCCCGGCCATAGATATCACTAACTTTTTTACCTTAATTTTCTCAGGAACTACTGAACAGATTCACACCATATATACAGAAGGCACGAGTCCAAACTGAGGACTACTTCTTTTCCAAATTTGGTGTCATTCCGTTTAGCGGTTCGGGTTGTAGCTGCGAGAACAGATCCTATGGGAAATTGCATGGGGAAAACGCGTTTTGGGACCCCCTTTTTTCTCAGCCCCCGCTTGACGAATCACCATGAAACTTTCAAGGTAGGAGCGGAGCGGAGATGGCCAAAAGTTTGGAGAATTTCACGAAGATTCGTCAATCGGCGCCAAAGATATTCCCAATAGAATGTTGCAGATTTCCTATGGAAAATAGGTCCTAACTATAACTATCTACTGGCGACCGCCAGTAGATAATATATATATATATACTGTCATAAATAATCTCACTAGTGACATAATATTATTAACTTATAACTAACATTTTGAATGACATGACTGTGGTAGCAGTACAATCTCTTTTTGCATGTGTTTAAATGTAAAGATGTGGTATGAAGTCCTCTTAATTAGGGGCCGATTCCGATCCTGGAAAAACCGGGTACAAACCGTCGGTAGGAGCGTTTTCTCCGTCCGACTTGTACCCGGTAAAAACACCCTACGTATTTGCAAGTACGATTCGTATGGAAACACCATTTCCGTACGAATCGTAAAAAACACCGACCGAGGAAAAAATACATACCAATGTGATCCGGGACACCTCCGACGTGACGTCGCTACGCACTCAGGCTGCGTTTCACGAACCAGGAAGTACGATTCGTACCCACAGCAGTCCGGACGGCAATATTTTTACGGCACCCAAAAAGTGCCGGGAATGCGAAGTATGCCGCGAAACGAGCAAATTAGGGGGCCCGGTACGTGCCGTACCCCCCCAGCCCCTGTAAGTACGCGCCGAACCCCCAGCCCCCCCGCGGATGTACACGCCGTACCCCCAGCCCCCCCCGCGGATGTACGGTGCGAACCCCCACCCCACCCGTGTATGTACGGCGCGAACCCCCACCAGTGTATGTATGGACCGTACCCCCACCAGTGTATGTACGGACCGTACCCCTACCCGTGTATGTACACCAGTGTATGTATGGACCGTACCCCCACCCGTGTATGTACACCAGTGTATGTACGGACCGTACCCCTACCCGTGTATGTACGGTGCGAACCCCCAGCGCCATACATACACGGGTGGGGGTACGGTCCGTACATACACTGGTGTACATACAGGGGTGGGGGTTCACGCCGTACATACGGGGGCTAGGGGGGGGTTGGCGCGTACATACGGGGGCTGTAGGAATTTTGCAATTTAAACAGACCAATTAGGTGCTGTATATCATTTAATTTTCACACTTTTTGTTTATCAATGTTATTTAGGGGTTAATTTAACTATAGGAGTGGGAGCCTTTTCTCCTTTATGGTCCTGAAGAAAAGTGTTTATTATTTGGGTCATACACCTAAAGCATTTTCCCAACATCCCCATACTTCAATATATCAACTAGGGGAGCAAATTAAGTTTTTTTTCCTACCAGTCTGATATTTTTAAACGCCCCTTTTTTTCATATAATTAACCAACTCCATAATCCAAATCTACATAGGTGTATAGGAACATCTCTTCACAAAGTGCTCCCATTTCTTCGTAGGTAGAAGCATGCCCCTATCCTTAGAAGGGCAGGGATGAACCCTATGATGAAGCATGCCACCATAGGGCAACCCTGATGGGTGAGGCTTTAGAATGGGCATTCTGCCGCTCCGTGTATTCACCCGCAAATGGACACACTCTTCTCCTAGAGCAGAGGTCCTCAAACTTTTGGATGCCGAGACCCCCCTGTCCATATTTTGAGGCATAAGGACCCCCTCCTGACAAACATTTCTAAACCATTTTTAAACCTGTAGGCAGGACTACTAGAATTATGAGGCAGGTGAGGACCAAACTACGTGACAGGCTTGACTAAATTGTGTGGGAAGAAAATGTAAATGAGGTTATGCGATGCTGCGTATTTTGGGATAGCATTGCTTCATTATTTTGACATTTTTTACACACAGTAACACTGAGGGAAGATTTCACCCAATCAGTACCCGTTTATAACCAAAATACAGCAATTACCATCAGAAAGATTTCTAGTCAACCTTTGTGAAGGGCCTTCCACTCTGCAGGAATATGTGCTGCCACATTAGAAGCTCACCTGGCCGGGAGAAGCAGGGGTCCCTTAAAACCCTGGCGGTTTTGTGCAGAGTTAAGCAGTTTACCCAAGCAGCTTTCCTCTCACCCCCTCCCTTCCATCCCTCTCTCCTCTCCTAACCCCGGATCCCTCTCTCACTTTGCAGGCCATTTCCTTTACCTCTTTTTACAACTTCTGAACTCTCCCCATTCAACCTCTCACTTCATCTTTAATCACCTCTTGCCATTCTGTCCTTTCACTGCCCTCATCTCTAACAGTCTCTCCCATTTATCTCATGGCCTCTCTGGCCCTGTCACCTCCTGTGCCCCTCAGCACTTCTCATTCACCTCGTCTCTCCATTCAAATTTTTGTCTATTTGTATCTTACACCTCTCCAGTCCTCCCATTCATCTTTCACATCTCCCCTTTGTTCTAACAGAAGCCCTCCCCTTTGGCTCACACTCACTTCTTGCGTGTCCACATTTCTCTTCGGCAATTCACATTTCTCCTCATCCCTGACCTCTTCAATCAAATTCTCTCACTCCCTTGCTGTCCTCTCTCATCCTCTCATCTTTCCTCACCAAGCATACGGGTCGGACCCGTGTGCTCCTCTCGGCATGTGCCACTCAGCTTATTGTTCCCTAATTCAAGAAGGCATGAGTTGTCTGTCTCGCAGTTTTGATGCAGGCCGCGCAGTTATGGAACGTGCACTCTCCTTTGCTTCGCTCCACCAAGAATCTATTATCATTTAGGATGATATAAAAACCTTTCTCTATGCTCTGTAGGTTACCCCATTTGGCTGGTTCTCCTTCTGTGTGTTTCTCACTTGCCTTCAGGCAGCAGATGGTTATTAGCACCAGGACAACTTTTGGTAACTTTAGCGCACTACAAATGTAAATAATAGGCAGAAGCAGGGGAGTCACTAGACCAGAACTTCGGAAGGGGGGCTAACACTCCCAGTCAGGGCTGGTCCTAACACTGGTCGCACCCGGCGCAACAGTCTTTTTTGATGCCCCACCCCCGTTTCCTCCTTCTCCATGAATTCCTTCACTGCCACTCACCAACAATGCACCTCATCTCTCTATAGCACCTTTCTGACAAACATTTAATTTTTTTATAGCGCAACTCATAGTTTACTCACACTCATTTCTGTGATCTGCATGGTACATATTCTTTGCAGCAGGCACATTAGCCCTCTGCACTGTGTGGGTGTCAAGAGTGACCATGTGAGTGCACAGTGAGCGATGCAACAGTGTGAGAGTAGGGCAAGAGGAGTGACTGCAGGGTGAGTGAGATGGCGTATGAATTTACGTGCGGAAGCAAGTTCAGATTGGGATGAATGAATGTATGATTACTGATGGGCTTGTTTGAGTGAGTTGCATATTGAGCGGTGAGGGGGACAGGTGAGTGAAGTGTCACATGAGTGCAGGATGTGTAGGGTACTCGTGTGACTGCAGGGTGAGGTATAGGGTGAACAGCGCAAGTGCATTGTGAGTGCAGAGTGATCACTGTGAGTGCAGGGTGGGCAGGTGAATGGTGTGAGTGCATGGTGATCAGTGTGAGTGCATTGTGATCGCTGTGAGTGCAGGGTGAGCGTGAAAGTGAAGGGCGAGAATTAGTCTGAATGCAGGGTGCATTCCCAGACCCATGAAGAAACTCAGCATGTTATTGACGGCGGCATAGAGTTTAAGATCTAAGTTAAACTATTGCGGCATTAATCGGGGATCGAGGGTGAAGGAAATAATAATGTGCTGATCCTGCAACAAACTTACAGTCCTATGGTTAGGGTTGCCAGCAGATTATTTTGATGGCCCAGTCGGTACAAAAATAAGCAGTCACCTAAAGCAGTATTTTCAGCACTTATCTGTGCATACTTCGAACAGCAAATATAAATACAAAGCACTTTTAATTGTGTTCTAGGGCTGCCTCAATGATACTGATAATTAAACGAATGCCTACATACTTTTTAATTTATAAGTCTATTTAGTGTCAAGAGGAGATCTTTACAGGCTTTTTAAATGTAAATGTATGTGTCTTGTAAAGCACACTGCTGCCCTGAGGCGTCCTGGCGCTGTAGACCGCTGGGGAACCCGTCCTGGCTATCCCTGTGAGATGGTCCCTCCTGGGTATCTCCAAGGTGAAACCAGGCATCCCCAGCGAATGTGGGGGGCCGTTGTGGAGATGAGGCAAGCTAATGCCCAGAGTTGCCGAGTGTGATCCCTGGTTAGAGTAGGCACCGAGGCGAGAATTATCGAGTCCGCTGGCCCTGGTCCACAACCCTGCCGTGTAGGGAATTGAACCCTGGTCCCGGGCCGTCCTCTGCTTCCGGGTCTGCTGCCTCTAACCAGTGAGCCACACCACTCCACACAGTAGGCATTTTTCTTTTGGCAACCCTACTTTACATTCCTTTTCATTAAATACATTCTCACACTACAGCAGTAAATGTAAAATACAAATGTAAGGAATAAGTGGGGACCCAGGGGGTACTGGAACCAGGAAAAAAACTAAGCCTCTGTAATCCATTTACAAAGGCATGTAAAAATGCAAATGGTCTTTAAAGACCTGTGAAAAACTCGGGCGTGCCGGAGATAAGTCTCCAGACACTGCCCCGAGCCCACAGCAGCTCGAGTTGCACTGCAGCAGCCCGGGCTGAGACACAGGAAGGGGGAAGAGGGGGGCTGAGGCCCTTGGGCCTGGGCAGAAGTGTGACTGGGACGGCGCGACCCCCTTTCCATCACTCCATGGCCCCCCTGGGGGTTGCGCCCCACAGTTTGAAGACCCCTGTCCTAGAGAATGCCCACCTTGCAATTGGGAGAAAGAGACGGAGCTTCATGTCTTTTTCTTTTGCCCGGGTTATACATTAATAAGGAAGCGCTGGCTTGTCTAACTGTGCAGGAATTTAGGGTTTGTTCACTGTGCTGAGGCATTTAGAGTTTTGAAGTCTGACACCCGTAAGCCTATTGTCTTTGCTGTGTCAAGATTTCTGACTTCAATGTGACGTAGGTGCATGACTTTTGTAAAATCGTTACTTTAGTTGCAGCAGCACATTGTTGTAATTTTCTAGGGTTTTAACCTGTATTTTTTTTTACTGTTTTAACCTTAAAATGTATTTAGTTTTACTTTTTATATGTGTATATACAGTTAGTATTTTAAAGGTATGACTCCGATTGCTGCTTCAATTATCTCCTCTGTATGACCCGTATTGAAACTATTCGCACAGTTGTGTTTTTCATACTCATTGTCCTTTGCACCGTATTTATCTTGCACATGCACTTTATCGAGCCGCTGGATATGGAACTATGTCAGTGCCTAATTACAGATTGGGATTTCCTGTTTTTATTGCAAACTTTCATGGTCGTAATGACCGAAATAAAGGTTTCTGAAAGAAAGTTATTTAAAAGAAATGTTTATTTTCCAGTCCTACAAGGAGGATACGCTCTTCTTTCTTCTCCAATAGGAGGGACTCTCTTTTGGTGTTAATTATAACCTTCTGCAGTTATTAATTCATTAACTTACTTTATTTGATTACTTAAAAACAATCATAAAGGAACAAATGAAAATGCACAACCAATAACAATAAAATCCATGCATCATAAATAGATAAATAACATGGAAAAATAAAAATCCATCCAAAAATCTACAGCAAGATGAAGAGAATGTATGGTCGGATCAGAACCAATTCATTCTCTTCGACCTCAAAATGATAGGCTATTACAAAATCTGATGGCTGATTTTAAAAACAAGTCCTCTCTAAAGCATACCTCAGAACAAATCAATAATTGTAAGTGAAGCAACGCTGGTCTGCACTTCTTAACATGTTGACTTTTTAAAATGGGCACCAAAAGTTTACAGCACAGAAGCTCATAAAACTTGCAAAAGAAGTAAAAGTGTGCAAAAGTCTGGGCCGAAACTGCATCACATGGACAGCAACAAATGCTGTAATTGTCGTATTGCCCAAAAGTGAAAGATAATTGCCACATAATAGAGCCTGATTTGATACCAAACAGGAGTGGGTGCTTCCATGATTGGGCAACCAAGTCGAGGTAAAACTCTAGCCATAAGAGGATTGAATCATAACATAGTTCCGCATGTAGGATTTAGGTAGTTCAGCCTGTTCTCTGCAGCATTGCTGTGCAGTCATACATTTCTTGGCAACCAAACCCTATTTTATTTCCTTACCCCAAGTAGAGAAAAGAAATGGGGGTAAATTGTCAAGCTTGATAGAAGAATCCCTAATGTATTTAGGCCAAGAGATTTTCCCATCCTTGAATCATAGGCAAAACAGTTTTTAATTACCGCTTTAGTGATCAAGGCATGCTCATTGTGGAATACTAATGCCCAGAGTAGTAAAGGTACAATGTTTGAGGATCACATCTCCTGGTGTGCTGCGTAATGAGGACTAGTCTCAGTTCCATTAATCTAAACCAGTGATCAGTAAGTAACATTTCTAGTGGTGGCGTTGACGTTGCATACACCACCCTTCGTGATTTGTGATAAAATCTGGACAGTAATCAGCTCTGGTTCAGATATGATCAAATATGAGCCCTTGCTTTCTTAAGAAATAATGTAAGAATAGCAGATATCCCTCCATCACACAATGATACACATGTGACAAGATGGGTATCGGTCACATAGAATTGAAGTGATGCGCAGTTGAGCTCATTGAGGTCCTGTGATGCACTTTCCAGAAAACTGGATAAAAGATTATTTTGGGTTTTTTTCCCAGGGGAAAGCAAGAGTGCAGTCCCCCACTACCAGAAATAATGCAGTTGAGTATTCCACATTTGGGTACATTGCGGGGGTCAACACATCCGGTTTGCAATGGATGAGCCTCACCCTAGGAGAACCACCTTCGTGAGCATGTTGTCTCCCCAGCCAAGTAAGTATTTATTATTAACTAAAATTATTTTGATATACAGTAACATACTGCTAATACCAACTAAACACTTCATGATCCTGATGTCTCCCCTGCCAGGTAAGTATGATTATTAAGTAAGATTATTTTGATTTACAATAATCTACTGCCAATACCAACTAAACACTTCAACTCCATTGACTACATGCCTGTAGCCTGCACTCATGCTTACCAGAGGCAGCGAGCAGCAGTGAGCACCCATCTGCTGGAGATCAGTGACCCACCACACATATGGCGTCTATAGTACTGCATGCTGACCTGCCACGGCCATTCTCCGGTCTGTGCCTGCTCTCCACCAATGATCCGGGTTTGGCTGAAGGAGGAACTACCACACACTGTCAAAGAAAGACATAAATGGGTTGAATTAAATGTGCACATGTGAAGTCAGCAGAACAAGTTAAATACTTTTGTTAAAGCTTTTTCCGGTAGAAAATCTCTAACCAGTGATTTCTCACCTTAAAATATTCCCCAGGCATTAGACTGGATGCGGAAAACTTTGAGCAGTTCCTCTGCATGCCCAGAGGTGGCACAGTTCAACTCCGCGACAGCGTCATCCGGTACGGAAGTGATGTTGCGGTGCCTACATAAGCGCTACTCTGGCATGCTGCAATCAGCTACTTTTGGGCATATTTCCACCCCAAAACATGAAGCTACGAGCAGTGGGAGCTCCTCAGCTAAGGCGGAGGGGCGTCACTCCACTGCTCTTGGGAAGTGTAAAAAAAGTAATAAGAGAAGATATTTCTGTTATTATCATTTTATTTCTTATATCGGCCAGGTTGGGAGGGGCCGGTTGGGAGGGGTGGGTCTGTGACTCACATGACATCATGGAGTGGTTGCTGAACGGAAGGCAAATACTCATACTCAGGAGGTCAAAGTATCCGACTCTTTGAGCCCCATCGGTGCCACAAGAATGACCTGGGCCGAGTCGTTCCTATCCTTATTGGGAACTATGGGCAGGAATGGTATCGACTGGAAAGTGTACATGAGTCCTGAGGCCCACTTAAGGCATAATGCGTCTCTGAATGGGTACGCTTTAAAAACTCCAAAGCACAGAAGAACAACTCCTGGTGTCACTGCCTCTCGTGATCGGCAAGTCAATGATGGCTGAGTGCCTCCGCCCTGGTGTTCAGAGATCATTGTAGGTGGTCTACCAACAGAAAACTATCCTGGATCTCCGGCCAAGCCCAAAGTCTCAGAGCCTCCTGACATTGAGCCAGTGGCTCACCCGGCCGGCATATGGCTGTATCACATGGCGCTGGTATTGTGCTTGGACTCCTGACCCAACCTGCCCTTGATAGATAGGAGGACGGATTTCAGTGCCAAGCAAATCGATCTCAGCTCCAGAAAATTGATACAGAGCAGAGACTATGCCGGAGACCAAAGTCCTCTGATATCCACCTCTCCCAGATAGCCGCCCCAACCCAGCAGTGATACGTTTGTAACCACTGTGAGTTCCAGGTGGGGAAGATGGAAGGCTCTGCCACTGGTCCACTTGCAGTTTGTCAACCACCACCGCAGATCTTTTGCAGTCTCCTCCGATATCTGGACCAGATCCGAGAGATTTTCCTGATGCCGCATCCACTTGGACTTTAGATCTGTCTCACCAAAATTCAGGATAGAGGCTAAAACATTGGAATCTTAGTCTGTCATTAAATATTCTGCACTCACCACTCCAGAGGGTATGCCCGGAACTGCTTAGCAAAGCTTCTGAGAGGGAGTCAGGTGTGACTTTGGCAGATTGATAGTGAACCCCAGCGAATGCAGAAGGTTCGCCTTAGTCTGGAGGTGAGGGATGACTGCCTGGGGTGAGGCCCTCTTCAGCAGGCAGTTATTGAGGTAGTGAAGACTGGAACCCTTGAGTTTTGCAAATGTGCTTGAGCCACTGCCATCACTTTTGTGTAAACCTGAGGTGCACTGGTAAAGACAAAGGGGAGCACAGCGAACTGAAATTGCCCATAGACCACCGTGAACCGCAGATAATTCTTGTGGGATGGCAGGACAGGGATGGGAAAATACATGTCCTGTCGGTCAAAAACTTCCATCCAGGATCCAGGACAGAAAGAACCTGACTCCACAGAGGCATTTTAAACTTCTCTTTCTACAGGAAATAATTGAAAAGGCACAGGTCTAAAATAGGATTCACTGGCAAAATATCGACTACAAAAATTTCAAACTACAAAAATATTGAGTCAAAAATATTTAATGCAAAAATATCGACTTCCTATACTTATAATTAAAATTACAAAAATATTGGGGGGAAATATCTTTGTCACTAATATAGTTGTCTAAAATATCGATTTTTAAATATATGTAAACTTAATAGTAAACAAAAATGTAATTTATTAAACCAATATAATAAAAATAAAATAAATAGAATAATTTTTAAAAACAACATAACAATCATGAATAATAAAAAAAATTAAACAAACATATGTATTAATATATCTATTTATTTACATATATCTAATTTAATAATATTATTACAATAATATTTTTAATTTATATTATAATTTATAACTTTTCTAAATGGAATTATATAAATAAATATGTATATACATATATTCAATAACAATTTATAAAAAAAGAAACCGTTTTAAATGCAAATAAATAATGAAACAAAATAAAACAAATTAACTACAAATATTATAAACATTAGTAATTATAAATATTATTATTTTAAATAAACAAAAATATACTAATATAAAAGTAAACTAGAATAAAATAAACTAACATTTTTTTAAATGAATACATGTACTATTCCCAATACATTTATACAAGAGCAGGCAAAGGGGCCTATTAGGATGGCGGGCGGATTGCCCCAGCTGGGCTGGCGGTAACCACTGCCAGCCCGGTGGGGGGGATCCGCCCGCCATCCTTCCATGATTGACCCCCCGCCATATTAGGATGGCTGGGGGGTCCGCGCCGGACAGGAAGACCGTCCGCAGCTTTTCCGCTGGTCGACTCGTTGACTGGGTGGAAAACTGACACAATATGTAGGCGGTGTCTGTAAGACAGTTTACAGCACTGCCCGCCGCAATGTAAAAAATGCATGATGCGCCCACCAGTGTGGCGGGCGCATCCTAATTTGAATGGTGGGACCGACGCACCTATGGAGGGCGGTCCCTTTTGCCGTTGTCTGCCCGCCATCGTAATAGAGCCCATAGTGTCATACTCAGGAGGTGTAAAATTTACAAGTCCAACCACACTCAATACAACAGTAGGGAAAGTGTTGGATTGTGGAGGGGTCAAATTTACTATTCCTACTCCAGTCGGTGCTACAGTAGGGAAAGTGTTGTATTGTGGATGGGTTAAATGTAGTACTCCCACTCCAGTCAGTGCAACAATAGGGAAAGTGTTGGATTGTGGAAGGGTAAAATTTACTATTCCCACTACAGTCAATGCCACATTAATGACAAATAAAATATCTTAAACAAAATGAAAATAATTTAAAAAAAGTAAACAAATTAAAATATATGTTGGATAAAAAATACAATTATATTTAATATTAAAAATGTAAAATTAATTAACTTCCCACCCTACAAATTAAAAAAAAACTTATTTGCACAATTAACATATTTATTTATCAACTAAACAAATATTATTTATGAAAAACTAAATGTAAATTCATTAAAATGAATGAACTACCCACCCTTCACCCCTACAAGCCCCACAACCCCCACCTAAATTAATAACACAATTAAAATAATTAATTTACAATTAAAACATTATTAGTATTTAACACGTAATTAACAACAATAATTTACTCCCCAGCCTTTACCCCAATAAAGCCCACAACCCAAACCTAAAAAACATTTAATTAAACAATTGACATATTTAGTTAACAATTAAGTAATGAATATTAATTAACCACTAATTATTAATTACTAAAAAATAAATTACTTCCCACCCTTTATACCTATAATCCCCCAACCCACACATAAAAAATAATTATACAATTAACATATTTATTTATCAATTAATCAATTAATAATAATTAACAGCTAATTAATAATAAATTAAAAATAAATTACTTTCCACCCTTTACCTCTATAACCTCACAACCTGCATAGCTATCACTGTCTCTGCTGCTGCTAGCACCGGGACACCCCCGTTGGGTGTAGCCTAACGCTTTATAAGTGGTAATAATAATAATAAAAAAATGTAAATACACAATTAAAATAAATAATTATCAATGAATTAATTAATGTTAATTTACAACCAATAATTAAGTAATTAAAAATAAATTACTTTCCACCCTTTACCCCTATAAACAAACACCACAACCTGCAAAAAACATTTGCATAAAAAAATTAATAAAACAATTAACATCAAATATCAATTAAATAAATAATATTGATTAAAAAATAATCATTAATATATTATAAATAAATTACTTCCCACCCCACAACCCTCTACTGAATTAAAAAACACAAAATGTAATTAAGTTAAATTTCATAACTACTAAAAATGTAACTCATATAGTAAGAAACAAACAATATTTAGCAAAAATTACATCATATACATTTCAAACATATACTAAAAACATAACCATAATTAAAAAACAATATTTTAAACAACTATATTTTTACAAACTATGTTAATGACTTCTATAATTTAAAAATCAATATTACTTACCTTAAAATCGTGACAACGATATTCTTGGTGACAATATTTCCATGCCACGATATTAGTGACTCGATATTCTTGCAAGCTGATATTTTCTGTTTGATATTTTGTCTCTGCACCCTAAAATAGGCTTGAGGCCACTGTCCTTCTTGGGCACCAGAAAATGCTGAGAATAGCAACCATGTTCTACGTCTGGAGAAGCTCCCTCTTGATGGCCTCTTTGGCCAGAAAATCCTTTACTTCCTGACAAAGTAACAAGAGACAGTCCTCCATCAGCTGCCCTAGGGATGGTGACACAGGTGGGCTGTTTCCACAGAAAAAAGGGCATAACCCAGCATCACAATCTGACGCACCCAGTTATCAGATGTAATGTCCGTGCTTTGGGGAAGATGGTGCCTGATCCTGATGGCAATGGGGTAGCTGGGCAAAGTGGAGGGCACACTGAAGAGATGTGGAGGCTGCGGCAGCCAGAGAGGCGAGAAATCGGTCAGCACACTGGATGTAGCACCTGCATCCATTTTAGGATCTGCAACCCTGTCCAAGAAAGGACAGGGTGTCCTGCTGAGTAAATGGGTAAGGTTGATACTGTGGATGCCCAAAAATGCCCTGACTGCTTCTGCTGCATAGGCGAAAAGACTCCTGTTGGGGGCCACCAACCCATTTCTATCCTTTTTAACTTGTTTTAATGTAAATTTGAATTAGATTCATGTTAATTAATGCATTGATATAATCGCTCTTGTACATTGTGCATATTGGTGGATGTGCCGCCCTTTTATGATTTAAACCAAATCAAATAAAAGTAATTTTTCAATTCAATTAAATTCCTGTTGGGGGCCACCAGTCAGCGAAAGGCCAAGAGATCTGCCAGTGACATGGCTCTCGTAAAGCAAGAGGGAGCCTCTGTATGGAAAATCAATGAATGGCGACTGGATGTCCATCAAAAACCCAGTGGACCGCAAGTAGGTTTGGCGGCGCACTGCCACTGTCGAGGCCATTGATTAGGGCTTGATTAAGAATGACTCGTATCTCCTCTGGGAGCATAGAGAACAATATGCCCACTGAATCTCACAGTGCACTGGAATATTGGCCCATGAGGCATGTGATGTTACCTGACCGCAAAGCCAAGCTGGTGGAGAAGAAACTATGAGGCATATTTACAAGCCGCTATCGCCGCCACAATGTCACTTTATTCACAAGGCAACTTCAACGCCGCCTTGTAAAAAAGGCACCCTTTCTCGCTATACTCAGCGTGAAAGCAGCAGGCAACTGGTGTTGTGGTGGGTGTTCCATGCAACACCCATTGATTTTAATGCTGCCCCATATTTACAAGGGTGGCATAAATATGGGGCAGTGCAAACATTAAGACAAGGTAAAACCTGGTCTTACCTTGGCACAACGGGGAAGTTTTTTTGATTTTGCCTCGTTTTTGCTGTTTCCATGTGTGCTCTGTTGTGCAGCATACATAGAAACAGCAAAACCCATTTGTTTATGTGCAGAAAGCTGTCCTTTTCTGCACATGAACAATCAATTAAAAAAATGATGTTTTGCAACTTATATGCTTGCTGCATTAAGCAGCACACATAGAAGTTATAAAACACCATTTCAGATTGTTTATACACAGAAAGGTGTCCCTTCCAGCACATAAACAATTATTCCCCTCAACGCAGGCACCCTTGCACTGTGGTTCAAGGGCGCCTGCGTTGGCGTTAGGCAGCTAAATTAGCCCCAGCACAGGGGGAAATGCAAGGCTGCACCGTATTCTTGTAAATACGATGCAGCCCTTCATTTCAGAAGTGGCGGATTGGAGCGGAAAGCCAAGAAGCTAACGTCGAGCTCCACCACTTCTTTGTAAATATGCCCCTATATTTCCTGAACACATCCAGCTTCTTGGATTCCTGGTTCGGAGGGGTGGACAGGAATGAACTGGGATTAACCTTAGCTGTGGAGGCTCTCTGGGAAAGGTTGCTCTGAAAGGAAAGATGAGTCTCCTGGGTTGGAGCGGTGTCACTTGTCAATCATTCTGCCCCTGTACAAAGCTTGACCAATGTCTTGAGGAAGACGTTAGTAAGGACTTCATTGAAGGGGAGGAGAGGCTCTGCCAAGCTTGTTCCTGGTTGTAGCAAACTCATCAAGATGTTGGGCTTTATCTCGATGGCAGGTAGGGGTATGTCGAGGAACTTCGCCACCATGCACATCACTATAGCGAATGAGCCTTCCTCTAACACTGGACCTAGATGGGAAAGCATACCAGAGCCTAGAGAGATATGCAAACCACTGGCATCACGCTGCTCCTCATACCAGTTTTCAGAGGCCTCGTCCAGAGAACTAAACTCTTCCCACTCAACATCCCACCTCGGGAAGAAGGGTGAGTCTAAAGGTGATTGAAGTGTGTCCAGGGTCTAAGATAAGGCCTGGACGGTGCTGGTATCAACACTAAACTTTGCTAGAGGGGTGTGGTGTCAGAGTCGGGGATGACAATAAGCTCTTTGTCATCAAGTGTCTTCAGTTACGTCAGGGTCAGCACCGGTACTGAGGTTTCAGGGTGGGAGTAGGCACCAATGATGGAATAGAATCTGGGAAAGGGTCCAGAGACCACCTCCAGCAGGGGCGCCTCTCAGCTCTGTGAGGCCAGAAGGTGCACAAGGTGTTAAATCCATTGGTTTTGGAGGGGACATGTTCCCTAAACACACTGGGAGCAAAAGCTCAAAATAGCTCCACAAAATGTCAAAAAAAGTTGTCCTCAAAAAGTGACTCAGGTAGCTATCTGGATCCATGCTGTTGGCACAGACAGAAAGGAACACTTCCAACCCAGATGATGCTGACGCGAAGCTGAATTATGCCACCTCCTGGAACACAGAGGTACTGCTCAAGAATTTCCAGATCCAATGTAATGCCTGAGGAATATTGTAAAATGAGGAAACTGCATTTAGAAATCTGTAGCAGAAATATGATTTCATATGTGTGTAGATTTTCCAATAACAGTGTGCAGGCGCAGAGCAATCAGTGGAAGATTTAGGGCATGCAGACAGCTTTATAAAGTAT
Organism: Triturus cristatus; assembly: GCF_964204655.1. Classification (NCBI taxonomy): domain Eukaryota; kingdom Metazoa; phylum Chordata; class Amphibia; order Caudata; family Salamandridae; genus Triturus; species Triturus cristatus. The sequence goes on along the minus strand of NC_140590.1, from coordinate 1,214,353,740 downwards.
TCAGTCACTTGTAAAACAATGAGAGTAAAGAGAAGCAAAGATAGACAGTTCATGGTGGTTTACCAGCAATCTCACTCTGAATCCTTTTCTCTGACCCATTGTAAGATATGAAGTGTCCTCACCCCCCCCGGCTTTCTGCTGATTATCCAAAGAAAATAACACAAACCCTCCATGCCTGTCCTTCAGCACTATTATTGGCAACCATTCCCACTGCTCTATCGTACCTCAAAGCAGGATGCAGCCTCCAGGAATAAATGAATAATGTTTTGTATGATTAATTAAAATCTTCACAATAATAAAATAAAAAAAATAAAAAGACATTACAATATAATGAATAGCTTAAAACTATTATGTAGTTAAATAATTATGCTTTCGTTTTCCCATTGTGCAAAAAGATGGAAAAGAGGTAATGAGCCAAAATTATCTCTAAGGTACTGATCGACCACATATATTCTAACAATGTATAAAATTCAAGCCAAACTGCAAAGTGCCTAGGGTGTGAGAGCTCCACCAACCAAGGGTGTGGCATGCATGAGTATGAAGGCTCAACCATGGCCTTTTCTACAACAACCCATTCACTGCCACTTAATACATATCTGAGGTGGAAATAAAGTGCATAGTTAGATCTAAATGCAAGTGGTGTGACAGTGTTCAATTAAGACCAATGTGGACAATGCCTTATTGTAAATTGCCCCTAGTTCTGGCCGTAGATGGGATAACAGCATTTCAAGTTCAATTCAGAGTGTACAGTGGATTAATGTAGCTTGTCCCAACCATACTATTCTAGTAGTAGGTGTTACAGAGGCTGGAAGAGTTCAAGTGTTGCATGCGCTTAGCTGCTCCCCTAAAATGGAGTAACATTTTGCCATTCTTGCTAGTTCCATTGGGACCTCACATGTGTAAACCTTGAAGAACACGTCCCTGTAGGAACTTAGTTAATGCTTTAGAAATAGTGGTTTCAGCATAATGTGTCTGTCGGTTAACAACGCTGGGCAGCAGAATAATAGGTGGCACAGGGAGGCAGATTCATGCTTTTGGACATCAAGTGCACTCGGAATTCCCATAATGGTGGGGCCAACAATCTCATATTGAGTATATTATTTAAAGCAGGCCTGCCCCGGGGAGCTTTAAGTAGGGCTGAAGTGCTGCAGCCTTGTGTGATTGGATCAAGCTGGACCCCCTAAAATGTTTGAGGCCTCCTGCAAATCAAGGGCTTTAGATAACTGACTTCCATGAGCTAGATGCACTTTGGCTGTTGGTGAGTTACCGCCGTGTGAATGGAGAGACCTTAGTTTAGGTTCAGAGATCTGAAAGCCATCTGCTAATATCTTGACCAGAAACTTAATTCTGCTTTAAAATTGCAGCCTCCAGGAGGGATAGAAAAGTTTGCGTAATGGCATTACAAGCTAAGTAATCAAGACATTACCTCATTTTGGGCCAGATGTACAAAATCATAGGTTTGCAATTCCCTAATAACAAATTTTAGTGATTCGTTATTAGGAAATCGCAACCAGCGATGTGCAACAATGTGTTTAACATTGTTAGCGATTCCCAGTAGTTTGCAATTGACCTACCTCATTAATATTCACGAGATAGGTCGCAATATGCGATCTATTGTGATTCTTTAAAAACACGGGGATAGCGGCCTGCTGGGGACAGCAGACCACCATGTCTCTGTTTGCTTTTAAATAAAGTGATTTTATTTTCTTAAATACAGCCTGTTTTCCTTAAAGAAAAATGTGATGATTTTCAAAAAGAAAAATGAAAAACTTTGTTCTAATTTTTCAAGAGTAGGCAGTGGTCCGTGGGACCACTACCTGTTCTTATAAAAGTTTTCAAACATATTCACAAAGGAGAAGGGGTCCCCAGGGGACCCTTCGGTTTGTGAATGGGTTCCAACCTACTAGTAAGCAGTAAAATACGAATGTTTTACTTCCATATTTTGGTCACAAAACATTCACATATACCACTGCGAGTCGCTAATAGAAAGGGATGCAGTTAACGCGCCCCTTCTTAATACCGATTCAGTAATCCATTGAGTGATTTGGTAATAGGGTTTGGTACCCAGTAAATTGCTTTGTTCCAGTCTCCATCAGCCCAATTTGGAGAATCGGGCCGTCTGTGACCTGAAAAAATCTTTGTACATCTGGCCCTATAATCCCTACGATGTTGGGGAATACAAAATATATCAGATAGTGTAAGAAATTGGGGTATTAGTTGAGGTGGTCAGTACTCACCTAAAGTACTAACAACAATCCTTGTCAGGGTGAACCACTAAAGTCACTCTATACACCTAAGCTCAACCCCCTGGTAGCTATGGCACACAGCAGACAGGCTTAACTTAGAGGCAATGTGTAACGTTAAATCACAGATCAATAAATACCCCCAAAACGAATTAGAAAAATAGAATAAGATTTAATAAACATATTTACACTAAATTGACAAAAATCAAATAAGGAGGACCAGAGATGTACATTTTTAAAGTTTTAAGTATAAATAACTCCAAGAAGCACAAAGTGCCAATGATAGCCAATGATTGCAGTAGAACAGGATCTAAGCTTAATTGAACTTTGACTACAATGGAGCTCAGGTCAGATATAGTAACCAGGTTTGCCCTGGTAAAACATTTTATATTCTACTTTTAGTCCTTTAAGACCCAATCCACTACAGGAGTAAACTTCTAAAGCCACACAGGACCTCAAGGAAAGCACTTAGAGACTTACAGGGTAGCAAGCTTTGGACAACAGGAGAGTCCAGTCCCAATCCAGTTGCTACTTGTCAGCTGGGCTGTGGTGCAGGAAAAGGCCTCTTGTAGGTTGATGTGTCCCTGTAGCTTTACCAGGAGGTCATTCTGATGACCCCTGGTGTCCACATCTTTGTCCTGACTACAAAAGAGAGCAGGTCCATTCTCCTGGGCACTTCTCAGGTCACAGACAGCAAGTTAAGTACTCTTTTGATCTTCTTCAGATCCAGAAGTGTTCTGAAGTAGGTGCCACATGTATGCTTAGCATGAGCTAGAAGGTGGGAATGACCAATATCCTAACCAATGGGGTAGGTCCCTGGGACAAACTCTACCCACTTTGGACATTTTCATTATGCCCAAAGTCTTCAGCCACACTGAACTTGGGCTCTGAGGAATGGTGGTGTATGGGGAGTGCACTATGGTAATCCTGGTGCACTCCCACATCTAACACTAAAATCCAGTTTTAGTGCGTCCCTGTACCAACAGCAAACTCAAAAACTGGAGTGTTTTAAAATTAAAGCTGAGCTTTCAGCAAAAAGGCAGTTGATACACACACATGTTTTGTCATTCTGTTTCCCTCCTTTGAAACGTGCCCCAAATCTTATTTGTATACCCAGCAGCCCTGACAAACAGGATGTGACACTGTAATGTCAAAGAGTCCCACTCTAATTGGGGCCTGACTGTCCAGCAGGACAACAGAAGAGCCCTCACCTGGTGTCAGCTAACAATTACCTGTGGCACAGGAGGCTTCTCTGAGGTACCAAGTGTAATATGAGAAATCCCAGCAGACCTGTCAGGCAGGATGTGACATTCAAGCTGGACTTGACTCTTTTTAATGTCAATGAGGATCCTCCCTGCCTGACCTGCATATTTTATTAGGTTCAGATCACTATGATCTTCCCTTTCAGGTCCACCTATTGTTTGCTCATTATGTTACATTACCATTATATTGGATTTCATTTAACCAATAAAAAGAATCCTTGAAATAGTTCTCTAGCGGTTTCCTAGGTTGAGATACATTTATTAAACTTAATATCATATTCCAATGATTTCCTATGTTGTAGCTAACCCTGCTAGAATGAGCCTTTTGGACCTTTTCACCAAGTGGACATGTTTAACAATAAGCCTTTACATATCCTAATTTTAAATGCCATGAACCCCCACCTTTATGGATAATAAGATCTACTTGGGGATGACATATAAATATTTAAAAGGAAGGTTTAGGCCCATCAAAAGAGGTAATTTTGAGAGGTTGAATTTACTAATAAAACCTGCACAGCAAAGGCTACTGGCGGCAGGCCTGCAGTCATGTTCACATTGGCACAGTAGTGGCAAGCACAATCGGTGCTGCAGTCCACTAGTGACCTTTAACAAACAGGCTCTGGGTGCACCTTAGTACCATATAATAGCAATTTATAGGTATGTTAAATATGCCAAGCAGGGCTAGACCAATTTTACCATGTTGAAAGGAAGAGCAAAAGCACTTTACCACTGGTTAGCAGAGTTAACGTGCAAAGAGTTCTATAGCCAGAAAAATAGGGTTCAGTAAAAAGGCAAAAAGAAAACATTGGGGAGACTCTGCAAAAAAGGGTGTCTTTCCAACAGACAGCTTTGATACTTTCAGCTTAATGTAACATAAGCAAATGTAAAAGATCAAATATGTTATATTACCAACAACGTAAGCATGTAAAATGGCAATGAAAGCCTTGTTCTCATAAATCCCTAGTGTTCCCCACCTCCATCCCTTAGTGGATGAACAAAATAGGAAGAAATCAGCATGCAGCTCAGCAAATATACTTCAGGGTAGCACCCGGGGGGCCCTGTTGAAGAAACAAACATATTCTCCTGTGGGCATCAGAGTGATGATCTTTTAGAGGGTGCTCATCTTCACTATTGCATCTTTCAGATTATTGATGGACCTAAATCCCTTGATATCATATGTGCTCAGAAGATTTGTGATCTTTTTGCAGGACTTTTTCTTTTGGTGGGACTGGGACAATGATCCTCTTCTGCAAAAGATCCTGAGTGCACATCCATCCACCTCACTTTCTGACATCATTTGAGGAAACTGTTGTGTTCAGCACACTGGAATAAAGCATGGTATAGTAGAACTCCAGTATGTGTATGTGTACAATGGCCAGCATCCACTTGGTTGAAATGGAGTCCTTCAATGAAAAGGCAAAAGGGAATCCTGACATAGAGCGGATTGCTGCCCCTGCACAGAACAGCGATCACCACAGGCTTCAAATGAGACTTCCCTGGCTGACAATGTCTAAACCCAGAGGGATGTCCTTGTTGGAACCTGGCTGGGCCTGGTAATTCTTCCTCCTGTATTGTCTGGATGACTTTAGATATGAAGAAGCCCTAGTGGCACAGGTTTCCTCTTCTCAAAGGTCTTATGAAACGTTTTCCTCGGTAAAGGTCTTAGGGGCATATCATCAACGGCCAGAGTTAAAATTATCGCTGCTTTTGCATCCGTTTTCGGGAGAAAAGCGGCGATAATTTTAACGCCCTATCAGCATGGGCACACTAACGCATGAATCCATGCTGTAGGGCCCATTATCCTTTCACCTCCCATCGCTAATGAGATGCGAGGTAGGCGTTCCCGTGTGAAAGACACACGAAATACAGAGAAAATATTTGGTGACAGAGGTTCTCCCTATCCGCAAGAAAATCGCTAGCCGGCCTAGAGATATTTAAAATAGCGCTATCAGGCATTATCGCAGGTTTCTTACGCCTGCTATTTTTCCGACTTGGCTATGTTCATAATGGGAGGTGGATTATTATGCTGAGTCCACATCTCCCTATCAGCAATGTTTTTGTGTATCTCTCTTTTTTATCGCAGGTAATCCTGCGATATTGCCCCTCTACGCCGATATTGCCTGGATTTCTATCGCCTCGGCGATGCACGTTGCTGATAGTGCGCTCACCGGGCAATAGAATCCGGTGATACGCAGCGTTAATTTTCTGCACGCTAAACACGGCCAGTGATAATTATAGCTGGCCGTTGATGATATGCCCCTTAATACTGTTCGTATGAGGCAAAAAAGACACCGTTTTTACCAGCTAACGCACACCAAATCTTATTTACACGAAGAGTGAGGCGGATTGGCTCACAAATAAAAGTCTTTGAGGGGGATTGTATCGTTGTTCATTTTAGAAACCCTAGCATAGTAGGTAAAATCCATGCAAAGGCAGCATCATTACCACAGTTTGGACACAATGTGGCAGCTTTCCCACTAGGGTTTTTCTATTGCCATCTACGAAGTAATAATCTTCCTTGTGCTAACATTCGTGCTAAAACCCAAAATGTACAGGTACCAAGACCACTCTACCCATGTCATCCACACCCTCATGATCAGTTTTTGTCAAACAGATACCATGTACTGAGCATTATGGAAGACAATGACTGACTTAGGGGCATATCAACAAGGGCTTTATCTCTGCTTTTTTGGCTTTAAAAGCCAAAAAAGGAGAGATAAAACTAGCGCCCTATCAACAACAGGGTGCTAACATGCAAATTTGCATTTTAGCACCCTTTTACTCTACGCTTCCCCTTGCATCTCTAATGAGATGCAAAGGGGGCGTTCCAGAGTAAAATAATAGGAGAAATGTCGCTAAGCGACATTTCTCCTATTATCAAGAATGTCGCTAACCCTGTTAGAGACAAAAAAAGCAGCGCTAACCGCGGTTAACGCTGCTTTTTGACATCTGGTATTTTTCTGACTTAGCCATGATATCCTATGGAAGGAGGATATCATGGCTAAGTTTGCCTGTCCCTATCAACAAGGTAACGTGAGATTATCGCTGGGTTTCCAGCGATATTCTCACGTTAGCCTGTTAGCGTGAGGATTTTTATCGCTATTGAGATAAGCGTTGCTAATAGCACGCTATCTCAGCGATAAAAATTCACGCTAGCCGGCGATAATTATCCTAGCGCTAAGTGCGCTTAGAGATAATTATCGCCGGTTGTTGTTGATATGCCCCTTAGTTTTATAGACCATAGTCCAGACGACCCTGGGAAACCCTGCAATGTGGAGGTATCCAAGGTACTGCAGTGTAATATGTACATCAATGGCAGTAAATGCTGTCCTGAACTAGCTATCATGTGTAGGAAGGGTACACCCAAGTTAGATTATACTAATACCAACCGGGAGACCTGCCCCACTCCCAGTACAGCATTAGGTGTGGTCATAAATACAAGCCCACATGATGATGGGAGAGGAAAATTCAGGTTTGCTACATGGAGCGTGAATGGGCTTACTAACAAAATACGGAAGATTGATTGGATTATTACTATATCTGAAACTGATATTCTATGTTTGCAGGAAACTTGGTGTACTAAACTGGTTTATGTCGAAGGGTACTCGTCATACTTCTCAGAAGCAATATCCACACATGTTGGGCAGGCAAAAGGGGGGCTCCTGTCCCTTATCTCTAGCGCCAAGACACCTCCGGGTATTTGTGCGCTTTTATAAATCCTGTTAACATTAACATTTAACAAAATCCTGGTAATCATAAAAACAAAATCTAATCCGGATCCACTTTTTCTAATACTGTGGCTGAAGAAAGAGGGTGAGAATGATCTGGTTTTAATAAACGTTTATAATAAAAAAAATGGATCATACCTGTAGTAGGGTTGTAAGGGCCCTTGACCACTGTCTGAAACCATTTTTAAATATTATAAATACTAACTTTACATTATTATGGGCTGGAGATTTTAATATCCAGGCCTGTACATTATCTGATACCTGATCATGTGGCCATTCTTACCAGACTGGTAGAGGGAGTGACCACTTCTGTCATAATGAGTATGGCAAAGCCCTGAACTTCATTGTTGCCAAATATGACCTACAGCTCCTAAGGTGTGGGTCTGATAATAATGGAGAATGAATTCCAACTTTTATTGGGAGGTCATCAGCCACTACCATTGACCATGTCCTGATATCCGCGGCAGCTAATGCCTTATGTGATACATCAACTATAACCGCGGTGGCTCTAAGTGACCATAACCTGATCTCATTATCACTGCACTTTTAGGGCAAGCGGGTGGATTTTTTTACCATAGCAAATAACATTACAGTAAATAGTCCAAACGAAGTAAGAATTAAATAGGAAGGAATCGATCCTTGGACCATACTACAAAAAATTGTTCAGAAGAAACGTAGGGGAATTGATTATTGTCTCCAGGAGATCATTCTACCAAAACTTCTAGTTAAAGAATTTAATGATATCTCCAGCTCTATAAAATAGTTTTTGACCCTGCCACCCGACCAGGGTAGGATTTACTAAAATGGGATGGTTCGACTCTGCCTGCACTAAAGCACATCAAGCTCTTAAACATGCCCTGAATAATCCCCTTACCATGGTCATTAGAACACAGTGTTTTCAATATATTCATGCTCTGGTCGCTATGAAAAAGACGGTACAGGATAAAGCATGGGTTAACTTTGCACTTACGGCAGAGACCAAGAATTCCAAGCTGTTCTGGGACACTGTGAATGCGCCATTCCTAAAAAATTAAGACATCTCGGAGTTCAGCTGTAATGTCGCTTGTGATAGTTGGGTAGTCCACTTCTCCAATATATTTAGACAGAATACTGAGTATACAGCAAATATGGAAAATGATTGGGGGGTAGTAAAGCCTGATATTTCTCTTGAAGATGTCATGCTGGCTTTACAAGCCAGCGCAGCGGGAAGGGCTCCGGGGCCAGATGGAGTGCCAGTCGATGCATATAAATCTGCTGCTGATCTCTGGGGACCTATCCTGACTAGAGTTTTTAATTCCCCATTGAAGGACAGAATTTCATCCTCCTGGGAGACATCTTTTATAACCCAAATATATAAAATGGGGGACAAAGCTGATCCCAAAATCTATCCCCCAATCCCACTCCTAGACTCCTCGATGAGGCTCATGAGTAGAGTCATATTACTAAGATTAGAGGACCGGGCATCAAAACAATCGATTCTGACCCTGGTCTAGTATGGTTTTAGGAAACAAGTGGGGAATGCAGAACAATGTATCAATCTCGAGCTTTTAATTGGGAAATATACCAGGGCGAAAAAGAGTTTTCTATATTTATGCTTTGCAGACTTGAGTAGCACCTTTGATCTAGTAGATTATAATCTATGATGGGCAACACTGATTTCTACAGGTGCACCAAGACCAATTGTGGGCTTCCTCTCACGTCTTTATGAGAAACTATCTAGCCAAGTTAATTTCTGCCCACAAGGGGAATGCATGTCAAAATTCAAAGTGGGGAGTGGAATCAGACAGGGCTGCATCCTGGCACCACTGCTGTTTTCATTATTTATTAATGGGGTGGATAGCCATCTACAGTCAGTACAGGCTGATGCTCCCAAGGATGCAGGGCTTTCAATACCAGTGCTGCTTTATGCCGACAATGCAGTACTCCTAGCCAGAACACCAGTGGGTCTGCAGAAACTGATGAACGCTTTTGGGGAATACATTGCTTCAGAAAAAAATGGTTATAAATAAAACTAAAACATTTACCATGGTCTGTGGTCAAAGGCGGAAACGATGCAGAATTGTTTTTTATTGGTAATATCTGAATAGCCTCAATAAACTCTTTTTGCTATCTGGGTATTTCATTTGCAGACAACGGGTCCTGTTCACAGCATATACTAAATACCAGAGCCAAAAAGAGTAGGGTCCCCCAGGAGATTTTTAAGTTTGCCTCTAAATTGGGTAGTAGACCCATTAGGGAAATGGTAGCTATTTATAAAGCTACGGGCTTGACTATTGCAACATACGGGGCTGGCCTCTGGGGCCAAGCAAATTGCCATTTCTTACAAATCGAAGAAAATAAATTTCGAAAACGACTCTTATGTCTGCCACCTTGTGTATTTAACACGGTAATTCATAACGAGGAAGGCCTACAGTTTCTTGAAGATCATCTTTTGGTGAGACCCGTGCTATTATGGATATCACTATGGGCAAGGGAAGAGACCAGTCTTACGAGAAACATTATCCTCGTCCGCCTAGCCCTGGATCAGGCCCTAAATATGCCCTGGTTATCTTACATTAACTCTTGCCTTAGTAAATTGTTTAGTCTGTCAATCTGGTCTGATTCTACCCGGTTTACATCACTGTCTAAGATTAGAATTAAAAATACATTTTTTCAAACCAGGCTGGACAAACGTGATTCAGACAATGAACTCAAATCTACTGTCATATTCTATAGGTCCTTGGATATGGAGGAGAGGAATAGCAACTACCTGGTATATGTAACCAATTTGCAGCACCGATTTGTGCTGACAAGGCTGAGATGTGTAATCGCGCATACTGAATGCTATGAAATTAGAAAAGCCTACTGTAATAGCGAAGTGTTATTTATGTTTTATCTTTGTAATCAGATTTATATTATTTTGACTGTTGTCTTAAATCTAAGTGACCATCTGTACAAATGGATTGTAGCAGACGACTAATTGCTTATTTCATGCATGAAGTAATTTGGAAATTTGGATGATGTGACCAGGGTTTTTATTGTCGTATTTTGATATTGGTATGAGTTCTTATTGATGTACCTTCATTGTTGTTTTTCTATTCAACCGAATAAAGTTTATGAGCAAAGAAATGACACAGTATTGCTGACATTTCCTCACTCTTCACCTTTCAATAGGTAGGTCACATTTGTCTCCTGGCAGCCAGTGACATGCCAATGACTAGTGAGCTATATGGTATGGTACCAGAATATAATGGCCAGAACATAGTCTGAAATAAATATTTTTAACCTAAGTGTATTTTACAAGAACACTGCCCATTTGGAATTAGGTAATGAAAACTTACACTCAATGGGACAATATTTGTAAACATTATTTAGGACATGTTGTTTATGTCAGAGAACTCTTCTGTCCACTATTTATTATTATTAAATCGGACAGAAATATTGCCTTATTTTCTATTTTATGCATCTTGCCAGAAGGGATATTTGTAGTAAATGGTTATCTAACCTACGATCAACAATGGGTGCATGGCTCAGTGTCTTAAGATATGTACTGGAGATGGAGGACAATTCTAATAAGAGATAAAGGACTTGGCAACCTGTGATTAACTGGGCTAAGCATGTTGATTGGTTACGTTAGATCTTTTTCAGACTACCATATGTGTTATAGACTAAAATATCCCCTGAGGTTAACAAAAAGGTATAAGATTTTGTCTAATGATTGTCCCTACTTCCTGCTTTGGTACTTGACCTTGGATAAGTAAATCCGAACCCGAACCACGATCATCAGCCTCAGTGGTATACTGAACATCCCACTCACTCAGTTTCAGTAACAAAGGGCTGGTACTTTACGGAATGTGGTGTTAAGGTGTGCGGTGTATGAGGACGAGCAAATAAATATATATATATATTTCTGTCTACAGTATGCTGAGATAAAAAGAGGTTGAACAAAGCCTGCCAACACAGGAGTCTGACACAAATTAAGCTTGCCACTGCAACCTACTTTCTGTTCTCCTGAAGGAATGGGTGGAATTTGCATAAGTTCCTTTGCAAAAATTACATGAAATGTCCAAATAATTATAGGAAATTATGTGGCATGCTGGTCTAGAATTTGGTGTTCCTTCCTTAGTGTGAAATTCTTTCTCGTGTCTATTTTGGACACAAAGATGTATTCTGCACTAAAAAAGTGCAAAAACATGCATGTAGTGTACAGCAGCCACTTATTTCTTGTAATGTGTTGTTCTTATGCTCCTGCGACAGGACTTTTACCTGAATGACATCCTAATTACACAATGTTGCTTAATGGCACAATCACAGGCATTTCATGTACTAAGTGTAATGTAAAATTCCAGAATTTATGCAAGATTAGGCCTGCATAAACATAATGTTACCAGGGACTATTCTGCTTCCCCATTCTCAATACAAGAACACATGTGATTAATTCTTAGGCACTGTTTGGCTGCTTAATTGGAGTATGTCAAGGCTGACAGAGTCAGGTTCAAACCTGTATAGTTTTTACAAAGCACAAAATCAAATATTTTGTCAACCAGGTAGTTATGGGTAACAACTTCTAAGGCCACCTACAAGCAACCTGCTAAATAGGTCAACAATAATTCAACAATCAATGTCAACAGCTTTATCATCAGTGAAGTACATCTTGCTAAGGAATTTAGGGTTCATGGAATATTTCTCTGTTTTTTGAGGAGGTCATCTTTAACAACTTTTAGCAGCCTTTGGATTACTTGACTTAAAAATTAAGAAAATATATTTCTGTCACTAATGGGTCCTTTCTTCCCAATAGGGAACCCCACATTCGCTGAAAAACTGGATGACCTCCTCCTTCTCTTCCTTGGAGACCAGTCACCCACAGCGGTCTGTATTATGTAACAATCCTAGACAGTGCTGTGTGATGAGGAAGAAGAGAGATCTAAAACAGAGAAGGCAAGGCCGCCTTCCTACAGGTAAGACCCCTACTGGCATCAGTGAATATTTCTCTTGTGGAGAACCTCTGTCAGCATCTCCATGTCATCTGTCCTAGCCTCGCCACTGGGACAATACATGCGTAAAGAAGGAGCTGCGTCAACCTCTTTAGGGTTTGCTGCCTCAGTTGCCCTCTTGTTGGCATCAATGAAGGCAGAATGTGCCCTGTAACTAAGATCCTTTACCACGGTGATACAGAAATGATTCAAATCAATTATATTTTAAGGATAAAATAAACGGGAAAATACCTATCTAATATTCCTCTTAAAGCCTTCAAGGCATTTCTAAAACTGAATTGCACTGCTCATTAGTGACAAGCACGCAGTAAACCAATCCAAGATGGCTGTCCAACCTAAGAAGTCTAGGCTGTTGTGCTGAGCCGTCATGCTAGAATCAGCCTTTTCTTCCGGCTTCATTCTAAATTGCTACCAAAAGTGTAAAACCTGGGAACATGGTCACCACCAGGATGCGGTCATAGATGTAGTGACCTGCTGGTCACTGTTCTAGTTGTTCTGGTACCAGCCATTCCCCGAGGGCTGGCTTACACCCCACCCCACACCCATCCAGCACAGACGTCACAGGACATGTGACCCTGATAATAAAAGGGTCCGGGCGCACGTGCCCTGGGCCAGTTCTACCCCCTAACCAACTGTGTCTGTGTGGTCACTCCATATGCATGGGGGCCTAGGGCCCCACCACATTACATTGGCGATGAGCGGGCTGAGCCCACGTGTGCAGCCGCTTTGTTGGAGGTGGTTGAGGGGGAGAGTGCTGCCCGTGTTGAGGTCACCCCCTGCAGCAGCCGAAGGAAGCACCTAAGCACCTGCGGGCGTGTGAAGAGCCCTGTGGTGAAGGTGAAGGAGCAGAGCCCACCCGCATTGGAAGATTCTGCTGCTGTGCCATCCGGCATGATGTGAGCCCCTGAGATGGCAGAGAAGTAATGCGGGTGAGGCCGGACTGCCAATGCCGGCCCCCGCCGCAGACAGTGTCACAAGGCTGAGTAAAGCCACAGTGCCACAAGGCGGAGTAAAGCCCGAACAGTTAGCGGGCAGAAGCTGAGCCCTAAGTGAGGAGACGGGACAGCGAAGACAGGCCGCTCAGGATACCTGTAGGCTGCCGGACTCTGCAGGAGGACTTCCTCTTCTCCACGGTAAGTCTTTTTTTTCAATTGTAAGTGGGGCACTTACTGCACAGGTGTCCTCCTGCTCACTTCAGGTGTACGTCCGCACACGCCGCACTCCACTCCTTTTCTGCTTATTCCGATGGGGGGGCTTGCTTCACCTTGTGCTGACAAGTGTCTCGGGCAGTTACCTCTTCCCCCTTTTGGCCACCTTTCATTGCAGTTCTGATTGGCCGTGGGCTGAACGCTGTCTTCTCCTTACTCTACTCCACTGCAGCAGCTTCTCTCGTCTCACAAGCTGCATGCGGGCTAGAGCTGCTACACGGAGACTGGGGAGCTTAGCTATTGGGCAGTGTTGTTCTTCACGGTAGTGGAAGGGAGTGGGTTGCTGCTCCGCTCTCATCCTCCCCTCGTCAGGCTGTCTTCAGGGGCGTTACACAGGCCCCCGCAGACCCCGCGTTGTGGGGGGGCCCCGCGCTCCAGGGTCCCCCCACGTCATCAAGAGAATTAAAACACGCCAGGCCTCTTAATAAATTAAATGGTGCACTGCACACGGCACGCACGCATGTCTGGGCCTGAAGGTCAGGAGAGAGGCTCGCCTGAGCCTCTCTCTCTCATTATAACTAATTGGTGCGCAAGTTACAGCAGCACAGTGCGGACGAGCGGGCCCCGGGCGGGCCTCTGCCTGCCCTGACCTCTGAGCCTCTTTATTCAAGAATAGATGCGTGGGCACGGGCCTGGTGAGGCTCTGCTGCTTTTTTAAAATAATGTAAATAAATAGTGTGGGCAGGTGCGCGCGGTGTGTAGTCTCCATGACGCGTCTACGCAGGGTGCGTTCTCGGGGCTGGTGACCAATGAATGAACAACCTTGCTAGCCCCTGATTGAAGTTATTGTGCGCAATGCGGGGCGCGCGTTTCTAAAAGTGCGGCGTGCGCTTGAGACTTGGGTGTGGCACATCCGATCCCAGGACCCAGCCACGGAGGCTGCTACACTAAGAAGGACCATCCCGTCCTGACCGTAATAATAATTAAAAATATTACTAGCCCCTGGCCTGCCTGGCTAGCCTTGCCCTGCCCTGCTGTCAGTGCCTTCTCTGCTGCTGTGCCCGGCCCGCTCGCGCCTACCTCTGAAGAGTGCAGCTGCAGCCTGCAGGCCAGGCCCGCACAGCCCCAGCCCTCAGGTCAGGAGGTGAGTCTGCATCTGAGGCTGCGAGCCTAGGCAGGAGTGGTCAGTGGGTGGTGGAGTCTCAGTGGGTGGCAGGTGGGGATTCGGATGCGACGTTAATTTGGAATGAGGGAAGCCATCATGGTGGGGCCCGGCCGGGAATAAAAGGATAACACAGTTTATCAGTCAGATACAGTTCCAAGGTAAAACGGTGTGATGGGTGGGAAGTGCAGTGAGTAGGAGATTAGACGATTGGGGGGGGTCCGCAGGTGAACTGAGTGTAGAGGGCAGAACCTCAGTGAGGGTGCTGTCGAGTGGGGGAGTGGCATAATGTGCGTAGCTAGATGCAGGGCAGGGAGTGCTCAGGGTAGTGGGCCGGTTGGATAAGAAATGCAGTATGGATGAATGTAAACATCATAGGGCTGGTGTTATTTATAGGCTGATATTTCCGCCGGAACGTGGGGACCAAATCACTCCTCTTGCATGATAGCGCATGGCATGTCTTTTCTCTTTTTTGATACCACAGCTTCCGGGGTCCTGGCGCATCTGGGCAGTGGGGGGGGTTACATATATGGCTGGGGAATGAGCTCATGGTATAGAATTGCTGGCAGCAGCAGAGACTTGTCAGCGGCCTTCCAATTGTTTGTGCCCTCGAGGTGCAGCTGGGGGTTGGGGGGCGGTGGTATTGAGGGGGGGGATGCAGAGGTGAAACCGGGTAATAAATAGTTTGTTGCCTAAGGAAGAGAGGCTAGAATGGAGAGTGGTGCGATACGAAGCAACAGTCAGAACAAGAGAAGAAAGTGGGAGACACAACAGAAAAAGAGAAGGAAAATTTGAGATACAAGTAAGTGGGAAGGGAAAAGACAGACACGTGAGAGAAATCCGAAGAAAGGAAATATGGAAGGAGAGACGTGGAGACTGACAGAGAATAAGCTTGAGAGGAGTGAGGTGGGGTCGGTGATGGGTGAACAAGTAGAATGAAATGAGAAAGAGAGAAAGGAGTGACGAAGATAGAGGAAAGAAAGGGGGAGAGGCAAGTGCAAGCAACTTTATTTAAAATCACTGCAATAGCTTTGGAAGAACGTTTATTTAAAACGCTGCAAGACATTTATGTAAAACAAGTGGCAAGATATTGGAGATACAGTCTGTCAAGCACACAGCAATAACTTAGACACTGGCATCTCTTATATTGCTATTGGATTTAATTTGATTGTGAGGGACTCGAAATGGAGGGGGTAGAAAAGAAATGGGTGAAGTCATCGTTTCTTATCTGAAAACATTCAACTTCGCTCCTAGAACACACAAACGTTTAAAATAAAGGCTGCACATTTTCCACAGAAGTAGCACATACTATTTCTCTCCCTCCCTCTATCTCCTTCTCCATCCCTCTACCTCCCTCTCCCTTTACCTCCCTCTCCCGCTCTGTCCCTCCCTATACCTCTCTCTCCCTCTACCTCTACCTCTCTCTCCCTCTACCTCCCTCTCCCTCTACTGCTCTATCCCTTCCTCTACCTCTCTCTCCCTCTACCGCTCTATCCCTCTCCCTCTCTGTCCCTCCCTCTACCTCCCTCCCTCTACCTCTACCTTCCTCCCCTCCCCCTCTACCTTCCTCTCCCCCTCTACTCTCCCTCCTCCACCTCCCTCTCCCTTTCTCTCCATCTACTCCCTCTACCTCTCCCTCCCTCTCTGTCCCTCCCTCTAGCTCACTCTCCCTCTAGCTCACTCTCCCTCTCCCTACCTCCTTTTCGCTCCCTCTACCTCCATCTACCTCTCTGTCCCTCCCTCCACCTCTCTGTCCCTACCTCTCCGTCCCTCCCTCTCTGTCGCTCTCTCTCCCTCCCTTCCTCTCCGTCCCTCTGTCCCTCCCTCTCCCTCTCTCTACCTACCTCTCCCTACCTCTCCCTCTCTACCTCCCTCTACCTCCCTGTCCCTCCCTCTCTCTCTACCTCCCTGTCCCTCCCTCTCTCTCTACCTCCCTCTACCCCCTCTCCCTCCCTCCCTCCCTCCCTCCCTCTACCTTCCTCTCTCTCTCTACCTCTCTGTCTCTATCGGTTTGTCTCTGTCCCTATCTGTCTGTATCTGTCCCTATCTATCTCTGTCTGTATCTGTCTCTAGGCGCAATTGTCCAGATTCTGAATGTGCTTCCATCCAGGCGTGCAACGCCCATTGAGCTCAAAGGGCTACAGCCCTAGCCCCCCCACTTACCCCGTCATGTGTGGCAGCCCGGGCTGAGACAGCTTCCCGGCCGTGCACACAGCCGCACCTGAGTACTTCACAGGTCTTCCATTTGCTTGTTAATAAGGCTTTGTTGTTTTTTTCACCTCTTCTTACAGCCCCCGCATCTCCACTCTGCCTAGAAACGACAAGGCCAGGTCCATGGGCCGCCAGTGAAGGCCTGCCGGGCCGCTGGCGGCCCGCAGGCCGTATTATGAGTACCACCAATGTAATTAGTTTACACTACTTTAAAATACTTTTTAAGTGCTTTGAGCTTGTATTTGCTATTTTGTCAGCTAGAAATTACGGCAAACCTAACCACACAACACAGTATGGTTTACTCCCATCCAAGATGAACAACAGCAGAGGAGTGCCCGATGCCTCTGACCTTTCCCTCCCCACAAAGACCTTCTCGGATTCTCAAAAGCAGGAGCATGTGGTCTCCCGCTCGCAGGCCCAGAACTTTCACTTTCCATATTATTATTTGGATTGATACTATTTATCTGACATGGGGTTTGACTTCCTTTCGCCTTGCACCAGAGAATCTGGCAAACCAAGCAGACAGAACCAGCAGCAACCCCGTCTACACTGCACCTGCTGCACCCTCTGCTTGAGTAGCTCCCCTCCCCGGATTGTGACACTGCCTGGGCCCAGCACACGCCAGAGGTGCAACTGTAGGGCAGGAAGACCACACACTCAAAATCGATGAAACTGCGTCATTAGAGAAAAGCTGTGTGAGGCTGTTAATGTTTTAAAGCGGAAAGCATGGACGTCAATGCCCAAAAATGCCAGGGATAGTGAAAGTGACATCAGACGCCCTTTGACTGTGTGGTATCACAGTGTTGACCTGCATTCCTAGACACTGTGGCTGACCGTCAACAGCCCCTATTTGCTGCTGGTGAGCGCAGCTAGGCTGTCTGTGGCAACAGTACCCTGCGGCCAGCCTTTATGACGTTTGCCTCGTCACTCTCCCCATTGGCTATGTCACAGTAAGTGTTACTTTCAAGAGGTGAAAGGCGTCCAATGTGCAGCACAGAGCACCCATCTCAATGCGCACAAGAATGCACGGAGAGCGCTAAGCGCAGAATCCACAGGATACAATTTTTATCTTATGCACAGCACCAACTTCTCATTATTGGATGCACCTCTGCATACCTTTGTAAACTGGATTCAGTGGCCTATTTTTTTCTGGTTGCAGGCAGTACCCCCTGGGCCTATTCCTTACATTTGAAATTTACATTTACTGCAGTAGTGTGAGAAGGCATTTCATGAAAAAGAATAAATATACAGTAGGGTTGCCAAAAGAAAAATACAGCCATGTGTTTAAAGACACTGAAAGACCTCGTCTTGACACCAAGGTGTCGATTCCGATCTTGTAAAACCCTGGTACGAATCGTCGTATGGAGCGTTTTCTCCGTACGACTCGTACCCGGGAACTCCACCGTACAAACCAGCAAGTACAATTCGTACAGAAATACCATTTCCGTACGAATCGTAAAAAACACCGTGCGACAAAAATATACATACAAGTCTGATCCGGGACAGCGCGTACGCGACATTCGCACGGAGTCATGCTGCTTTTTACGTACCAGCAAGTACGATTCGTACCGACAACACTCCGGACAGCAATATTTTTACGGGACCCAAAAAGTGCCAGAAAAGCTAAGTACGCCGCAATAAGTGAGGAAAAGGGGGCCCGGTACGCGCTGTACCCCCATCCCTACACTTCTGTGCCTTACCCCCATCCCTACACGTCTGCGCCGTACCCCCATCCCCCCGTATGTACGCACCGCACCCCCAGCACATACCCCCAGCCCCCCGTATGCGCGCCGTACCCCCAGCCCCCCGTATGTACGCGCCGTACCCCCAGCACATACCCCCAGCCCCCCGTATATACGTGCCATACCCCCAGCCCCCCGTATGTACGCGCCGTACCCCCAGCCCCCCGTATGTACGCGCCGTACCCCCAGCGCGTAGTTCGAAATATTTGCACCTTCATGCACACACCAAGAGACACTGGCTGACTAAAGTGGTTTGATTTTTGTATGCTGCTGCACTTGTTACTGTTTTGCTAGTCACTCTGAAATATTTGGGCCTTCAAAAAGGGAATTGTTAATTTAAACTGGTTTGATTATTGTATGGTGCTGTTGTTGTTTACCAGTTGCTTTGAAATATATGTGCCTTTATGCACACACCAAACGGGGAGTTGTTTGACTAACCTGGCTGCATTTTTGCATACTGCTGGACTTGTTTTTACCATGCACTTTGAAAGTATTTTCACCTTGATGCAAGAAGAAAGTAGATTGTTTTACAAAACATGCTTGATTTTTTAATATTGCTGGACTGGTGATTGCTTTAATATGCACTTTGAAAGTTTTTGCACTTTTTCTGTTGCTTTACCAACTACAGTTTGTATAAATTGTCATTAGGTACTTGCTGATATGGTTTGTTTTTATTCTACATGCAATGTTATTTATGGTGTTGCTTGCACTTGTCTGTAATGCGTGTGCCTTTAATCGTGCATTTAGCATTGTTTACACTACAGAAATGATAAATTAAAACAAACATCTGCATCAGTGTTCTGAAGCATCCAAACAGTTTTCTTCCTCAGCCTTGTTTGCCTGCCTGTTTTGTAATGCTTACTAATAAAGACATGATGGTAGAAATTGAAATTGCTTCCTCAGTTCACGTTATCATGCACAACCCTTGAAAGTCGCTAGTGTGTGGCATGCAGATAATTCAGCAGTCTATTTCTCTTGACTTTCGCAGGATACTGAGTTATATCTTGTGTACTTCTCGTGTATATTGTCAGTCGAGTTTTTATGGAATTGCAGGTTTGGGTTTGTCTTTCAAAGTTTCAATGTATTGTGCATTAAGGTAAATTCTATTTCAGACCCTTCATAGTTATTCTTCAGCCGGAGGCAGTTCCTGAGACAATAGGCTCGCTCCTTGGCATTGTTCTGATTGCTGCCTCAGTTAAATAATCTGCTTTTGACAGTATTGTTACAAATGGCATAGCTTGTATGTTAAGAGTATTTCCCATTTTCTCATTAGAACATAGAAAAAGACAATATAGAGGCATTTCATTTACATTTTGGAGGTTTCAAATCAAAATATACTAGATTTCTGGGTGGTTGGGCAAAGTGGTAGGTGGGGGGCCGGGCCGCCGGGGGGGGCCCCCTCCATGTGCTTTGCAGGGGGGCCCCCTCAAGTTTCGTTACGCCACTGGTCCACCGAGTTGACTGCAGTCGCGGGTGTGGTTTTAGGAAGTTGCAATAAAAAATTCAGTTGAGTTGCAAGTAAAAGAAATAAAGAAGTACAAATCGGAGCTCCCATTCTGACTGTTTATTCACCAATCCCTGGGCCATAAAACACCACAACAGGCAAAAAGAAGGGATTTGCTCCCAAGATAAGAGCACCTCTCTCACCGAGAGATCAACACAGTGCACCAAGTCATGCTTGCATGCATCAGCATTGCTGCTGCACTCTCGGCCACCAGCACATGTGGCCCCAGAACTCTGCTCCAGTCTAATCGTGGTTGTGGGAGTTATTGGGGGCCCGGCATGAGAGCACAAGTACAGGCCAAGAAGTGCTACTCTCATTGAGAGCCCCAACACAGCACAGTGAGTCACTCCTGTGTGTGCCAATACTGCTGCTGCACTGTGAGTGACCAGCGCACGCAGCCCCAGAGTTTCGCTCCAGCCTGCTTATAGCAGGGGAAGAAATTGGCAGCCCGGTGCAGGAGCGTGCTAAAAAAAAGACTCGCTACAGTGAAGGGAGCAATCGAAGGCCCCACACGTTGGCACCCTCATGTGCGCCCAATGAAAGTAAACAAAATAATAATAGTAATAAATTAAACAGCTGACGCCAGCGCTACAAATCATGCAGCCTCACCCCTTGCTTGGACCCCAGTCAAGCAGTGGAAGATCTTCCCCAACAACAGAAAAGAGAGAGAAGCTAGGAGGAGATGAGTAATAAATTCAATCACCATCAAGTAATCAAGGTAGACTCTCATTCATACACCCCCACATACCTGTTTATAGTGGTAACGTCAGCACTCACACCACATCAAACAAAGAAGGATGCAAAACGATCTTCCTGGATTAAACAGTCTAGCTAAAAGGGACCTGACTCACTGATACATCCACAACATGGCACAAGATGGTGGTGTGAAATACAATGTGGCAGCCTTCCTGAAACCTTCACCACCTTTAGACACTGCAAAGAAACAGAATATTGGTGCCAGATGAGCAGTATGGATTGAGACATTTGATGACTTTGTAGATGCCCTTGAGGAAGAAGAGGATGGAAAATTATCAAATACCTAAAGAATCTGTCCGGAGATGGCGTAAAAGAAGTGCTAAAGAAAGTCCCCAGTGCTGATGTGACATCATACTATAAGGTCAAAAAAGCCAAATTGAATCCAACACCAAACATCGACCACGAAAGGTATATTTTCAATAAAGTCCATCATCAGACTGGTGAAACAATGGATAAGTATGTACAGAGACTTCACTCATCAAGTACTGGAGGTTGTGTGACTTCAACAACGAAGAAGCCATGCATCTCAGAGTTACTGACAACTGCTTGTCTGAGTCTTTTCGAAGACACATGCTGCTTGAGACGCTCAGTCTAGAAAAAATGCTAATGGCTGCAAGAGAGGAGAAACAGGCAGATTGACAAGCCGCTGACATGGAAGCGGGAACCACACACAACGAATCAGGGCTAGCAATGAGGAGCAAACAGAAACACAATGCGGACAAACACAAATCCGCACCCACTAAAAAGTCAAAACTATGCTTCTGGTGCGGGTTCTCATTTCCCCATGAAGGCAAGTGTCCAGCTCTTGGGAAAATCTGTGAAGGCTGAAGAAAAGAAAAACCACTTTGCAACTGTGTGCTGCTCCCACAAGAGATCAGTTATTTCGGGGTGAAAAGAGAGGGTGGATATTAAATGCAGCTGAAAAAAGTCTTGTTACAATCGCAAGGACAAATGATCAAATAAAACTGCGATAGGTAGAGACTAAAGAAAGCCAAGCATCTTCAACATCGTCACATGCTAGCTCCTCCCTAGCATGGTCCAGCTCTACTGAGGATGATGGATATTTGCTAATGATGTCCACTAAGAACACCAGACACATATTGAGCTGGCCGCCAGTGAAGCAGAGCAAGACAAAGACTAGGCTTAAGAGGTGAAGTACAAAAACACTCCAGGACACTGTCCCAGGATCATGCTAAAGATAAATAGTCACACCATACCATTTGTCATAGACAGTGGCGTATCCATTAACATCATGCTAGTAGACAAACTTAAGTGTCTCTCACCCATACCTTGTCTCACACAGCCCAACACAAAAGTCTACACTTGGGTGGCCTCCAAACCTCTACAGAGTCAAGGAAAATTCCCTATGACAGTACAACACAAGGCCACCTCAGCCCAAACAACGATTCATGTCTTGGAAGAGACATCGTCCAGTGTCTGCCTCCTTAGTTTCACCAAAACGGCCGACATGGGACTACTATCTCTTAATTATCACCTGCACACCCATGCTAACATCACAAAGCAATTCTCATCATGTTATGGTTCAGGGAAGCTCAACGAACTGACGGTGCAACTCCATATGAATGAGGACATTTGCCCTGTTGCACAACGACATCGCAAAATAGCTTTTCACTTGCAAGAAGCTATATAAAAGGAACTGACTACTCTTCTAAAACATGACTTCATCCTGTGCTCCACAGGCCCCACTCTGTGGGTCGCGCCCATAGTAGTTGTACCAAAGAGAGACAACAGTACAGAAGTGCGCATCTGTGTTGACATGCGCCAACCAAACAAAGCATTAGAGATAGAAAGGCATCCTGGACCACACATTGCAGTCATGATAATGCAACTAAACAGAGACAAAGTCTTCTCTCGACTTGACCTTAACAAAGGGTATCACCAACTCGAGTTGGAAGAAAACTGCATGTATAAAACCACCTTCTCTACTCATGTAGGCTTGTCGAGATATAAACAACTGCGTTTTGGGTTATCCTCAGCCGCTGAAACATTCCAAGACACCATCCACAGAGTAATAAAACCTGTATCACATGCTTTAAAGACATATTGATTTTTGGAAAGACCCAAAAAAAGCATGACAAGGCACTCAAACAAGAGTTCCAACTGCTTAAGGACACCGGCCTCACCTTAAAGCAACAAATTTCAAATTACACAAATCATAATTCAAATTTTTCTATCACATTTGCTCTGAAGGTGGCATGACCCCAGATCCAGACAAAGTCCAAGCCTTGTCAGCCCCCTGCCCTCCTCAAGATGATGCTATGCTGTGATCCTTTCTGGGCATAGACAGCTATTGCTCTTGTTACATCTGAAACTTTACCACAGTGATTGCCCCACTGAGGGATCTCACAAAGTGCAATGTCCAGTACCAGTGGTCACCAGTGTGTAATTAAAGTTTTCAAGACATAAAACTTGCAATTGAGAATGCAACTGTGATAGCTTGCTTCAACCCCAAGCTAAACAAAGAGGTCACGGTGGATATGAGACCAGTGGGACTAGGAGCCATTCTTGCTCAACACAGTGGCCATTGCAACACCCATAAACATGTAGTTGCATATGCCAGCAGAAGTATCCGACATGGAATGTGCTTACTCTCAGCCAGAGAAATAGAGTCTGGCCGTTGTATGGGCCTGTGAACACTTTCACACGTTTCTCCAAAAGAGAAAAAAGTTCACAACCATCAGGCCTACATCACTATATTTGGAAATCCAAAGGCTAAGATGCATCCCCACATAAAACGCTGGGGGCTACAGTTGTAGGAATACAACTATGATATTTTCCACAAGCCAGGGAAAAATCAAAATCCAGCTGACTACTTTCCACAAGCGCTGCTCCATCTCACAAAGTTCAAGTCAGGGGCCGCCGAAGAGTACCTCAACTTCATTGTGAGGTCAAGTACACCCTCAGCTATGTCTGTGGAGGAGATCATCACAGCCACCAATAAAGACAAAGACATGGACATCTTCAAGAGTCTCATTGAGACACAATCATGAAAACAAAGCACCTAACACCTCACCAAGCTGACGGAGCTTCAGAAGTTCAAGAACATGGAGGATGAACTTGCAGTCACGCCAGAAATAATAATACGGCGGGGCCCAAGGATTGTTTTGTCTGAAAGCCTGAGACAGTGAGTCATAGAGCTGGCCCATGAAAGGCACTATGAGAAAGGGTATGGTTCCTGAAACTGGACGAGAGAGTGGAGAAAGAACTGAAATCATGTTAAAATTGCCTAGCACCAAAAATGGTCCAACACCGGCTAGTAATGTCAGTCCTTCCCACCCAAAAAAAGCTACAAGAGTAGGCCAATAGACTCAGTTGAGACCTGGGTAGATTAATTACAACAATCAACAACGTCTCAACAGGTTACATTTACATAGACAGATTCAAAAAAGCATATAAATTGCAGAAGAGC
Organism: Triturus cristatus; assembly: GCF_964204655.1. Taxonomy (NCBI): domain Eukaryota; kingdom Metazoa; phylum Chordata; class Amphibia; order Caudata; family Salamandridae; genus Triturus; species Triturus cristatus. The sequence continues at coordinate 1,214,329,581 of NC_140590.1, read as the reverse complement.
AGAAAAAAGAGAGACTACCAAGAATGCTTGTTGGTTACTTATGACGGTCTGTATTTTAGGATTGGTATACATAAATAATTATAACAGCACTATTTTCAATGTATGTGAGTGTAACCCTGAAAAAAACGTGCACAGACGTACTCATGTAAAGAGTGGTCGGCGCTAGTGACACATGCAAAAAGAACATGGAAAGACAGCGAAATATAGGGCGCATAAAAGACAAACAAGGGATGGTTACAAGACAAATTATGTACAATGTGAAAGAATAATTTCAATCTCTTTATATGAAACCATCAGAGTGCCATGAAATGCGCTCAATGGTCGACGGCGTTTCGACCTCTGAATAGTTTAGGTCGTCATCAGGACCGGGTTACAATTCATTTGCAAAGTCCTGTGGTAGATGAGCTATCCACAAGGTATGCATTTGGATCCTTAAGTCGGGAAGAGATTTGTGGAGGTCATAGAGTATCCATGTGTTCAAGCGCAGCAAAAGGAGGGGCAGTATTAAATAGATGGAAATGCAAAATTATGGCATGCGGATATCAATTTTAAAGGGAAGTTCCAGTGAGTAAGGAGAGCTGGCCCCAAAGGGAATCCCGTCTGTGGAAGGAAGGTATTCCGAACTCTGAAGGTCTGATTGGATATAGGAATGCTTGACAGGGAAATGGGGCTGGTCTCAAGGGCAATCGGTCAAGCGTCCCGAGACCGGTATTCAAGGTTTGTCGGGGGAGCAGGCGTGAGTCTGGTGGAGGATGAACCGGATGCGTCCACCGTTCATAATGAAATGAAGTGAAGTCACAAGCAAATAATCTCCCCTGCTTTTTCAGCTATAGCGTACACTCCTGCTCCTACAGGACATACCTCTTTTTAAGGCCCCTTCCAACTCTCCCCATTTTTCCCTGAACCCCATACCCAGTAAGGATCCAACCGATGCTAGAAAGCTGAGTACCCTACTATCCACTTCAAGAAATGACTACTCTTTAATAAGCTACTCCCTAACCTAAACAAAAACGACATGAGAAATCTTAGACATAGAATTGTCAAAGTTACGAAAGATACTTTTATCACTGACCCCTACTTTTTCCACAAAAAGGGTACCTTTCTTATGGACCTCATCTTCCCAACCAATTGGCGTGCCAAATGGAGGAAACCACTCTCCTCCTCACTCAACCCCACCACCACCAAGAAATTCCCAAATGCCCATAAACTTACTATTGCGCCCTCCGTGCTATACAATGGTAATGCTACTGTTTCCATCAATAACACCGGCACCGTATTCATTCAATCCTCAGATCACAATCTGGAACTATTCAGCAATCTCTTCTCCTACCTCAAGAACAAACTAGACATGCCACTCCCCCACTTAACCCTGTTACTCCCCTCTGACTCCTACCCCTATGATAACATCTTTTTCCTACCATTCTACCAGTCCACCATCCCCCATTCACACCTTTCTTCCCAGGCGGAATCCACCTATCTACGGGTACTGCTGCTGTCCAACATCCCCCTTCGCTCAGCGACAACACTAACTCTCACCCTCATCCACACCAATACGACATCACCTCTCTCCGCTCCTTTAGAGCCCCTTACACTCACACTCCCATCATACGACCAACTCACCAACCACCTCCTCTCAACCAGCCACTACCAAGGGTCTGATGGTAAAACTTACCAACACAAGCCCCCCCAACTGCTTGGATACTCCCCTACGCCAGTGCTTCCCCCAACTCAGAAACCTCTTCAATGACTCAATGCTCGACACTATAAAATCTGAACTGTAACTGATCCGGGCTGATATTCTCAAACTAGTTTTTATCACCACCAACTTTGAACACAGGTGGTCCTCCCACTTAACTCACTGCCTGACTGACAATACTCCAATCTGTAACTGTCACTCTGACCTTATCTTTGCTTACACACGGATCTCTCCCCCATGCTGGGGATTCATACCCAACCTAACCACTCGTCCTGACCCAATAGTTTCTTCAGACAGGTATCAAACAATGATATACTCTCCCTCCTAGACTCTTATAACCCTGCTTAGGCCGATCTCACTTTACCCACTACAAATATTGAGAATATTATCACTATTATACTACTACTAATATTATCAATCACGCCATCCCACCCAAGCATTAGGTTTATTTATAAAACAAACCTCACATAAGTTCCCATCTCACATACATCCTCGACTACCTGTAATTCAACCCTGAAATGCGCATTACTAAGCTGTCACTCAGCCATGAAACACGCAGCTGACATATCCGATCTTATACTTAACCAAGGCATAGACATCTTCATGCTCACTGAAGAAACCTGGTTGAATGAATCCTCTGCTCCTGTTGTGGACATCCTAGCCCCCGCTATGACATCATTAGATTAGACCACCCAGGACGCTCAGGGGGTTTCCTATCCTGTATATACAGATCTTCACTACCTATGAAACAATCACACACTACATTTCTACTCTCTTGCATATACCTCAAGATCGACATCACCACCACTCACAACTCAAGGTGCTCCCTCCACATGTTTTTTCACCTGCCCAGAGAAAACCACACATTCATCAAACAGATCATGGAGATTATCTCCTCTAACAATGACAAACATAACTTCCACTTTTTCCTTGGCGACTTCAACATTCACTAAAACAATTCCAATGACCCGCTCGTGAACAGTTTCGATTACTTCCTCCAGGACATCAACCCTATCCAAGCTTGCAACAGCCCAATCCATATTAAAGGAGCGACCCTAGACTTAATCATTGCAAAAGAGAACACCTTACAAATTGATTCTATTCTCCCTTGTGATTGGACTGACCTCCACTGCATCACCTTCTTCCTTAAGAAAAAGGCATTCACCTCTAAGGGCCAACCAATGAAAGCCAAACACTGAATCCGTGACACCTGCAACATTAAGTCACACACTATGTCGACTCTTAGTGTAACAACATCCTGCTCACATCCTCTTCATGAACAATGCCTAGGACCTCGCCGATCACTACATCAACTCCCTGTCAAAAATCCTGGCCACCCTTGCCCCCAAACAACTAAAAAGAATACTGTCTAAAACATCCAACCCCTGGTTCAACTGTAACCTTAATGAAGAACGATGACACCACAGACTTGCAGAAAGAAAATGGAGAAATAATCCCTCCCTGGTAAACCTCAAACTCCTACATCAAAAACGCAAGGCCTACATTGGCACATTAGGAACTCTGAAGTAGTTTTTGTCCAAAATCAACTAGACACTGCAATTAATCAACCTAAAAAACTGTTTGAAATTATCTAAAACCTATTGTCCCGCTAAAGCGATCCCACTTCCACAGACAACAAAACACTGCCTAACTTCAAAAACTTTGCCTCCTTTTGCTGGAAAACCATGCAAATCACTAACGATATCCATTACGCTATTACACTACTTCCATGCGACCCCCCACTACACCCCACCCTATGGATCATGAAGCATGCCCAAAAAATCAACCCATCTCACCCAAAAATAACACCACCTGGTCAAGCTTCAAAACTCTCGATGAAAATGGCATCCTACATTTCTTGACCCCCTTGAAATATTCCAAGCATTTCACCAATCCCCTTCTCTGCATACTCCTAAATTTGACCATTCACATCGTTCTGCCACTATGGACTATGATAATCAATGCCTCACTCACCCAAGGCTCCTTACCAGACTGCCTCAAAAGTGGCCAGGTACCCCTACCCTAAAAAAACTTAACTCATACCAATCAAACCCCAACAATTACCATCCCATCTCCAACATCCCTACTTTGGCCAAACTCTTAGCAAACTGTGTGCACGTACAGCTTCACAATTACATTGAGCAATTCCAACTCCTCAAGCATTGTCAGTCTGGCTTCTGATCGGGTCATAGCTGTGAAACTGCCATGATTCAAATTGTCGTTGATGCCCTTCTCTCACTTGACCAGAATCAACCTTGCCTCCTGATCCTACTGCACCTCTCAGCAGCCTTTCACATCATCAACCATGCTACCCTTCTAAACCTTCTAGAACACAGGGTGAGACTATCTGGCCCAGTGCTGAAATGGTTCTCCTCTTTCCTACATAACAGATCTCAGTGCACCTTAATTAATTACACTCTTTCCAATCAGTTTCTATTGTCGCTGGGTGTACCCCAAGGATCTATTCTCTCCCCAACCCTGTTTAACCTATTCATGGAGCCCCTAACTGAAATCCTCAAACTTTCCCACATCTCCATCCATATGTATGATGATGGCACCCAACTCTACATGAAAATCACCTCCCTTGAGGACATCTACACACTCAACAACCTATGACAAAAAAGCAACTACTTGTAACCACCTCAAACTCAATGCCCTTAAAACTGAGTTCTTACTGATCACACCGCCCACCACCACCCGAACATCAAAGACTGGCGCCCTGTTCTCACTGTCTTGAATTGCACCCCACTCATCATTAACTCTGCCCAATCCCTAGGTATAACCTTGGGCAAATACTTCTCCATGCAAAAACACATCAGCACCATCACTGGAGGACCAAACCATCAGTTGCATATTCTTAGGAAACTAAAACCTTTCCTCCACGTGGCACACCTCACAACTGCAGTACATGCATTTGTGCTACCAAAATTAGACTACGGTAGCACTATCCTGGGGTGCCTCACGAAAACCTCACTAGCAGCACTGAAGGCTCCACTGAATGCAGCAGCTAGGCTCTTTTCTGGATCAAAACAAAGTTATCATATCATCCCCGACCTTCATTCACTGAAATGGCTACCTTTCGAGGCCAGGATTCACCTCAAAATTGCTTGTCTGACCCACAAAGTATTGCACCACAATACCTCCTCCTACTTGATCAAGAAACTGACCCTTTCAGTAGGAAACAGATTCTCCTGAGGCACTAGCTCCCTTAAGCCACAAAACTTCAAAAAAAGAAAACCTACAACCGATCTTTCTCTGGAATTGTCCAAAAATGCGGAACTTTCTCACTACTGAAATCAGCTGCATCCCATCCACATCCATCTTCAGGAAAGAAGTAAACATCTTACTATCTAACAAACTCTTCTTACCCTGAGTACTCACCTCCATTTCTCCTTGATCGATTCCTCCTACCTATTTATCCGCTGCCTCTTGTCCCGTAGGAATATGTTTTAGGTGTGGTCTTACGCTATACTATGTGCTCCCATTTCTCTGTTCACCATCAGTGTATGTTTATATATTTGTATATATTGTATTTTTATCTAGTATTTCTATGTTTCTTCCTTTCTTAACCCATGTTTTTGTACAGTATATGTAAAGTGCTCTGCTACCCGAAAGAGTCTTGTATGCGCTATATAAAATTCCAAGGGGCATATCATCAAGGACCGGCAATAATTATCGCTAAGCGCACTTAGCGCTAGGAAAATTATCGCCGGGTAACGTGGAATTTTATCGCTGAGATAGCGTGCTATTAGCAATGCTTATCTCAAAAGCGATAAAATTCCAAGCGCTAACTGCCAAAAGTGAGATTATCGCTGGAAATCCAGCGATAATCTCACAAAGTTTGGCGATAGCTTGTTGATAGGGCAGGGCAGACTTAGCCATGATATCCACCTTACATTGGATATAATGGCTAAGTCAAACTAAAAGCAGGCGTCAGGAAAGTAGCGTTAACCAAGGTTAGTGCTACTTTTCTTATCGCTATGCCTGTTAGAGTGCCCATTGATAATTGGAGAAATGTCGGTTAGTCCAGTTATTTTGGGACGGAACGCCCACTTTGCATCTCATTAGAGATGCAAAGGTGGGCGTTACGGGAAAGGGAGCTAATGCAAGGATTCACGCGATTGCGTGACTGTTCTGCTCGATTTTCCCGGCCTTCTTGTGAGGAGAGGTGATCGAATGTGACTTCAGTCTCTTACCATTCAAGTCTAAGGGTTAGAGTAGTGGATGGAGCCTATTTACTAGGCACTTCGACATGCTCCTGTGCTCTTCCCCATAGATCAGGGCTTGCACACATAGCCTAGGGGATAGATTCGTTAGTATTAGGGATGACCTGTCCTGTAGTGAGGGTATTTCATGGAGCCGTGTTGAATTCAGGCCTGGTAGGCCTCAAACGGGAGAGACTCCATCTTTCTTTCTGCTCCGGCAGCTTGGGATGCTTCTAGGTCAAATGTAATGTTTTAGTTATGAGGTGTTATTCGCTTGGAGAGAACCGGTTCAGGCCGGCCCTTATCGAAGGATTGTATTTTTCTTCATGCCGAAGACACTACATCAGGCCGGCCGGCTGGGAAAGTGTCCTTGGTACGGGGAGGTACAAGAATTTGGTGGGCGGCAGGTTACGGGCCGGAATTTTCCATGAGGAAACGCACCTCTATATTAGTGAAAGTCTGAGGCAGTTACATGTTCAGTCCGTAGGCGGCATCTAGCCGTTAGCAGTAAAGCTACTACTTATTCCAGGGAAGACAGACGCCATCTTGAAGGCGGAGAAAAACCGAGAGACAGATACTCTCCTAGCAGAATAGCCAGAGAGGAGAAAGTAGCCGATAAGGAAGAGGTCCCAGTGACTCGGAGAAGGGTGACTTCCAGGCGAGCCGAGGCACAGACGAGAAGGGAACCTAGATGACCACGGAGTGCAGGCTACACACTACTAAGGTGATGTCGACCCTTTCTTATTAGAGCGTACAACTTAACCTTTCACTTTTCTTTGCAGGTTATGTGTTATATTGTAATGTTATGTGATTGCGTATGTAATGAGTAATAAAGTATCCAGTTTGTAGTGAACCAACATGTGCTGCGTGTTCTTGTATGAGAGGGTAGCCTATTCCTCTAGTCAGCTGCGGCTACATGAACAGATGTTAACCCTGATCAGGTAAGTGGTAACTGAATAAGGGAGAGAGGAGCCCCTCGAACCGGAGAACAGGCCATGCTCGAACTGGCAGTCCTTGTGTGATCTGATGAATAGTGAGACTGATTCCCTTTTTGTATGTTATGGTGATCATAGGATGAACTGCCGCCACTTGTGCTGAGACTGCCGTCTGGGTAGAGAGGTCTGGATTCGTATGGGATCGCGAGGCCGCCACTTGTGCTGAGACTGCCGTCTGGGTAGAGAGGTCTGGATTTGTATGGGATCGCGAGGCCGCCACTTGTGCTGAGACTGCCGTCTGGGTAGAGAGGTCTGGATTCGTATGGGATCGCGAGGCCGCCACTTGTGCTGAGACTGCCGTCTGGGTAGAGAGGTCTGGATTCGTATGGGATCGCGAGGCCGCCACTTGTGCTGAGACTGCCGTCTGGGTAGAGAGGTCTGGATTCGTATGGGATCGCGAGGCCGCCACTTGTGATACTGTCGTATGGGCAGAGAGGTCTGGATTCGTATGGGATCGCGAGGCCGCCACTTGTGCTGAGACTGCCGTCTGGGTAGAGAGGTCTGGATTCGTATGGGATCGCGAGGCCGCCACTTGTGCTGAGACTGCCGTCTGGGTAGAGAGGTCTGGATTCGTATGGGATCGCGAGGCCGCCACTTGTGATACTGTCGTATGGGCAGAGAGGTCTGGATTCGTATGGGATCGCGAGGCCGCCACTTGTGCTGAGACTGCCGTCTGGGTAGAGAGGTCTGGATTCGTATGGGATCGCGAGGCCGCCACTTGTGCTGAGACTGCCGTCTGGGTAGAGAGGTCTGGATTCGTATGGGATCGCGAGGCCGCCACTTGTGATACTGTCGTATGGGCAGAGAGGTCTGGATTCGTATGGGATCGCGAGGCCGCCGATTATAAGAGGTCTTGGTATGTATAGTAGGAATTCCCTGTCCTTAGGTGGTAGATATATGTGGTTACCTATTGTAAACAGGCCCTAGGGAGGGGGTAACGTTCTGGCTGGGTTAGTGAGGCTCTGATGAGCGGGTTCTAGCTGATCCGAAAACCCAAGCAGAACATTTGGCGTCACGAACCGTTTACGAAACCTGTGTGCGTTGTGGTTGTATCGTGTTTGCTTTCGGCGCGTGCGTGTTTCGTTTCTATATTCTTTGTATATAATTGTGCGTATAGTTTTTTTCTCTTCTTCTTTCTTTTCTTTTTCTTCTTTTTCTTCTTTCTTTTCCGAGATGTTTTCTAGAAAGTCAAAATCTACTTTTAAGTTGCCCGTTGATATTCCCGGTTGGGATTCAACGCCTTATGAAGCCTTAGCCCGTGAGTGGGCGGATTCTACTGGTTTGAGTGAGAATTGGAATTCTTTTTTGGAGCTGGCGGAGCCGGCTAATGTGATTACTTGTTTACGGAAGGCGCCGGTATCTAAGGGTGATGAGATTCCCGTTTTGGGGCGCAGAGGTTGGATTGTCCTGTCTGCGTACAGGATTCTGCATGAGAGGTTGTTGAAGTTACAGAAATTGCATAAGGATGTGGAAGCGAACTTTGTTGAGATCCAGAATGCTCATACTTTGTTGCGGTGTCAAAATAAGTTGCTTGCTGACAAACTTGAGACGTACCAAACTATTGCCGAGAGGGCGGCTGTGCGAATTGCTCGTTATAAATACAAGAATCGGCGTGGTCGGGTTTCACCGCGAAAGGTGCGTCTGGTCGTGGCGAAAGCCGGCCTGGATTGGAATCCTGATGAATGGGATGGTAATATCTGGAACTCGAGTGATTATTGTTCCTCGGGTGAGGAGTCTGCCAAGCGCGAGTCCTCTCGCTCCGGCCGTGATTGTAGGTCTGCTTCTTGCGCCTCTGATGGTGCACCCCGTGATTGCGCTCGTCCTTCGAGTGGGGTCGATGCTTCTTGCACTGATTGTTCCTCTACGTGTACTGATCGAGCTCCTTGTGATGCTCGTCCCGCGGTCTCGGTGCATCCAGTTTTTCGGCGGAAGTTGCAGCAGGCTCCCGGTGCTCCGAATGGTATTGCTTTAGACTCTTTGGAGGATTTTACTCAACAAGAAATTAGTGATATTTTGCAGCGATTTCGGCAGCGAGCTGGTGAGACCTTACTCACATGGATGGTGCGCCTTTATGAACTGGGCGCTGCTGGCATTATGTTGGATACTGGCGATTGTTTGAAGTTTTGTTCCTTGTGTTCGGATTCTACTGTACAAGATCATTTTCGTAACTTTAATGGTGGTGGTCAAATTTCTTTGCTTCAATTGGCGACTGAGGGTTGTAATCAAAAATATCCTACTGAGTCTGACTGGCCTGTGAATGACAAACCGTGGTATACTTTGCGCGACGCTGCACAACGTCTCAAAGAGGAGGTGATGAAAACGGCAATTTTTCTGGGTACTGCTGACAGGTTGCTTGATGGTTTGTTGACATCTTCTGTGCGGAATCGTATTATTCGTTCTTCCCCTGTTGCCTATAAGCAGGTCATGATGACTTTATTGATTAATCAGACTGGTAACGTGTTATCTACGGTGCTGGAATCGGTACGCCAACTCGGTGAGTTGGGTGAGTGGTTTAAACCTGAACGGCAGTCCCGGCCTGACACTCGTACTCCTGGTGACAATAAACTTACTAGACGTGATATCTTTTTTGGTCTTGTGGCCGATGGTGTGCGGAAGGAGGACATTGACGGTGAGACTACTGCTCGTCTGTGGGAAATGTTTCGCAAACGTGGCTTGGATCGAAAGGAGGGTGCCCGGCGTGTTCGGACGACTGAGTGTGATCGTGGTTTTTCTGACGGTAGCGGTGATGACGACCGCCGTGGGCGCTCTGATCGTCGTGATGATCGACGTTATGTACGTGATTTGTCCCCCCGTCGTGAGAGAGACAGAGAGAGAGAGGGGGAAAGAGAAAGGGGGAGAGAAGATTATGTTAACAGCAGACGTAGAGATGATAGGGATCAATCCCCTGAGTTGAGAAGGAGAGAGGATCGACACAGATTGGCCGATCGAAACCCGCAGTACAATGCAGAAGACAGGAATCCATTTCGTAATGGAGATGGATATGAACAGGAGGTATCGATACCTAAGAAACGTGAGAGTCTTTATCCTGATTTATCCTGGTACACAGAATGCAGTAAAAATGACTAGGAAATAGGTCAAGCTCCAGTACACAGATGGGCTCACAGAGATAATAGACCCTATGTAGATATTGATATTTATTGGAGACATCGTAATATCCAAAGGGCCCGAGCATTGGTAGATACAGGAGCGGAGGCCACTCTTATTCATGGAAAATCAAAGAAGTTTAAAGGTCAGCCTTTTACAATTACCGGAATAGGTGGAAAGGAAACTCCCGCAGTTCAAACTTTACTTGAAATGAGACTAGGTAGAATTCCTAGAAAAGAATACTCTGTATTAGTGGTGCCACTCTTAGAATTCATAATTGGAATTGATATTTTGAAAGGAATGACTTTGCACTTAGAGGATGGATGTTACCAATTTGGAACTAAACATTATATATCGTCCAGGCCTGTACGGGTTGGTCGTTTAAGAATGCCCCCCATAAAAGTTCCCCAGGCGACAAAAGTGGTTTGTCAGAAGCAGTATCGTATTCCAGGTGGTCATGAAGAGATTAGTACCACTATTCAGGAGTTGGTGGATGCAGGAGTTATAACCCCAGTTACTTCTGCTTGGAATAATCCTGTTTGGCCTGTACGTAAGAGTGATAATTCTTGGCGCATGACTGTTGATTATCGAGAATTGAATAGACACACACCCTCTTTGACTGTTGCAGTACCGGATGTTATTACCCTAATTGAAAGAATCCAAAAACATCCAGGTACATGGTATGCGTCCATTGATATTGCTAATGCTTTCTTTTCGATTCCGATTGCCCCTGAGTGTCAGGAACAATTCAGTTTTACGTGGAACGGGCGTCAGATGACGTTTAGAAGTCTTCCTCAGGGCTATGTGCATAGTCCTACGATATGTCACCGGCTGGTGGCAGAGCATTTGGCTGAGGTACCGGTTCATCCGCAAATTCAGATATGTCACTATATTGATGATATTTTGATCCAAGGCGAAACACAAGAGGAAGTTCAAACCCAATTGGATAGAGTCATTGAGTGCCTGCGTGAGAAAGGTTGGGAAATCAACCCGGATAAATTACAAGGTCCGTCCCAGGCTGTGAAATTTTTGGGTATTAATTGGCATGAGGGGCACCGAGAAGTGATCCCTCAGGTAAAACAGAAAATTCTTGATTTTGCAGTTCCGAGGAATAGGAAAGAAGCCCAAAGCTTCATTGGTTTGTTTGGTTTTTGGCGCCAGCATATTCCTCATTTGAGTCAAATATTGGCCCCTTTATATCGTGTCACGCGTAAAAAGAATGCATTTGAATGGGATAAACCACAGCAAGATGCGTTCAGTCTGGCAAAAGAAGCAATTCAGCATGCTCTGGATTTATGGCCTGTACGTGATGGTGATGTGGATTTGAATGTGTCTGTACAAGGTCTTTATGCGAATTGGAGTTTGTGGCAGAAACAAGGCAAGAGTAGAGTACCGTTAGGTTTCTGGACCAAAAAGTTACCTGATGCTGGTGAGCGTTATACACCTTTTGAGAAACAGTTACTTGCATGTTATTGGGCTCTGGTGGATACCGAGCAATTGACTTTGGGACATGATATAGTTTTGCGACCTGAAATTCCTATCATGCAGTGGGTTATGAGTTCGCCGAAAACTCACCGAATTGGACACGCTCAAGAGGCGAGTGTGATTAAATGGAAATGGTATATACAAGACAGGGCACGTGTGGGACAAAAAGGAGTTGCATCTTTGCATGAGCAGGTGGCGCGGGTGCCATCGACTGAGACTGAGAGTGAATGTTCCGTACCTTTAGTACAGGAGTCTCCTGTTAAGTGGGGTAGACCTTTTGATGATTTGTCCGCTGAGGACAGAAACCATGTCTGGTTTACGGATGGTTCAGCAAGGTTCATAGGGACGAAACGGCATTGGAAGGCGGTGTCCTATAATCCGATCACACAAAAATTGCTGAGTACAACTGGTGAGGGTAAGAGCAGTCAATTTGCTGAACTCTATGCTGTTTATCAAGTTCTGAAACAAGAGTTACCTGGCACATGTCATATTTTCACCGATTCTTGGTCTACTGCCAATGGACTGGCAGTTTGGTTACCGACTTGGCATTCCCATAGTTGGAAATTGCATTCAAAAGAACTGTGGGGAAAAGAATTATGGCAGGAGATTTGGGAAATGCTCCCACAGAGTACTGTTACAATCTTCCATGTGGATGCTCATACCCCGATAGACTCTCTTGACAAATTTTTTCATAACATTGCAGATGAGAAATCTAAAATTGCTGAGGCAGTGGTGGACAGGCAAGATTCCGATATTGCGGGATTGGCGAAATGGGCCCACCAGAAAGCAGGACACTTTGGAGAGAAAGCCACTAGCAGGTGGGCTGCTGATCGAGGAATTTATATTCCCCTAGATTTAATCAAAAATGTTATTCTACATTGTCCCATTTGTCAGCACATCAGGCAGCGCAAAGTGCCCCAAATTGTTAAAGGTCATTTACATCGCGGGAAATTGCCCGCTCAAATTTGGCAGATTGATTACATTGGTCCACTTCCTATGAGTAGGAATTGTCAATATGTTTGCACTATTGTTGATACATACAGTGGCCTGTTGGTGGCCCTTCCCTGTAAGCAAGCTACCCAATTGAATACTATTAAAACATTGGAATTGATTATGATGTATTATGGTGTGCCATTCCAAATTCAATCTGATAATGCATCCCATTTTCGTGGAAGATTGGTACAGGAATTCTGTGTGGAAAACAATATTGAATGGGTGTTTCATATACCATATTATCCACAGGCCTCGGGTCTTGTGGAGAGGTTGAATGGCCTGCTGAAAGATCAGTTACGTAAGTTAACAGATGACAAGTATAAGAATTGGCGAGACTTTTTGCCTCAAGCGCTATTGATTTTGAATAACCGTCCTTTTCTAAATGCTGAATCCCCACTTATGCGTTTGTTTCCTCCGAATGTTGATGCTAAGCCCAATGAAATCAGAGAGACTGTGATGTACTGGGAAATTACTCCCGGAGCTTTGGCTCCATGTAGAGCGACCCCAGGGTCGGCAGGTTTAGACTTACATGCCATGGATGACACCGTTATAAAAAGTAAGGATCGAGTCATCATTGAAACTGGTGTTGGTGTTCATATACCAACTGGTAATTTCGGATTAATCGCCCCTAGATCGGGGCTGGCTGTAAAAGGCGTTCAGGTGCTTGGAGGAATCATTGACAGTGATTATCAGGGAGAGATTAAGGTGCTCCTGCTGAATAGCAGTGAGGTTGACTTACTGATACATCAAACTGACCGAGTGGCTCAATTGTTAATAATGCCTGTTTTCAGTGGTGAGATCACAAAAGGCACTGCCCCAACGTTGCTAACTGTACGAGGCCAGAAAGGTTTCGGCTCCACAGATAATCCTGGGGCCAGAGTTTGGGTGCAGTCGCCTAAGAATCCCCCTGAACAAGCAGAGGTCATTGCAACCGGTCAAGACAACACCATTTTAGTTATGAGACCAGGGAAAGATAGCTGGGAAGCAGTCCCGGCTGACAAATGTTACTTACGAGAATGAATAATGCCTGTATTTGATTCTTTTCCAGATCATTCTTTGGACTGTTGCTGCAGGATGTGTCGGCGTTGGACTCCTTTTGGGCTGGTACGACGAGAGAGGAGGGATCTCATCAACCCGGGATGAGTTGAGAACCCGAGTGTCGCGTTCCTTCGCTGCGTGGGATTCGTCGTCGAACTTTTGGACTACATTAGCAAAACGAGTGACTAAAGCCCCTCATTTCTGCTTGACACCGATGAGATCGGTGACTGACATTCTAGCAACTTGTTTAGTTGCTGTCCCTGCCTCATTGGAGACTTTGACTCATATTTTCAATATATCGAATGCTCGCCCCAATGTTCTTCTGGGCGATTTTGCTACCCATGAGTATTGCCCCTTGTGTACTGTACTGTCAGACCCGATACCCCCCATCCAGTCCCAAATAGTTACCTATAATATCACACAGGGTGATTTGTGTTTTTTCCTTACTTGTGATCCTAGTGCGATTTCTGAATGTATGCGTTTAAGATTGAAAGGTGCCACTTCATTCACCGCTCATGAACGAACTTTGTGCCTTCAAAGGACACCGAAAACATGTACTTCTGTTCAAAATAACATGACTTGCAAGAGTTTGGTAGTTACCCCCAGTCATTATCGCACGATGTTACTACCTGCCGGATGGCTTTTCTCATGTGGTAATACTTCCTGGCCATATATCCCCGCAAATATTTCTGGAGGCCCTTGTGCCATTACTAGACTGAGCTTGTTAATGTTTTCTTCACATCCGAATGCCAACTCTCGTGTGATTCGAGATACAGTGAGGTTACAGGAGGATTGTGACTCATCTTTGCATTTATATTCCAAGTCTGAATACCTTAGCCTGGCTATTTCAATTATTGGTGTTCCTGCTTTGGCAGTTTATAATGCCAAATCTATTGGGAAAATGGCCTGCTGGATGGTGAAATCCATTAATCATACTTCTACAGTCCTGTCTGACATGCTATTAGACGCCCAGGGTGAACGTAGAGCTATCTTGCAAAATCGAGCGGCCATTGATTATCTTTTGCTTAAACATGGACACGATTGTTCTGATTTTGAGGGTCTTTGTTGTTTTAACTTGTCTGATCATACAAAATCCATTCAAGCTCACATTGATAAACTACATGACTTGACAGAAGAAGTTAGAAAACACATTGACCAGGGCTGGTTTGACTGGCTCTTTAATTGGTTACCTGATTTGCATATGTTACGTCAGATATTAGGAGGTATTCTGGTTACTATTGGCATTTTGATTTCTATCTGTTGCTTTATTCAGTGTATTCCTTCACTACTTCAATTCTGCACACCTGGTACTAGACATAGATCAGTTAGTTTTGTTTCATATTATTCTTCCACAGATGTTAGTTCTGTTTAATGAATGTATAATAGACTGAAGTCAAGGGTGAAATGTTCTGCTCGATTTTCCCGGCCTTCTTGTGAGGAGAGGTGATCGAATGTGACTTCAGTCTCTTACCATTCAAGTCTAAGGGTTAGAGTAGTGGATGGAGCCTATTTACTAGGCACTTCGACATGCTCCTGTGCTCTTCCCCATAGATCAGGGCTTGCACACATAGCCTAGGGGATAGATTCGTTAGTATTAGGGATGACCTGTCCTGTAGTGAGGGTATTTCATGGAGCCGTGTTGAATTCAGGCCTGGTAGGCCTCAAACGGGAGAGACTCCATCTTTCTTTCTGCTCCGGCAGCTTGGGATGCTTCTAGGTCAAATGTAATGTTTTAGTTATGAGGTGTTATTCGCTTGGAGAGAACCGGTTCAGGCCGGCCCTTATCGAAGGATTGTATTTTTCTTCATGCCGAAGACACTACATCAAGCCGGCCGGCTGGGAAAGTGTCCTTGGTACGGGGAGGTACAAAAATTTGGTGGGCGGCAGGTTACGGGCCAGAATTTTCCATGGGGAAACGCACCTCTATATTAGTGAAAGTCTGAGGCAGTTACATGCTCAGTCCGTAGGCGGCATCTAGCCGTTAGCAGTAAAGCTACTACTTATTCCAGGGAAGACAGACGCCATCTTGAAGGCGGAGAAAAACCGAGAGACAGATACTCTCCTAGCAGAATAGCCAGAGAGGAGAGAGTAGCCGATAAGGAAGAGGTCCCAGTGACTCGGAGAAGGGTGACTTCCAGGCGAGCCGAGGCACAGACGAGAAGGGAACCTAGATGACCACGGAGTGCAGGCTACACACTACTAAGGTGATGTCGACCTTTCTTATTAGAGCGTACAACTTAACCTTTCACTTTTCTTTGCAGGTTATGTGTTATATTGTAATGTTATGTGATTGCGTATGTAATGAGTAATAAAGTATCCAGTTTGTAGTGAACCAACATGTGCTGCGTGTTCTTGTATGAGAGGGTAGCCTATTCCTCTAGTCAGCTGCGGCTACATGAACAGATGTTAACCCTAATCAGGTAAGTGGTAACTGAATAAGGGAGAGAGGAGCCCCTCGAACCGGAGAACAGGCCATGCTCGAACTGGCAGTCCTTGTGTGATCTGATGAATAGTGGGACTGATTCCCTTTTTGTATGTTATGGTGATCATAGGATGAACTGCCGCCACTTGTGCTGAGACTGCCGTCTGGGTAGAGAGGTCTGGATTCGTATGGGATCGCGAGGCCGCCACTTGTGCTGAGACTGCCGTCTGGGTAGAGAGGTCTGGATTCATATGGGATCGCGAGGCCGCCACTTGTGCTGAGACTGCCGCCTGGGTAGAGAGGTCTGGATTCGTATGGGATCGCGAGGCCGCCACTTGTGCTGAGACTGCCGTCTGGGTAGAGAGGTCTGGATTCGTATGGGATCGCGAGGCCGCCACTTGTGCTGAGACTGCCGTCTGGGTAGAGAGGTCTGGATTCGTATGGGATCGCGAGGCCGCCACTTGTGATACTGTCGTATGGGCAGAGAGGTCTGGATTCGTATGGGATCGCGAGGCCACCACTTGTGCTGAGACTGCCGTCTGGGTAGAGAGGTCTGGATTCGTATGGGATCGCGAGGCCGCCACTTGTGCTGAGACTGCCGTCTGGGTAGAGAGGTCTGGATTCGTATGGGATCGCGAGGCCGCCACTTGTGATACTGTCGTATGGGCAGAGAGGTCTGGATTCGTATGGGATCGCGAGGCCGCCACTTGTGCTGAGACTGCCGTCTGGGTAGAGAGGTCTGGATTCGTATGTGATCGCGAGGCCGCCACTTGTGCTGAGACTGCCGTCTGGGTAGAGAGGTCTGGATTCGTATGGGATCGCGAGGCCGCCACTTGTGATACTGTCGTATGGGCAGAGAGGTCTGGATTCGTATGGGATCGCGAGGCCGCCGATTATAAGAGGTCTTGGTATGTATAGTAGGAATTCCCTGTCCTTAGGTGGTAGATATATGTGGTTACCTATTGTAAACAGGCCCTAGGGAGGGGGTAACGTTCTGGCTGGGTTAGTGAGGCTCTGATGAGCGGGTTCTAGCTGATCCGAAAACCCAAGCAGAACATTGACCTTGCTGATAAGGTGATAAAATTATCGCCGCTTTTCATCCGGACGCAAAAGCGGCGATCATTTTATATCGCCTCCTTGATGATATGGCCCCAAATAAGTAAAAATCTTGGGGGCTGATAACTTTTCAATTGATTATGACTGATAATCCGGTAGCAAACCATTGATACATAGGATATCGATTTACCGTTTGGAAGAGTCACCTACAACACACCTCTTCCAATTTGTGAATCAGTATCCAGTATCCATCCTCAATCCCATTTTAGGAGTTGTTAAAGGTTTAAAGACTCCTAAAATGGGATTCGTATATTAAAAAAACCTATTTTGTGTTGCAAATGCTCCTATTTTATAACCACAAGATAAGTTAGTAGATCTCACCCCTAATCCTGAATTTGAGTGTCATTTTGAAAATTTCCAGTGGATAATTCTAACCCCACATTCCTCACTTTTAGAATATCCCTAGGCTCCAAACGAGCACTGGAGAATTCTAAGCAATGCTCTTGCATGTGGACAGGTGGTGTGTGGCTCCGCGTTTGCTCCGTATCTCCCGGAGAGTGATGGAGTAAAGCTGCATATAAGCACCACCACCGCATGCTGATGTCAGTTCCTTCATTTTCACAACCATCTATGCGAATATGGAGATCCACTCTTAACCTGGCTGGTCTATAAACAACTTACAAATACAAATTGGCTCTGTGCATAAAGAGAATGTCACCTTCAAAAACAACAGGATTCAAGCACCCAAAAGCAAACCAGGAGCAAGCAGCAAAGTTGTACATTGCTAAACATAAGAAAAGGTAGCAGTAAGAGCATGCGTCTCACTCCCATTAAATGTGATGTGTCAGCTCACCGTCTCAATCAAAAGGCTGGTCCCATGTAAGGTCCAGTTCCTGCTCGAAATCTTTTGGTAAAGTGAAAATGTGCCATAAGCACAAACAGGCTAAGCAGGACCTGAAGCTATCCTGAAACTCGAAGTATTGCAAGAAAGAGCAAGGGTGTCAATTTAAGGACCCTACCCCTTTACTGCCATGGCATCATCGGACACCGATTGGGCCGTGCAACTGGTCGCAGCAGGCACACATTCCCTGGGTGTCGCCCAGAGCAGATAGCAGCCTTTAACAAGCATTGGCATAGCCAATAGGTCTCGCTTTTGGGACCTTATAAGTATTTAGTTATGCAACTGTTGCATGGCTAAACACTTATAAGGTCCCAAAGGCGAGACCTATTGGCTATGCCAATGCTTGTAATTACCAGCTTCCAGTCCAGCAGCAAGGCTGCTACTCTTAGGACCCTCCCAAACCTCTCATCTTCACCTGATAGTCTGATATGCCATACGGTCGTTCCTCTTCACAACAAGGGTAAGACATTTACGGTATTTGTAGGATTTAAGCATGATAAAGAATGCAATTTAGAAATGGATTTACATTTATGCTGAATCACTGTAATGATGGAGTGGGGAGATATTTCAAAGGCTGTCTACTGTGTTTACAGTCTACAGACACTGTTTACCTTTGAATCCTTCTTGCATTTCTACATTACTTACAGTAGTGGCAGCACCTGTTTTTGTGCTGCCACTAACAATGGTAATAACACAGCCGCTTGGTGACTACATTTCTGTGACAGAATTTTAACTTCAGCCACTTGTCTGCAGGGTGGAATTGGTATTAGTAAACTAAAAATTCTAAATTGGTCCTTTCAATGACAACCCATTACAAAATGTTTCCATCGTAAGGTCATTAGTGAAGATCAAAGCACTTTTTTAATAAAATGGCCACACTTACTACTTTTGCCAATGGTCATCATATACTTATCACAACGCAACACAGATTGGTGTTTCATTCATACAAATAATCCATAGGTTCCCTGTAGGGTTCTTGCTTTCTCATATGAAACTTTTGCATGATGATTCCATGCAAGAACATAGCCACCAAATGACAAAATACCGACTTGGCAACCATAGACTAAATTCAGAGGGGACAGTCGCAACCTAATCTGCAGGGACAAGGCATTACAGATGAAAAACTGCCCATTTTAAAAATAATGTAACAAATAAAAATCTTATTACATAGTAGATGTACAATGATGATTTGCAAATGCTATTGCACTATATATTGCATACTTTCATCTGGAGAGCACGAGTCGTTATGTTAATACTTCCTCGAAGATCACGTTATATCCTGAAGAGAATCCTTCTGGAAGCCTTTTTAGGATTACAGGTCAGAATAATGTTCTTGAATCGAAGGACCCGATTGTGTTGCATAAGGGATTATTTTGTTATTGGTGGATACCGGATACATCTGGCTGTAAGGATACCATCCGTGCACTTTACAAATGGCATTTCCACTATAGTAGGGACACTTCTGACTTGAAGTGCTGTTCAGAAACAAGTTTGGAGTGTGGGGTCTATTTCAGAAAGAGTTGCAGAAATTAGGATAAGAAAATGTGCAATTGTGTCATTGGAGCTTTTCATTTTATAGATGATTTCTAACGATGGGCATTAATTACATTTTGAGCCACAAGGATATAAAGTGATTATCGTTGTTGCCAAGTGCCTAACCTCGGGTTCAAACCCAGGTCTTTAAGGTCAGCAATTTAGTAGAGGCCGAAATCCGATTCACAAAGCGCTCTCTCGAAAACGCTTGATTAAATCCACACAAGTCGGCGCGAGACACAACTGAGCGCGCACAATGCTTCTAAAAGGGCCCGGGGAGTCTCACAAGAATACAAGTCAATGCTGGCCAGAGCGAGGCGGTGAGGGGGGCATGGAGATCGCTTGGCACAGCCCTGCGGGTATGCAGAGAATGTAACCGGATCGCTGGGACGAGTTTCTGGAGCGATTTTCTTCCGACATGTTGGCACCTCTGCGCACATGAGCTTAAGTCTGGAATGCGGCAGCCCAAGTCCAAAAAAATGCTAAGTAACTGGAAAACGAACAGACAACAAGCATTGGCCGTGCGGCCTTGAAATTAACGCCACGCGACCATGAAAGAGAAAGTGCGCCCCACGGGGTAACATGGAAGCAGGGGGGGGGGCTGTGAGTGCTGAAGCAACACAGGGAAGGGTGAGGGGGTGGATGTGAGAAGAAACATGCAGGCTGGCAAACGGTGTGCACTTTCGCGGCCGCCTTGATGTTCTCAGTGGCCGCGCGGCTCACTGAGAACATCAAAGCGGCCGTTAGAGTGATCAGGCAGGCTGACAAATGGTGCGCGCGCCCGGCACACATGCACTGTAGTTGGAGGCCTGAAAAGCCACTAGTCTGCACTTCCAAATTCCGCTTACTAAAACTCTCACCAGAGCAGCGCTAAAGCGCTGGCTCAAGCGAGACTTAAAAAAGCCATGATGCACTTGTATCAAGTTCTTTTGTCTCCCACTGGTGCACTCGAATGATTTAAGGGCAATCCTGCCACAGCCCTTCCTATTGGGCTGTTGTCTTCAGCCAAGATGTTCAACCAACAGTACAAGAATTGTAGGGCCTATTTAAGAAAGTAAGCTTACCAGTATCAGCAGCCCTCCTAACCTGAGCAGCAGCTGCAGACTGAGTCATTCATTTTCATAAAGCTTTATTCGGAGCTTGACAAAAGTCCATAAAAGCACAACATTACTTAATAAAACATCATTTGTATTCAAAAACAAGGTTAATAAGCCATAAAAACATCCTCAGTACTTCTTAAACAGACAAGTGGTTAAAAATACATTAGGATGACAATTAAAAAATAATACTAGGCCTTGCCTTGATAGCTTGGAGAAGAAAAGTAGCTGTAAAAAAGCAAACATCAGGTGGGGGGTTAAATAACAGTTTCATGGTATCATTAACAGTCCTAACTCCAAATTTCTTAAGAACAGGTTTTAAAAAAGCAATGCGGAAATTGCCATAGAGTGGGCAGAACAGTAAAAAGTGCATAGTGCTTTGGGCTGTAGTGCTATCACAGGGGCAAGGACCGATCGGGTGTTTTATTGATGTTTGGGAACGCCACCAGATGGTGGACAATCCCAAAACGCAGTCTAGTTAGGACGAACCTGTGGGAGGGTCTAGTAACAAAGCTCAAGTACGGTTGATAACCTATCAAGTCACAACAGCTGCCATACAGCATACAAGTGGTTAAGTTGCTACTGGCCCTCATACGTCGCTCAGACTTTTGGAGCATAAAAACAGTTTTCAGCTCACTTTTGGTCAAACTATTGGCAGCATAACTATCCTCAAATAAGTTAAGACCATAAATTTCCTTAAAGCTACTCGTGACAAAATTTACCCAAGGGATCTTTAGATGATTGTCAAGGGAGAAACAATCCTTGATAATGGCTCTATTCAAGGAGGTCTCTTCCTTAACCCAAATAGCACGCCACAGCAAAAGAGGTCTAAGGGCAACAGAATCTGAAAGATAATGGATTCCGAATTCCCTGTGCACCAGATCCGTAGATGCTGAGATGGGCAAGCAAAGTAATCTTTTTAGGAACATATTTTCCTCCACTTGTAGACTCCCAGTCGATACATACCCCCAGACACCCGCTCCATAAAGGGCAATTGAGAGACACCTCATCTGGTAGATTTTCAACATATCTCCAATCCGCCTATCCCCGATTTTGGAAGCGAACGTAAACACCCCGTGGGCACATTTCGACATTCTAGCCCTAACATGGGTGATTTCGCTGGACCAGCTACCTGTCTTGGAGAAAGTGATACCTAGATAGTTAAAAGTGTCTACCGTCTGGACCCTATGCCCTTCAATAAAAAAGGAATGCGGTTTTTTACGACCCTTGCCACATTCCATAACAAATGTTTTTGATTTATTAATCACCAGCTTCCTTTCCCCAATGAACAGGGAAAACCTGTCCATTAGGCGTTGTAAGCCGACAGGGGTCCTAGAGAGAAGGACGGCATCGTCCGCGTAAAGTAGGACTGGGACGTGAAAGTCAAGTATTTTTGGTGCGTCTGCCACAACGGTCTTTAGAACAGAGTCAACCTCATTGATAAAGAGTGTGAAAAGCAGGGGGGCGAGCACACACCCCTGTCTAATTCCGCGCCTAATGGTGAACTTTGGGGTACACTTCCCCCCTGGGCCATATCGGACGCTAGAACTAAGATTGGCATAAAGTCTAGCCAGGAAGTAAACGATACCCTCCGGTGCCCCCATTTCAAGTAGTTTCTCCCATAGGTTTTTGTGATTAACCATATCGAAGGCACTACTTAAATCTGCAAAGCAGAGGAAAAGGGAACCTTTCTTGGCCATGGTATATTTCCCAATAAGTAGTTCTAGGTTGAGACACTGTTCTACTGTGCCTCGACCCTTCCTAAAACCAAATTGGGAATTTGCCAAGATGTTATTTGATTCGGCCCATTCTTCTAATCTAACAAGAAGTACCCGACTCATAATTTTCACGGAGGAATCTAAGAGGGAGATTGGGCGATAGTTCTTAGCATCCCTCTTCTCCCCCTTTTTATAGATAGGAATTATAATAGATTCCTTCCAAGTAGGCAGGGCACCGTAGCAAACAGCAGCGTTAAATACTTTAGTCAGTAACGGGCCCCAAATCTCTGGTTCTTTTTTATAGACGTCGACCGGCACCCCGTCTGGCCCCTGGGCCTTCCCTCCTTTGCTAGCGATTATACAATTCTGGACCTCGGTAGAGGAGATGTCTAAGGGAATGGATGGCCAATCCCCACCTCCTACGTCCAGAGGTTTTGCTGAATCAAAGATCGAAGAAAAATGAGAAACCCAACTTTCCACGCTAACATTAGCCGACAGTACAGGTGTCTCCTCGTTCCTTAGAAAAGGGCTGTTGACTGTTGCCCAAAATAAAGAAGAATCAGAGGTTTCGGCGGCCTGGTCTAACTTGTCCCATGCCTCTTGCCTTAATTCGGCCTTTCTTTTAGAAACTGCAGCCCGGTAAGTAGCCCTAAGTTGCCTAATCAGGGTTGTGTCCCTTTGTTTGGCTGCCAGTGCCTCTTTAAGGCACTTGAGGGCGATGGTACTGGCATGATCGAACCACCCCCTTTGCCGGCTTCGATTGCCCTTAAGTTGCTTAGTGAGTTTAGCTTCTATGCTAAGATTAATGTTAGTAAACTTGTACAAGATTACGTCTGTCAGCTCTCTGCTCTCTAGGATAGCAACAATTTCATTTACACAGTTGGTAATAATGGAGTTGGACAAAAGGTCTGCCTTATCCCCCTTCCACCTGATTTTAGTTCCATTGGGTCGATGTGGTTCAATGTTTTCAACTATACAGGGTTTAGGGCCTTGATTGGCCTTCCAGAGCACCGTCTCCATGGTCAGGCAGTTATGGTCACTAATTAAGTTATCAACTACCAAAGGGGCTGTACACCATGGATTAAGACTAGAAGAGATGCAAATGAAGTCAATGACGGTACTAGCATTTCTACCCGTAAAAGTAGGGAGGGTTTCACCGGAGGTGCCCCTCATATTTCCCAACATTTCCATATCGTAGGTCATCAGGATTTTGTTTAATGAATCACCGTATGGGTTATGAGGGAAATGGGAGACTCCCTCCCCCCGACAATTTACGAAGCCACAGACCCTGTGAGCAGATGATGGGCAAGCAGAAGTATTAAAATCCCCCAACCAGATAAAATCAAAAACAATATCATTTCCCGTTACGATGTTTGCCAGGGCAGACTCCAAGGCAAACACTACCTGTTGCCTAGTATTATCAAATACATTGTTATAAAAATTAATTAAAAGGATATTTCTATCCTGCTCCTGACAAAGCCATAGAATCTGGGAATGGGCCCCAATCAAAACATGTTTCTTTACAGTAAGTGGGACATCTACTGAGATCAGTGTCAGAAGGCCACCCTTGGCTCTTCCCGAATTTGAAGCCACAGCCGGTACATGATAAGAAACAAAACCATTGTAATTAATGGGGTCCAGACTCCAGGTTTCCTGAAAACATATTATGTTAAAAAGGTTAATAAAATCAAACCAACCTAAACATTCATCCTTATGTGATAGTCCCGCAACATTCCAACAGGCAATAAAACACGAGCCAAAGTTAGCTGGTTGTGTGAGCTTATTCAATGCAGTCCAATCCCTGTCATTAATAACTGGTCTTTCATATTCGTGATCCGCTACGGAATCTATATGGCTAACACCAGTACCAGTGGTATCGATTGGCTCCACACTAACTGGTACCCCAGGGGCCGTACTAAAACTCCTCTTTCCCAAGAGAACGACCTCATTCCCTATATCAACTGGGTGGGATTCCAGTCAATCATTACAATCAAGCCCACTCAGCGCCTGGAATCTATTAAACGTGGGGATAACAGGGGCGACACCCAAGTTCTGGTCTCTGGGCCTACACCGGTGGCGCTCATCATCAGATTGGATGACATGGTCTCTATAGAAGTACCCAAGGGGCCGCAGAGAAATACCTTGATCACTTGCAGGGAGAGATGCGGCTTTAATTAGTACAGTAGAAGTAAGTTGTGGGTTCCGAAAATTAATGACTATACAATCACCCTCACAGGTCTTGCGTGATTTGCCAACCCAATTGGTTCTCCTGGTACTTAATATATCCCTTGATAAGGCTACAGGGAAGCCACACTGTCGGTGAAGCCAGTCCACAGTCTTATTCTTTAATGACGAGTGGGATTCTCCATAGCCATGGTTACCGCCGTACCCCTTAACAGGGGGGACGTTAGTCAAGACGGCTACAAAGGGTGCACAGGTCAGTGGCAAATCCGGCTGAGGGCGACCATGGCTGTAAGTATTTGCGTCATGGCCCATCGGTTTCCCTGGTGCTATATTAGAGGATGGTTTAATGGAACCCGGCCGCTGAGGGGGTGTATTAGGGACTACAGATGGAGTTCTAAGAACATTCCCAGAACTAAGATTAGGATTTCTACTCCCAGCCAACGATGAGACTGAATTGGATGTAGTTAAAGGTATCTCAACAGGCCCCTGTATGTTGTCCCTGGTATTGGCTCCTAGGCTAGCCTTAAAAAATGAGTCCACTAGGCCTCCCAATCTGGCTACTTCATCAGTGATTGTAGCAAGTTTCGTCAGAAGGGGTTTGACTACTAGATCAAACTTGGCATCTATAGCATTGATTAGGAATTCAAGTTGCTCGTCATCAAGAGTGATCTTAGTACCATCCAATAACACTGGTTGAACTCGTTGATTTTTGAGCGGTAAGGGGTCATTTTTCTTGGTAGAGCGATTCCCCCCTCGCTTGGGCTGGGTGGTTTTACTGTTATTCCTACAAGTGCGTGATAATCTTTGGCGTCTAGAGGCCGTCAAACTGGGGGTTGGTGAATCAGGTGTAACAACTTGTTCAGATTCCGGGTCATTAGAGGGCTCTGGGGTACCACTATCCATACTTGTAGTAACCGTTGGAACTCCCTGAATTGTGCAGTCTGTTATATCTAAGGATGTGCCAACGACTTGGTTGGTACTAGGCTGAGGGGCCGAACAATTGGACGGAGGGGGACTCGTGCTTTGTGACCCCGGCCGTCCTAATGACTTCCTGCGTTCTTGGTTGATTTTGTCAACCATCTTTACCAGATAGTTATCCATAGTTGTGGTCGTGGCTGATGGCTTAGCTTTAGGCATGATGGTTAAGCCGGACCGGAACCAACACCTCACTACAGATCTCACTGCAACAAACAACAGACTAAAAGCTTTCTCAGAGTGAAACTGCCGATCCCAGATGAATTATCACGTACAACCACCAAACGCCTTATTACTCAAACCAGATATCGGTGGTAGCTAGTCAGGACCACCCACGGTCAAATAACAAAAATAGTATCAAACAATAGGCCAGACTGCGGCCCCCTCCTACCCCCTCCTGTCCCGGACTGTCCGCCCTTTGTCCGGGCTTCGTCCGGCGCGTCCCGCTCGCGTACCGCGTAGCGGATAACACTACGACTTAAGTAGGGCGTTTTTCACCGGTCAGAGGCTGGTGGGCGGGACAAAGCACAGGTGCTGCTCCACACGGGCTCCTGGGATACGGAGTCCCGTGTAGTTCCTTGACCCGCGTTGGCGCCTCCAGGCGCAGCAGTAAAGCAGGCGACCCCCTCCTTAGACGGTGACAGGAGAAGAAACCAACCGCTAGCACCAGGCAGGACTTTCGGCGATGCGGGACCCGCGCCAGCGGGTTCCGCGAGGTCTTTTCACCGGTCAGAGGCTGGTGGGCGGGACAAAGCACAGGTGCTGCTCCACACGGGCTCCTGGGATACGGAGTCCCGTGTAGTTCCTTGACCCGCGTTGGCGCCTCCAGGCGCAGCAGTAAAGCAGGTGACCCCCTCCTTAGACGGTGACAGGAGAGGAAACCAACCGCTAGCACCAGGCAGGACTTTCGGCGATGCGGGACCCGCGCCAGCGGGTTCCGCGAGGTCTTTTCACCGGTCAGAGGCTGGTGGGCGGGACAAAGCACAGGTGCTGCTCCACACGGGCTCCTGGGATACGGAGTCCCGTGTAGTTCCTTGACCCGCGTTGGCACCTCCAGGCGCAGCAGTAAAGCAGGCGACCCCCTCCTTAGACGGTGACAGGAGAAGAAACCAACCGCTAGCACCAGGCAGGACTTTCGGCGATGCGGGACCCGCGCCAGCGGGTTCCGCGAGGTCTTTTCACCGGTCAGAGGCTGGTGGGCGGGACAAAGCACAGGTGCTGCTCCACACGGGCTCCTGGGATACGGAGTCCCGTGTAGTTCCTTGACCCGCGTTGGCGCCTCCAGGCGCAGCAGTAAAGCAGGCGACCCCCTCCTTAGACGGTGACAGGAGAAGAAACCAACCGCTAGCACCAGGCAGGACTTTCGGCGATGCGGGACCCGCGCCAGCGGGTTCCGCGAGGTCTTTTCACCGGTCAGAGGCTGGTGGGCGGGACAAAGCACAGGTGCTGCTCCACACGGGCTCCTGGGATACGGAGTCCCGTGTAGTTCCTTGACCCGCGTTGGCGCCTCCAGGCGCAGCAGTAAAGCAGGCGACCCCCTCCTTAGACGGTGACAGGAGAAGAAACCAACCGCTAGCACCAGGCAGGACTTTCGGCGATGCAGGCTGAGTCATTATGGTAGCGGCTGTGTATATTCACATCAGCAGGGAAACAAATCTTCTAATTGCTCCCCCCCTTGCAGTGGGTGCAAAGCCACTTTGGTTCGCCCCTACTGACCCACACCCAGCCAGCTGGGGACAGAATACTACAACCATAACATCATTCGGATACTGCAAATCGTCCAAAGGGGCTACACCCTACCTTTCATTTCATTCCCACCCCCTCTGACCCTTATATCA
Organism: Triturus cristatus; assembly: GCF_964204655.1. Taxonomy (NCBI): domain Eukaryota; kingdom Metazoa; phylum Chordata; class Amphibia; order Caudata; family Salamandridae; genus Triturus; species Triturus cristatus. The sequence goes on along the minus strand of NC_140590.1, from coordinate 1,214,302,340 downwards.
GTGTGACTTTCGAATTATCACTCAACAATCTTGATGCAAGGGGTCCGCCTCCTGCTGGCCAAGTGTGTCATTGGGTGGGTGCCATATTTGGAGAAAGGAGTGGGATTCTAATTGTGCTACTATCTAATAATTAAGAATGACAAATTACTTAGGCCTTTACTCAATCTCTGCCCATTGAAAGGGGAAAAGACAAATTGAAAATGCTCACTCTGTCTAAGATTCAATGAGGCCCAAGGTATTTATGTACTCGTTATGAGTGACTCAGATTACGGTGCAATAACTAGCACCTATTACAAGTTTTTCCTCTATATTGGTGAGAAGTCTGCAGAACTTGGTTCTTATCGCACCAAAAACCAGACGTTCCAGTAAAGTAAGAGCATTTTTCTCATGTTAAATTCCGGCAGATTTAACAAGTTAAAATTTAACAGGATATGCAAACTTCATTGTACACAGTATTTACCAGGTGCAGTGACTTTTGTATAATATAGAATTTCAACCACTGTTTAACTAGGGGTTTGCAGTGAGCTTGGAATACATTGGGCCACTCCATAATGAGGGCCTTAGCAATATTTATTGTTTTGTTCTGTATGGCTCTGGTACCGAACAATTAGCATGAATACCTGCATTCTAAATCCACCTCTACACTCCAGTGACATAGCAAAGGTGGGTAACAGAACTTGTTTTTTCACTGTTGCTAGTTCATAAAGGAATTCCAAGCTGTTCTGGCTGGCTTCTCTGAGAACATGTGAGGCCAGAGCCAGAGAGCAGGAAGAACAGCTTCTGAAGCAAAGGGAAGTGAAAGCAGAGAGAGTTGTGGGAGTGAATGGCAGGGAGCCAAGCATTTTATGTTCACTTTTGGGTAAGGGAGGAGAGGCCATGTTATGTATGGCTCCCTACTACTTCTCTGACCCTTTTTACCAATTAAAAGCAGGGACAGATGATTTTCTAGGCTATACAAAATGTAACAAAATATAGATGGGTGGCAAGTGAATTACTGGGATGTTTTTCACCTTGGGATTCTAAGTGACATAGTAGAAAACTCAAGCTTCACTCCTGTTGTCTATTTGATATTACACACAATCTGTCAGTGAAAACCATCCCCCTAGTTCACTTTTACCAAATTTATAATTGTATATATTTAGTTTATTTTGTCTGTCCATGTCTGAGTATCTTTCCTGGATATAATGCATGTACAATTAGTGTACAGTGAAGACTTCATTTTTGGTTTTATATGGCCTACTTTTAACTGTCTTTGTTTGGAAAACTGCTGTACAATTTAATAAAACAGGAAGGAAGTTGATTATGTTTAGTCTTATTTTACATGTTGTTTTTAAAAGATTTAAAAATAAATAGAGATCAACGCCCTAAGGATCAGCAATAGACAGTTGTCCCCCTAGGATTTTTAAATGGCAAACATGCCAATAATCAAAAGACTGAAAGAGATTGCAAATGTAGTTCCTGTATCAGATATATTGTGCCAGCAGCACTCAAATATAATGGTTCGTGCTCCCTACTTCATTTTAAAACTTTATTTAATAGTCAATTAAAACCAGCACAATAAAGCAAGGCTCACAAATCGTGAAAGGCCAATACTAGAATGTAAAGATCCTACAGATTTTACACCAGTATCTCAAATCATTTCCCAACAAAGTGCCTTGAAGACATATGTAAAAATCAATTGCACACGGGTGCAGAATCAGTGCAATTAACTGATAAGGGTAACATGGTGTTACTCAACCTATTTACTGGGTGTGACTTTGTATATTTTTAATACTTCAATAGGTTCGAACAGTAGAATTGCACTGCAGTGGATTTAGTTTACTTCCCTGAGGAACCCAGTTAGTTGCCTTGCCTGCTCTAGTACCAAAGCCTGATTTATTCACCCCTTATTATTACTTTTTATTTACTCTAAATAATAATGTTATAGCTCACCAAACCCATCTTTAAAATGTCACTGAGCAAATCAGTTCTGTGTAAAAATTCAATTACATAATAATAGCTGCCAAGACAATGCTCGGCTTAATTGTTTGTACAAAAGAAAATCTCCTGATTTTTTAGGAACTTGGTAAACTTAAAGTAAGCCTGCATGATAGTAAAAAAAAGTATTCAACTGCATGTTTCTCTAAAATAATTGCAGTAACCCACATAGCACTGTTATCACTGTATCTTCTCATCCTCCGGATACTATTTTCTTTTAAAACATTTTTCACTGAGGGCACTTTTTGACTGCAACAGATAATGATTTGCAATTCAAAAGTGGTGGGTTTTAAAAAAACTTTTTTTACGAATATTTTCTTAGCAGTCAAAGACTACATTGAAAAAAATTTCAAAAGCAAATTCAATAAGGAAAATAAATTACAACCAAAAACATATCTACATAGAATGAGTACATCCAACAGTCAACATCAACCTCAGCTATACCACAATAATTTGGTTTGAATACAAATTGTGTACTGGTTATCAAGTATAAACATATAGAGTTATATGAGGGTAACAGTGAATTATGGGGATGTTCTTCACCGAGGGCTTCTGAGTGACGTTACATAGACAACAAGAGTGCCCTCTCTTCGGATCCCTAATAGGAAAAACATCCCTGTGCTCACTTTTTACACATCTAAAATTTTGTTATGTATGTATGAGCCCCCCCCCCCGCCCCCCACCCAAATCATCTGCCCCTGCTTTCAACCACTACACCGGAGCAGAGTAGTAATGGGGACCAAGAAATAATATGGTCTCTGTCATGTATCTCTGTAGATAAGTCTATATATACATTCAAAGCACTCAAGCAGCTCTGTGCTGACAGGCTCTCAGAGAAGCATGCCAGCCTGGCCTGGAACGCCTTTATGACGTAGCAACAGTGAATAACGAGTTTTGTTGCTACGTGATAGCAGTGAGTTATTCACAATAGAGGCTCTTTATGAGAACCACCCTTAACAGTAGAATTATCTATTTTCCCTTATGTCTCATCACCACAAAAAAAGGAACATAAAAACATAAAGTGCAAAAAACACACATATAGAAAAATAAAGGGAAACCTTCTGTAGTAACACTTCCCAGTCAGTGCCAACTTCAGAAATTGTTTTTCATTCATCAAGAGTATAAGCAAATAACATTTAGATACAATTGATGTTGTGTGCACACAGCAAATAAATAAATGGCTGAATAAACATAATCAAATCCTCAAACGAATAGGTTTTCATGATCTGTCATACCTTAAGTGTTGCAAAGTCATCCTGTAGGCCCTGTGAACCCCCATTTTTTGCTGACTGGTACTGGTGGTAACTGACTCTGACTGTATCCTGGGCTCTGCTAGGCAGGCCCAGGACCAGTGACATGGTGAAAACACAATGAGAAAACAGTGAAAACACATACATATATGAGAGTACACTATATATTAGGGTGCACTTATAATTCGCATGACCTACTCTATAAGTCTCTAGTACATAATAGGGCAAGGGAATTGAACTACATTTAAGTCCCTTGTATATAACAGGACATGGGGGTTTAGAGGCCAGCAGCCTTTTCTGCACTTGCATGTGTGCACCGCTGAGAGCCTGAGGTCATTTTAAAAGCAGCCCTGTGTTGCAACACTGTAAATTGTGCTCACACTAGACTTTGGTGGTAGAGGCACTTTGAAATTATTATTCTACAATATTGTGGCATATTAGGTATCCCCAGGGTCTACCCTAGTTGTACCAGTGGTAGGGGGTTATGTCACTATAAGGAGGGTCCTTATAAATGATTTTTTATCTGCCCTGGGGATAAAGGTATTGCACATTTCACTGCCCCCATTGTAGTAAAGTGGTGTTGAAAAAAGTGCACATTTTGTTTCTCCCTTTGTAGATCCCCTGTCGCATAGGTTAACATGGCAATAGTTTATTAATGCAAAACTATTGCTAGGGATTACCACAAAAATATAATTCTAGAATTTAGGAGAATGGTATTGATAAATCCAACGAAATGGTATTGTTTAATTTATCCTACAATATACAGAAAATAAGTTATAAGACTTTCTTGTCTGTAAGCCAAAATTCGGCCTTCCAGTGGTCTGCCCTGATTTATCAGATTTAACAGGATTAGCCAGGCTGCTTTGATGAAGTGATAAGTGGCTCCCCCGAGAGGCTAATCTATTGAGAAGTGCTCTGCTACAGAGAAAGGCATGAGGAGGGGGGAGGGGTTGTAAACAATGGACTTCAAAGAAAACGTAGGACAGGTAGGAACAGCCAGGTCCATCTACTCCCATCCCCTATGACCCAGCCATATGGCAGGCTTAAGGAAGGAGTTTGCAGATGTCAGTGGGAGGAGAGCTATGGAAATGAGCCACACTGGAGGTTGGTTCAGTTCGCTTTTGCTCCTCTGCTGAGACTTCAGCCATATTGAATTTTGGGAGAATTGTGCTTTCTGGGAGACCATTGTGCCACATGTTGGAGGAAGTGATCATGCTCTGGGTTGTTACCCTGCACCTCATTGGGCAGGAGTGCCCTCATGCTTGACCCCAGAGAACACTGAATAAGTATCTGAGGCGGGCAGAGCCTCTCAGATCTGCTCCTTGAAACTGAGAGAAGAGGAAGAGTCCATGCTGGGAGTTGGATTGGCACCAACCAGGCCATGCACTCTGACTGACTGCGCCTGCTGCACAATCTGGAACTACAGCCCTGTGGGCCTAACTTTCTTCAAGAGGATTCAAGTGTGGACTCCCTGCATGCTACAGGCTAACAGAGCTCACCTGGATCATCACTGCTAAGAATCCACAGTTTGGAGCACATCCAGTGGGTTTGTAAGGGTTTTGTCCTAGTGGATTGTGGAAACAGAAGTCCCAAACTTTCAAGGACCATCCTGGAGATTTCAAATCATTAAATTGTGTTTTGGACACTTTGACACCTCTGGAGGAACTTCAGGAAGAAGTTTCAGAAGTTTGGAAAACTTTGGAGAACTTTGGAAAAAAGCTCCAGAGGGGGACCGACTTAACAGTGAGAGCCAAGCCACCCACCTTCAAACGCAAGTCGGCCTGGCCTGTTGATTCGTTCCGCTGAAAAGCTCCAGAAGTCCGACTTCTAAAGGTTGACCTGGATCTCCCTGGAAAACAAGACAGTGAACCCTTCACTAACCTTGACTAGTGGAGAGCCTCGAGGGACCCCGGCAGAAAAAGTTCCAGAAACGTTTCTAAGTCTGAAGGTAAAACTTTGACTTTGTCCTGGTCTAGCGCGACCAGATGTCCCAGTAATCGCTATATGTTTCTATGTGCTATTTAGTGCTAAATCTTTCAAAATTCATATCTCCGGTTCCCTACATTGTATTTTTTTGTTTTGGTGTCATTTTATGGTTTAAATCTCTTTATTGATTTCAAGCAAACATTGAACAACAACCACCCTCAATTCTAGAGGCACAATACCATTGAGGCAACTGGGTTGGCAGACGTAGCTAAACCACGGGTGGTAAACATAAACAGAGAAGAGAAATTTATAGAAATAATAATAAAATCATACAAAACCTCAAAGCTACCTCCCCCCTCCCTTTCCCTCGTCCGCTACAACTGGTCAGGTGAGGGGCAGCCTCTAAAGGATCAACGCCGCCGCTTGCGGCGATTCTGGGAAGTATCCTTCGGAATCTGGGTGTCTGCTAGGCGTAGTAACCGCAAATAGCGGGGACAGGTCAGCTCACGGAATTCAGACACCAGTAGGGTGAGGAAGGGCCTCCACAACTCTGGGAATTCCGATCCTCTGCCCGCTAAAGTGAGTGTTAGTTTCTCCATACCCAGCACCCCCCAGAGTCTCTGGAGCCATCCTGAGTGTGTCGGGAGCTGGGCAGAGCGCCAGTGTATCAATATGTTTTGTGTCGCTGCGCCTAAAGCGATGGCCATCAGCCTACCCCTCCGGGATTTGAGTGGGTACGTCAATGGGTTGGGTAAGCCCAAAAGGATGTACGCGGGGAAGCGCGGTAGCTCTGTCTCAAAGTGCAGATCAATGTCATCCAGAACCTGGGACCAGTATGGTTGTATACAGGCACAGCTCCACAGAACGTGCACTAGGGTGCCCACCTCTCCACAGTTCCTCCAACACAGTGCGCTCCGGCGGGGGTCAAAGCGATGCAAGCGTTCTGGCGTATAATACCAGTAAGTGGCAATTTTGGTTAGAGTCTCCGTGAGACCCATGTGGTAGGCAGAGTGCCGCGCCCTATGGTAGATACCGTCCCATTCCTTGTGGCTTAAGGATCTGCCCAAGTCCCTTTCCCACCGAGCCCGGCCTGCGTTATATGTATGTGCGGCGGAGTCCAGAAGCATTTTGTAGAGGTCAGAGATTATTTTCTTATTGGACGTGCGCGTCATCAGCCATTTTTCATAAGGGGTCAGGAGACGCTGCGCCTGGGGCCTAACCTGTTGGTGGAGTGCCCAGTGTCGGACTTGTAGATAAGGCATGCGCTCCGATTCCGGGAGGCCATAATGCTCCTTGAGTTGCTGGAACGTGATTATGCCGTCAAAATCGAAAAGGTAGCCCAGGGACCTACAAGAGGAGGAGCGCCAGGCACGAAAGGCCTGGGCATCCGCACCAGGGCGGAACTCTGGATTGTCGAATATTGGGGTAAGCGGTGACGGAAAGGAGGTCAGTCGGTGGGCAAGGTTAGTGCGATCCCAGGATTCCAGCACCGTGCCCGTGATGTAGGAGGCATAGAGATTGGGTGGCCTATGCTGCTTGCGGAGGAAGGGGATGCCCTGCAGCGGTCTGGCCGCTACCGCTTGGTCTTGAAACAGCCAGTGTTTCTCTGATTCCAATTGGTGCCATTCCACCAAGTATCTAAGCTGAGCAGCATGGTAGTATAGTTGGAGGTCGGGCACCCCCACCCCCCCCCTTTCCGGCGGGAGAGTCGCCACTGCATGTCGGAATCGGGGCTTACGGCCATGCCAGATAAAGCGCGCCAGGTCCGTCTGGGTCTGTTGAAGCCAGCCGGGCGGTGGGCGGAGGGGGAGAGTCTGGAAGAGGTACAAGACCTGCGGGAGGACCGTCATCTTGATGGCCGCAATCCTGCCTAGCCAGGAGAGCGTATAAGCTTTCCATCTGCGCAGTTCCGATCGAATACGGGAGCGGAGATCAGAGTAGTTAAGGTCCGCGGTGGCCTGAAGGGTCGGAGCCAGGTGAATGCCTAGGTAGGGGATCGAGGCGGCCGCCCAGCTCAGAGTATGCTCTGCCTGGATATGGGCCAGGGTGTGGGAGGAGAGCGAAACGTCAAGTGCCATGGATTTCTCCAAGTTGATTTTGAACCCTGATCCCCGCGCAAAGCCGTACAGTTCAATGAAAAGAGCGCGAAGAGCTGAGATTGGATTGGATAGGGAAAGCAGTATATCATCCGCGTAGAGACTAATGGTATGGGTGTCGCCCCCAAATTTAATCCCGGTGATGAGGGGGTGCCTCCGCACCCTTGAAGCCAGAGGTTCCATATAGAGCGCGAACAGGAGGGGTGACAAGGGGCACCCCTGCCTGGTACCCCTCCCAATGGGGAAGCGGGAGGAGGTATAGCCATTCACCCGGACCGTCGCCATAGGGGAGCGGTAGCAGTTTAAAATCCTGGTGCGTAGCTTCTCCCCAAGCCCGGCGCTCTCCAGAACCATCTCGAGGTATGGCCAGTGCACCCTGTCGAAGGCCTTCTCCGCGTCAAGGGCCAAGAGCATGTATTCCCCTTGCGTACGGCTCGCCTTCTCGATCAGATGCAGGATGCGCTTAGTATTGTCGCTTGTCTGCCGCTGTGGAATGAAGCCCGCCTGATCCGGGTCAACCAGGTAGGCCATGTGCGGTGCCAGCCGGGCCGCGAGAATGCCAGTGTACAGTTTAATGTCTATGTTCAACAGGGAGATGGGCCTGTAGGCGCTGCAAGCCGTCCGATCCTTCCCAGGTTTGGGGATAACGACTATCGCGGCCTCTAACATTTCGCTCGGGATGGCTCCCGCTTGATCGAAGGTGTTGAATAAACTCGTCAGGAGAGGGGCTACTTGATGGCAAAAGGTCTTGAAAAAGGCAGCTGTGTAGCCGTCTGGGCCCGGCGATTTACCCAACTTAAGGCGGGAGATCGCCGAGACAACCTCCTCCACCCGAATATCCTTCTCCAAGAGATCCACCTGCACAGAAGGCAGGGAAGGCAAGTGGGCCCCCGCAATATAATCAGCGCAGGCCTGAGTCTCGAGGGGCTCTCCGGAATAGAGGCCCGCGTAGAAGTCGCGGAATGCCTCCGCTATATCGGCGTCGTCAGTTACGGGTTCCCCCCCTAATGTCCGGATCTCGCGGACTCCCTGCCTTTGTCTGGTCTCCCGCAGTTTGTTTGCCAGCAAGCGGCCGCACCTATCCCCTCCCGTGTAGTATGCGTGTCGAAGCCTGATCGCGGCGAACTCAGCCCTGTCCTGATCCAAGGCAGCGAGTTGCTTTCGTTCTATGCAGAGCTGCCGCCAGGCCCGGGAAGCACCGGTCCTCTGGTGCATTTGTTCAAGCTCGGATACGCGCTGGGAAAGTTCCGCCCGCTTGCGGCTGCGCTCGCGGTTCTGGGCAGAGGCGATGGCTATAAATTCCCCCCTCAGGACAGCCTTCAGCGCCAACCACTGTGTTGCTAGGGTCGTATCCGGGTTAGCATTGAGAGTGAGGAAGTTTGAGATGGCTTTCTGGAGCTGTTCAATGGTCGAGGGGTGGTGTAGCAGTGTATCGCGCAGGCGCCAATGTCGGAGAGGTTGCAGGGATGGCGGGAGCTGGAAGGTGGCCAGAACAGGGGAGTGATCGGAGAGGGAGGCTGGTAGGATGTCAGTGCTCAGTGCGTGGGCCTGAAGTGATGAGGAGCTGAGGAAGTAGTCTAAGCGTGCATATGTTTTGTGTGCCCCAGAGTAGAAGGAGTAGCCCCGGCTAGATGGATGAAAGTGGCGCCACAGGTCCGACAGTCCCAGATCACGGAGACGAGCGCGCCCGGCAGCCGAGAGGACACCCGCCTGACCAGTCCTCTGACCGGACCGGTCCAGTGCGTTGTCAAAGGCGATATTAAGATCACCGCCCAGCAGCAGGCAGCGGCCCGAAGCGGCGGCCGCTTCGTCAAGAGCGTTGAGGAGGAATGCAATCTGCCCTTCATTAGGTGCATAGATGGAGCCAATATCCAGAGTCACCCCCCCCAGTGAGAATTGATAAGTGAGGAGTCGACCCCTGATCTCCGCCCCCTTGTGTAGGACCCTGCCTGTGAAGGAGCGGGAAACCAAGATGGCCACCCCAGCTGTCTTGGAGTTGGCAGAGGAGAACAGCTGTGTTGGGAAGGCTCGGGATTGCAATCTGTGGTGATCCTTTGCCAGTAGATGAGTTTCCTGTAGAAGGCAGATGTCCGCTTTCGAGTGTTCCAGGTAACTAAGGACTGCCTTTCGTTTGACGGGATTATTCAGCCCCCGCACGTTGAGCGTAAGAACCTTAAGGGGGGTGTGTGGCATCTACGGTCCGGTGAGCAAGTCGGAATCGCCGAAGGGCGCTAACTATCCTAAGCAAGTGTGGGGGGCCACCCAAACCCCCTGAGACCTTGTGCAGCATCTGGAGGGGTGCAACAGGGGAGAGCGGACGAGGGATCCCATATCGAAAGAAATACCCCAAAACCCCTTGCAAAACAAATACATCAATAATAACAACAAAAACAAAACCCAACAACAAAGTCATCATCTGGTAAGATTGTTCGTCACCTAGGCAGAGCCAGGAGGGCGTCAGTGTGGGGACCATAGTGTGACCAAGAGAGGGAGTATCGGTGCCCCCCGCCGCCCGCCTCCGGTCGGAGACCCCTGGGTCAAGTGCGTGTAGCTACAAGTGGCTGGAGCTCACTCAGCCCCCGCCGGCAGCCCGGCCAGCGCATCCGTCGCCGAGGCCAGAGCGTCCCGTTGATTCTTAGCTATGTCTGTTTTGTTAGGCTTCCAGCCCCGTCTGCGCCCTCCTTGCCGCCGCCATCCCGACGCCGAGGGCCCCGGCTCCGGGTCCGCAGCTCGACTGACCTCCTCCACGTCCGGCGGCACCAAGTCCAGCACTCCGCAGGCCTCGGAGAGCGAACGCAGCTGGTGAAGTTTGCCATCGAGACGGAAGATGATGCGGAATGGGTGCCCCCACGAGTATGGAATGCCCCGCTGCCGGAGATGATCCGTGACAGGGCGGAACTGCCGTCGGCGTTGCAGAGTGATCAGGGCTAGGTCCTGGTAGAGCACCGGAGAGTGCCCCTTATAGGAGACTGGGTGGAGGGTCCTTGCTTTCGCGAGAATAGCTTCTTTGGTTCTAAAGTCTTGGACGCACACCAGTATGTCCGCTGGGGGGCTGTTGGGCGCTCGGGGCGGACCGACCCTGTGTGCCCTGTCCAGGACGATCGCCGTGTCATCCGGCACTGCCAGGATGTGGCGGAAGAGGCCCACGACGAAGCCATGGAGGTCCGCGTTGTCGTCCGTGGATTTCACTCCGCGAATTCGGATGTTATGCCTGCGGGACCTGTTCTCCAGATCCTCGAGGTGGGTCTGAACATCAAGCTGCTGGTCGCGCAGGCGGAGGAGTTCTTGTTGGATCGTGCTCATGTCTGACACAGTGGCGTCGCTCCTCTCCTCCAACGCCGCCACTCGCTCCCCCACCTCCTCCACATCCCTGCGAATGTCTTTTATCTCTGCCGTGAGGTCTGCCTTCACCGTTTGTAAATCAGCCCGCAGAGTCTGGAAGAGGGATTCCATGAACGCCTTGGTGACCGGCTCCTCCCCAGCGCCGGGAGAACGCTGCGTGGTCGCCATCTGGGAATCCGCGCTTTGAGTGCTGGGGACAGGCTGAGGGCGCCCAAATATGTCCTTTAGAGGCTTTGGTTTCCGCGCCTTGGAGACTGGCATAGCGTAGTGTCCCACAAAGTGATCAGCGCCGAGGGGGCGCGCCGGTGTCGCCGCCGGGGATCGGGGAGCGCAGGGAGGCGGAGACCAGTAACGGCAGGTAGGTTCCCAAACCAGTCGCAGGCTATCTCCCGCTGTCGCCCCTCAGGTCTGGTGGCAGTGTCTCGGAGGGGGCGTCGACCAGGTAGGCACGTCTCCCAGCAGAGGCCACGGGGGGGGAGGGGAGCCACGTGCGCCCGCAGGCCCGTGTCCGAACGGGGCCCGCCGCCTATGCCACTGGCCGTCCCGGCGGTACCCTCAGCCCCCGGGGCGCACCTCCGCCGTCACCCCCAAAAGTTCCACGTCCGGGCACCCACCAGGCCCCCTGGCTCTCACCTGGCTCCAGCCGCGACGCTCCGGTGACTCACCGCTCTCCGAGCTGCCCCCGCGAGCCCACGCGCACAGGGCGAACAATCAGGCCTCCACACTCCCCGGGCGTCGCAGCCAGTCTCTCCGTGCAGGTCCAGGAAGGGGAACAGATACTCGGGTCCGGATCCCGCTGAGCTCCCCAGCCGGTCCCGGTCCGCGTCCAGCCGCCGGCGCTCCAGTCGCAGCTCCCTCCAGCGCCGGGCAGCCCCCAGCACCGGTCCGCCCGTCGATCCCTCGGGACAGAGAGGGGTCCCGCTCCAGCGCCAGCAAGATTCCGGGCACAGGCCTCGGTGAGTCTCAGAAGCCGCTCCGCCGTCCAGGGCCCCCCCTCTTCGCCACCCGGGCCTCCGCAGTCTCCGACGCTCGGTGGGGGCGGCCCGCAATCAGGCCCCCAGGCAAAGGCCGGGATCGGGGTAGCTGGCCTCGGCAGGCCCCACTCGGGCCTCCGCGTTGGTGAAGCCTCCGCCGGGGACCGACCCTGCAGGCCGCGTCGCTTCTCAGGGCTCCTCCTCCCGCCGTCGCCAACTGAGGTCGCCTCCCGCTCTAGTCGGAGCCAGCGGGCCCCCTGGGCAGCCCCCGCCGTGATCCGCTGACGGCCACGGGTCTCCCTGAAGCTCTCGGATGCTAGTTTCGGCGGGCGGCGGGCAGGAGCTCCGAATCCTGCGTCCTACCTCGCCGCCATCTTGGCCACGCCCCCTTGGTGTCATTTTAAAGATAGAAATATTTCCTAGTTTTATAGATTGGTGTTGGAGTTTTATTATGTGTTCTGTCTTAATTATTTGCTGAATTGGTGTTTTTAAATGCTTTACATACCTGTCTCTTAAGTTGAGCCTGCTGGCTCACAGCCAAGCTACCAAGGGTTGAGTATGGGAATAATTTACTAGGACCTATTTTGAGTTCTAAACTGTGTTAGTGGCCTTATTGCCAGTGGTAGATATTCATTTACCACTACTAATAACCCACTTTCCAACATTAGGAAATAGTGGGGCATATTTACAAGGGCCTTGCGACAAGAGAGCGTCACTTTTTGCGATGCTCCCAGTGGCGCTGTGCCCTGCTCCAGATTTACAATGCGGTGCTAAGCCTCTTTGCGTGGCTTAATGCCGCCTTGTTAATATGGTACTCCTCGACACAGTTTTCTGCGGCTAAAGGGTATGCAATGGGTGTTGTTGTGGGCTTCCCATGCAACACCCATTGATTTTTGACACTGCTCCAGATTTAAAAGGATCTGTAAATCTGAGGCAGTTGCAAAAACTTACGCCTCCCCAGGGGAGGCATGAGAGTGGCACAGCGAGGAAAATGACTTTTATTTTTCCTTGTTTTTTGCTTTTTCTATGTGTAGGAGCAAAACACCATTGATGATTGGTTTTATGCAGGGAGGTGTCCCTTCCTGCACAGCAACAATCGATCTGCAACGCAGGCACCCTTGCACCATGGTGCAAGGGTGCCTGCTCTGGTCTAGGCTGCTTTTTTGCACCAGCGCAGGGGTGAGTACAGGAATGCGTCATATTGATGTAAATATGGCACATTCCTGTACTTAAAAAAGGCAATTTTCTTGTAAATATGCCCCTGTATTGTTGTCAACGTTTGGGCTAGGCAAAACCCTCACCCAACAGTAGTGCACATAGATTCTCTATGATGGGAAAGAGCCGGACTCAGAGAAGCCTTTACCCAATTACCATGTACCTGTGATCCAAAACTTTACTCCAAAATTGAATCACTCTTAAACTTTTTGTCATAACTTTTTTATACGTTTTAATTATGCCATTGTGCATACATGTCAAACAAAACATCACATTTCCATGCCATTTATTGGTTTCATGTATGGCACTACCAACACGATATTCAACTGTCAAACTTTGTATCTGAAATCTGGCAAGACAACATATCTGTTATTCCAATTCTCAAGCTGCAGTGGAGCGCATGAAATATTTCTGGTCAGGGGTAGGTAGGCAAACACATCACCAACAAAACACGACAACAGTCCCCTCATATCCGTCCATATTAAACCTGCAAGCCTTCACATTTTGAAACTTATAACACTACCCCAGTGATATCAAAGTGCGTCACCCAACAAACAGGGGCCATATACCCATCTCTCAAAGGGGCACATGCATCATTGGAAATTGCGCTCGCAAAGGGGTAGTTTTGCAGAACCAGCCCCTTTGCGACCGCAATTTCTGCATTTGGGATGCATCCTCCCATATGCACAAAATCCCAATTTGTGATTGCATTTAAGGAATCACAAATTGCGATGCCTTAAATGCAATGCAAGATTCCATTTACAATAGCAATTTCTCTATTATGGATCGCTAAATACCAATCATTTAAACCTGATGGTATTTAGCGGAAGCTTTGAAAAATGCACTAAAGTGCATTTTTCCAAGTTTCAGCTTACACACACACATGCCCTTGGGGCATGTGTGTGCGCAACATGGGTGCACATCACTATTTCAAGGGTGCAACATGTTGTCCTTTTCACACCCTTGCATCCTTGAAATTGCATGCGCAATTTCCCATTCATTCCTATGGGCCTGTAGGCCCATAGAAATGGATGGGAAGCCATTCCTTAATTTCGAGTCGCAATTAAGGAATGTTTAGGAATTGATATTTTGATAGCGATTCCTACATGCATAGGCTTTTGCGAGTCCTTAATTGCGATTCCGTAAAAATCGCAATGAAGGACTCGCAAAAGCATAGCTTGATGCATGTGCCCCTAAGTGTGTACATTCCAGGTGATCTAAAACTGCGCAACCCTACCTGATGAATTGTGCTACTTCTATTCATATCCAAGCTCGCCTACTCTAGGTGGTCTGTCATCTGTCTTGGCTTTCAAGACTATAATTCTCTCGTCCCATTTGGTTGCATTTACCCTTCCTCTAGCATACCACTGAAAACTGTCTAGTGTGTCCCACTCTGCCAATGTGCACTTCAGAATTCTCTCAACCAGCTAATAAGAAAGAAGGGGTGAGCCGCCTTGCACTGCATGGCTATTTTCATCACCCAAAAACCTAATGGTTTTGCCCTCTAGAAAGGAGGAGTCGCAAAATGTCAATTGATTTAAGCTCTGTTCTTCAAAAATTGAGACAGAAATGTTATTGAGGGCAAAGGAACAGACTGAGTACATGGTAGCCTAAAATTGAATACAACCAACAGAGATCCGGTTAACATGGAATATGGTATTTTAAAATGTATCGAAACTGAAAACACTAAAAAAAAGCAGGACGTTGTCACCTCCTGTATCCCTCAAGGTTTATAAAATTATAAGTGTAGATAATTTGGGGGTGCTTGGATTCTGCATGATTAAATTGGTAGAATTCTTAAAGATAAAGACAAAACAACAAAAAAAATGAATCCAAAAAGCGGAAGAAGATAAAAGCTCCAAAGACCAAGACATGAAGGAAATTAAAGAGTGAAATTAAATCTGAAAACAAAAAGCAAATTACAAGTGACGCCCAGTGCTTACTTTGTGCAGGGTGTTCCGAGTGGTGATATCGAATTTTTAATTGAAGGACATACTGTTGACATTATTGCTGCTGATACTAGTCTTGGGAAGGTTTTTCTTTTAATCGTACCTGTGCTGTTTGGTGTCTGCGCGTCTGCACATGCGCGCTGACACTCTCGGTCGCCATCTTAGGAAGACGGGCAGCGGGTCAATCACGGAAGAGCAGGGGCATTATAAAAGTCGGAGACTGGCGCGAGCGTGCTTAACTGCATCCTCCTGAGGTCTGAGCCGGGAGAGACGCGGTACTGTTGACTTTGCCAATTTGCTCCTTTGCACATTTATCGTTTTTACTTAGGGGTTGCTGCTAACATTATTGGGGGGAATTTTTAATTGAAGGACATACTGTTGACATTATTGCTGCTGATACTAGTCGTGGGAAGGTCTTTTTTAATCGTACCTGTGCTGCTTGGTGTCTGCGCGTCTGCACATGCGCGCTGACACTCTCGGTCGCCATCTTAGGAAGGCGGGCAGCGAGTCAATCACGGAAGAGCAGGGGCATTATAAAAGGTGGAGACTGGCGCGAGCCCGTCTGCACCTGTCCGCGTCCGGATCGCGTCCAGCGCCAGCCATGCTGCTCGCTGCCCCCCCCAGGTCAGAATTGTTTGGACGAGAGAGCAGCTTTGTGTACTCTCAAAGTCAGATTGTTTAGAGCCTACATATTTTGAACCAGGTCAAGAGGAGATGGAAGAATGGGGCCACAATAAGTTTCATTGCAGGTCTTGCGCTTTTAACATGAATGTGATTCCCTGGAAAGAGGAGGTAGACATTTGTAATCCTGTGAATATACTCCCTTCAGGATCCTTGTGTCGATCCAGCTTCAGGCGACAGATTAAGGCCTGCCTGATTAATTGCAGGTCTCTTCCTAAACATGCTGCGGATATTTGGCTCTCGCTAAAGACCTATGATTGGAATATGATGTTTATTACAGAAACTTGGCTGAGAGAGAGCTCAAATCCAGATATTTTTGTATCCATCCCCATAGGCTATAGAATAGCTAAGATCGATAGGGCAGGCAATAGGCTAGGTGGTGGCCTGGCCATAATTATGAGGGAAGGTTGGGAAATTTCACATTAGAAAATTGAAGACATTGGGCCCATAGAGGCCATGTCTTTTTGTATCAAATTTTCCATAACCTCCTCTATGGCAGGGCTCTTGGTCTATAGACCCCCTAACACCGTGTCCACCTACTGGCCGAAACTGTATGACTGTATCGCTAACCTTTCCTTTCCTTGAGGTATTCTAATTTCACCGTTCTTGGTGATTTTAATGTCCATATGGACAATGTGAACTGCCCTTTAGCCGTTCAATTAGGAGATACCCTTAAAGGGCTAAATTTGACTCAAAAGGTATCGCATCCTACTCATGCAGCTGGCCATATTTTAGACCTTCTCTTTACTAATGACCCCGTCATTCAGGTGGAGGAGCTCTTACCGGTGACCTGGTCGGACCACATGTTGGTCATGTTCGGGCTGACTTGGAGGGTTTGTGATAGCCATAGGAGGTCTATCACGGAGAACAGGAGGAACTGGAGGAAGGTCACACATGAATCTATGGGTGGTGAATTACATAACACCTCCCCCGAACTCTCCCTAATCTCGATGCTCCTCTTTTTAACGCTTGGGTCAATTCAGCCCTTGACAAACTGGCCCCTATTAGGTCGGTTAAATTGTCTAGGAACAAACCCTGGGCTCCCTGGTTTAACACGGAGCTCCGCATGGAGAAAAGCCTGTGTAAGAGGCTCGAGCGTGTCTGGAGAAGAAATTATGAACCTTCAGCCAAGGCAGCAAAGAGGAAATTCCACAGTTTGAAGCGTAGGATTATTAGGGAATATGTGGCGAAGCAGATTATGGACTCTGACAATTCCCCCAAAAAACTTTATAAAATAGTGAAAGGCTTTATGAAACCTCAGGCCTTGAAGAGCACGATTCCCTCATCTGTGGCTCTCTGTGAGGAACTAGCTGTCTTTTTTCAAAATAAAATTTCAACCATTTACTCTGCCTTTCCTGTATCGGGAACGTCTGATGTTGCAATTTATGATACATCAGATAAATGATCAGCTTTTTGTCCATTTGAGATGGAGGCGTCACTGAAGGAATTAATGAAAATAAAATCAGGTTCTCCTCTCGACCCCTGTCCTGCCAGATTTTTGAAGCTATTAGCACCTTGGCTTAATGGTATCCTAAATTTAATCTGGAATACCTCCTTGGAGACTGGCATTTTTCCAACTAGCTGGAAAAAGGCCTTTGTTCGGCCTATCCTCAAGAAAGTGGATGCTGACCCAGCAGAGCCCAAGGATTTTAGGCCTATCTCTCTCCTGCCGGCACCTGCCAAAATCTTAGAAAAAGAAGTCCAGAGACAACTTTCGGACTTCTTAGAATCTAATAATCATCTTCACGATTCTCAGTCTGGGTTTAGGACAGGATACATCATGGAGACAGCCCTTCTGGAGGTGGCAGAATCGATTCGTGAAACCTTAGACCAGCGAAGCTGTGCAATGTTGGTGCTGCTGGATTTGTCCGCAGCCTTTGACACGGTTTCCCATAGGATCCTTCTGAATAGATTACATCATTTAGGAGTAACAGGGACTGTCTTGAGATGGTTACGCTCATTTCATGAAGGACGGTCGCAACAAGTATTTCTGCACCCCTATGTCTCCAGCTCTGGCCCTATGCCTTATGGGGTTCCTCAGGGTTCTGCTTTAAGCCCCACACTGTTTAATGTCTATTTGACTCCCCTTGCGGCATTTGTAGAAAAATGGGAGGTGAAGGTTGTCTTGTACGCAGATGACACTCAACTTGTGTTCTCTTTTAAAGAACACAGCGAGACAGCCCTCGTCAATTTTAGACAGTGTCTCTTAAATATTTCATCATGGATGACGGACAGCTGCCTAAAGTTGAACACTGATAAGACGGAGGTCTTATTTTTTAATCAATCGATTCTTCCGTGTACTGAGCTATGGTGGCCAGCCGAGTTAAATCCGCCCCCACTACCTGTGTCCTCGGCGAGGAATTTGGGTTTCAGGTTTGATTCCCAACTCACAGGCAAGACACAAATTGCACATGTCTCCCCTCAGTGTTTTGGAAACTCAAGGCTCTGCGCAGATTTCTTCACTTCCTGCCGATGGATTGCAGGAAGTCAGTGGTGTATGCCCTAATCACCTCTCAACTCAACTATGCCAACAGCCTCTATATTGGTCTTCCGGAGTATCTGATGAGGAGACTACAGCTCATTCAAAATGCGGCAGCCAGGCTGATCAGGAATGTGCCACTGCGACATCATATTACCCCACATCTACGCAGCCTACACTGGCTACCAGTTAGGAGAAGAGTAGAGTTTAAAGCTCTAGTATTGGCAGATAGAGCAATAAGAGGGGTGGATCCTCATTATCTGAAGCGGAGGCTTCAGAAATACCACCAAGCGAGGGCACTCAGATCTAACAGCTGTAACTTTTTGGTCATTCCTCGCTTTAGGAAGGCAATGACTGGAGGCCATGCGTTCTCTGTCAAAACTGCTACATTATGGAATACTATGCCCAATCAGCTGAGAAATATAGATACAGAAATCCCCTTTAGGGGAGCTCTTAAGACTTGGCTTTTTGGTTTGCCCTAGATACAGTGATCCTCCCTAGTCTCTTCTTCTCTTAGATAGGATGCTAGCTCTGGGACACTTCCGTTGGAGGTAGCCGTGCGCTCTACAAGCGTTAATAATAATAATAATAATAATAATAATCGAACAATAATCTTTGGGGACCAGGCTTAATTTTTCATCATTACTCTAGACCTAGATGAGTGAGAAAGTCAGAAAAGGGAGAAAGAGGAGAAAGCAGGAACAGAACACATTGGCAAAGAGAGAAAACAGATGAAAAATAACATGAAAGAGTGAGATAAAGAGATAGGAACTCTAAGCTGGTGGAAAAAAAGGAATGAGGTGGAAAACAAAGTGATACAACCTTGGTATTCCCTCATGTTCTCCCCTAGCCCATTTATGTGACCCACATCCTGATCCTTGCACGTCCCCTCTGGCTCCAGGGACGCACTGCAGCCAGACTATAGGACCGGTTTATGGAGTTTAAGGAGTGCGATGACAAGTGGGAGGACAAGCGCGGTTGCTGTTAGCTGGTAGCCGGGGAGTAAGAGCTACCGGCGGCATAACGGCAGAACATGGAGGCGGCCCGACCAGAACCGGGTGCACTCGCTGGGTGTGCCCCACCCAATCAGGGCAGGGGATTGGTACATTTTATATCAGCCTTTTTAAAGAAAAGAAAAAGAAAAGGCACAGGCATAAAGGATACTTGTATGTACTGGGATTTAAACACAGTATATATTTTCCTGGATTATCAATCATCTAGGACCACGGAGGAACCAGTAGGAAAGCGATAAGGAAGTTGGATAACGAGATAACGGAGAGCAGCATCAGAGGGCGAGGCTGCCGTGGAGGATAGAAAGGCAGGGGCTGCTGACCGCTCCTGAGGACAAAAGACGAAAAGGTCTGCGTGTTCCATGGACTATTTGGAAGCTGCAGACCCAGATGTTATAAAGGGAAATGCCGCCAAAAGGAAAATCACACGGGGTCAAAAAGGGACCGAAAGTTGTCGTACCAAGAAAGAGCAAAAGGGACTAGCATCCAAAGTCAAAAGAGAGTACTATCATTGACCCCCTAGAAGAAATGTCTACATCTAGTAATCAAGATACATTGTTACTCCCCGTAGAAGAAGTGAGTGGGACATCCCTGTGGCAATCTATAAAAGAATTTGTGGAAAAATATTTTAAAAGGATACTCGATGTTTGTGATCATTCCTCTGCATCGGGGGGTATCCAAGGAAAAGACGGAAAAGAATGTAAGAAGTGTAACAAACAACTCTTAACTACCAGATTTGGACCAAGTACTGGGAGAACAAGGGGGAATTAATGAAGTGGTAGATAGATAAGCGTCGCAACAAGCAGCTATTAGGCAGGGAAGGAAGGGAACCTATACCCTCCAGCAAGGCCCTATCTCCCCTGATACCCCACAGTTGTCCTTGGCACTCGATATGACAGCAACCTCGGCCTCGTCATTACTAGCTGTGATGTTTTTAATGCAACAGACCCCTCAGGGAATATTAGAAGCCCTAGTTGAGAATAATTGTCAAGGGAAAACCCATAAAACCCAATTACAGCAGATCGCAGAGGAGTTAAAAAAAATTAACAACTGTATGCCTACTATAGTACGACCACTAATAGAGAAGAGAGATCAGGAGGTAAATGTGTCAGCATGCACTGATGAGGGCAAATCCATACAGCCAGAGAATCCTCCTACGGTATATATCTCAAAATGCCCAAAGCTGGTAATAAAGAGGAGGCAGCACGGGAGAATGAAGAGGTATATACCCGAGCATAAGATCAGAAGGAATTCGCAGAAAATGTTGAAAAAGAAAGTGGATTTAAAATCAAGTGGGAGGAAAGGGCAGGGTGTGGCGGCACCAGATTTAGAAAGCAGATTGACAGATGGAACCAGAAGTAAAAAGGAACCCAGGGGGAATATAAATAGGAAAGTTATAAGAACACTGAAGGGGATGAACACCTTGTCCGGAAGTATGCAATAATGTAGTACAGAGGAAAAAGGAGACGCAGCGCAACACAGACCGGGGGCAGAGCAGAAGCGGACCACAAGCCCCAGGAGCACGAGGGGCAGCGCCAGCAAACGCCGCCTCGCCCCCTCCATACCGGGACCTATAATTGAACCTCGCGCCTCCCGCTTCGCGGGACACGCAGCGCAACACAGACCGGGGGCAGAGCAGAAGCGGACCACAAGTCCCAGGAGCACGAGGGGCAGTGCCAGCAAACGCTGCCACGCCCCCTCCATACCGGGACCCATAATTGAACCTCGCGCCTCCGGCTTCGCAGGAGACGCAGCGCAACACAGACCGGGGGCAGAGCAGAAACGGACCACAAGCCCCAGGAGCACGAGGGGCAGCGCCAGCAAACGCCGCCACGCCCCCTCCATACCGGGACCTATAATTGAACCTCGCGCCTCCCGCTTCGCGGGAGACGCAGCGCAACACAGACCGGGGGCAGAGCAGAAGCGGACCACAAGCCCCAGGAGCACGAGGGGCAGCGCCAGCAAACGCCGCCACGCCCACTGAGGCCTCGGGCAATATCTACAAGCCCCGCCTCCCGCCACGCGGGATGCGCGCGGGTGTGTGCCGGGCTAAGCCCGGGCAAAGGGCGGGCCGTCTAAGGCCGTCCGAGGCCACAGGAGGACGGGCCGGGCCACCCTCCCAACTTTTCGCTATGGGTAAGCGCAAACAAGCAGTGACTATGGAGGGGTATGGGAACAAAGCGAAGGCTGCCAGAAAATCGGACTGCATTATCTCTTATCTGTCAACTGCTGTTGGGGTTTTAACGAAAGAAATTGCTAATGCTGAACAGGAACTTGGGCTGGTACCCCCTACATTGCCTTGCGAACCTACTGATTGTGTGGTAGTACCTACTATACCTCTGGAACCGGTGGTGGTTGTGTCTAATCCTGCCATAGTGAGTGATCCTGTTAATTTTACCCAGGTTGTGGCTGTTCAACAGGGGCAATTGGCCAATGGTAATGCAGGAACTGTAAGGCCCTGTAAGAAAAAGAACGTGAAACGCCCTAAAACCCCCAAAGCTCCGCAATCCACTGAGGGGCCATTAGGGAATCTTACGGCGGACTTACTAGAAGACATAATCACCTCACGTTTAGAACCATTACTGGTGGGCATCGCTAAAGACATTGTTGAGACTTTAAATGCCTGTGTTGCTGACCTGCTTAACAAATGCTCCAAAATTGTAGCCTTCATTAAAGAGTTCAGTTTACAACAAGTGGGGATTAGTCAGGTCATGCACAGCCCACATAGGCCAGAGGGGGGCATGGGAGTATCTTCTGGGCCAATGATCCAATCACGTTCACAGGGGATTTGTAGTACCCCAGGTAGGGCGTTGAGCACGGGCCCACCCCCTTCCACTGTACAACCGTTATTAGGCAAGCACACTTCTGTAAATATGCCGCATGTGGTTAGTCATGAGGTACCCCAGCCGCTGGATCGAAGTGTGTGGCAGGCAAGGGGTAGTTTGGTTACCCTTGACCTTCCCCCAGAAGCGGCCCCATTGGTGGCTGTTTTTGTAGGTGTCCCACCGCTCCGTGAGGGAGTGCAGGAATCTCCTTTCGACTTGCTGAGGGCGACTAGATCTTGGTGTACAGCCTCCAGTTGTGGGGGACTGAACATTGCCCCCAAAATCATCATGGTGAGAAGGGTGGGGTGGGTTGGCCGGCAGCCGAAGCGGCTTGTGGGTGATTGTGTCATAGTCAACTTTAATAGCCCGGACATTGCAGACAGACTGTTCTGGGATGGGTCAGAGGTCGGGCAAAGGGGAATTAGACCTGTCCCCCTAGGGTTCTTCTACCCACCCACAACAAAACTGTCATGTGGCATACACAGTCACTTGGATGAAGTTCGTGTTGTTAAAAACTCCCTCCCTCCACCCCCCAGGTTACAACCTTCTTATACACAGCCTTCCAGGGTGGGGTGTCAAAGTCCTGGGGAGACGTCAAGGCCTAGAGATTGTCAGGTACCCAATAATGTTTCTTTGCCCCATTCCACCAATTTGATTTTGAACAACTATTATACCCCACTGTCAAATTTGGAGGCAAATGATTGACTGATAGCCTCGGCTCAGCCATCTGTACCCTGTCACGGAATCCCTATTATCAGGGGTAGCTGTAAATTAATTAGCTGGAATGTTGCTGGGATCAGATCCAAGAGAGCGGATGCATCCTGGCTTCACCTCATAGGTAAACATGATATTATTGCCATGCAGGAATCCTGGGACTCCTCAAGTAACTTCTATCTGGATGGCTATTCTAGCTATGTGGTACCGGCAGTTGTGGGTGGGGGCGGGACGAGCGAAAGGGGGTTTAATATTTCTTTTTGCACCCCATTTGAAGGGCACATTCACTTACATGGCCTCTGGTTCGAATAATTTTCTCTGTGTCGAATGGTTCGTCTCCCATTCCCTGAAAATTTTACTGATTAACTTTTATAATTCCAGGGACTGTGTTGAGCTTAATCAACACATGGCCGCTTTACAATGTTTTATTTTAGAGTACAGTCAGAAACAAAACATTGGTTTCGAGATCGTCCTTATGGGCGATTTTAATGTTCATCCTTGTGAGGGCGAGTGTCATGAGAGGGCCCATGAAGCTTATGAGGGACCATTAGGTGCTGTAGCCTCTCATTTTGAGCACACTAAGCAGGGGGAGGCCCTAGAGGAACTCCTTGCCACCACCAATATTTTTGAGTCTAATACTATAGAGGTTGGGGGCAGGGCTATTACGTACAAAGGTACTACTTCGGGGTCAGTGATAGATTACATTTTTATGTCCTCGGGCGCTTTAGCAAGGGCAAGAGCTTATAATGCTGTCCCGTCTGCCCTTAGTGATCACAACCCGGTTTATTTGGAGTTGGTTATGGCCGAAAGTTTGGGCGACTCGCGCCATGTCTGCCAAAGTGACCTTCCCCTGATCACAAAAGATCAGGGTCGTAGGGTCAAATGGGCCAAGGTGGTACCTGTAACTTTTATGGAGGAGCTTTGTGCTAAAATTAATGGGCATTGGGCCACTTGCCTTAATGATAACTCACCTGCGGCGGAGGTAGTTAGTGC
Source organism: Triturus cristatus (assembly GCF_964204655.1). Taxonomy (NCBI): domain Eukaryota; kingdom Metazoa; phylum Chordata; class Amphibia; order Caudata; family Salamandridae; genus Triturus; species Triturus cristatus. Next base: position 1,214,278,909 of record NC_140590.1, on the reverse strand, counting down.
CTTTGAGGCAATCTGCGCTCAGATCTCCAGGGACCTGACTTCCACCAATACCCGCAGAAGCAGTAATCCTTTAAGATGGTTTGACGGAAGTTGTTCTAGGGCCCACAGTATCCTGCACAAGGCGCTAAATAGTTGCCCTAGGGACAAGGGGGCAATTGTAGCAGCCAGAGGGGCCTATAAAGACGCTATTGCCAAACGGAAAAAGGCAATTAAATCAGAGGCTTGGGACAATCTTTTATCTATCGATGTCCTACGGGACAGCGGTAAGTTCTGGGCAACAATTAATCACCCTTTCTTCTCGGGCATCGAGGGCACTGACTTGGATTGTGTAATCCCGTATGAGCAATGGTTTGATTATTTTAGTAACATGTATGGGGCGGGTGGTCCAAGTCCTCCAAGTAGCAGCACTTGTTTAGAACCCCATCCGTTGCCCTGTTTATCTTTCGACCTTTTGGATGTGGAGAGAGCCATAAAGGATTCTGCAAGTAACAAGGCGCCGGGCCCTGACGGTGTGCCGGCAGACCTATATGGCTCCTCCCCTAACTTATGGGCAAGGATTTTAACAAATGTTTTTAATGCTGTTTCTGGTCATAGGTTCCTGGATACGTGGGCTACGGCGGTAATTATCACAATTTTCAAAAAGGGTCAACGGGGAGACCCTCCCTGCTATAGACCCATCTCCTTGTTAGACTCTGCAGTGAAGATCTTGGGCAGGGTCTTACTCCTTAAACTTAGGGATGCTTTAGACAGTCGGGGTATTCTGTCTAATTTACAATATGGGATTAGAGCGAACAGGGGGACCTTGGATCAATGTCTAAATCTTCAGCTTTTAATCAGTAAATACACAGTGGCAAAGGATGGGTCCCTTTTTATGGCTTTTATGGACCTGTCCTCCGCTTTTGATTTAGTCAATCGGTCAAAGCTATGGTCTATTATGTTGGAATTGGGTATTGACCCTCCCCTGGTAGGTTTCTTAGCAGCACTGCACCAGGACCTTTCTGCTTCAGTGAGGGTCACTCAGGATGGGAAACGCACTAAGCACTTTAGGTCAGAGAGAGGGGTGAGGCAGGGGTGTATCCTCGCCCCACTCCTATTTACTATTTATATCAATGGTTTGGAAAGGTCTCTGGGGATCCCGAGGGCGGATGCGCCGCGTGTAGGGGATCTAGTTATACCGGTTCTCCTATACGCTGACGACGCTGTTTTGTTGGCACGCACTGGTGTGGGGCTTCAGAGACTGTTGGATGCCTTTGGCACCTTTATGGCTGCTTTAGACCTTAAGGTGAATATAAAGAAATCTCATTTTATGGTGGTGGGGAAACAGAGCAGAAAACTTAAATCTCGATCCTTCTTTTGTAATGGGGAGGAGATCACGAGAGTTAAGGTTTTCTGCTACCTGGGTGTCCTCTTTGATGAGAGTGGCACTTGAGGCCCACGAATAAAGCTCAAAAGCAACTCTGTAGCCAGGTCTACCTCTGCGCTTTTGAGCTTTGCCAAAAGACTGGGGGCAAGACCAATGGATGCCCTACTAAGAGTCTATATTTCAAAATGTTTGGCTATCGCCACTTATGGCGCGGCACTGTGGGGCTATGTTGCACAGGACATGATCCAAGTGGTAGAAAATAGATTCTTGAGACTCTTGCTCTCAGTCCCGCAATCGACCCCTGTCTTTTCTATTCATTCGGAGGTGGGTTTGAGCTATGTTTCGGATAAGCTGAAGATGGCCACATTGTTGTGCTGGGTGAAAACCTGGCTAAATCAGGAAATCACTCTTAACCATCTGATTCTCAACGACATCCTAGCTATGGACCATGCTAAAAGAATACCCTGGCTGGAGTACGTCAGAGCGGCGTTCTCCCGTCTTGGGCGTCCAGAGCTTTTTTCATCCCCATCACACATTGTTAAGACTGATATAGCTTGGATTAAGCAGTCCTTTACAGATAGGGTTAAATTGGATCGCGAAGAGAGGGAACTTTTAAAACCATGTGTTAGAGCGCATTTTATGCTCCTCTTATCTCCTTCGCTTGAACCCTATTTAAGTATTGTATCTAATCCACATCATAGATTTCTCTTGTTGAGATTTCGATTTAATCTGATTCAGCACTCACTTGGTTTTTATCCATCTTGGGGTAAACCTGAATGTAGTAGGCCATGCCACTGTGATAATTTTTCATTTCAAGACACATTGCACTTTATCATGTTTTGCGACTTATACTCTGCAAGCCGGAAAAAATATCTGCTCCCAATCCTGAAGGAAGCCGGTTTTGTACAAGTCAGACCTGCTCTGTTATTTCTCCAGCAGCTGAGCAGCACTCGTATTATATTTAGTGTGGCAAACTTCCTGGCAGCAGCTGTGCGCTGTAAATCAAAAATTCTCTCTAATTTGTGCAATCCTTGAGTGACTTTTTGGTAATGTCTCTAGGAGATTTTAATCACAAACTGGACCCTTCCCCTAGCGACAAACTGTTTAAAGACCTATTAACAATCGCACAGGTGCCCTCAGCAATCTTTGCTTGAGTAGGTAGTTCTGCACGAGACAAATCTCTAGCAAAGTTTCTTGGATCCATAGGGCTATTCTGCACCAATGGATGGGCCGATACCGACCGCACCGCAAGAAAGACCTTTCGCATAGGGAATCAGAATTGCCCAATTGATTATGCCTTTATAAAATCCTTGGCATTTTAAGGAAGTAGAAGGATTTGAGGTATTGCAGAGTAAAGACAGTAACCACTGGCCCATACAACTATTAATTAGAATAGAACAAGAGGGGTAAAGAGAAAGAGTGGTCCCTTTACAGATAGATCACCCTCGACGCATAACCACCCGTATAACCGAGGACAGCCTGAAATTGTTCAATGACCTGATGATTGATTATCCGTCTTTTGGTAATCTGGAGAAAAGAGAGAAAGTCCTAGCATTGTACGATCAGGTAATTTAGCAGGTGGTAAATTGTTTAAGGATACATGTAAAATTAGGGCACCCACCCAAGAAAAGAGAGAAAACAAATGGATGGTTTAATAATGAGTGTAGGAGTCGAGAATTGAGGGTACAAAAATGGGAAAGACAGCTTAGAAAAAGACAGTATAAGGAAACAATGGAGAGACTTTGTGTGGCAAAACTTGTGTATAAAAATAGGTTGAAGGAAAGGAAAATAGAATATATGTCCAAAAATTGGCAAACAATGGTAGAAGTGATAAGCACAAATATTATAAGATTATTCTGGCGAATGGTAAGAGAGGGAAATGCACAAGGGGAACTGTGGTGTTTAGTGGGAGAAGATGATTGGGTTAACCATTTGAGTAATCTGAATAACAGTAAGAGGATGGATAAGACCTTGGAAATAAGGCCCAGGGATGTGGAAGAATTAAAGCCGTATTTCTCTTTTTAAAATATAAAAGAAACCATACGATCTTTAAAACAAACTAAAGCCGCAGGGCCAGATAACCTACCAGCAATTATATTTAAAAAAAACATTAACTGATGGGCAAGCTTTTTTAATGCCACCTTCCAAAATATTGTAACTTCCTGGATTTTCCCAGAAAGTTGGAAGGGGGCTATTTTTAGACCAATATATAAAAATGAGGACGCCACACAGCCCCAGAATTATCGTCTTATAAGTCTACTGGATGTGGGGAGAAAGTATTCTCTAAGATATTGTTATGCATATTGAAGACCTAGGTAGAACAGTATACTCTGATACCAATAGAGCAAGGTGGATTCAAAGAGGGCCATTCAACAATACACCATTGCCTTAGTTTATGGGCAATGGCTAAAAAGGCAATTGAATTGTGAGGTAGTCTGATCTGCTGTTTTGTCGATTTCCGAGCCGCCTTCGAATTAGTAGATCGCAGTCTACTGTGGAATATGCTGGTGAAGCTTGGAATCAATAAAACAGTACTCTCACTAATTTAGGAAATGCATTCACTGAATTGGGCCAAGGTAATCTTGGATACCCTTGGAACACTATCCAAGAAAATTCAGATAAAGAATGGATTGCGCCAGGGTTGTGTCTTGACCCCACTGTTATTCTCTTTGTTCCTTTCCGACCTACCAAACATATTAAGTAAGGCTGGTGGTTTAACCCCTGAGATGGAGGGACTCATATATCATGTCTGCTATTCGCTGACGATCTAGTGATAACAGACATGACAGTATAAGGAAACAATGGAGAGTCTTTGGCAGAGCTGGGACTGCAAAAAAAACCTGGACATTTTTTTACGATTATTGTTTAAAGAAATGCCTCATGGTTAATTTAGAAAAGACAAAAATAATGGTGCGGGGGAAAATAAAGAGTTATTTTTACTGGTAACTGGGAGAGGTCAGAGTCGAAGTGGTGCACAAATATAAATACTTGGGCATGTGGTTCGATAGCAAGTTAAATTGGAGGGATCACATACAGTCATTAAAATCAAAGGCTCTTTCCTCATTATGGGGCCTTAAACAATTTAAGCAGAAGTATGGAGGACCTTCCCTGTGGCCAATTCTATCAGCTTTCAATGCAATAGTCCGCCCACAATTCAAATATGGTGCAGAGGTTCTATTTTTAGGTGGCAAATTGGATTGGAATTTAGAGGTGGGAAAATGTGTAAAACAGTTCCTTTCTCTCCCGCCATCAAAAATGATACAGGTGGTGAGAGTAGAATGTCAACTTACAGCCTGGAATTTCCAGGTAATGCAAGCTACATTTAACTTCTGACAGAGACTGAACAGAGAAGGGACCCCTAAAATATCAAACCTTTGTAAAAGAGAAATAGAGGAAAGTGAACTTAACTGGGCATCCCAAGCTAGACATAAGTTAGATAAGTTGTGTGCTAAATTTTCCTTAGATCCAGATCAATGGAAATCAGGGCAGCAGATTCCCAAACAGGTGCTACTTGCTATTATTAACACAAAGGTTTGAGAAGATTTATGTTATCTGGGGATCAAATCGTCCAACCAGTTCTTGCTAAACGGGTGGACTAATGATCATATGTTCTCCTATATCGAGACCATGCCTAATATTAGCTTAGAAAATCGGGGGCAGATTTACAAGATTTCACTGAGTCCGTTTTATGACGCTGCTGCATCAAACCCGTACGCCTGCTTGAAGCAGGAGTAAGGAGTGACGCACCACGTTAAGTATGCGCTTGCGACACGACTCCAGCAATGCACTGCCCTTACGCCACAAGATGCGACACGCATCTGCCTATCCTCACGCCACGGTGTGTCGCATTGTAAATCTGTGGTGGCGCAAGGAGAGTATTGCATGTTGTATCTATTCTGGTGCTTCCCTGCTTATTTGCAGAGATGCGCCAGACCTTGTAAATATGCCCAGCGGTATTGAAATATAGACTCGGCCTGAACCCATGTAAAGCAGATAGGAAGATAAAAACTGCAATGACTAATAAACAGGGTTTGTGTTCATGTGGACTACAAGTAAAATGTAGTGACCGACATATTTTGCTGGACTTTTTGTGGTTTCTAGAAGAACGGAAGGAATTTTTAAAACCTCTGTTTATTGCCTATAAAATTGATAACAGTGATCAAGCTCTCAGCTTAATGATAAATAAGAGATTTTTAAATGTGGCATGTGCAATAAGACGATTTTAACTGCAATACGGGAGTCGTTGAATGATTTGGTAGTATAATCTAAAAGTGGTTATGGGGCAGAAATGCGATTTTATCCACCCCTTGAGGACACTTTGGAGCTCTGGAAGTCCGTATGCATGCAGAAATGTATATTTAATGTATATGTGAACTTTTCCCTATTTGGTTATGAATTAAGAGCTATTTCGTAGAGTGGTACTGCTCTTACCGTATGTTTTAATAGGATTTTATTGTGTTTCATACAGGTTTATGGTGGCACTTTTTGTATACTTAGCATTTTAACTGTACGCTGTATTGTGGCATTTTATGACTATATTTGCCAATTAAAAATATATGAAAACAAAAACAACCTTGTTATTCGGAAACCGCTGCATTCTTGCAAACCAGTAACAGACTCCTAAGAAAAATTTGGGCCCCTGGACTTACTTATTTTCTATTTTGTCTTTACACTTTCAGCACTGGTGACACCGTATGCGCGCCTACCCTAATGGGTGTATGTGCACGCGTATTTGTATTACTCTGCCTTTACATATCCATTACCACCCAATCTGTTTCACTCACCCCAGCACTTACAGTATCATCAGGGTTCCTGATCTTCACAGGCACCCTGCTGGTAATCCAAAGTTAAACATACAGCTTGTCCTTAAGTCTTAAAGAGAAGGTCAATCTACCGCTTCTCCTGTGCTTTCCGATTCTCAAAGAAACCACTAGACAAATTTTCTTTGTCGCATCCAGAAGAGAACTATTATGTTGTCGCTCCCATTCGCAGCTTTGTTCGCAGCTTAGTTTTCTACAAAAATCTGGGCCTACTTGCCTCAGTGAAATTGACTGGAGATGTTGAGTCTGTACACTGTCTGCTCGGCTTATTTCCCAGGTCTCTATTGTAATGTTGTGGGGCCTTAGGCCCCCATGCATAAAGAGTAAGGGCACAGACATGGTTGGTTAGGGTATAGAACTGGCCCAGGGCACATGCGCCCGGACCCTTTTATTATCAGGATCACATGTCCAGTGACGCCTGGGCTGGATGTGTGTGGGGTGGGGTGTAAGCCAGCCCTCGGGGAGTGCCTGGTGCTGACAACAACTAGAACAGTGACCAGCAGGTCATTACTTCCCTCCAAAACGTTATCCAAACTGGAACAACAAAGTCCAACCTGTGGCAGAGAATAAACAAAAAATAGGAACTTCCACTGAGTCTGTTCAGCTGCTTACAGAAACAAAACAATGGTACGACTGCAGCTAGGATCACCAGTTCTGCTTCACACAGTTCAGTGCTGCCCTGCGTGTCTGGTCCTCCTTGGACTCAAGATGTGGAAGTGGAAATCAAAGTCTCTCTTTTTGTATTGTTCTCTGTGACGGTGCAGGTGGAGTGATGGTGAATCACTCATCAGTCCTGGTTGTTGTGGCATCCACACAAGTGCTGCAATGCTTCTCTCTAAAAAATGGTGGAGTAGTTGCAAAACATCCCTCTCAACAGGATGCCCCTCTCACAGGTGTTCCTCTCTCACGGGATGTCCCAGAGGCCCTCTTCACCAGGCTTCCACTTCTACTGGGTGTACTTTGCCGTGTCGCTCCAATGCCACCCCCTAGGTGTGTGGAGGAAGCGCTACGAGTCCCACCTTCAAGTCCCTAGTTCCATCTGAAGGGAAGTTGTTTAATCCTGCCACTTAGCACAAGATCTTTGTCTTCCTGGGACCTGCAGAAGAATGGCTGTACACTCATTTCTCGTGGCGGGACCCGCTCTCACCAGCATCCCTGAGGTCTTTGCCCCTGGGTCGCCACTGTCTGGCATGGAGTGGTTGGATCCTCTTTTTCAGGATGTCCGAGCAGTCTCACTATCTAGTCTCCCATGCGACCCCAAAAGTGGATGTCACAAATGGTCCAGCCTGCTCGCTTCTGCAATCACCAAGTTTGCTCGGTGTTCCGAAGACTCATGGATAGCTATAGCTCCAGGTGCCACCGATCTTCTCCAGGTGCTGTGCTCCATACCAGATGTCCTTGTACTCTGTCACCTTTGCCTTCTGGTGTGCGAGTTATCAGAACACACACTCCTCTCTTCTCTCTTCTTCTTGAAGTTGCATTGAGGTGGCGTCATGCCACACAATTTCCTCCATCTTATTCTTTCGCTTCGTGACACGGTCTAGTCCCATCAGGTCTTGCACTTCTTCTCTGACCAGGCCTCTCCATGTGACGTGCACTTCACACAAGTCTCCCTGGTCCTGTCCTACCCCTCGGACAATGCATTCTCCTCTCTCGGTGACCAGACCTGTCACTGCGACCTTTTTCCGTTTATTGCTTCTGACTTAAGGTCAATCCTGTCAGACCTTTCTTCGGTCCTCTTCCCAGACCTCTCCTCGGTCCCCTTCCCGGACCTCTCCTCAGTCCTCTTGTCAGACCTCTTCTCAGGTCATGGCTCCTCCGACCTCTTCTCAGGTCACGGCTTCCTGACCTCCTGTAGGTCATTCTTGCTGACCACTTGCAGGTCATCTCTGCTGACCTCTGGCAGGTCATCTTCATTCTTGAGGATGCGCTCCAGGTGCCTCCATACCACACCGACATGGCTGTCTCTTTGCTGCCTCCTCTCAGGTCGGCTTTGCAGGATAAGTCACGCAGTGTGACACCTGGACCATCTTCCTTGCAGAACGATCCCTCTCGGGCTCCAGCCCATACCGCCCGTCTCTGGGGTACATCTTTGGTGCAACTTCTCTCCTTGCGTTGGTACTTCTTCCGCTCGCTGTGGCATCCTTTTGCCACTGGGCGCGCATGCAGCACACATTCTTCAGTCCTTCAGGGGCTTGCTTCCTGGGGTTGTTGTTCTGTATCACACCTGCAGTGTCCACCCATGGCCAGTGGGTGTCACTACTAATCACCCCCTCGCTGGCAGCCTGTTTTCTTGAAATTCCCTTACTGGCTTGCTTGCAGATTATTGCTGCTATCCTTTCTTCACGCCAGCAAAACTGAAACTTGGGGGGAGGGTCTGCCACACCAGCCAAGGCAATGGTCTATCTTCCATCAACAGCTTTCATCAGCAGCAGCTGCCTCAGAGCTACTGTGCTTGCCCCTTACACTGTCTCTTGGGTAGGAGTGTTACTTTTTGCAATAGTTTCCTTTCCCTTTCAGTTTGAATACTGCATGTCTATATGTGCCTCTTTCTTTTCCCAGGAAAGGCACGGAGTTAGCTGCCTCTCCCCTTGCCTCTGATCATCGGCCATAGCAGTCTACTCTATGCTGCCGGTCTGTCCATGATAATGATAGCTTTTATTCAAAAGTGCGGTACTGTAAAATGGCCACTAAGTGGCGCAGCTGCTCTTTCCATTGCGGTCCAGGCCTCGCTTTTCTTTAACTCGGCGTCCTTTGATGCGATTTGTTTGCTCTCTCCCGCACCATGTAGGGGCTTCGGTTACTTGAAGCAAAGTCCGCTGCTGCAGGCGCATTGCAGCATGCGCAAACCTGGCCTCTTCTTTGCAGGTTGCATCGATTCTCAGGAGATAGCAGAGCCCATCTAGGGCTGCTCCTGTGTCATGTTGGACACGCGCTCTCCAGCCTCATGGGTGGGGCACCTTCCCAGACGGCCACCGCCAGTGGCGTAACGAAACTTGAGGGGGGCCCCCCTGCAAAGCACATGGAGGGCCCCCCCCCCAGCGGCCCGGCCCCCCACCTACCACTTTGCCCAACCACCCAGAAATCTAGTATATTTTGATTTGAAACGATTTGAAACTCTTAACATACAAGCTATGCCATTTGTAACAATACTGTCAAAAGCAGATTATTTAACTGAGGCAGCAATCAGAACAATGCCAAGGAGCGAGCCTATTGTCTCAGGAACTGCCTCCGGCTGAAGAATAACTATGAAGGGTCTGAAATAGAATTTACCTTAATGCACAATACATTGAAACTTTGAAAGACAAACCCAAACCTGCAATTCCATAAAAACTCGACTGACAATATACACGAGAAGGTCACAAGATATAACTCAGTATCCTGCGAAAGTCAAGAGAAATAGACTGCTGAATTATCTGCATGCCACACACTAGCGACTTTCAAGGGTTGTGCATGATAACGTGAACTGAGGAAGCAATTTCAATTTCTACCATCATGTCTTTATTAGTAAGCATTACAAAACAGGCAGGCAAACAAGGCTGAGGAAGAAAACTGTTTGGATGCTTCAGAACACTGATGCAGATGTTTGTTTTAATTTATCATTTCTGTAGTGTAAACAATGCTAAATGCACGATTTAAGGCACACGCATTACAGACAAGTGCAAGCAACACCATAAATAACATTGCATGTAGAATAAAAACAAACCATATCAGCAAGTACCTAATGACAATCTATACAAACTGTAGTTGGTAAAGCAACAGAAAAAGTGCAAAAACTTTCAAAGTGCATATTAAAGCAATCACCAGTCCAGCAATATTCAAAAATCAAGCATGTTTTGTAAAACAATCTACTTTCTTCTTGCATCAAGGTGAAAATACTTTCAAAGTGCATGGTAAAAACAAGTCCAGCAGTATGCAAAAATGCAGCCAGGTTAGTCAAACAACTCCCCGTTTGGTGTGTGCATAAAGGCACATATATTTCAAAGCAACTGGTAAACAACAACAGCACCATACAATAATCAAACCAGTTTAAATTAACAATTCCCTTTTTGAAGGCCCAAATATTTCAGAGTGACTAGCAAAACAGTAACAAGTGCAGCAGCATACAAAAATCAAACCACTTTAGTCAGCCAGTGTCTCTTGGTGTGTGCATGAAGGTGCAAATATTTTGAACTACGCACTGGGGGTACGGCGCGTACATCCGGGGGGCAGGGGGTACGGCGCGTACATACGGGGGGCTGGGGGTATGGCGCGTATATACGGGGGGCTGGGGGTATGTGCTGGGGGTACAGCGCGTACATACGGGGGGGCTGGGGGTACGGCGCGTACATACGGGGGGCTGGGGGTATGTGCTGGGGGTGCGGCGCGTACATACGGGGGGATGGGGGTACGGCGCAGACGTGTAGGGATGGGGGTAAGGCACAGACGTGTAGGGATGGGGGTACAGCGCGTACCAGGCCCCCTTTTCCTCACTTATCACGGCGTACTTAGCTTTTCTGGCACTTTTTGGGTCCCGTAAAAATATTGCTGTCCGGAGTGTTGTCGGTACGAATCGTACTTGCTGGTACGTAAAAAGCAGCATGACTCCGTGCGAATGTCGCGTACGCGCTGTCCCGGATCAGACTTGTATGTATATTTTTGTCGCACGGTGTTTTTTACGATTCGTACGGAAATGGTATTTCTGTACGAATCGTACTTGCTGGTTTGTACGGTGGAGTTCCCGGGTACGAGTCGTACGGAGAAAACGCTCCATACGACGATTCGTACCAGGGTTTTACAAGATCGGAATCGACACCTTGGTGTCAAGACGAGGTCTTTCAGTGTCTTTAAACACATGGCTGTATTTTTCTTTTGGCAACCCTACTGTATATTTATTCTTTTTCATGAAATGCCTTCTCACACTACTGCAGTAAATGTAAATTTCAAATGTAAGGAATAGGCCCAGGGGGTACTGCCTGGAACCAGAAAAAAATAGGCCACTGAATTCAGTTTACAAAGGTATGCAGAGGTGCATCACATAATGAGAAGTCCGTGCTGTGCATAAGATAAAAATTGTATCCTGTGGATTCTGCGCTGAGCGCTCTCCGTGCATTCTTGTGCGCATTGAGATGGGTGCTCTGTGCTGCACATTGGACGCCTTTCACCTCTTGAAAGTAACACTTACTGTGACATAGCCAATGGGGAGAGTGACGAGGCAAACGTCACAAAGGCTGGCCGCAGGGTACTGTTGCCACAGACAGCCTAGCTGCGCTCACCAGCAGCAAATAGGGGCTGTTGACGGTCAGCCACAGTGTCTAGGAATGCAGGTCAACACTGTGATACCACACAGTCAAAGGGCGTCTGATGTCACTTTCACTATCCCTGACATTTTTGGGCATTGACGTCCATGCTTTCCGCTTTAAAACATTAACAGCCTCACACAGCTTTTCTCTAATGACGCAGTTTCATCGATTTCGAGTGTGTGGTCTTCCTGCCCTACAGTTGCACCTCTGGCGTGTGCTGGGCCCAGGCAGTGTCACATCCGGGGAGGGGAGCTACTCAAGCAGAGGGTGCAGCAGGTGCAGTGTAGACGGGGTTGCTGCTGGTTCTGTCTGCTTGGTTTGCCAGATTCTCTGGTGCAAGGTGAAAGGAAGTCAAACCCCATGTCAGATAAATAGTATCAATCCAAATAATAATATGGAAAGTGAAAGTTCTGGGCCTGCGAGCGGGAGACCACATGCTCCTGCTTTTGAGAATCCGAGAAGGTCTTTGTGGGGAGGGAAAGGTCAGCGGCATCGGGCACTCCTCTGCTGTTGTTCATCTTGGATGGGAGTAAACCATACTGTGTTGTGTGGTTAGGTTTGCCGTAATTTCTAGCTGACAAAATAGCAAATACAAGCTCAAAGCACTTAAAAAGTATTTTAAAGTAGTGTAAACTAATTACATTGGTGGTACTCATAATACGGCCCGCGGGCCGCCAGCGGCCCGGCAGGCCTTCACTGGCGGCCCATGGACCTGGCCTTGTCGTTTCTAGGCAGAGTGGAGATGCAGGGGCTGTAAGAAGAGGTGAAAAAAACAACAAAGCCTCATTAACAAGCAAATGGAAGACCTGTGAAGTACTCAGGTGCGGCTGTGTGCGCGGCCGGGAAGCTGTCTCAGCCCGGGCTGCCACACATGACGGGGTAAGTGGGGGGGGGGGCTAGGGCTGTAGCCCTTTGAGCTCAATGGGCGTTGCACGCCTGGATGTAAGCACATTCAGAATCTGAACAATTGCGCCTAGAGACAGATACAGACAGAGATAGATAGGGACAGATACAGACAGATAGGGACAGAGACAAACCGATAGAGACAGAGAGGTAGAGAGAGAGAGGAAGGTAGAGGGAGGGAGGGAGAGGGGGTAGAGGGAGGTAGAGAGAGAGGGAGGGACAGGGAGGTAGAGAGAGAGGGAGGGACAGGGAGGTAGAGGGAGGTAGAGAGGGAGAGGTAGGGAGAGGTGGGTAGAGAGAGGGAGAGGGAGGGACAGAGGGACGGAGAGGACGGGAGGGAGAGAGAGCGACAGAGAGGGAGGGACGGAGAGGTAGGGACAGAGAGGTGGAGGGAGGGAGGGACAGAGAGGGAGGGAGAGGTAGAGGGAGTAGATGGAGAGAAAGGGAGAGGGAGGTGGAGGAGGGAGAGTAGAGGGGGAGAGGAAGGTAGAGGGGGAGGGGAGGAAGGTAGAGGTAGAGGGAGGGAGGTAGAGGGAGGGACAGAGAGGGAGAGGGATAGAGCGGTAGAGGGAGAGAGAGGTAGAGGAAGGGATAGAGCGGTAGAGGGAGAGGGAGGTAGAGGGAGGTAGAGGGAGAGGGAGAGAGAGGTATAGGGAGGGACAGAGCGGGAGAGGGAGGTAAAGGGAGAGGGAGGTAGAGGGATGGAGAAGGAGATAGAGGGAGGGAGAGAAATAGTATGTGCTACTTCTGTGGAAAATGTGCAGCCTTTATTTTAAACGTTTGTGTGTTCTAGGAGCGAAGTTGAATGTTTTCAGATAAGAAACGATGACTTCACCCATTTCTTTTCTACCCCCTCCATTTCGAGTCCCTCACAATCAAATTAAATCCAATAGCAATATAAGAGATGCCAGTGTCTAAGTTATTGCTGTGTGCTTGACAGACTGTATCTCCAATATCTTGCCACTTGTTTTACATAAATGTCTTGCAGCGTTTTAAATAAACGTTCTTCCAAAGCTATTGCAGTGATTTTAAATAAAGTTGCTTGCACTTGCCTCTCCCCCTTTCTTTCCTCTATCTTCGTCACTCCTTTCTCTCTTTCTCATTTCATTCTACTTGTTCACCCATCACCGACCCCACCTCAATCCTCTCAAGCTTATTCTCTGTCAGTCTCCACGTCTCTCCTTCCATATTTCCTTTCTTCGGATTTCTCTCACGTGTCTGTCTTTTCCCTTCCCACTTACTTGTATCTCAAATTTTCCTTCTCTTTTTCTGTTGTGTCTCCCACTTTCTTCTCTTGTTCTGACTGTTGCTTCGTATCGCACCACTCTCCATTCTAGCCTCTCTTCCTTAGGCAACAAACTATTTATTACCCGGTTTCACCTCTGCATCCCCCCCCTCAATACCACCGCCCCCCAACCCCCAGCTGCACCTCGAGGGCACAAACAATTGGAAGGCCGCTGACAAGTCTCTGCTGCTGCCAGCAATTCTATACCATGAGCTCATTCCCCAGCCATATATGTAACCCCCCCCACTGCCCAGATGCGCCAGGACCCCGGAAGCTGTGGTATCAAAAAAGAGAAAAGACATGCCATGCGCTATCATGCAAGAGGAGTGATTTGGTCCCCACGTTCCGGCGGAAATATCAGCCTATAAATAACACCAGCCCTATGATGTTTACATTCATCCATACTGCATTTCTTATCCAACCGGCCCACTACCCTGAGCACTCCCTGCCCTGCATCTAGCTACGCACATTATGCCACTCCCCCACTCGACAGCACCCTCACTGAGGTTCTGCCCTCTACACTCAGTTCACCTGCGGACCCCCCCCAATCGTCTAATCTCCTACTCACTGCACTTCCCACCCATCACACCGTTTTACCTTGGAACTGTATCTGACTGATAAACTGTGTTATCCTTTTATTCCCGGCCGGGCCCCACCATGATGGCTTCCCTCATTCCAAATTAACGTCGCATCCGAATCCCCACCTGCCACCCACTGAGACTCCACCACCCACTGACCACTCCTGCCTAGGCTCGCAGCCTCAGATGCAGACTCACCTCCTGACCTGAGGGCTGGGGCTGTGCGGGCCTGGCCTGCAGGCTGCAGCTGCACTCTTCAGAGGTAGGCGCGAGCGGGCCGGGCACAGCAGCAGAGAAGGCACTGACAGCAGGGCAGGGCAAGGCTAGCCAGGCAGGCCAGGGGCTAGTAATATTTTTAATTATTATTACGGTCAGGACGGGATGGTCCTTCTTAGTGTAGCAGCCTCCGTGGCTGGGTCCTGGGATCGGATGTGCCACACCCAAGTCTCAAGCGCACGCCGCACTTTTAGAATGCGGCCCCCGGGGGAAGAAGGTCAACGGACTAGTCTTCCCCCGGGGAATTCGCGCGATGAAGGACAGGGGAGGAAGGGGTGGGATTAGGAGTGGGGTTAGCGGGGAAAGGTTAAAGGGGCTGGGAAGAGGAAGTCCTTCCTCTTCCTTCCCCAGCGCCTCAGGGAACAGTTAGGCGAGCTTTGGCCACCCGCCCACCCTACAGGCGTGGGGGGACTCGTTTCGGGCTGTTCGAGTTTTTATCAGCGTGCCAGTTTAGGACGGGTTGGGAGAGTGCGGATCGAGTTGGGGAGGGGGGAGGAGTCCATGACGGGCATACTCACCCTTCCGGGGAGGGGGATACTGGTGAAAGGTGGGGGTGCGTCAGATCAGTGTGCGAGGAATGGAGATGATGGAGAAGTTTGGAAGAGAAGTGAGTAAGTGAATGGGATAGGTGAGGAGGTGCTGTGTGAAGTGGGGATGGAGTAATTGGAGTATGGAAAGTGAGAAGTTATGTTGTTGGGGATTGTTGGGGGGTTTGTTTTAGGTTTGGTTATGATTGTCCAACCCTGTCCTAATAAAATGGCCTTTTACGCTATCTTACCTGGCGTGGACTGATTATTGCGCGAACGCGCGCCCCCGCATTGCGCACAATAACTTCAATCAGGGGCTAGCAAGGTTGTTCATTCATTGGTCACCAGCCCCGAGAACGTCCCCCTGTGCCTGCACAGACGGACGCTCCCTCCCACTGCTGCTACCTACCTGCCTCCGCTGCCTGACGCCTGTTTGCCGCTCCTCACCACCTACCTGACGCCGCTGCCTGCATCTCGCCTCCGCCTCCCAGGTACCGCCTGCTGCTTCCTGGTCGCCACCCACGCCGCTACCTTCACTCCTCACGCCCGCTGACCACCGCCACTTACCTGGTCACTCCTTGGGCTCCGTCGCTTCCCGCCGATTTTCTCGCCGTTTTCTCGGCGCCGCTGCCCCAGGCGCACACTCCCACTTCCGCCTCCTCCTTCAGTCCCGCCCCCCCTCCCTGCCCATTGGCCACCCCGCTCCCGCCTCCCGCTGACCCTCCCTCCCGGCTCCTTATTTATGACGCCCCCTCAGCGACCGCGCAGCGGACGCGCGCAGCGGGAGCGCCGACTGAGCGCCGAAGGTGCGCCAAAGGTAAGCCCGTCTGCGCCCGTCCGCGTCCGGACCGCGCCCAGCGCCAGACCCCCTGGTCCCCGCGCCCGCCAGCCCCCCCGCAGTGAGGAAATATGGATTTTCGTGATCGGTTATGTCCCCTATCTTAGACCCCAACGGCTCCATGTATATGTTACAAGTACATGTATGTTCCCTCCAGTTCCAGTTATGAAGACGCAAATACATGTGCGTCCACCGTCAACATGTCCTATTTCAGATCCGCCATGAATGGGCCGGATATTCGATTCCTAAGTATGAAAGGCCACCGACTTTATATGGTTTATCTACCCCATTTTGCAGTCCAGGCGAGTAGGCCCTGAATGCTGCCATCAAGCTTTTCCTGCTTTCTACCTCTGACAGCTTCAGTCTAAGCTTGCATCTGTACCCATGAACTTTGTCCTACTCCCTGCGCGGCTTACGGTGCCTGACTCGGCCTGTCTGCCTGCCAAAAACTGTATTTCACCTTCAAGATTATCTGCTCCGCTCCTCATCCAATGCATTCCTGTCTAGTAGTTTAAGTAAACATCCTTCCAGCTACCGAGCTAAGGGCCCGGCTTCTCTGTCTTTATGCAAGTAATTCATAGCCCTGTTACTATGGAAGATTTCTGCCCTCGCATCTAGTGTAGACACTTAGACGCTTGTACACGCACTCACAGTCAGTATAGAATAGATTTTGTTCGAGAGACCTTCCTTTTTGGATAACATAGTTCTTTAAACATAGGATGTTAGATATGATTTGGGATTAGGTTGACTTGACCCTCCAGACTTTTGTCTCCACATGTAGAGCTAAATGTCAAGTCCCTTTCACCCCCTAGTTGCACGTCAATCACACGTCATGCGGCTGCGCGCGCATCTCTGCCAAGTATTTCTGCTGACATTGCAAGATTCCTTCATGGATCCACCCATTTATGACAAAATGTATAATGACGTTTTCTAGTTACGCCTATTTTAGTTACGCATGCATGTCTTTATCTGTTTTATCAGCTGTTACGCCTCCTGCATCTGTTTCATTGAATGCCTTTTCTATAAAAATGATTACCTGTCAATAATGTATTGCCCTTCCTTCCTGAACTTTCGTGGTGATGGAATAGAATGCCTACAATTCGAATTGTATTCCTTTGTATAGGAATAAAGCCCTTTAAAACCTCTAATACCACGGATTCTGCCTCTCATTTTACTGAGTTATCTTTAATAATTTTCCGCATCAAAAATAGTACAGGTAATTAATTTATTTACCACAGCAGGACCTACGACTTCGCTACGCTCATCGCACTCAAACCCGCCCGAGCCCCCGGTTGCTACCGAGCGTCCCCGCGACGCACCCATGGACCCTTTGCCTGCCGATCCTGCAACTTCTCTTGCCTCCAAACAAGCACCACGCCCACCAAGACGGACAACAGCAACCACCTCAAGTGCATCCTGCTCAACACCCGCTCCGTCCACAGACACGCCGTGGAACTCTGGAACCTCCTCGACACTGCATCTCCAGACGTCGCCTTCCTCACGGAAACCTGGATGAACGACTCTTCAGCCCCCGACATCGCCATAGCCATCCCGGACGGCTACAAGATCATCAGGAAGGATCGCGTCAACCAGACCGGAGGAGGCATCGCCATCGTACACAAGAGCACCATTCGCATCTCGACTGACTCCATCGACGTATTCAACGCCGCCGAATACCTGCACTTCCAGATCCACACCGACCCCAAGACTACCCTCAGAGGCACCCTCATCTACAGACCCCCGGGACCACGCGCACAGTTCTGCGAAGACATCGCCGACTTCATCAGCCCTCACGCCCTCCCCTCCGCCGACTACATCCTCCTCGGGGACCTCAACTTCCACCTGGAGAGCAACAATGACCGCAACACCACTGCCCTGCTGGATAACCTCGCCAACCTCGGACTTCAGCAACTGGTCAACACCCCCACCCACTTCGCCGGCCACACGCTCGACCCACTCTTCTCATCCAGCAAGCACGTCACCTTCAGCCACTCCACCGGACTTCACTGGACCGACCACAGCTGCGTCCATTTCAGCTTCAGAAAGAACACGGTCCACCATCACCCGAAGCAGGCTCCCCACAGAAACTGGAGCAAGATCACCGCCGACCAGCTCGCCACCTCCCTCAGCCAGAGCCCACCTGTCAGGACCACGGACCCTAACACAGCTGCCCTCGACCTCACGCAGTGGCTGACCTCCTGTGCCGACGACCTCGCGCCACTGAAGAACCCCCTCTCCAGGCCCAGAAGCAAGAAGGCCCCCTGGTTCACCGACGAACTTAAGGACTCCAAGAAGGCCTGCCGCACCCTCGAGAAGGCCTGGCTCCTCAACAAGACCGCCGACAACAGAACAGCACTGAAACTCGCCACTCGCAGACATCACCAGCTCATCCGCACCACCAAGAAGAAATCTTTGAAGGAACGACTGGACAAGAACGCCCATGACAGCAAGGAGCTCTTCAACATCGTCAAGGAGTTCTCCAACCCCAGCACCGGCAACAACGACATCACTCCCTCACAGGACCTCTGCGACTCCCTCGCCTCGTACTTCCACCGCAAGATCGCCAACATCCACAACAGCTTCAACATTCCACCCCCGCACCCATCGGTCGTACCTTCGCACCCCGCCGCCACCCTCCAGACATGGACCGAGGTGACCCCCGAAGACACGTCACGCATGATGAACACCATCCACTCCGGATCTCCGACCGACCCGTGCCCCCATCATGTTTTCAACAAGGCAGCCTCTACCATCGCACCCCACCTCCGAGACATCATCAACACCTCCTTCAACACAGCAACTTTCCCGGAAAGCTGGAAGCACGCCGAACTCAGCGCTCTGCTGAAGAAACCAACAGCGGACCCGACCGACCTCAAGAACTTCCGCCCCATCTCGCTCCTTCCTTTCCCCGCCAAAGTCATCGAGAAGGTCGTCAACAAGCAACTGGCAGCCTTCCTCGAGACGAACCGATCCCTCGACCCATCACAGTCCGGATTCAGAGCCAACCACAGCACCGAGACCGCCCTCATCGCAGCCACCGACGACATCCGAGCCCTGCTCGACAACGGCGAAACAGCGGCACTCATCCTCCTAGACCTCTCCGCAGCATTTGACACTGTCTGCCACCGCACACTAGTCCAACGCCTCAACGACACCGGCATCCAAGGGAAGGCTCTGGAATGGATCATCTCATACCTCTCCGGCAGAACACAGAGAGTTCGCCTCCCTCCGTTCCGCTCCGAGGCCACCGAAGTCATCTGCGGCGTCCCGCAAGGATCGTCGCTCAGCCCCACTCTCTTCAACATCTACATGAAACCCCTCGCTGCCATCGCACGCCAACACAACCTCAACATCATTTCCTACGCCGATGACACCCAGCTAATTCTCTCCCTCTCCAGAGACCCCGACACCGCCAAAGCCAGCCTGCACGAAGGGATGACAGACGTCGCTGAATGGATGAACATCAGCCGCCTGAAACTGAACACGGACAAGACGGAAGTCCTCATCCTGGGACCATCACCCTCCGCATGGGACGACTCCTGGTGGCCCCCGGCACTTGGCACCGCACCTGAACCGACGGACCACGCACGCAACTTGGGCGTCATACTGGACTCCTCCCTATCGATGACCAGACAAGTCAACGCCGTCTCCTCAGCTTGCTTCCACAACCTCCGCATGCTCCGAAAGATCTTCCGATGGATCCCAACCGAGACCAGGAAGACGGTCACCCACGCTCTCGTCACCAGCAGACTAGACTACGGAAACACCCTCTACGCCGGTACTACGGCCAAGCTTCAGAAAAGACTTCAGCGTATCCAGAACGCCTCCGCCCGACTCATCCTGGACGTCCCCCGACGCAGCCACATCTCGTGCCACCTGAGAGACCTGCACTGGCTCCCGGTCAACAAGAGGATCACGTTCAGACTCCTCACCCACGCTCACAAGTCCCTCCACGACCTAGGCCCAGGGTACCTCAACAGCCGCCTCACCTTCTACACGCCCACCCACCGGCTACGTTCCGCTAACCTCGCCCTCGCCGTCGTCCCTCGCATCCAGAGAGCCACCGCTGGAGGAAGGTCATTCTCCTACCTGGCAGCTAAGACTTGGAACTCCCTACCCGTCCACCTGCGGATGACCCAGGACCACCTGGCCTTCAGGAAACAGCTCAAGACCTGGCTGTTCGAGCAGTAGCAGACCCCCTTCCCCAAGCGCCTTGAGACCCTTACGGGTGAGTAGTGCGCGATATAAGTTCCATGATTGATTGATTGATTGACCCTGCGTAGACGCGTCATCGAGACTACACGCCGCGCGCACCTGCCCACACTATTTATTTACATTATTTTAAAAAAGCAGCAGAGCCTCACCAGGCCCGTGCCCACGCATCTATTCTTGAATAAAGAGGCTCAGAGGTCAGGGCAGGCAGAGGCCCGGCCGGGGCCCGCTCGTCCGCACTGTGCTGCTGTAACTTGCGCACCAATTAGTTATAATGAGAGAGAGAGGCTCAGGCGAGCCTCTCTCCTGACCTTCAGGCCCAGACATGCGTGCGTGCCGTGTGCAGTGCACCATTTAATTTATTAAGAGGCCTGGCGTGTTTTAATTCTCTTGATGACGTGAGGGGGCCCCTGAAGCGCGCCCCCCCCCCCCCCCCCGCAACGCGGGGGCTGCGGGGGCCTGTGTTACGCCCCTGCGGTGGACGTGTTTCCTGCCCTTCGGTTTTTTGGTGTGACCCCGGGTCCTGGTGCTACATATCAATACACTACAGAAGGTGTTACATACAGCATGGACACATCATAGTGTTCCTCCAAGTACCTTACCCGTGCACCCATAATGCAGGTGGTCAATGCCACAGAGCTGTACATCACAATCGCACCTTCATGAACCGCACTGAGTGCTGCCGCAAGGCAATGTACCAGACACAGCACCCACAGCGGCACAGCCTCTAGCTCTGCTTACCAATAGAAACACCCTTAGCAAGTAACTGCTACCCTCTGACAGTGATTATTGCATTGATCATTGAGTCCTATAATGCTGTCATCTGACATTTAGGTCTTGTGTGCTGTATGTGGAAAGTATGTTTTTCTTTCAAGTAAACGCCCTGCATGGCAATGATTTCGTGACAGAAATGATATGCCTCATTGAGTTTTGAGTTTGACGCCTCAACGTCGCTATCTTGAGGGTCAAGTGCTAAAGGGGTGTACTTGGTGCAAGAGGTCAACTATCACTTGTTTAGGGTGTCAGAATTCTTCCACACGCCCTCACATTTGGGAATACTGTGAGTTTTTAAAGATAATTGTACAGGGGAACGGTTTTATGCCAAGAAGAGTTTGAGAAAATAGACTGCATAATGTTAAATTTCGAAGAAAACCAGGCCTCAACATTTCAGAAAATGTAAGGATAAATTTTAAAGGTGTTTATGGGATTTCCCTCGTTTTCCTAATACATGTTTTGGGTAATCAATGGCAAATTGTGCATTTATAAACCACATCCACCATCTGCATCAATTAAAATTGGTTCATATCTGCAACATCTTCTCACAGTAGAAGATGGTGCCCATATTAGTGCTGCTAATTGCTGCTGTTATATCGTGATAACTACAATATGAAAGGGGTTACAATTTGAACACTGTGACAAATACAATAGAAAGGGGTTTTACATTTTCAACTCATGACAAACAGCACAGGAAGGGGCTTTGCAGTTTTTAATTCTGATAGACCATCAAAAAGAGCCCTCTAGTTCACGAGGGGTGAGATACAGCTAGTTTTCATGGTGTCCATTTCTAATTTTCCGTTTTGTGTTTAGGTGTGTGTGTGTGTGCGTGCGTGCGTGTGTGTGTGTGTGTGTAGTAAAAGCACTGGCTCATCATTGATCGATTACGAGTTATTGTGTACTTTGGGGAGTTGTAAGTTTCCAACCCACTCAACTCCTATGAGTAAACCTTTAACTGCTCTGCATCGCTATCCTGAGGAACTTATGATAACGAGGTATACTTGGCACTCCGTTTGGGCCCAACAGTAAGGTGGCCCTAGGCCACCAGAGATAAAATACTGCAATTGTCAAAGTAGAAGCCCATTAACCCCTGATTGCACTTGGGCCACCCCTAGAGCTATCCCCATGTGAAATTCAATGGAAACGTATTGCAAAGGCCAACTGTCCCAGAATAACCAACCCTACAACTGTCCACCTCCCCAAGAAGCCACAGCTACAGTCCTGAAAAACCAGCAATGCAACACAGTGCCACAGGTGCCAGCAGTAGAAAGGCTGGTACAGCATGACATGCTGGGGATTCCCTATTCCTCAGAATGCTAATGCAACCAAGAGTAATGACAAGTAAAGCACTTTTCACTCAGTGTATGCATGAGTATGTGCTCTTCAGCACATGCGCAGTATAGTTATCCTGCCTCGTGGTGAACCAGCTGCTCCCTTTGAGATCTCTGTACAGCATGTGCCCCCTGCGCATGGCATACACACTGCTGCAGATGCCCACTATGAGTGTGTGCGTGCAGAGGAAGGGGTATTGGAGTAGCTTCAGGACTGGTGGACTGAGACCGGTGTCAGCTTGGGAGACCAGCTTCTAGATACTGCTGCAAAGCTGTTAATATAAGGCTGGAGGCAGAGCCCCAGAGCAGATGGTGAGTCTCTGTGAGGTCTAATGGGTCTTATAAAGGAGGCTGAGACTCGTTCAGGACCGAATTTGCTGTAGCAGGCATCAGACATTTTCCCGGTGGGCAGGAAGAGTGCGGGCCAGTTTTGGAGCGGCGGGGGCTGTTTTTGCTAATGGGGGCCGGTATTCCAGCAGTGCTGCAATATCAGCCCCCTGTAACAAAAGCAACAGCAGTGCTTCATGCTAGCACCTCCCCTCAGACACCCACCCCTGGGGCTGGTCCGCCTGAATTGCTAGGGCTGGTTTGTGTTCCCAGTCTGGCCCTGGACTCGGTTACTGGTACACTGATCAGTGGCATAATAAAGACCCCTCAGCCCCCACGGTGCGGGCAGCCCCGAGCTCCAGGGGGCCCCCTCAGCACAGTACCCTTGCATGATAGCACCTGACTGAGTCCGGAGAGGGGCACCTCCACTTTGCAGGAGGGCGCCCATAAGTTTTGTTACACTAGTGCACCTGATGCTTGGTGGCAGTAGTAAAGATAATCGTTAGTGGGTGGGGCGGTTTACCAGCAGTCACAGGAGAAAGGTTCTTGAAAGCAAAGAAACAGAAAGTCTGGGCCATTCATTTCCAAAATCTTTGCGCAGCCTGATTACAGAAAACAGATTGTGCGGACTCACAAGCGGAAGAAACAGACTACATAGGAATGACTGCTGAAGCTATGTGTTGGCAAAGCCAATAGGTCAGGCCGATGCCTCTTCGTTGATTGCTGAGTTTATGTGTGTGGTTTGGATGGACGAGCTTGTGAAAGCAAGGATGACTCAAAGTGTGGATCAATAGATGCATAACTGCAAGCAGGCGAGATTTTGTGCCTGTATGATACTGCTGTGTAACAGAAACAATTTCTCAACAGGTAGCACTTATTAGGCTAATAAGCAAACATGTACATATAGTTGCACGAAGGAAGAAACAGGGAGACTCCAAGGTAAAGTTATGTGCCAAAGGCACTATATATTAAAAAAACATATAATGGGAAAAACAGAAGAAACATTGGTATCTTCTGTTAATATAACATTACCTTGAAGTCTCCCTGTTTCTTTCTTCTTGCAACTATATGTATATGTTTGCTTATTAGCCGAGTAAGTGCTACTTGTTGAGACAGTGTTTCTGTTACACATATTGGCTAAACAGTTCTCAATTGGGTATACGGGTAAACTGCTGTAGCCTAATATCTGTATGATACTGCTGTCATGTCATTTTAAAGGGCAGTAGGATATCATCATGTTATGAACTACAAAATGATCATTGATTGTGCCCTTTTTGTCCTCTCTGTAACTCTGATTCTTGAGTGTCACATTCACTACAGGTTGAGTCTATGATAACACACTGCTTCTCTGGGTATCAGCAGAACGTACAGACTTACCTGCCGGCTGGGATACAGTGATGTTTGCACAGTTCCCATCATCACTGCTGCTGGAAACTGGGATTGTTTGGTTGGCAAACGTAGCCTGTGAAATCTTCCCTTGGATCCAGCTGGCGTAGGCGGATGCTGCAGTGAACAGCGGTGGGGCGTTGGGAATGCCACAGTCTTCTATGAATGTGCTTCTGAGTCCTGCCAGAAACCAGGATCCATTCTCGTTACAGACCAGCGGGGCCCCAGGCTCCCCCTACGGATACAAAAGATGGGTGAAGCAGGTGGGTAGAGCAGTATGTACCGTCTATGTGCACAGTTTATGAAGATACTTGGTACACAAGGAATTTTTTGGCAGGAAGGCGATGGATAATATACAGTGTGGGTGTCAAGAGCAGGGTACTTTCAGGTGACACTAGTTCCCAAGGCTTGGGAATTATTAGAGATTGAAGCACTTTCAAATAATTCTCTGAGGTTGGGAATCTTCAATTTCGTGGCCCAAAAAGTGAGCTTAAAGTATGATGTGATTTTAAAGAAACCATAAAATAGACATTCTTTCACAGCTAGTTCAGATTAATTACAGCTTGGTATCTTGGGTGAAAAATTAACAATAGCTTACAAATACATAACCAAATACCTCATTGGAGGGCCAGAGGAATCCATGAAATAATGAAACTGGGAATCTAGTGCTTTCAGAAAATATTTGTTCTTCTTTTGCGATAATCTACTCGCAGTTGTACACATCTTTAAACAGAAGAACAAACTGTAATAACCCAGGAGTGGGGATAGTGGTCTTCTCAGCTCTGAAGCTGATAGTTGAGTATCGCCCCAACCACGTCAGCGTCAACAAGGACATTCACATTCAGGCAGCAGTGCTTGTCAAAGGCCTCTGAATGATAGTTTTAGACATCTTATCAGGGGGTATGTTATGCAGCAATGCTGCCATATTAGTTTTTTTTATCTTGCTAAATGGGTAGTGACCTACCTGAAATTAAGCATCTAAATTTAACATGAACAATTAGGGCAACATGCCAAAATCCATTGGCTCTTTTGTTTCACATACTGGTTTACATCAACCTTAGTGACAAACAGCAACTACACTGGTTCATGTTGAAGTGTATTAGATGTGTTTTTCTGCATACTACACTGGTTCATACAAGCTATACTGGTTTGAATGCCCAACACAGGGTTGTATACAAAAGTCACTCTGCATTCATGGGGGAGGGGGTGGGCACAGGGCGGACGGGAGCCCTGAGACACAACCTTGGAAATTGCGTCCCTTTGACACCAGTACCCAGTTAAGTGTTCTATTATGGCTCTACAAACTTGGACCAAGTACACCCTTTCTGCATTTGATTCTCAGGGTACAGGTGGCAAGCAGTCAAAGGATTCTTTGGGAAGTAGTTTAGGTTGAAACAGCTCGCAACTCAAGGGTCAACAACAGACACAATAACGTATTTTTCATCCCAGTGCTTATCTCTGGATAAAAATGATGGGGCTTATTTACAAGAAAGTGCCACACTGCAGCACTTTCAAAACACAGGAATACATCATATTTACAACACTATGACACATCCCTGTGTGCTTCCCTGCACTGGCGCACAATTGGCTGCCATGTGCCACAGAGGCACCCTTGCGCCATGGTGCAAGGGTGTCTGTATTGCAGGGAGATTGTTTCTGTGCAGAAAGGGGTACCTTCCTGCACAAAAACAAAAACCCCAAACAAAATTAAAAGAGGATTTTTCCCTCTTCCTATGTGTGCTGCTGAATGCAGCACACATAGGAAGAGGGAAAAATGAGGAGAAATGAAAAATCTCTCCTCATTGTGCCTCGCTACGGCACCCCTGGGATGGCATAGCATTCTGACACATTTCCAGGTTTCTCAATCTGTAAATGCGGCAAAATACATTGGTGTTGCATGAGTACACCCACAGCAACACCCATGTCACACCCCATTCACACAAAGTGTTGCGTAGAAGGGGCCATATTTAAAGGGACAGGAAGAGCCATGCTGGGTGGCTTTACGTGTCCTTGTAAATATGGGGCTGGGGGTTGCGCAAGCAGTGCATCACAAAAAGAGATGCACCAGTGGTGCAAGGGGCTTGTAAATAAGCCCCAAAGTACTTTAATCTCAACGGAAAAATAATATGGAATACTCCAAGGATGGTTCAGTTCCAAGTTGAAAAAACTCATCTACAAGTTCCAGTGAAAGTATGTGCCCTCTCTCCGTCTGGAAAGTCCATAATGTTTATAGCAAGGGGCAAGACCTCAGAAGTTGTTTGCTTAAACAATCTCACCTTCACACCTCTCCCTATGTGAGCTGCTCCATGAATCTGTCTCACCATGGGGTGTATTAAACAATTTGGTAGTACTGCTCTGCCATCAGTTGATACCCAAATATCGTCCTTTGCCTTTTCACAACCTGCACTGCTCCAACTCTCTTGTTCCTCCTCTGTGACTTCCATTTGTAACCTCCTTACTTCATCTCATGTATCAGCTGTTGCTATCATCATCATGAGTTGAAAGCACAGTAACGTGCAACTTCATCCGCATAGCGGATTCTAGTAGTAACAAAATCATTCCCCTTTCCATGAGCTGTGCACTTGACAACAGCTACTTCCTTGGGCAATTGCAATGCTTCCAACAACTGTCTCACATACTCCCCATTCCTTATGAGAGAACCAGATGACGTTAAGAACCCTCTCTGTGACCACAGCTGTCTAAAATCATAAACCACACCAAACCCATATTGGCTATCAGTATAGATCGTAACTCGAATTTGGTCCGAAACACGGCATTTGCGTGTCAAAGCAATGATTACAGCCAGTTGTGTGGAATATACATTTTGCAAGCAAGTTGCTTCCACCACTCCAGAGATGGTGCAGACAGCAAATGCTGCTCTCAGGTTACCTTCATTGTCTCTTAAGAATGAGCCATCAACAAAAAGGACTTGATCAGGATCAGGCAATGGCTCCTCGACAATGTCAGGTCCCAGTTTCGTGCACAGTTCAGAGGCATCTAGAAAGTCATGGTCTTCACAATCTTCCCCATCCACATTTGGAACAGACAACAAGGTAGCAGAGTTTAACACAGAACATTGTTTCAGAGTAATATTCTCTCAGTCTGTTATTTGTCAAATGCTAGGTCTTGGTTCTCGTAATTAAAAGTTCACCTGAATGTGGTACATACACTGTAAGAGGATGGCCCATCACAATCCTCTCACATCGTTCAATACTGACACTTGTTGCCTCAATGGATGTGAGACATCCGAGCAACGCTGCAGCTATGGGGACTAAGGCAGCTGAGAAATAAGCCACTGGTCTACGTGCATCTCCATGTGTCAGGGTGAGTACAGAGAGAGCGCAACTGTCACGCTTGTGACAAAACAGTAAGAAAGACTTATTGTAGTCAGGCATTCCTAAAGCGGGAGCGTGACAGAGGCACTCTCTCAATTTCAGGAAGGCAACCAAACAATTGTTACCTCAGGGCACAGGATCACCGACATCCTTGTGAGTCAGCATCTGCAAAGGCTTTGCCATCAGGGAGAAGTTGGGAATCCACTGTCAACAGAAGCCGACCATTCCCAAAAACATTCTGGCCTCCTTTTGTGTACTAGGCTAGTTCAGCTTCATTACTGCCTCCACCCTCTCTGGTGACACCTTTCTCTTGCCTTTCTCAATCCTGAGACCCAAGTATTGTAGCTCATCCAGGCAGTAATGCCCTGCCGCATATTCTTAAAAAAAGTCACAGAAGATCCTGCTTCCAATACTAGTTAAAATCATGAACCTCTCTCTTGAGTTGGGCGTAGTACCAGGGACATGAAAGCATGCTTTAATTAGACCTCTGCTCAAAAAGCCCAATTTAGACCCAATGCAATCAGGTAGCTACCACCCCATTTCAATGCTGCCATTTGTTGGGAAGCTGTTGGAAGATGTAAACAGAGTGCTGACAGAGTTCTAGGAAACGAACCACAGCCTTCATCCCACGCAGATGGGATTTTGTGCTCAGCACAGCACAGCACAGCACAGAATCAGCATTATTAACAGTGGTAGAGGAACTTAAAATGATTCTGGACCAGGGAATCTCAGCCGCTATACTACTTCTTGACTTGAGCGCAGCGTTCCATATGGTGGACCACCACATTCTGCGAAACAGACTGATGGACATTGGTGTCCAAAGCAATACTCTACAGTGGCTGGCTTTCTTTGTTTTTGGAAGGGAAAACTTTCCAAGTTATGGAAAAAAAGCTCTTCTCCTGTACAATGCCTCTGACCCGCAGGGTGCCTCAGGGCTCCTCGCTGAGTCCCACACTGCTTAATGTCTATATGGAACCACTAGCACGGATAGCACAAGAGTTTGATGTCTCCATGACATCCTACGCAGATGACACCCAGCTGGTGATTTCCCTAAATCCCAGATCCAATGGGGAATCCGATAGTATAGCTCCCTGTATGGAAAGGGTGGTGGGCTGGATGACAAACAGCTGCCTACAACTGAACGGGGAAAAAACACAGCTGATGGTCCTCGGAAACAAGGCAGTCTCCAGGCCTTTAATCAGCTGGCCCAACTGCCTAGGTAGCCCACCTACTCCAAAGGAATATATCAGAAATCTTGATTTCTGGCTCAACAAGGATCTAACAAGTAAGCACATGTTTTGGACTACTTAGAATGCTCCGCAAAGTTCTGGAGCGAATTTCCACACAGCTCAGAAAGACAGTAGTCCACTCCCTGGTCACGTCACGTCTGGACTATGGAAACTCACTTTTCCTAGGGGCTCCAAAATATGTGATTAATTGAGAAAGGCAAGAGAAAGGTGGTCCAGAATGCAGCAGCAAGGCTGCTGTGTAAGGTACCAATCCAGGAATCAGCCAGGAAGCATCTCAAAGCACTCCATTGGCTCCTGGTGGAGGGCAGAATCAAATTCAAGGCACTCTACATAACTCACAGAGCTCTACACTACAAGGGCCCAAGTAAAGTCAGAAATCTGTTGAGCCTCTATGTCCCAAACAGGAGCCTGAGATCTGGGTCCGAACAACTGATAAAAACTACCAGAATCAGGAGAGCCAGGTGAGGGGGTAGATCCTTCACCCACCTGGCACCCAAGTTGTAGAACTCATTGCCACGTGAATCACGACGCCTGATAAAGGAAGCAGCATTCCGGAAATCAATTAAAATGTTGCTGTTCAATCAATATCATTAACCTACCTCTACCCTTCTCTCAGTATCAGTCTCTTAGTGCTGGGAAGCCCTCCGGTAGTTACGCGCTATACAAATCACTTAAATAAAATGAAATGAGTACAGCAGTTTACTTGGTGATACCTTATGCCCATTTTCAGCTAGATGATGCAGCAAGGCAATAGTATCTTCCCTGCAAGCATCGCACGTCTCAGAAGTGATGTGGAGGTCATCAATGTACTGAACTAGTACTGAATTTCAAGGCAAAGTCAGACCTTAGAGGTTCTTTTTCAAGATCTGATTAAAGATGGATGGACTCTCAGTATACCCTTAAGGGATATGACACCACGTTAAAACACGGTTTCCCAGACTGAGAGCAAACAACAATTGTCTCCCCTCGTGCAATGGAATGGAGAAAAAGGCTTGTCAAAAGTCAGTCACTGTAAACCATTCTGCTTCGCACGGAATCTGGAATAGTATCACAGATGTATTCGGTACCACAGGACAACATGGAATCTCATAATAGGAAAATTATAAGGGCTCCCTATGATCTCTTTGCAAATGCCCTGTTCTATCATGGACTCAATCATAGGTATGATTCCTGCTACCGTTTCTGGAGTCAGGTTATACTGAGGTGTTCTTGGAAACTCAGTGTAAGGCTTAACCTGTTTCAAACTGGGTCAACTCCTCAAATCAGTCCGATCTCTTCTCCTGAAAAATCCCACACCACTGTCGAAATAGTGACTCTTAGATTCAACGGCATGCCTTCCACTGTCACTATGGGAAACATAGTGGTGCAAAGATTTTGATTCACCAATTTAAAAGCAATGTCTTCATCATTTGTCTATAACTCAACTCTCCTTGGTGTGCAATAGATGGTACAATTCAATGTGCACAACAGACCACCCCCTAACAGATATACTGGACTAGAATCACACACCACGAACTGATGACAGTCCTGGAATGGTCCGATTTTCACCGACATGTCCTCCGTCAATGGGGCATATTCACAAGAAACTATCGCCGAGTCAACAGCACTTTATCGCAGCCAAAGTTGCGATAAATCCATTGCCCCATTAACAAGCTGGTGTTAACAGCCCACAGCACCAGTTTACCCGCGATAGCAGCCGCAAAAAACATCGCCACAGAGGACCCGCGCAACTATCGCTAATGAGATGCAGAGTGGGCGTTCCTGTGCCAAAAGCTGCGACAACATCACACCACAACATTCACAACGACCAGCCACATCGGCGATAAAAACACAAAACAGGCGAGAAGGCGCGTTAGCACCAGGAAATATACACCTGCTCTAACCTGGTGTAAAGTCGGACGGCAGCCTGCACCACAAAAGGGAGACCAGCCCAGGGCCACACTCAAAGGGCAACAGAAGCCATGGAGCCACCCATCACGTGGCCCGAACACCCAAGAGGGCCACAACACCCACTGACACCACCCCTAGGATCACCCCTCCCTGGCACCCCGACCAAAGACATGCCACATCAGCCACACCCAAACATGCACAAAATAATTTGCCTGACATCGCACAATCTCAACTGTTAACATGCATGTGTCGACACAGAAAAGAGCAGCACATATTCACTTTCGAAGCAACAAATGAAACTTTATTAAAATGAACACTGAAATGAAATGAAGACACATGGCCGCTCCCCTTGGGACAATCCGTAGGTCCCAGCCTGCAAGACAAAAATCATGATGAGAAGGTGTGTCCTGCACACATCAAAGGACAGAGAGAGAGCAAAGGGGAGAGAGAGGAAGAGAGGGGGAGAGAGAGAAAAAGAGAGGGGGAGAGAGAGAGAGAGAAGAAAAGAGGGGGAGAGAGAGAAGAAGAGAGGGGGAGAGAGAGAGAGAAAGAGAGAGAGAGAGAGAGAGAAGAAGAGAGGGGGAGAGAGAGAAGAAGAGAGGGGGAGAGAGAGAAGAAGAAAGGGGGAGAGAGAGAAGAAGAGAGGGGAGAGAGAGAGAGAAAGAAGAAGAGAGGGGGAGAGAGAGAGAGAAGAAGCAAGGGGGAGAGAGAGAAGAAGAGAGGGGGAGAGAGAAAAGAGGGGAGAGAGAGACAGTGCTGTCCCTGCGCACCCAGGCCCCACTGCTCACCTGTTGCCACCGGTGTGTCTCCAACCACGTGCAGGTATGTACCGCAGTTCACCAGGTCACACATCCGAATCAGAGCCGCCAGCTGAAACATAGTCCAGATACATGACTGGCACATTACACACACCTGCACAAGACAACAGCACACCCAGGCAGAGGCATCCCAACCCCTCCCGCTGCCCATCGGAGCATGCCCGCCCATGCACACCCAGGCCTCACTGCTCACCTTCCGCCACCGGCGCGTAGACGGGAGGTCCCACCACGTGCCACTGCAAGACACAAGCCCGGTGCCCGCGGACATGGCACCCGCCACACCATGCAGCCACGCTCCGCAGGCCAACAGGTCTCACGTTTGGTGCTGGGTCTTGATTACTCCATGGCAGAGGACATACCAGTGCACCCGGCCTCATCGTAGGCTGCACACCCGCTCAGCCCAATGGGTGCCACTAACTCTGGGATCCTGGAAGCAACACCACGTGGCGGTAGGCCCGCGCTGCCCGCTGGCTATGGCCTACACTGTGGTCCAGCAGGGCACACTAAACCTCAGCAATCCAGACCACCGGGACGGCTGGACACCCGCTCAGCAGCTTAAGGTGCCACTGACTCAGTGCACCCAAAGTCACCGTCCCGTGGCAGGGTGCCTGTGTTGGCCGCAATGCTCCAAGTGCCACTAACCCTGTGCAACCCCAGTCAGCATCAAGTGGTGGCAGGCCCGTGCCAGCCGCTAGGCCTCGGGTGCCACTAACCCTGTGCAACCCCAGTCAGCACCATGTGACAGTAGGCCCGTGTCTTGTGCCAGGCCTCAGATGCGACCAACCCTGTGCGCAACAACTCATGGGCCCTTTATGAATGAGAAGCGTGGAGCGGCCGTCATCAAGTCACCACCGGAAGAGGGGAATGTGACGTCGTCGGCCCCTTATGTTGGCGGAGTCACATGGCCAGTGACGCTTGTGCTGGATGGGTGTGGTGTGTGTGCAAACCTGCCATCGGGGAGTGGCTGTGACATGCTGATGACTAGACCAGTGACCTGCACACCACCAGCGATTACGCCTGCGACGGTGGCAATGATGGCCCCCCTCGGTGCATCATCGGAGTGGTCTGGCCTGCCATACGGCGGACCAGTGCAGGGCTTGCCACAATGACTCGTGGGCTCGGGGAGTGGTCCAGTCCATGTCCGGACAAGGAAGTGACTGATGCGTGTGTTCCTGTTGTAGTGTTCACGGGACCAGGTACACAAAATGCAATGTCGCACTCTCTGACCCAATCCCACAGGATGAACATCATTGATGCAAGAGAAGGCACTGTCCCCACATTCATCCACACATCCATTCCTGAATGATGTAAGACATGACACAGCAGTGTGTCACTGGATGTTTATTTGCATATCCAGTGCAGTTCTGCAGCTGGAGTGGTACAGGGCAATGCCGAGCACACTACACAATATGGCCCCGTGGAGGGCCAGCCAGAGTCCATCCGGGGATGACATGTACTGCAGAAGAGGACTGGTACAGTCCGCAGTCTGTCCGCCTTGTCATTGGTCGTCAAACAGGATGTGGCACTCCATGTTGCTGTCCAAGGTGAGTGCATCGGAGTGTATCGGGGGTCAGTGGAAGGTCATGAGGCCATGTGCGGCACCAAGCAGAAACAGGCCAGGTGGCGGAAATGAATGCTAGTGCCTCCTGATCACAAACCCATCCAAGTCCTCGTCCCCGGATGTGTGCCCTGCCCCCCCCCCCCGTGGGTGTTGCAGTACCGGCTGTGGCACTGTGTGTCACTGATGCACCAGGGGCCTGGGTGGATACGTCTGCCGCACTGTGAGGCACTGACAAACCAGGGGGCGGGATGTGGATGGTGTGGGGGCAGCAGCATTCATCAGCTCCACACCTTGTGGCGGCAATGCCATGATGGAGGTCTGCAGGGCATGATAGATCCCAGCTATATTCCGATGATGTGCAGCGGTGGCTGCCATCCTTTCCGCCTCCATACGCACCATGTCCTCCATGAGCCTCCGCATGTGTGTCAATTCACGGCTGGTATCGCTGGAGCCACTCCGAGCAGACAGCTGTTCTACTCTCTGCATCATGACTCCAGAGATGTCAGTCTGGGCTCGTTGGAGACCATGGGGCGGACATAGACACCCAAGGATGGCGTCCAGTTTGACAGCCATGAGATCGAACCCCACCCACACCTGCTCAGTCGTCTCCCTCTGGCCCTCCAGCACACGGCGTTGGAAGGCCATCTGTTGTTCCTGGGGGACTTGGGAGGATGCCGGGGCTGTGGGTGCCTCCTGCTGGGTGGTTTGGGTGGTGGGTGGGGTCTCCTCGATGTAGCAGGGCTACCCTGATCCTGGAGGTGAGTCGTGGATGAGGTCTAGGAGGGCTTGTGCATCGATGCTGGTGTTGTCCTCCTCGTCATCAGTGAAGAGTGGCTGGGACTGCTCTGCAGGTGGTGGTGTTGACGATGCCCCTGCGATGTGAAGGGAATATGGTGTATTACAATGTGTCCACATGTATGTAGCCGCATGGTACAGGTTGACATTCTGAAAGCATGGCATTGTACACTGTGACAGTCTGTGGGTCTGTGCGAGGAGCCAGGGTCATTGTGGGTGTGTACTGTGCCCTGCTTGATTGTGCATGTGCGCCATCGTGGCCATCTCCACCCGTCTCCCCAGTACCTGGTGGTCACTCACACTGTTGCGGTTGTGTTGCATCCTGTCAAGCAGTGTCGAGTACCCCGACTCCGGCCACAGTATCTACACTGATGACTGTCGACACCAGCTCCTGCATGTCATCCAGCTCCAGCTGTGGCGCTGGGCCTCCACCTCCGGTCTGCATTGCTGCCTTCTGGTTGGCGGAGAGTTTTTCCTTGGTTTTCCGCTTGATGTCATTCCACCACCTCTTGACTCGTCCAATGTCCGCTTGTGCTCTCCGACAGCATTCACCTTGTCGACGATGTCCCGCCATATTCCAGTTTCGGTGCCCAATGACACGTTGGAGGTGACGAAGAGTTGTGGATGGTGTTCCATCACCTCCGTGACTATGATCCTGTTTGCCTGCAGACTGAACTTCGTCTTCCTCGTCTTCTTGTCCTTGCCCTTCCCTCTCCCCGATGTCCCTGGCTGGTCGTCTGAGGTGCTTGTGGGGTTGCGCTCGTCCTCTGCGCCTGCTCCAGGTGCCTCCATGGTGCTTGGGTGTAGGTCAGTTTGGGTGTGGGTGTTTTTTCTACTTTTATGGTGATTTTTTTGGCCTGCCAGGTGTGTGTTGTAGACCTGGCGCTGCTTATCGCTGATTTCCTCATCGCGCTTTGGCCCATCGCGTGTTTTTTGGTGTTGTGGTTTGTGTTTTTATCTCCATCATGGTGGTTGTATTGCGGACATTGTCCACGGTGTCGGTGGACTATCGCATGGTACCGCCTTGTTGTGAATTTCACGTTGACACGCGGTTATTTTCCCGCTATGGGCTGCGATATTGGAAGTTGCGTTACGGTACTCTTGCAGTAGTTATCACATGTTCTTGTGAATATACCCCAATGAGTTTGTCATTTGCATCTCCTACAACTTGGATTGTTTTTCCCGAGAGTTGCAGGCCTGGGGCTACTGCAGATTGTACAGTAGAGCGGGTAGCACCAGTATCAACCAAGAAAGTAATGGGATGGCCATCTATGTCTACTTCTACGTAGCGTCCACTCTTGTCTACCTCTAAGACTGCGCCAAGTGTGCAGTCTTCCTCCCCCTAAGGCACTGTCACAGTCTGAAACAAACTCATTGCGAAATTCCATCAAAGGCATCTGTTGGTATGTCCTGTTACTTTGTGGAATCCTAAAAAGTTGAGGCACCTGTACTAGATTCTGATTTCCTCCCGCATTAAATGATCTCAATCTTGTCACTGTCTGTAACTGATTTCCACCATTTGCCATCTGCACTAACTCTCCTCCCTGTTCCTTATTAGCAGGATTAAGGTGACATTCGTGCTTCCACTGGCATGCAGTAGACTTTTTCAGGGTAGCCATGTCTATTCCTGTTTTTGGATCTATGGGGACACCATTCCTTTGAGCCGACAACCCTCCATTTTGTTGCACCGGTTGCTCCTGGGCCATTCCCATGACCACGATTCACAGTTTCCATCATCCCCCGTACTTGCTTCCCCATATGGGCATTACGCATTTGGAACATCATTAGCTTTTCCTTTATCCTCCTGTGTTTGGAATCCACCTCATCACTAAAGTACCTGGCACACAGTAGGATTTTGTGTACGGATTTGTTCTGCCAGCAAATTAGGTGCTGTTGGATCATGAGGCTCTTCTTCTTTGACCATCTCTACTTCCACTTATCCAACATGCTCCAAGCCATTATCCCTACCAACTCCGGGATGTGTGTTTTCATTCCAGGTACCCAATTTTCCTCTATTTCTTGATCGTTGTAAGCAAGCCTGTGGTTCTCCTGCAACATTTTCGTTCTAGATATGTCCGAGTCGTACCTCTGAGCCAAATCTGCCAACTTCTCTTGTGCCTGTCTTGCCCTACGTGTGATGTCCTTTGCCATGAACAAAAGTTCATCCGAATCATAGGTTTCTATTCTCTCTAGTGCTAGGTTGCCACTGATGATCTCATGTAGTTCTGCCTTTATCTTCACCACATCCACTAACTTCACCTTCACCACAGCTTTTATAGTGTCCTGACTCGACTTGGTGTTCGGACTTTCCTTACTGTTGTTATTCTGACCTCTCAACCGGGACTCTAATTCAGCAACACCCAGTACATGCTGCCTTTCAGATGCGCTTTGAGCTATAACTGCCTCTTCTGACCTACGGCTCAGGCCTTTTTACCAGAGTCTCCCATACTTGTGCATCCAAACTGGCACTTATCATCGGTATAGCTCGTGCAGCACTAGAACCAACCAGTACCATAGAAGGGTCTGTGGTAGCAGCAAAAGGAGTATTAGATTCCATAAGCACTAGTGGATGGAAACTTCCCGCTACACTCCCTGTACCTCTTATGAGAGTTCCCCCTGCAGTCATGGATAGCCTCAGGTCTAATGTCCCCCCTGGACCTGTATCGTAAACTGGCACAACAGGTCCTATGGTGACCAGAACTGTAAGAGATTCCGGCAAACGTGGGGTAATATTTGCACCATTCTCTTCTGAACATCCAAGGATGGACCCTGTTGTCCCTCTTGTTCCAGCTGATATCATTCCCACAACTCCCGACTCAGAGACTATTGGAGCAGATGCACCTCCCACTTTACTACTTTCCTCCGGGATTTATTCTCCTCACTCCGATTGTAAATTGTAGGAAGGTGGACATTCAGCCAACAACCCATCTAGCAGACTGCCTTCATTGTCACTGCTGTCACCCCTTCTGTCCTCTTGCTCTTGTCCCTGTCCTGTGATCCTCCTTCTCCCACCAACACAAGATATAACCTCTGCTCTTCAAACATGTCCTTCCTCCACCTCTTAAGTTGAGCATCCCATAGTGCGTCCTAAAATGCCCTCACGGCTTTCTTTACCTTCCCTTGATATTTTTACCTCTGCTTGGCTTGAGCCGCACGTATCCATGCATCTAGTGCCTAAAACTGTGTGGGTCTGGGAAAAGGTCGCATGACAAAATTTGCTCCCCTTAACTGGTTCAAAACCTCTAACCTGAATAAGAAAAATCTTGGAAATGACAATTCTCCCTCTTTTTCAGTGAGTTTGTACGAATTCTGGAGCCAAATTATAGTGTGAAGGCCGACTTGCTTCACCATATAAGGAGCTGGAGTATCCTCTTTGCCCACCTGAGTAACAACTCCTGACTCCCCTCTGAAAACTTCATGTAACACCTTAAAGCATCGCATGATTCCTTTTCGCTTTCAAATTTTGGCCACAGCAAATATGATTTTCCCAACAATATTACAACGTATCAATGCTTCTCAACCACAGAATGTTCCTGATGACCACTAAACAATACCTGCACGGTGTTATACCGACCGACCAATCACAGCGCGACACAATCCTATGTCACTCTCACTCCTTGCAGCAGATCAACCTTCTTCACAATTTCCCTGTGCACATTCGCTCACACATTCATCTTAAGTCTGTAATTGTCTGCCATTCTAAAAGATCGATAAAATTCAGTCACTCAAGAACCTTCACACATGATAACCATCGACCAGCGTGGGTCACCCAAATCAGTATAGTCAATCCCTGTACACAAGATTCACTAAACGATTCACATACGTCCCATTCACTCAAAGTTCCCTGTCTTTGCTGGAGATGTCGACAACGTCTCACGATACTCCTCAATTCTTCGGTCATGCAATCACAATAATCGCGGTGTCTTCTACACCTCTTAATATATCCCGGGATCCTGGGCTACTTCGTAAAACGTAACTCAAATCTCAATCCTTGGGTGACGTCCAACCCGAAACCACATTCACTTGACTGTCACTCTAGCTCCGCCAAACATCACACAACCCAACATTTCCCGCAATCTATCACTCCTGCACGCATCCTGTTAATACTCACTCCCCTCCTTCACCATTTACGCAGCACCGTTATGCTCCATCAGTCTCCTTTAGATTCCGTTGTCTTCCGCTCGTGGTCATTGGGCTCTAAGTTTTGGGACCATTGGGGCTCTAAGTATTCGGGATCACATTCTAGATTCTCCCCTTACTTCATGTGCAAACCATCCTACTCT
Organism: Triturus cristatus; assembly: GCF_964204655.1. Lineage (NCBI taxonomy): Eukaryota > Metazoa > Chordata > Amphibia > Caudata > Salamandridae > Triturus > Triturus cristatus. Next base: position 1,214,241,075 of record NC_140590.1, on the reverse strand, counting down.
GCTCCCAACTGAAAGGACCTGGATCATCTACACTGGAACAGTTGTAGAGGCACAATCCGATGGTTCTTTTTCGCTGCATGAAAGTGCGAAGGGGAGAAAAACATACAAAGTCTCTCTAGTTAAACTCAGGTTCTCCGATACATAATAACCAAAGGACAGCTGAATAGGATGTAGTTGAAGATATTACAAAGCCAATAATAACAGAACATAGATACACCTCAGGATGAAGGAATACAGATACAGAGGCTATAGCATGGAGCCAAAACGACGCACCTAATTTAGGCAGTGCAACATGAACAATACAATTAGTTCAAGCATCAGGATACACACGAAAATTGCAAGAAGGAATCAAAAAGACCCTGCATGGAATATGGATAATGGAAAAGCCTTAATATGTTCCTACTCTATCGCCAAGGGTGATAGCCCTACATTAGAGGCTAAAGAACAAGAAAAGGTGTCAGTTGTGGAGTCTACCTAAAAAGTCTCCACACTATCCGAATGGGCCAAGTAGCATAAAGTTACCAAGAGGAAGAGCTCGTCTTGAGATGCTCCCTCTCCAAAGGCAAGGAGGATGTTGGGCCCCTGTCCCTAATCTACTAACAATTATGATCAGGTAGGAATACCAAGATGAAATGCACCTCCATACTATACAATAGATACTGTTTCAGTTTAAAGTTTCCACAATAGTCCTTCGATACAATATGTCCTTGGTTACTAAGCCACCTTCCCATGCGAAACCAGCTTCTTCCCTTATCGTCTTGCCTTCGTACAGCTTGTTGCTTATTCTCTCCTAATCTAACCGCTAAACCAAAGATGCTAGTATGCCTACGAAACTCTTTTCCACCTGCAAGGCAAGAAACGTGAGAAAGAGAAATATGCCCAATACACACGGAGTTAAAGCATTAGTATAGCAACAACAGCCTCAGGGAAATTAAATCTCAGGACTACAACTTTGGTTAACATAGGAACCCATTACTTCAATCCCTAAGTCAAGTCATATGTATAATGCACGCTAACTAATATATTCACATGGTTACAATATCTTAATATCTTGTTAATAAACCACATACTAGTGCATAGGTAATGTTAATCTGCACACTTTGATTTCCCTCACGATAGAGAATTCTACTTGGTTATATTATTTCTTACATTACGTTTCCATTCTACACGTTCATAACTAATACATTTAAATGGTTACGATAAACATTGTTATTACACCATTCCTAATACTGTAGTAGTATTGTTACATTTCAGATCATGGGTCTTTCACGTTAACAGTTTCTGCAAGTTACATCTATTTCCTACGTTGGAGGTTCACAATACCTAATATTGTAACACAAAATGTAAAACACATATGCAATAACACAGCACATTTTCCTAGCACTTCACGTTTACATGAAAGGAATATATACAAGCACTTCCTACACATGACTATAATGTAACCCTAAAATTAGAAAAATGCAAATGCAAATTCTCGGTCTATCACTAGCATAAACCCGGAAGTAACAGAATTGGCTCGTTCCATAAATACTTCTCGATTTAGCGACTCCAGTGTGGGCAGGTATGGGCAATCATTAAAGACCCCAACTATTTCTTCTCTTCTTCCCCTTAGGCCCTCTGCAGTTAATGGATTAGTTGCATGTATAAAGGTACCACAGATTTTAAGAATTGTGGGGCATATCATCAAGGCCAGGCGAAAATTAACGCTCAGCGCTCTTAGCGCAAGGATAATTATCGCCGGCCAACGCTGAATTTTATCGCGGAGATAGCGTGCTATCAGCAACGCTTATCTCCAAAGCGTTAAAATTCAACGCGCAAGCTGCCAACTGTGCGATTATCGCTGGAAATCCAGCGATAATTGCACAACGTTTGGCAAAAGCTTGCTGATAGGGCAAGGCAGACTTAGCCATGATATCCACCTTCTATAGGATATCATGGCTAAGTCAGTTGAAAAGCAGGCATAAGGAAAGTAGCGATAACCGAAGTTATCGCTACTTATCTTGTCGCTCTGCAGGTTAGCGTGTGGCTAGATAATAGGAGAAATGTCGCTTAGCGACATTTCTCCTGTTATCTTGGGGTAGAACGCCCACTTTGCATCTTATTAGAGATGCGAAGATGGACGTTGGGGGAAAGGGCGATAAGGCAAGGATTCACGCAATAGCGTGACCTTGCTGATAAAGCGATCAAATTATCGCCTATTTCCGTCCGAAAACGGACGCTAAAGCGGCGATAACTTTATCGCCTGGCCTTGATGATATGCCCCTTCTTTCTTTAAAAAATGAGAAATTTTGTCACAAAGCGGAGGTGAAAATCAAACATCTGTCTAATACACAGGAAAAGTTGACAAGGAACTAGCTACAGCAAATGTCTCCTTAGATGGGTTTTTGAGTCCAGTGCGATTTTGCTAGAGACGTATTCTGCCTTGGTAGATGGCACTAGTTTTTCTCATAGGAGTTGAGGGTAGGTGTCAGCTCCAATTTAGCCTCAGCAGAGTATTGAGTCCACCACATTCACTCATGTTTCTTACAACTGCTTTGGTGTCTTTCAGAGAGGTTTTGAAACAAGGAGCTAATGGGTGAATATGAGTTAAATGAATGTGCTCTAAGGCAGAGCTTTGTCATTGGCATTATTTAGCCCTTTCTGGTAGTTCCGATATTTAATATTTACTGAGCAGGCCTCCTTCGAAGCAGGAGTGCATGCCAGTAGTATAGGAAGCTGGCTCAATATATTGTGTCCACTTATGGTGAGGCACTGTGCACTGAGTCCAGGCACCCCTTAGTGATAGTGTTTGGGTCCCTGATAACCAAAGCTCTTAAGGGGTAGCTGTAGAGAGCAGCTAAGGCTTATTCAGGAGGGTGTAAAGCAGGTACATATACCACATGGTCAGTCAGCAATCTTTCACACAAGAAACAACCACACATTTATAAAAATGCTGTAGTATTTATTTACAAAAGGCTAGTAACTAATTTGGTATATTTCCTACCCAGAGATGTCAAATACACATAAGAAAATTAGGTAAATAGCAGAGCAAAAAAATACATGGGGCCCTAGAGGCGGGCAAACCGTATACTAAGAAAGTGGTATAAGAAGTAAGTACCAAAATGAGACTGTTACCAAGGATGGAGAAGCCCAGGGGAATCATGAAACCAACAAACGTGAGTAGCTAGGGACTCCAAGGCATCTGGGTGTAGAGTGAGTACACTGAATCAAACGTCCAAAGGCTAATACAGGGTAAGTCGCAGTTGGTATTTTCTTGTTTCAGGGTGCTTCCCAAAGGACCGTGAGGACACCAATTGGATCAAGGGAGGTTGAAGAGCCACCTCACCCGTGGCTATCTAGGGAACTAGGATACCTACAGCAGGGACCCCGAGTTCATAGGTGCAAAGTGGTGTTGGAGAAACCAGTAGGAGCATATGGAGGATCTTGGAAGTCTGGAGGCTACTGCGACTCGTGCACCAGTATGGTGGAACCCGAATGTGGATTCTGGATGAGAAGTACCTGTAAGCAGAGGGGACACAGTCCAAACCACCGAGAGGTGACCTAGAGGAGGAAAATCACAATGTCACCCCTTGTCAGAGGTACTTGCAGAGGCACGACGGTCTTGTTGAAGCAGCTGCGGAGCCCAAGTGACGAAGCAGGAGCACAGGAGCCATCCACGAGCTGTGCCTCGACGATGAAGAATGCAGGTAGGTCAGTGGCCATCAGGACCACCCACAACTCTTGGCAACCGCAACAGTCGGGGAAGACGAAAAGATGATTGTAGGCAGACCAGCAAGGCCTGTGGGATTAACCCAGCAAGGGTAAGCTAGGGCTGGCCCTTAGCATGCAGGAGACCCAGCAGGAATCATTGGAGATCCCTCGAGGACCTTCTGGCAGCAGGCAATGGGAGTGGCTGGAAAACCTTAGCAGAACAGGGAAGATGGAGACCTATGATGCAGAGGGTGCAGGCAGGGTGCCGTTCTTGGAAATGGGCAATGCTGAAGGCTGGTGCTACTTGGAGTTTGAAGATCTATTGTGAGGAGAATCAACAAGACTTGGCAACGGCAGACAGACACGGTGCACAAGGTGGTGGTTCCAGTCGGCTAGTTAGGGATTATAGTGGCCCAGTGGTTAATTTGCAAAAAAATAAGAGCCGGGGATCTCCTCAGAAGGCAGCTTTGACCTACCAATTTCTGCTATTAGAGCTGCCTAACAGAACCACCAAACTCTACAAGTGGGGATGGGATGTGGAGTAATGGTAAAAGCTGCTGACCTCGGAGCTGGGGAATGAGGTTTGAGTCTCAGCTTTGGCTAAACATCATGTGATTCTGGGGGAATCACTTAATCTCCTTGTGCCTACCAAAAATGAACGTGTCCTTAACTGGTGCTCAAGTGCCTGTGTTGATGATTAAGTGCTGGTGCTGAGCACCGGAAACCACCGGCTCAAATTAAGCACTGCAGGTGCCCAAGTTGCAGGGAAGACTGGTCAGGCCTATGGGGAGCCAACAAACCACATGTGTTGCAGAGTCGGGAGTTGTCCGTGGGACAACAGGATCAGCAATCCGGTCATAGATATCAAGGTGCCTGCGGATGCAGGGAAGTTACTTTCTCACTCCAAGGGAGATTCCTTCTTGCTTGGATACATGTAGAGTCCTTGCTGACTTGGAGAATGCACGGCTACAGAGTTGCAGAAACTTGAAAAGCATGGAGACAAAGGTAGAGCAAGAGTCTCCCCACCAAGAGCAGTCTTGTCTAAGGTTCTGTCTCGAAGAGGCAGCAGAGTTACAGTGTCCCCCAGCAGAAGAGTCTTTAGGTGATCAGAAGAAGACAGTCACTTCTTGTAGATGTTGTCCGAACCAATCTATGGACTCACCTTCAGGGGAGCCCTTAAGTAACCCTAAAAATGGGAAGGACATCTTCTGCAGACACCAACCTATCAGGGGGGTCAGTGTCCTTTGTGTAGTTTCATGCCAGGGCGTGTACTGGGCAAAATTGGTTTAAGCCAGGAGGGCACCAAATGTGCCCTTCAATGCAGTCTGGTGGCACTAGCAAGCACCCCCACCCTACCTAATTCTAAAGGAGAGGATGTCACAGCTCTCCTTTGGAGTAAATCCTTTGTTCAGCTTCCCCTGCATGAGTTAGGCTCATCAGCAGGAGTGCAGAACAGTGTCTGAGGCCTGCAACTGCGCCAGCTGGCAAGCAGACCCTGTAAGGCTACACAGGTAGGTAATGGGGGTTCTCTGAGGACCCCCCCCCCCCCAGTGCATGGTATCAAGCAGCTAACACTGAAATCAATGTAGTTGAATGATTCCAATGTGTTTGATACTAAACACGACCAGGTACAGGAAGCCAATATGTAGCTGGACATCTCGGCTTACAGTGTCCACTACATACCTTAAAATGGCTGTCCCGCACTTACAAAGCCCAGAGAATGGAGTTTGGGGTTTGTAGGGGTATCTCTGCTCATGCAGGGGTACCCACACACTTAGAACCATGCACCCTGCCCTTGGACTGAAGGGCCTACCTTAGGGGTGACTTATAGGTTTAAAGTGCAGTGACCAGAATCTAAGGAAAACCTCATATCTAAAGTGAAAGGTGCATGTACCATTTAACGCAGACTGCAATAGCAGCACTGCAGACACAGTTTGCATGGGCTACCATGGGTGGTATAATACTTGTTGCAGCCCATGGAAGACCCCTATTGTACCAATGGCCTTAATAACTCAGTTCTATATACCAGCGACTTACAGTGGTCCCCCAGTATTCCAATTGCCTGATGTACAAAGGACTTACCATTGAATTTAGAGGAGAAAGTACTGCCACTGGGGTACTGATTAGCCGGATTCAAGTGAACTACGGTCAAAACACACTGACACCAGGCAAAATGTGGGGATATCTATGCCAGAAAGATCCTACTTTCCTACTTGGAGCTACGCCATTGTGCTGGGAGAAAATGTTACCCATGGACAGACCATAGCCAAACTATTCTTGATTATTTTTCAATTTCCTCTCCTACTCAGGCTTTTAATTTAAAAATGTATCAAGAAGTGGTCTGTCCAAACCTGAGGCACTGTAGTCACATGGGTCACCAACCCAGGAGAGGCAAAGATTAAGTCCAGCATGTGTCCGTCCTTATGTGTAGTCCTGCCAACAACCTGTGAAAGATTAAAAGCTACAAAAGTGCTGGTCAGGTGTATTGTCTGTGTGTTATTACCTACATCTGACCAGACAATAAAATCGCATCACACAATAACAAGAAAGATGCCTATGATAATAAAAACAAAAAGCTGATGAAATAAGTCAACGAGTCATCGAAATTGTGGGAGTGCCCACATGGTGATGACGCAATATTCCACCAATAGAGTCTGTGGTTGAGATAACTACTGTAAAGCCTAACAGTTCTAGCAGAGAAAATGTGTGCAGCTTTAAATCTTGAATTTTCCAGTCACCCTTTAAAAAACAAAATAATTTCTAGACGCCCTTCTCTCCCCATATTTGGGAGGTGGTGATTTTATAGCCTCTAGATATGGCACTGTTAAGTCAGGTGCAGAGTCCTCACATAGCCAGGACTCCGTAACAAGAGCGTGTCAAACCTTTCAGCTATCATTGTGCGATTACTTCTGTGACATGTTTTACCAAGGACTAGGTGTCAATCAGCGTCCATTTCGATTCAGTACTGGCTGCACATTTTAAACAAGCATTTGCAATGCAATCAGTCTCGCCTTTGGGACCTTATATGTATTTAGCTATGAAGCACATTAGCCTGGGTGCTGAAACATCTACTGTTCTTTAACATGGAGGGAAAGTAAGCACCAAACTGCGTGACACACCAGGTATGGGAACACATGGAGAGAAATCTTGCCTTTCAGCGGGAAATGGTATAGTTCAAAGCTCTGTTTTTAATATAAAATCAAGGCCTTTTGGTGATTATATCACTGAAAATACAAGATTTGAAAAAATATTATTGTCCACGGGTGCTCGCGGAAGACAATTTCTATGGACTGGAATCTAGAGAATGCTAAAGTCATTCTGGTATTTTACTGATCTCTGCTGGTCGTTTTCTATCAAGAAAGTTAAATATAGGCAGTTACCAGAAAAATGAAAAAAAGAAAGTCCCTCAGCAGAAAGCAATTCTGGAATTGTATTGACCTCTACTGGTCGCTTTCTATCAAGACAGCTGAATAGAGGCAGTTGAACAGAAAAAAGTCCCTAAGTGAAAGCAGACAAGTCCTAGGGCTGATCTCCAGAGCCCACAAAGTACATACACATAAAAGTATACACTAAAGTATATACAAGAGGTCTCGAATGCTCGACCTAAAAAGGGACGGGATCCTGCGTGTCAGTAGGTTTGCAGAACTGAATGATAAGATTCTTGTGAGTCAGCATGTAGTGACGCGGCTACTTTGCGGAATCCCGAAAGACCTAACTGGTTGTGTGCTCCCGACAGGTGCGCTTCCTTCGTAAATATCATGCGCCCCGGCTTGGCTTGAACAAGTGAACAATTAACTTCCAGATATATCTGAGCAGCATGGCTGGTACTGAGTACGGCCGGAGTGCAGGCAGTCACTGACGGACTTGCTTTGGGTGAGCCTTCCGTGTGTCACTGGCATGTCCGCTGGGCGCCCGTGCAGAAAGCTGTCTTAAATGGACAGGGTCCTGTCAACACATGCCAACTGCTCAGTGACAAGACCACTGGGCAAGTTGGCACCTTGGAGTGGCTCACTGAGTAGGCCAAATAATGGCGTTGGGCTGAGGTGTACTCCACGTCAGACGGAATAAAACAGACCACAAAGTATTATTAAAATGGCATTCAAAGCACTATTAAACAAGCACCTGCCTCCCGCTGTGAAAGTAGCATTCACCAGTAGTCAGCCCCAGCAAACAACAATGTGTCCCTAGTTAAATCAAGTTAGTAAAAGAGTTTAAAAATAAGAGAAGCAGTTAAAATAAGCAAAACTGTTAAAATATGGCAGGTTCCCTAATACGCCTGTGCAGCAGACTGCCTTAAATAGGCATTGTCCTACCTGCACATGCCAACTGCCCAGCAACTAGACATCTGATCAACATAGCATCTCAGAGCAGCTCACTGAGTAAGTGTAAAAATGGAGTTGGGATGAAGTGTACCCCACATATACATACTATGTTGGTTACCTCTTGTATTGGTTTAAAATGTACAACTTATTAGTTTGAACTCATTACAAGCTTACATGTGTGCAAACAATATACTGGTATATTTGTTAGCATTTCCTTTGCATGTGCTAGTGCTGGAGCAGAGTTTTCTATTAGAAAATTCTGGGGCTTTTGAAGCTCTGGCATGTCTATGCGTCATACTAATTAATTAATAATTAACAACTAATTATTTGTCTTGTGCAAGTGAGTTTTATTAACCAATCTGTTTGTCTTAACATAAGAGAAGGATACACAAGGGTCAGCCTGTGTGTGCTGTTTTTGTATTAACAAATAATGTGCAAGTTTTTATGTTTAAATGTTGCTGTGTGCTATTTATTTTAAGCACAAAACGCTGTCTGAATTAATGCTTTTTTATGACGCAAAGCTAGATAAATGCATACACATAAGGGTATTAGTGGGGTTTAACACTGTTTAATCATTATGTTGTATTAAATCTTTATTTTGTCTCTTTAATTAAAGATGATCTATTGTGGCCTATGGAGGGTTTTGTGAAAATAACTGAAAATGATTCGAAGCCTAGCTGAGCTTTGGTGCAGCTGGATTCTGTGATGTGGCAAGGGAGACCCCTGCTGGAAGTCAGCTTCAGATGATAAACTGACGACAGTCCTTATATGGAAATTTCCGGGAGGACATCAGCAAGTTTGGAGGATCTCCAAAAGAAATAATTTGTCCTTGTGGCTTGAAATGAACAATGAGCCTTGGTTTGGCTGCCGAGGGAAACGGAATGAGTTAGATACTTTATGTACTATGACTTTTCTGAGCGGAGATTTCAGGATGTTGCAAATGCTACATCTCTTCCTTCTCGTTCTGCTCAGTGATACAGTTTAATTCGTCAAACTTTATGTGTATTTTCATTGTATTTTATGTTATAAATTGTTAGCTTAGGGAGGGATCCCCGCTCACTCTTTGCCATTCCTTCGTCGCCTTTTGCTGCGTGATTTGCGTTGCCGAGAGCTGATGCTGAGGACTATCTTGAAAGATTCTGACAAGAGACTGGTCCTGACCCGTTCTGACACTTAGTTAGAATAGGTAATTATGAGAAATGATTTATTCTGATTTACTTTGACTAATTTAGATAAAGCAAAATAATTTTTATACATGGTGTTGGTTATTTCTTTTCGTGTCAATTATTGAGTATATTTTTGATTATTGTGTATGGGTTTTAATGATAATATGTCATAAGATAATCACTATAATCAGATCCTATCGCCTAGTTAGGGATGCAGGGTGGTTTAGAGGTTTTCCTTCCACAGGTTTATTGCTGGTAGAGTATTTGGGTGTATGTTAGTGAAATGGGCCCTAGCGTATGATGAATGTATGTGCGTGCAACTGTGAGATTACTCTATCAGTGGTAGTAGGTATATTTTTGACACCCTCATCTCTAGCAATTTCTCTGGTAGCAGAGGTGTGATGGTTATAGATGGTTCTCTTGATCTGATAAGATAAGATTGCTTGTAAATTTGCTTATTGATTATTGATTCATTTTCATGTTGATGGTATATGTACTAATACTATATGTTGGAGTTGTCATGTTGAATTATATGTAGTGCTTCTGGAATTTGGAAGCTGGAAGCAGTTCCGTAGTAGGGTAGTGGAAGGTGTATATGCTGCTCTCGGGAAAGACGGAATTGTAAGGAATTACGTGTGACAATTGAAGTTGCGCGTTCACATTGTCTAGGTTCGGAATTAGTGACATTATTGTATGTTACTATTAGAAAATATTTCTGGTATATAAGGAGTGTGTATCGTAGTGAAGGTTATCTGTGAAACTCTGGTCTTAAGTCCCAGGGATCCGTTAGGATTGCCGTTAAAGCTTATTGCGGGAGGAGTAATAGATATTCTCTGAGCTTGTTTGAGAACTGGGCAAGGTTGCTTAGTTAGTGTATGTTATAATTCTGTAAAGAGACAGATTGTGCGCTGTTTTCAAGAAGCAGGATTCTGTGTGTATGTACTATATTTTTATCGTATGAATGTGCGTGAATGTGTTTACATTTAATTGATTGTAAGACTCTTTGGATAAGTCCTAGAGGAAGCAGTTAATGAATGTATGTTAGAAGGGCAGAGTAGAGAGAAGTGCTACTGTGTCAACGAGAGTATTTTCTGAGAGATAGACTCATTTTACTATTCTGTGGTTAGCGAAATAGACAATGGAAATGTTTTTATGTCGTAACTAATAGATTTTGTAGAAATTTTGACAAACGAAGTCTACTGAGAGTTTTTGTAAAGGAGGGGTAGACAAGTGACGGAGACAGGAGACAGAGACTGCAGCGGCTGCTGACGTAGAAGGTTCGCGCATTGATTGGCTGCTGACTTAGAATAGGTTGCACAGGGATTGGAAGAACTGGTTAGTGACGTAGACGCTCCAGGATTGGTGCGTTAGTGTGAGTCGCGCTGCTATTGGTTGAAAATTTGTATTGTACATTTATAATACGGTAAAAAGTAGAGAGTTTAATAAGTACTTGTTAAAATGTATTATCAAGAGGAGAAAAAGAAAAAAACCTTCTTTGGAAAGGTTAAGAAGTGGTTTAGCAAGGATAAAGAGGTAAAGACAAGAGAGGGTGAATTATTACCTCCAGCGAAAACACCCGCATCTTTCATGGTTGCAAAATATGGATTACATACTTGTATATGGTTGCAGAATTGGGTTGAGTATACTAAAGAAGATGGTGTTCTAGCATTTCCAGAACATGGTTCATTTAATTTGGCCGTATTGAGAAATTTACGGGAAAAGATGGTATCTCTGGACCCGAAGCCAAGACCTACACAGTTCGAGGCTTTAGTGGAATGGGAAGAAGAAGTATTTAATAGAGAGAGGCAAAGAGCAGGAGGACAGTACAGGTATATGTTTGGGAGGAGACATGATCGTGAAACACATCATGATAGAATGAAAAGATGGCGAGATGCTAATATGTCAGAGGGATTATATCCAATGAGGACAGTAGAAGCTTCTTCTGCTCCTTCAGTAGAAAAGGTTCCTGAGTCAGATATGAGAAGATATGGAGAGTATGAGGATGAGGTTTTGAATGACATGATGTACAAGAGACCACCTCCATATAGACCAGAACCGGATGAGAGTACACCAGTTAGTTCTCCAATAAGAGATACAGTGGAGAAAGAAAAAATGACATCTGAATTAAGAGGTAGTAGTTCTTTCAGAGAGAGAGAGAGTCGAGGTAGTGAAGAAAATGCTAGACAATTAGCAAAGACGACAACAGAATTGACTGAAAAGATCAGGGAGTTAACGAAAAATCTGGAAGCTGTTACGGTACCTGTAACAATTGGTCCGGTTATTCCTGTGTTTGATAAACAGAGGACAGGTGAAAATGGACTACTAGTTCCATATATTGCAAATGATTTGACAAATTCAGCTGGTCCTTCAGGGGATTCAGATAAAAGAGCAGGGAGAAGTGACCTGAGACAAACCAGACATGACACATGTAGTGAATTGTTGGATGTTAGTGAACCTAGTTGTTCAAGAATGCCAATTTTAGAACCGCAGAAAAAAGTAGTTTCAGGGAGGAAAACTACAGAAATAACTGTAGAGGATCTAAACGACTGGATGAGAGTTCTTCAGAGAAAGGAAAAGGATGCACAAGTTATTGATGTGGTTAAATTACGTATAGAATTAGAAGAGCTTGTGACAGGAACAGTTTCAACAGATATCCTGAAGAGTCGTAATGATGGTGAATTATTGTTCATGTGCAAGAGTGTTACCTGGAGAGCAAAAAATACTCATGATAGACTGAGAGCAATAGCAAATGAGCAAGGAGTTGACATTGATAAGGTGAAAGCATTACAGAGAACTTACAGAATGGATTTTACGGAAAAAGATTTAGAAAATTTGAATACTTCTGGTAGAACAGGACAGATTAAAGAAATGGTAGCATTATTGCGTAGATGGGGTGATGTGGAGAAATGGAAGGATAGGTGGTATAAAAAAAGAGATGAATCCGAAGATAGAATGACTTATTCAGCATTTCCAGTGAGAGAAAAAGAGAAATCAGTGGAGCAGTATCCCATGAGAGAAATACCTGGAGGAGGATATGTACATGTTCCATGGACTAGACAGGATATTTTATCATTTACGAATGATTTTCCTCGATTGAGAGAAAAGCCCGTTGAGTGGTATAGGCAGGTAGATAGGTTTGTGAAATTGTCAAAAGTGCTGTGGGTTGACCTGAATAGTCTGTTTGATATAATTGTTCCAGCGGATTTGTGGACTGAGTGTAAAATAGTTGTGAGTTGGCCTACTGAAGAATATCCAAGAGATCCAAGAACAGGGGCACCAGATGCAGAAGTAATGAGGAAGTATGATCAGGTGATGGTATACCTGAAGAGTAAAGTTCCTCCAAAAGAAACAGACTGGGTTAAAATAGATCGAACACAACAGGAAGCAAAGGAATCAGTTCATGCATTTTACGAAAGGCTGATATTGGCTTTTAAACAATTCAGTGGAGATGAACACTTGGGAGATAAGGATTTGAGTCATTTTGTATACAGATTTGTATATGGTTTGAGACCTGAAATAAGTGAAAGAATTCGTGAACACACAGTGGATTGGCAGAGTAAAAAAGTAGATGAGATTTTGAGGCATGCAAAATATTTTAGTGATGAAATTGAAGCGAAACAAAGAAAGCTGAAAGAGAAAGCGATGTGGGCACAGGTGAAAGTTGCAGAAAGACAGGAAGCGCAGTTAATGGAACAGACAAGTAATCCAGGAAATAATACAGGGAATAGACCAAGATTTGCAGGAAAAGGAAGGGGAAGTCTAGAAGAAGCAAAAAAGAAGTTCCCGTGTCACAATTGTGGCCAACTGGGACATTGGAGAAATGATTGTACAAATCCACCATTAGTGAATAATGAGGGTAAATTCTTAAATCAACAGGTGCAGAATGAAGGGAATAATCAGCAGCAACAACAGCAGAAAGTTGTGAGACAGCAGCAGAGTCAAGAGCCAAAACCGCCTTTACCGCAGAATAGAGGGGTACAAAAGTACAGTCAGGACTCTGGATTCTTCAATGACGAGCAGGTAAACAAACCAAGACGTACTAACAAGGTACAACAGTACTTGTTAAAGAGTGAGGAAAGTGAGTCTGAAGGTGACTATTGACGGTGCCGAGGAGAGGAGGAAGAGTGCATACTTGGTGCAACTCTAGAAATAGACCAGGCAGGACCATTTGTGGATGGAAAAATAAATGAGGAGAGTGTTACCTTTTTGGTAGACACAGGTGCAACGAGATCAACTGTCAGGTCAACAGATGTTAGAAATCTTCCTCTCTCGGATGAAGCAATCCAAGTAGTTGGTGTAGCCAATACACAAATCAGAACACGTCTTACTGAACCAGTAAGAGTACAGATAGGGAAATTCTCAGATATGCATAGATTTATTATCTGTGACACGAGTCCAGTGAATTTGTTAGGTAGGGACCTACTGTGTAAAATGAATTGTACAATATTTTGTACACCAGATGGAATAGCTTTTGAGACACCAGATGATGATGTTTTGTACCGAATGACTCTAGAAAATAGAGAAAGTGAGTTGATTGGTACATTTCCAGTGTTTAATCCAGAGGATTTGCCTCAAGTGTTGAGAGATACAGTGAAAAGAGCAGTTTGGGATTTTACAGGAGAGGATGTTGGATTGATGAATAATGTAGATCCAGTGAAAATTGCAGTGAAAGAGGGAATTACATATCCTAATATTCCTCAGTACAAAATGACACCTGAAATAATTGAAGGGATAACTCCTATAATTGAGAAAATGATTCAGCAAGGAGTACTAAGAGAACTACTGAGTAGTCCGTGTAATTCACCGATAATGGGACTGAAAAAGCCCAATGGCAAATTTAGGATAGTGCAAGACCTGAGAAAGGTTAATCAAATTGTGGTGGCATGTTGTCCTATTGTGCCAAATCCATCAGTGATTCTGTATCAAATTCCACATGATGCTGAGTGGTATACAGTGATTGATTTGTGTCATGCATTCTTTTCAATTCCATTGCATCATGATAGCCAGCCGATTTTTGCATTTAGGTTTGGCCAGCGTATTTTAGCATGGTGTCGTATCCCACAGGGATATACAGAGAGTCCTTCGATATTCAATCAGTTATTGAAAAGATCGTTGGAAAGTCTGATCATGCCTGAGAGCTCAGTGCTAGTGCAGTACATTGATGACCTACTGGTGGCATCAAAAACACGTGAAGCTTGTGAAGTGGATACTGTAGCTTTACTGAATCATCTAGCAGATGGAGGGTTAAAGGTATCTCCAGCTAAATTGCAGTTTTGTAAGAAAGAGGTGCATTATCTTGGACATAATATTGAAAAAGGTCTGAGAAAAGTGACTACTGACAGAATAAAAATAATCAGAGAGATGAAAGCTCCAAAGACTCAGAGAGAAGTGAGGATGTTTCTGGGTATGGTAGGATATTGTCGTCAGTGGATAATTAATTTTTCCCTGATAGCAAAGCCATTGATTAAATTGACAAAAAGTGAAATGAAAGATCCATTGGATCTGGATGCAGAACAATTGGCAGCATTTGAAGAGCTCAAAACTAAAATGTGTGAGGCTCCAGCTTTGGGAATGCCTGACTATGAAAAAGAGTTTGAGTTGTACTGCAGTGAGAGAAATGGATGTGCACTTTCAGTGTTAATCCAGAAACATGGACAATTGAGAAGACCTATTGCATACTTCTCATCGACACTTGATCCTGTAGCTGTGGGTTTACCAGGTTGTTTAAAATCTGTGGCTGCAACATGCAGAAGCCTGGAACAAAGTGAGGGGATCATAATGGGGTATCCTGTAAGGGTATTCGTACCTCACAATGTGGCAATTCTGTTGACAAGAAGCAGAACTCAGCATATGTCACATAGTAGGTTGACCAAGTATGAGAAAGTGATTCTGGGAGCATCGAATGTGACTCTTGAGAGATGTGTGAATGTGAATCCAGCAACACTATTGCCGGATATTGAAAATGTGGGAATAAAAATGGAAGATGATCATGATTGTTTGGATGTGCTTGAGTACTGTACAAAACCAAGACCAGACATAAGGGATCTTCCTTTACCTGAGAATGATCATGTGTTGTTTGTGGATGGATCATGCCTGAGAAATGATAATGGTGTGCTGTGTGCAGCATATGCGGTGTGCAAAGTTTCAGAGGTCATGGAAGCATCGCCATTAAAAGGAGTGAAATCTGCGCAAGTTGCTGAATTGGTGGCATTGACAAAAGCTTGTGAGATTGGGAAAGATTTGAGAATAACTGTGTTGACTGATAGTCAATACGGTTTTGGTGTGGTGCATGATTTTGGCCAACTATGGCTACAGAGAGGTTTCTTGACATCAAGTGGAACTCCAATAAAGAATGCAGAGTTGATTGGAAAATTGATTGAGGCGATACAGCTGCCTAAGGAGTTAGCGGTTGTAAAATGTGCAGCACATGTTTCAGTAGAAGATTTTATCACTGTTGGCAATAGGTACGCTAATGATGTGGCTCAGTATTGTGCCAGAACAAACCAATCCATTAATAGGGAAAGGATGGAGGAAATGTCTTTTCTTTCTGTGATGTTTACTAATGTCCTAGAAACTTGGGATGAAGTGAAGCAATTACAAGATGAGGCAGGAGAAGAAGAGAAACAGGATTGGGTTAAGGCAGGATGTGCTCCAAGAGAAACAGACCATGTTTGGGTCTACAGAGATGGCAGACCAGTAATGCCTAACTCAATTTTGTCGTCAATGGCAAGGATGTATCATGGCCAGGGACACCTGGGGAGGGACGCAATGGTTAGGTCATTTAAACAAACTTGGTACAATGCAAAGTTCAGGACAATTGCAGAGAGCATCTGTCAGAGATGTTTAATTTGTCAGCAATTTAACACTGGAAAAAAGACAGTGGTGAGTTTAGGGACAATAGGCAGAGAAGGAGGTCCTTTTACAAGAATGCAAATTGATTTCATTGAAATGCCCCAAGTGAACAGATTGAGATATGTTCTAGTGGTAGTCTGTTTGTTTTCAAGGTGGGTGGAAGCTTATCCGACCAGAAGAAATGATGGGTTGACAGTGGCAAAATTACTGTTGAGGGAGTTGATTCCTAGGTTTGGGTTTCCAGTTACGATTGAGTCTGACAGAGGTAGACATTTTCAAAATGAGCTTATTGGTTTGATTTGTGAAGCATTGAAAATACAACAGAAGCTACATTGTGCATACCGACCAGAGGCTTCTGGTGTGGTTGAGCAGATCAATGGCACAATAAAGAATAGAATTGGAAAAATGTGCTTAGCCACTGGAATGAAATGGCCAGACGTATTACCTCTAGTTTTAATGACTATGAGATCTACTCCAGACAGAACCACAGGTTTGAGTCCTCATGAAATCATTATGGGACGTGCTATGCGCCATGCATTTGTGCCTGTGAATAAGTTGGTGACAATAACTGATGACATGATTCTGGACTATTGTAAAGGCCTGGCTGACGCAGTCCATTCTGTGTTTCACCAGATTGGAGAAGAAGCTACCACACTTGAGAAGAAACAAGCCCATGATCTGAGTCCAGGAGACTGGGTGAGAATCAAGGTACACAGAAGAAGAAATTGCTTGATTCCAAGGTGGGGAAGGCCAAGACAAATCATTCTGACTACAACGACTGCAGTGAAATGTGCTGGAGTGAAGCACTGGGTACATGCAAGTCATACTCTGAGAGTTCCAAGCCCAAGAGAGGGAACTGGTGAAGAGTATTTTGAAGAGTCAGATTCCAGTGATGGAGAAGATCCTGATGATGCAGAATCAGTGAGAAAAGAAGCAGAGAGAGCTTCAAGAGATTCACTGCGAGTATCAGAGAGGAGATCAAATTCTGTTGCAGAGCCTGAAGTTTCAAGTAGCAGTGGTGGAAAAAGAAAAGAAAAAAGAAATCACATAGAGACTATTTCTGAATCAGAGGAAGAGATTGAAGAACCACTTGAGATTATTTTTGAGAAAACAGGGTCAGAAGAAGATAGAGAGGGACAGATTGCGGAAGACCCCCGAGGAGGTGTAGGGAACATTGATGAGGAGCTAGGTGAAGGGACAAGTAGACAGCAAGAAGATTGCGTGTTGGAGACACGAGGAGGGAAAGAAGTAGGGAAGTCTCAAATAGTGGTGAAAGAATCTGTGCCAGAAAAGAAAACTGCTAAGAAACGAAAACAAAAGGCAAATGAAACAGAATCAGATGATGAAAATGAACAAACAGAAGGTCGAGTTCTGAGAAAGAGAACTTTGATTGGAGAAAGGAGTGTTAAAGAACTAAGGCCGAAAAAGGTTGTGAAAGGAGATCGTTGGCCTAACAACAGAGTGAAAAGACTGAGATACAGAATAATAAGAGCAAATTCATCAAAAGCTGAACAAGTGAATGAAGTATCAAGTCAAACTCAAACTTCGAGAACTGAAGAAGAAGAATCAAAGAAATCAAAAGAACCAGTAGAAATAAAAAGAGTTAAAAGACCCAACCAAAAGTACAGATCACCGGAATGGTCTTATGTGACACTGTCTGAAGAAGAGAAAGAAGAAACAGTGACTCGAGATAATCCGGAAGTGGTCTTGAGAAAAGTGGTTGAGGAAGATACTGGTGAAATTCTAAAAGTACTCTTGACTGACATTGAAGAGTCGAGTGCTGAGGATCTTGATGGTGAAGAAATTGAAGTAAAAAATGACAAGTATCCAAACTGAGTAAAAGAAAGATTCACTTGGACTGAGTGAATGGGAAAGATCATTTGAAGAAGCTGAAGAGTTTGGAAAAGGCGTTGAAAATTTGAAGAAGTGCTAATTTCAGTAGTGGAGTAGGAAAAAAAAAAGAAATGGCTAACATAGAAGTTAATCAAAATAGATGTGCCTTCCTTAAAAGGTGGTGCAAGATGTGTTGCTGTTGTACTGGATTATTAATGCTTCTATGGGGTGTTTTAATTTTATTAGTTACATTTAGAGTAGAATTTGGGATGGACACAGAAAATATGACTAGTGTAGAGAAGAATTCACAAAAGGTAGTACCAATTAGAAGTAGTTACATACACAAAGATAGGTCAATTAATAATTTTTCTAGTAATGTTTTTTCTAAATTGTTATATGAGTATGTGAAGACAATGGAAGTTAGTGATTGCTATGTTTGCATGCAGTTACCTGCATCTGTTTCAGAAGGTGTTACTTATCACCATTTGCCAGCTACATATGGTATTTCTTGTAGTATTTTGAGTAGTGTTTTTTACTTGTTAGGTAGAGTAGATTATAAGATGTCTAATAGGGATAGTATTTTTGGACACTTACCGATGAATAAAGAGCTGAATCCAGCTAAAGAAGCTAATACTTTTGGTGAGATTTTTATAGAAGAAAAAGGATTAACATTAGGTTATATTTTTGAGAATAATTTAACTTGTAGTTTGAAAGAAGAGGAGAAAGCTTTCTTAGATATGGTAGAGGAAAGGAGAATGAACATGCATGAGAAAGGGGGAAAATATGAAGTGAGTGAGACAATTTGGGATATTGAGATGGGAAGGGAATTGAAAAATGGAATTAGTCCAACTTTAGCTTTAGATACACCACAGAAGGGTAAACTTTGCATTACTAGGAGGAAGTCCCAGTATGACACATATTTTATTGGAACAAGTGAATGCCATGATACATACTTCATTGCGACTGGTTGGGGTTTCAGAGGTGGAGAAGATACAATTTTTCTAGGGGTATATTATGTTTGTGGGAATAAGGCTTATTACAAGCTACCTGATCATTGGTATGGTACATGTTATGTGGGTTTGGTTTTTCCTAAGATTTTTCATACAGATAGAATAACAGATGTAGAAGATATCAATTTACTAACTCGTTTTAAGAGAGAAACTTGGTCTGAAATTGTGGGTGATATTTTTGGGGTTTTAATTCCAGCAGTGGGAATTTCTTTAAATGCTTATGGAATTCGGAAGCTTTCCACAGTGGTTGATCGCTTATCGACAAATACCGCAGGAGGGTTTCTTTTGGTAAATACGGAATTAAGTGCCGTACGTGCCATGTCTATGCAAAATCGACTTGCCCTTGATATTCTTTTGGCTAAAGAGGGTGGAGTTTGTGGAATTTTGAAAGTTCAACATTGTTGTACTTATATTCCTGATGAAAGTAGAGACCTGAAAGTCTATATCAAAAATATTACTGATTTACATGAAGAATTAGTACCACTTGAAACTGGGAGTATATGGTCTAAAATAGCTAATAAAATGATAGCTGTTAAGGATTTTATTGCAAATATAGGTAGTACTATTATAGGTAGGATATTGTTTCCTTTGTCTTGTATAATTGTTGCTTTACTGATATTGAGATTGGTGTGTGTGTGTTGTAAAAACAGGGGAGGGAAAAAGAAATTGAAAAATGAAAAGAAAAATAAGAATTTGAAAAATTCAAAAAGAGATCCAGAAGAAATTGAATTGGAAGAATTGAGGGAGAGTGTTTATTTGGAGACAAAGAGAGATGATGAAAGAGAGACTGGTGTTTAATGTTGTGTAAGGGGAAAAGACATTTCTGATTTTCCTAAAATGGGACTAAAATTTTCACTAATTTTTTTTTTTGGGTTTATTTGGTGATAAAATCACCAAAGGGGGGATTGCTGGAGCAGAGTTTTCTATTAGAAAATTCTGGGGCTTTTGAAGCTCTGGCATGTCTATGCGTCATACTAATTAATTAATAATTAACAACTAATTATTTGTCTTGTGCAAGTGAGTTTTATTAACCAATCTGTTTGTCTTAACATAAGAGAAGGATACACAAGGGTCAGCCTGTGTGTGCTGTTTTTGTATTAACAAATAATGTGCAAGTTTTTATGTTTAAATGTTGCTGTGTGCTATTTATTTTAAGCACAAAACGCTGTCTGAATTAATGCTTTTTTATGACGCAAAGCTAGATAAATGCATACACATAAGGGTATTAGTGGGGTTTAACACTGTTTAATCATTATGTTGTATTAAATCTTTATTTTGTCTCTTTAATTAAAGATGATCTATTGTGGCCTATGGAGGGTTTTGTGAAAATAACTGAAAATGATTCGAAGCCTAGCTGAGCTTTGGTGCAGCTGGATTCTGTGATGTGGCAAGGGAGACCCCTGCTGGAAGTCAGCTTCAGATGATAAACTGACGACAGTCCTTATATGGAAATTTCCGGGAGGACATCAGCAAGTTTGGAGGATCTCCAAAAGAAATAATTTGTCCTTGTGGCTTGAAATGAACAATGAGCCTTGGTTTGGCTGCCGAGGGAAACGGAATGAGTTAGATACTTTATGTACTATGACTTTTCTGAGCGGAGATTTCAGGATGTTGCAAATGCTACATCTCTTCCTTCTCGTTCTGCTCAGTGATACAGTTTAATTCGTCAAACTTTATGTGTATTTTCATTGTATTTTATGTTATAAATTGTTAGCTTAGGGAGGGATCCCCGCTCACTCTTTGCCATTCCTTCGTCGCCTTTTGCTGCGTGATTTGCGTTGCCGAGAGCTGATGCTGAGGACTATCTTGAAAGATTCTGACAAGAGACTGGTCCTGACCCGTTCTGACACTTAGTTAGAATAGGTAATTATGAGAAATGATTTATTCTGATTTACTTTGACTAATTTAGATAAAGCAAAATAATTTTTATACATGGTGTTGGTTATTTCTTTTCGTGTCAATTATTGAGTATATTTTTGATTATTGTGTATGGGTTTTAATGATAATATGTCATAAGATAATCACTATAATCAGATCCTATCGCCTAGTTAGGGATGCAGGGTGGTTTAGAGGTTTTCCTTCCACAGGTTTATTGCTGGTAGAGTATTTGGGTGTATGTTAGTGAAATGGGCCCTAGCGTATGATGAATGTATGTGCGTGCAACTGTGAGATTACTCTATCAGTGGTAGTAGGTATATTTTTGACACCCTCATCTCTAGCACTAGTCATACTGGTTAATGAAAGGCATTCGTTTAAAAACAAGTCTGTTCATGATACATTAGTTTGCTTGCTTTGAGCCATGGTTTGACACATAAGGAGAAGAGTTAATGCCAGGAGTCACAAGGTCTTTGGACGTTGCAGGCTCAGCGCCTGATTCACAAATGCAAACTTTCCCTTTTGTGTAACTTTACAAATTTGGGGTATTCACAAATGCTTTTATGAGTAGTATCTTTACGACTACAGAGTCTCAGCACTCGGGTGGAGACCCTGCACTTGGGGTGGAGAATCTGTACTCGGGGGGAAGCATGGACAGGCAGAGGTGTGAGATTGTACATCCATGTGAGGATTTAGGTGTATTATATGATATGGCTGTGGGTCCGTATCGTGGACTACACTTGCAAAAACGTTCTTGGGTCCAGTCAGGCTCGTTTGAACAAACTTAAGCTCAACCGTGTATAGCTATGGTTTCGAGCAGCAAAGCTTGCACAAAGAAACTTAGCGTGTAACATTTAACAGTACCAAACAATGGAATTCGAAAGTCACGTTATGAAAGAACCAGTACACCAATTTATAAAAATAGAGTATATTCTTATGAATTTTTAGACACTTTGATGAGCAAAATCCACCAGAGAGTTTCGGAAAAACTGATTTTGGAAGATATTAATACTTTTAAATGCAACCACAAACAAGCATGGATAAACAAAAAGTTTGTAAACTTTTGAAAAGCCTGAAGGAATTAGTTTGGCTATTCTGGCCCTGCTTGGGCAACCACATCTGACAGGATTGAGGTCTAGGTGTCCAGAGACAATACTTTGGCCAGTTACCTGGCCAGCAGAGCATTTTTAAGTTGAGTTCCGAACTTTACAGGACAACCGCCACAGACTTCAATGGAGTGGTCCTGATGCTGAGGATACAGGATGAAAAGATGCTCAAGGATACTCCGGTTGTGGTGCGGTTGAAGGAGGTGCCTTTGTAGGGAGTCCGCGGGTGGTGTGGGGTGACTTTGGCTACAGAGGTCATGGTCCCACAAAGTCCTATTTGTTACAGTATCTGGCCAGCCGGTGAAAGGCTACTGTTCTCCTTGCACCGAGGTCGGGGGCAAAATCCTTTGGTGGGGCTAGTGTCTCTCTCAGTAGACGAATCCAGACTCTGATGGCACTCCTGGGTCCAGCAGACTCAGGTGCAACTTTTGGCCATTGAAGATCAGTCACTTTGGACACCCGACGGCAGGTAGCAACAATATTTCTGGCTACCAAATTGCTGGCTTGGGTTTCTTCAGTTCTTTCGTCCCTGGAGCTGGTCCCAGGGGATCAGTCAACTGATCTTTGGGGTCACTCTTTGATCTGGGGCCAAGAATCATCTTTCCTCGAGCCAGGAGCCACAGGCACAGTCCAAACTTCACTATCCCCAAGTGCAGGAGGTGCAGTCCTTCCGATGGTGAAGCTTCTCTTTCTGCAGTTTCAAGGGCAGCAGGGAAGTCCTTCTTTGGTCCTTTCTCCAAATCCAATGAGATATGAGAGGCAGGATGCCACAGGAGCCATATTTATCCCAGGAAAGTGCCCTGAGGGGATCATGCAATCACTAGATAATGGCCTACTAGGTTCTCTCCGTTCTGGTGATGTGTTTCCTGCAATGTGTGGCTTCTGGCTATCCCTGAGTGCACTATTCTAGTCCCTACAAAGGTGTCAGGACCCCTCTTTGGTCATCAGGAGCATGGTAGACCACCCTAGAGGTGTGGCTACCTGAAGGCACACGCCCATGGGAAAACCAGTTTTGGCACTGGATTTCCCTCTTTGTCCCTGTCTCCAACTTGTCTACATGAACAAAAGGTAGCCTGCTTGGGAGTGTTATCACTATTTGCCCCGCTAAGGTAGCTTCCCTGTTGAAGCTCACCTTTTGGGCTAACACCCAGAGTGGCCTTCCTGTTCCTAAGCCTGAGAGCTGTTCACATATCTCTCCAGGCAGGCAGAAAGCTGTCTGTGGGCCAGGGCCTTTGTGAGGCCACTGGAATAGCTGAAGCACACAGTGGCAACTTTCTAAAAGTTGCAGAACTTCAATTGTGACATTAAATTCGAACTCAGCATCAGGTCAGGTTTAATGCCACAATTGATTTGGTACCTTATAGTAGCCAGTTAGGTAGCTCCATTCAGACGTTAGACAGGCTTTAGAGTCAGCTGCTAACTCTGTTAGCCACTGGGGCTACTAACCTTTTCCCAGTAAAACAACAATGTGGAAGTGTTGCTGTTAAGACATACTAAAAATATATGTCTCACTTAATTTTATACAGCTCTCCGCCATAAAGCTTGACAAACCTTCCTTACAGGAGACTTCATATTCTATTTAGAGAGGTGGTGACATTGCCATTAGTTTAAATAGCTAAGGTGAGCTAGCAGTGTGAACACTGACCTTCCAGTCTGCAGTGGCAGGCTGGGAACCATTTTGTACTTTGTCACACACAGGGTAGCACTAACAGTGGGGAGACACTCTGCCTTATATACCCCTGCTACTCTGGCTACCTTTTACATAAGTAAGTCAGTACCTGCCAAATGGGTATAGACAATTCAACATACTCTTTGTAATGGGTTAGAGCACTGGCACTGAGATCTGGTTAACAGGCCTCAGTGCACTCTCGGAATCGAAAAACCAGCAGCATGGGTCCAGAAGTGTGGGGATGAACATGCAAAAAGAGGCATTTCTTTACAGGCCATGAATCTGACACTACATTTTGTAGTACTATAAACAGTCATATAAAATGCTATTCACAAATAATTTGCAGTCTTAACCCTCCACCTGTACTATATTTTTATATGTGCAGTTCATTTAGGAAACTGCAGAGTGTGGTCACATGTAAGTATTCATTGGAGTACTCAATGAGACAGGGACACAGAACAAAGGGGAAAAGGCAAAAACATTGATTAAAATGTTAGGTGTATAGGGAGGGGTTAGGAGTTGTTTAGGTAGGGGCTTGGAGGAGTTTGTGAGACTGCCCTCACCCACCCACAAAACAGTGTTGATATATAAAAAATAAATGTCAAGGAATATAATCATGGTGTTCTACATGTATGAGCAACAATATTATTTGTTAGGTTGTAACAACATTTCAACTTTCTGTTTAAATTTAATAATGAGATACCATTTCTATATTTTCGTTTACAGTCTGTTCACATATGAATGTCAGTCATAAGTTAAATCCTCAAATCAAAACTCAAATATCTCAAAGTGTTTCAAACACTACCCACACACCTAGGGACCTATTAAAGATAGGGCACACTTTTCCTATTTGTGCCATGGCGCACCTGCTTAACAGGGAAAGAAAATCCTATTATGTTGAATGTGCTACCCTCAGGGTAGCCGCAAACTCACAATGCCCCCAGGGCTGCGCATTTAAGAGAAATTCGGAGAAAGTGTTTAAAAGCTGCTCTGTGTATCTCTGTGCAGGCGGCAACCCGTCTGCACTTTTAAGAGGGATTAGAGATCACCTTGCAGGCGGGGTCAGTGAGTGACTGCACCCACCTGCAAGGGGATGTCTGGGGGTCAATGGGACACACTTTCATTTCTCCAGAGGGCTGCCTTTAGGAGGTGCATGGAAAGTGCAAAATTTCTGTTGTGGTGCACTTTCAGTGTGCCTACTAAAGGCATGTTTGCCTCTGCGCCTCATTGGCAATGCAGTGCAGGCACAGAACCAAAGAGATTCCCTCATTTGCATGGGGCCCATTGATCCATACAAATGAGGAAATGCCCTCTAATGATAGCCTTGGTGCTACATGTGCTCCAAACCTATCTGTATTACAGAAAGCACTGCATGAGCATTTGTGGCCTTTTCTATAATACCAGACTGCCCTGAGGCCATACAAAGTGGGCACAAAAACCCATTGTGCCCCAGAGCACTTCTGTAATACAGCCACTGGTAAATAAAAGAGACTTACTTACCATCCCCACACATCTCCACCAGAATGTTGTTGTACCAACAGTCAAGTTTCAGCCAGGCTGAGTACATAAAAACGGAGCAACCACAAATTCTTTCAGAGATTGAATGTGTTTGTGGGTTTGCCCATTATTTTGTGAAGGAAGGATCTTAGGAAGAGAAGGACTGTAGGAAACTGTAACTTTGTTGCAGTTGTCCCCCAACTTTGTGCCCCCTTTTTAGCTACTGGATGCTGTTTTTTACTCTGACAGTGCACTGAGGCCTCCTAACCACACCTCAGTGCCAGTGCTCTTTCCGTAAAACAAGGCGATGTCTAATTGTAAAGCAATCGGCATGGACTTTAGTACCCCTGTAAGTCCCAAGTAAATGGTACCCCTGGTTCCAAGGGCATGGGTACTAAAGAGGGTCCCCTATGGGCTGCAGCATAACTTATGCCACTCTACAGGACCCGCACACACATTCCCCACCGACTGCCATTGCAGGCTGAATGACATTGTGCAAACTATGGTTAATAACATGATATAGCACACTGTGCCATGCCAAAGACACTGCAAGGGTAATATGAAAGTCACCCCTATAGCAGGCCCGGGAGCCCTAAGGTAGGGTGCATTAGAGCCAGGCCTGAGGGTAGTTCGCGGAGTTTTACTACGCGGAACTCCGCGAAGTAACAAAACAACTCCACGAAGTTCCGCGAGTGGTGGAGTGCAGTGCAAACTGCAATTTGTGCTGGTATTCCTACAGCTCGGGTAGTAATTCTATTGAGCGGCAGCTCGCGCTCGCGACGGGGAAAGAATCTCTGCTACACATCGTGAAGCGGAGTTTTCTGCACTCTACGACCTCCGCGGAGTGCAGAAAACTCCGCAAACTGAGCAAAGTTCACCACCCAGGCCTAATTATAGCACTTGTGAGGCCATATCTGCATGAGTAGATATGCCTCTGTAATGTCTAGTTCAATTGCTGGATATTACAAGTGAGCAGGGAAGCCATCTTAAGGTATAGACTGGGCACTGCTCAAAACGAGATTCCCAGCTACATAAGGGCTTCACTGAAACCTATGGTGTTTGGTATCAAACATCTCATATTAATAAACCCATTGGATTCCTGTGTTGTATTTATCAATACATGCACCAGGAGGATACCTAAGAGGTACTCCCTGAAACCTACTAGCCCAAAAGTGTGTTGGCCGACTGGTACAGTCCAGCCTGCCACAACAGGTGCGCTACTGACCCCCTAGCATCAGGAACAACGAGAGCCTCGGACCGCCGCACCCCGACACCAGAAAGCACCACTTCACATGAGCCACACAGTGCAAGTAGAAGTGGATCAAGTGTGCGCACAAGGTCAAGAGACTCTCCACAGCTGTGCTCCCCTATGGATTTGGCTGGACTGGTCCCCCAGGCTCTACCTGCAGGTAACCTAAATCCGTGAGTGACTCCCGCAGCACTACCCCTCACTTAAGCCCACCAGCCCAAGTTCCAGTGGACAAACTGTGTCTCTGCGTGCCCAAGACCCTCAAGGACTAAGCCCTCCTATGGGGTTTCCCGGACTGGCCCCCAAGTCCTTACATGCAGCTTCTTTTGAACCTGACTGTTCCCTATTGATTTAAATGGAGCACCGGATGCTGAAATTCACCTCTGCACCTGGACGCCCCAGAGCCGACTGAGGTGACCTGTTGATGCTGCCTTGGACCTTGACCCATATTTACCTTAAATTCAGAAGAACAGTGCTGTAAGTCGCTGCTAAGTACCCGTATGCAGTATATGTTTCCTTCCCATAGGATAACATCCTCACTTTAAAGATATAAATGCAAGTGTATTTCTGTGTACTGCAAAATAGTGATAACTCACCAAATGCAAGTGTATTTCTGTATAATTTCAAAACAGTGATATCTCAAAACAAAGCACTTACCTATTTATGAAGTTCATGGTTTAAACATATATAAAAATACCTGTTATTTTTCTAAACTGCTGTGGACCTCCTTTTTGAGTGTGTGCATCATTTAATGACTCTGTGTGCGAGACAAATGTCTAACACTCCTCTCTGATAAACCTAAGGCTGCTCAACTGCACTACCTGAGATAGAGCAGCTTGGGATTGCTAGAGTAAGCCCCTGTCACTTACAAGGGATACCTGGACTTTTTACACAGCATACCTCTTTTTGGTATATTATATAAAGAGCCAGCTTCCTATATTGGTGGTGCTGTTGTGGGATACAATAATTGCATTTGTTGTACCACTCTGTAAATAAGTGATTCCACTAAGGAATCCAAAATTCTTTAGTCAAAAACATTTTAGGTCGAATTTGAAATTTTTGTTCTTTAAAATAACTGATAGGACCTTGTGTTAATTTCCCCAGTCCAAATTGTTTAGAATTTAAAAAACATACTAATAGTTAGACCTAAAAGTCTATTTTAGAATTGTTGCTGTTTTTTCAAAAAATGTCCCACTCTTTAGTAAACAATGAGCTCTACAGGAGACGTGGCTCAGGAGCTCAACCTGGTCCCTTACCTACTGCTTAGGTACCAGCAGTTAAGAGCCCTCTGTAAAAAAAAATAAAAGATTAGAACCTTACCACAGAAACGCTTCAGAAGCTTTTGGCACAGTATGAGTTGACCTATTCAAGGGAGAACACCACTCCGCCTTAGGGTCAGGGTGGAGATGGTGAAAATGAGGATGAGCATAATCCTCCTTATCTAGAAAGAGAAGCTGTGGTACCTGTACCCAAAAACTGGTAAATTGTGCCCAGAGTGCCTACCTCTACTGAGGATAGAGGAGGCAACTCAGGGTACGATGAGGAACTCGCTGAGGATGAGATTCTTCTTGAAAGACTAGCCTGAAGAATAGCCCAGGAGGACAGGATACTGGCCATAGAAAGAGAAAGGGCTGAAATGGGTTAAGCACCTATGAACGGTGGCAACAAAGTAATAAACAGGGACAGAGAGGAAATCTTTGATCCTAAGATCCCCAAAGGGATGTCTCTAAATATGTTGAGAATGATGATATCACCAAGTGGTTTATAGCCTTTAAGAGGGCTTGTAGAATTAGAAAACTTAGCAAAAAGTATTCAGTCTCTCTATTTTGGGAGCTCTTCTCAGAAAAGTGCATTGATAAACGTCTGACACTTAATGAGGCAGATGCTGAGTCCTATACCTCATGAAGTATACCCTGATTGAAGGCTTTGGACTTACCACTGAGTAGTAGAGGATTAAGTTCAGGGAGACTCACAAAACCTCAAGTCAGACCTGGGTAGAGTCTGTTGACTTCTCAGTCAAAACACTAGGTGATTGGTTAATGCCATAAGACTATGAAGGGCTCTATAATTTGATAATGAAAGATCACATGTTAGCAAACTGTTCATCAGACAAGTTACATCAGCATCTGGTGAATACATCACTTTCTCATCTCAGTGAGAAAGCTGATCAATGGGTTAGAACTAGGATTTCCAAAAAGGATTAGAGGGACGATCCCAAGAAAGGGGAGACAGGGCCACAGAAGAAAAAAGAAGGAGGTGGTAAGTCCTCCAAAGAGATTGCTTCAGAGACCCAGACCCCTAAAAAAGTGGATAGTGCATCCCACCCAGCTCTAGTGGTAAGCAGAGTGATGGGGACCCTAGGCTTAAAACGTTCATAGAAGTTCATAGAAGACCCAGCTTTGATTGTCAGTGTCAGCAGGTTGGGAACTACAGAGGGGATTTAGGGGGAAATTTCCAACAAAATGTTGGAGCGTGGTGTTACACCAAAATTGGCAACAGCACGCTTTAACATTTTTATAAAGCAGGGATGTGCCATATATACAAAAATACGGTGCACCCTTGTGTTGCCCCTAGCGCTGGCAAGGGTGCCTGCACTGCAGGGGTGATTATTTATATGCAGGAAAGGACACCTTCCTGCAAAAAAACAATCAATAATGATGATTTTCTCTTTCTATGTTTTCTGCAGGATGCAGCACACATGGAGAGCGCAAAAAATAAGGAGAAATAGATCATTTATCCACGTTTCGCCAATCTAAGACCAGGTATTCCCTGATCTTAGTTTTTGGCACTGCTCCAGCCTTGTAAATATGGGGCATTGTCAAAAAGCAATAGGTGTTGCGGTGGTAAGCCCACTGCAACACCAATTGCACGCCCCTTTCATGCTAAGTAAAGCATGAAAAGGGGACTAATTTACAAGGTGGCGTTACACCACGTTAAGTGGCTTAACGCCACTTTGCAAATAAGGAGAAGGGGATATCACCACCAGAACATTGCTAAAATTGACGTTCTGGTGGCAATATCTCCTTGTAAATATGCCCCTTAGTGTGTCCCAAGAAAAAGGTGAGCCCTGGGTTGCCAGTGTAGCCTTGAGGTTGACTTCTAAGATGAGGACATCCTTTTAGCTTTCAACTAGAAAGGGGGTCCAGAAGGTGAGTTTGTGATTCGAGAGGGAAGCAGACACTTCAAGGAAACTGGAATTTTGTTGCAGTTGCGCCCCCACTTTTTGCCCCCTTTTAGCTGCTGGATGCTGGTTTTCGACTCCTCCAGACCTCAGTGCCAGAGCTCTTTCTTTAAAACCAGGTGATGTCTAAATTGTAACCCAATTCGCATGGACTTTAGTACCCCTGTACGTTCCTAGTAAATTGTACCCCTGGTATCTAGGTCATGGGTATTAAAGAGGGTCCCTAAGGGCGGCAGCATATCTTATGCCATCCGAAGGGACCCACAGACAAATTCCACACAGACTGCCTTTTCAGGCTGTGCGACATGGTGTAAACCATGTTTGGAAACATGACATGGCACACTCCTGTGTGCCATGCCAAAGACACTGCCTGTGCTATATGCAAGTCACCCCTACAGCAGGCCCTGGCGTTCTAAGGCATGGTGCATTATAGCACTTGTGAGGACATATCGGCATGAGCAGATATGGCCCTGCTATGTCTAGTTCCATTGTTGGTATTACAAGGTAGCAGGGAACCCATCTGAAGGTATGTACTGGGAACTGATCAAAACGAGTTTCCCAGATACATAATGGCTTTACTGGAACCTATGGTGTTTGGTATCAAACACCTCATATTAATAAACCCAGAGTGATCCAGTGTTGGATTTATTAATACCTGCACCCAGAGGGTACCTAAGAGGTAGCCCCTGAAAACTACTAGCCCACTAGTGTGCTGGCTGACTGGTACAGTCCAGTCTGTCACCACAGACGCACAGGGAGGTGAGACCCCCACGCTCAGAGGTCAGGAACAATGCCTACTCTAGTAGGAGATGTTTAGAATTCCCGAATCTTGGAAACGGAACGGAATTTGCTGCCCAGGCCTAATTCCAGTGGCTGCTTCACCGATGTGTATGCAGTGTTTCAAGGCAACACATATGACAGCTTCATTTTCCGCAGATCACCTCTTCCATGCCACTCAGTAGCTGGAGAATAAGGTGACACGTGGCTTCTTGGTAAGTACTCACTCACCATACAGGTCTAATATTCATAATTGTCGGTGACTTTTCTATAATCCTACCAAATGACTACTACTCAAGTAACACACATAACTCTAACAGACAGTGAATGTAGCTTGGCATATATAATGTACAACAGAGGGCCATTTATAATGTTTTATTATCTTCAGGTGATTTGCACTCTCTTTCTTTATCTGATCATGCCATATAGAAGTTCTACCACAGTATCTTAACGGCGGTACAATAGGGCACACATTTGCACATGAGCCATCATAGAATGCATTTTCCGTCTTCTTAAGTCACAATTCATATGTCTTCACCATACGGAGATGGAGGGTGCTGGTTTACTCCCCTGATGTTGTGTGGAAGATGATAGTAGCCTGTTGTGTGTTGCACAACATTCCAGTACAACAGGGCTTACAATCCCTCTCAAACCTCACCAAAGTCTAACTCCAGGGAACTGGGGTATTGTCCCAATCACAGGTCAGGGCATGAAGGTGCACGATCGACTAGTCAACTCTTTTTTTCTCTTGAGCTGCTACTTGGGTTAGGACTTTTATGTGGTTTGACGGTCTGTTGTTAATGTTGACTGGTGAAAAGTTTACATTTTGTCGATAAATTCCATATTGGTACATCTCTGTAAACCTTTCATAGTGTATTAAATAAATGCTATTTTTAGGAGTTAAAGGATAGCCCATGAAAAAACCATTGTGAGACGTGCTTTTAGCCCATGAGGGCTACGGAGTTAAGGGCTCCATTGTCCCGAGGGTGTAACCGTTCATCTGATTTTGAGATGGCCCCAGGCTCCTGTGGACATCTCTGGCATGGTCAACAACATCAGTCACAAAGGGATGTCTATGAAAAGAGAGCGTGAGGGATGGCTTTGTTAACATTAAGGAGTCTTACAGGATTTTAATACATTTTCATTTTTTTTATTTCTAATAACAATGTGTTATTTTGCAATTAGTGGTTTTAGCAAATATACACTCCATTTGGGATTAAGGTGCCATGTTGTGTGGCTCATTTTTCCATTTTTACTGGCCCTTGCAAACAGCTTTTACATTGGAGTGGCAGACAGTAAAAACATCAAATTTGACAACTCACTCTACATTGTGGGGTCGACAAATGGCAAAAACTCTGACAGGACCTAATGGTTTATTCTATATGAGCTTTATGTCAGCAGTGGAGAAGGAGTTGTCTCTGGCACTAACATAGTGAGGCTCCGGATGACTATAAGTAATAGGGCATGGCCTTCAGTTTTGCTGACAGGTTAGTATGACACAGGTGTGACAAATAACCCTCTCTACCAAACTCTAAGGGGCATATATATTATATTTTGACATTACAGAACACAGCAAATTAACTTGCTGAGCTGAGTTGCTTGAAAGGAAGGGACCCTAAATGCTCAAAATTGTACAAGATAGGTATCATTTATGCTTTGCCTTGTCCTCCTGCTCTTGTGGCAGTGTAGTACCAATACAGACAGCATAGCCCCATAGAGCAAATGCTCCTGTGTTAGTTTTTGATCAGGAAGGGAGTCCTTTGTGCACCCACAAAATCTTAGAGGGAGTTTTGGATTTGTGTGTGTGATGCTTAATGCATCACACAAACAAATAATAAGTAATGAGGGGAAATAAATAAATGTCTTTTTCTTTATGTAAGTTTGGGGAGGATTACCATGTTGTCTAAATTCTAGATTGACATAGCTTTGTTAATCTGGGTGTTAGACTTGGGGGTCTCTAGTTGGCACAGGTATGCACTTGTGACAAATAGGGACCCTCGCCTCTAGTCAGGGTAAGGGGGTACACTCCTAAAATAACCCCTGCTCACCCCCTTGGTAGTTTGGCACGAGCAGACAGGCTTATCTCAGAGGCAGTGTGTAAAGCATTTGTGAACACATACAGTAATCAAGTGACAACACTACAAATGGACACTACATAGGTTTTATATCAAAAATAAGTATTCTTTATATAGATTTTCCACAAGACCATTAAACGACAAGAACACACAATACTGTTACTTTAGAAGGTAGAATTTTGTTTAGTTCTCTTTAGTTCTTAAATGCGACACTTTAAGTCAATGAACCTTTTACATGCGACACGCAGGGCAACGAAAGTGTTGCAACGATGTTGATGCGATTAAGTTTTTGGTGTAAAGAAATAAAGACGTGAAGATCTTCCAGATGTGTTACGCTTCTCCGATGTTGCGAGAAGACTCGAGTCGATGCTTCAGCTGCAGCGGCGACACCCTTTACGCGATGCGACGACAGCGGCCTTGGCAGTGGCACTCTTCTCCGACGTTTGCGAGACGCTTCCACTCGATGCGATGTTGCAGCGGCGACACCCCTTTACGTGATGCGACGACAGCAGCTCCAACGGCGGC
Source organism: Triturus cristatus (assembly GCF_964204655.1). Classification (NCBI taxonomy): domain Eukaryota; kingdom Metazoa; phylum Chordata; class Amphibia; order Caudata; family Salamandridae; genus Triturus; species Triturus cristatus. Next base: position 1,214,208,248 of record NC_140590.1, on the reverse strand, counting down.
ACGCTTCTCCGTGGATGCGAGGCGCTTTTCTTGATGCGGTGCAATGCGTGAGCTACGATGGCAGTGATGGCGACACGCTTCTTCGGCATTGCAAGACACTTCCTGGATGATGCGAGACACTTCCGTTCGATGCAATGCTGCAGCGGCGACACACTTTACGAGATGCGACGACAACAGTTCCGACGGTGGCACGCTTCTCCTTCTTGAGTCGCGCTTCCAGCTTCTTGCGACACGCAGTCCCTCAGAAGGCCCAACAACAGCAGCAGGCACTTCCAAAGAACTCTGGGGAGCTGGGGGGTGAAGTCTGTTGTTCCTGAGACTTCAGCATGAGGCATGCTCTTTTCCAAGCCCTTGCAGATCCTTCACAAATTGAGCAAAAGTACACTCAAAGTTCCTTTCTCCTCTCTTTGGCAGTAAGGCAACCACTGCAGGCCAATCCCCCAGGTTCAGGGATAGTTTCCTCCTCAGCTTCTTCTGGTTCCTCCCTCAGCAGATGTTCTTCTTGTTTTCCCAAAGTGATCTAAATTCTTGGGATCAGGGTCCCAATACTTATACCCCAAAATCCTTTGTCCTCTGAGGGCAGAGGGGCCTTTGCCCAGTCCAAACCAGTTCCTGAGCACTTTGTTTACCAGACTTCTCCTTTCCTTTCACAGTGTAGGGCAGAAACATCAGACACCCCACAGGAGGTGGAGCCAGCATTGTGGAAGGCAAGTACAGCCCTGGAGCACTTTGTTGACAGGATTCCTTCTCTTCATTCACTGTGCAGGGCAGAGACAACAGCCGCTCCCCAGGAGGTGGAGCCAGCATTGTGGAAGGCAGGAACAGCCCTATTCAGGTCCCAGGTGCAAATCCTCCCACCCATCTAGGTGCAGATCTCTCTATTCACCACTGGGACACCTCACCCTGTCTCCTTGAATTCCCCAGCCCTGTCACTCACAGAAACCAGACAAAGGAATACACAGCCGAGCAGAGGCAGGTTTGAATGGTTAGACAAGAAAATGCATACTTCCTAAAAGTGGCATTTTCAAACACAGAATGTTAAAACCAACTTCACTAAAAGATGTATTTTATCATTCTGAGTTCAGGCTTACTAAATTCGAATTTCTACCATGTTCCCTGAGTCAGTTAGGATTATAAGATGTAATAACCAAACTGCCCATTCTGGCCTATGGAGAACAGGTAGCCTTGCAATAGTGAAAAACGAAAATGGCTGTGATTCACTATTAGAACATGCCACACACATCAGGGCATGTCCTACCTTATCCTTACAATGCACCCTGCCCTTGGGCCTACCATAGGGGTTTCTGATATGAAGAAAAGGGAAGGTGTAGGGACTGGCAAGTGGGTGCACTTGCCCAGTCAGCATGACAGTACCAGACTGCATGCAGGCTATGCAATGGCAGACCTTAGACACATGTTTACAGGCTGCTTCTGTGGGTGGCACAACCAGTGCTGCAAGCCCACCAGCAGTATTTGGATTCACAAGCCCTGGGCACTCCTGGTGCACTGTACTGGGGTCTGACAGGTAAACCAAACCAACCAATCATGGAATCACAAATTATACATTAATTTACAATAGGGAGCACTTGCACTGTGGCACTGGACAGCAGTGGCACAGTGCCCTGAGCAACTAACACCAGCAAAAACATATGAGGCAACAGCGAAAAATGGAAGGGAGACCCACGCCAAGGTGCCAGGTCTAACACGTGTCCCCTCCAGCTGAAATGTGGGGAGAACTACCCTACCTCCTGGGAGTTCTCATCACTAAGGCGGAAAAATCTGAACAGACCATCAGCATTGGCGTGTTCTGTACCGGGTCGATGTTCCACCGTGAAATCCATCCCCTGTAGGGAAATGGACCACCTTAACAGCTTTGGATTCTCACCCCTCATCTGCATCAACCATCTGAGGGGCATGTGGTCTGTCTGAACCCAGAAGTGATTCCCAAACAGGTAGGGTCTCAGCTTCTTCAGTGCCCAGACCACAGCAAGAGTCTCACGCTCAATAGCACTCCACCTCTGTTGCCGTGGAAGTAACCTCCTACTGATGAAGGCTACGGGTTGATCTAGGCCCTCCTCATTCATCTGTGATAGAACAGCCCCCACACCATGCTCTGAAGCATCGGTTTGCACGATGAACTCCTTGGAGAAGTTGGGTGCCAAGAGCACGGGCGCTGTGCACATAGCAGTTTTTAAGGCCTCAAAAGCTTCCTGACAGGTGTCAGTCCAAATCACTTTCTTTGGCTGCTTCCTGGAAGTCAGCACTGTCAAGGGTGCAACAATGTTGCCATACCCCTTGACAAACCTCCTGTAGTAACCCGTGAGTCCTAAGAAGGCTCTCACCTCTGTCTGGGTTTTGGGCGGCTCCCAAACCAGGATGGTTTCAATCTTGGGCTGTAGGGGCGCCACCTGGCCGCTCCCTACCTGGTGTCCCAAGTACACCACGGAACCCTGCCCAATCTGGCACTTACTCACCTTGATCGTGAGGCCTGCCCTCCGCAGCGCCATCAACACTTCCCAGAGGTGGCGCAGATGTTCTTCCCAACTGGCGCTGAACACTGCGATGTCATCCAGGTAGGTGGCACTGAACAAGTCCAGTCCAGCCAACACCTGGTTGACCAACCTCTGAAAGGTGGCAGGGGCATTCTTCATCCCAAAGGGCATCACCTGGAACTGGTAGTGCCCATCTGGTGTGGAGAATGCTGACCTCTCCTTTGCCCCATCGGTCAAGGTGATCTGCCAGTACCCAGACGTTAAGTCAAACGTGCTGAGGTACCGTGCAGCTCCTAGCCGATCTATGAGCTCATCAGCTCTGGGGATGGGGTGTGCATCAGTCCTGGTGACTGCATTGAGCCCTCGGTAGTCCACACAGAACCGGAGTTTGGGTGTGGCACTCGGCGCGGCAGCCTTTGGGACCAAGACCACTGGGCTGGCCCAAGGACTGCTAGAGGACTCAATTACCCCTAGCCCAAGCATCTTGGAGACCTCCTCCTTGATGCAAGCTCTCACCCTGTCAGTCACTCTGTAGGCCTTGTGCCTCACAGGTGTACTGTCCCCAGTGTCCACCTCATGGACGCACCAATCAGTGACACCAGGAACCAGGGAGAACAGATCAGAAAACTGTCTCAGCAACTGGTGACAGTCATTCTGTTGCTCATGGGTCAGGGTGGAAGAGAGGATGACACCATCCACTGACCCATCTTGCTCTCTGGCTGACAGGAGGTCAGGAAGAGGCTCGGTCTCCTCCTCCATCCCAGCATCTGTTGCCAAGAGCATGCCCACTTGGGACCTCTCCAAGTGGGGCTTCAAGCGGTTGACATGCAGGACCCTCAAGGGGTTCCTGGGAGACCGCAAGTCCACCAAGTAGGTAACCGGACTCTTGCACTCCACAACCTCAAAGGGGCCGGTCCACTTATCCTGAAGCGCAAAGGGCTCCACTGGGGCCATGACCCACACCTTCTGTCCAGGCTGAAGCTCAACCAGAGTGGCATTCTGGTCGTACCACCGCTGCATCTCCTCCTGGCTGGCTTCCAGATTCGCCTCAGCGAGTTGCCTGAAACGCCTAGTCTGGTTCCTAAAGGCCAGCATGTAGCTATATACATCCTGGGGAGGATTCCTGGGAGATTGCTCCCAGGCTTAGAGGTCCTCTCACTGGGTGTCCATGGAGAAGCTCAAAGAGGCTGAACCCTAGAGATTTCTGTGGCACCTCACGGTAAGCAAAGAGTAAGCATGGTAAGGGGACGTCCCACTTATGCCTCATGGGTTCCTCAAGACCCATTATCATGCCTTTTAGGGTTCGATTGAATCTCTCAACCAACCCGTTTCCTTGGGGGTGGTAAGGAGTGGTGAACTTATAGGTTACACCACACTCCTGCCACAGGGACTTCATATACTTGGAAATGAAGTTGGTTTCCCGGTCAGACACTACCTGGCGAGGTAATCCCACTCTGGAGAAAATTCCCATCAGTGCTCGCCCCATCATGGGGGCCGTCACTGTCCTCAGAGGTATGGCTTCCAGGTACCGAGTGGCCTGGTCCACCAAGACCAGGATGAACCTGTTGCCCATGGCTGTCTTGGGGTCCAGTGGCCTCACAATGACAATACCCACCCGTTCAAAGGGGGTGCTGACTACTGGGAAGGGCTGGAGAGGAGCCTTGCGCTTCCTCCCACTCTTACCACTTGCCTGGCAAGTCTGACATGTCCTGCAGTGAGTGTCTGTGCACATTTGGGGCCAATAAAAATGGGTGACAAGCCTTTCAAAGGTCTTGTCCTGCCCCAAATGTCCTGCCAATGGAACATCATGAGCCAGCCCCAGTAGGAAGGCTCTGAAGCGCTGGGGTACCACCAGCACACGGGCTGACACAGGCTCAGCATACAGGAGGTCATTCTCCCAGTAGATCCAATGTGATCCCGACTGATCACCTGCTGCCTGGTCTGCAGCCTGTTGTCGCAGACCCACAAGAGAAGGGCATTCTTTCTGCTCCTTGCAGAATTCCTCCCTGGAGGGTCCTCCTTCTTGCTGCCAATGGGTCAGCTCAGGCAGGTCCCCCAGTTCGGCTACCTGTTCCCCTGTAGGCTCTAGGGCATCCCCCTCAGGGTCTGCTCCCTCCTGGTCCGTGGGAACTTCGGGGGCCGGTTTCCCGTGCCCCCTGCCTCTACTCTTGACGGCAGGTACCTGGGCCTCCCTCTCAGGCTCCAGGTCCTCTTGAGCACCTTTACTCGCTGCCATTGACCGGGTGGTCACACACGCCCAGTCAGGCAAACCCAACATTTCTAAATGTGCATTCCGCTCCACCTTCGCCCAAGGTGAGCTCTCCAAGTCGTTCCCTAACAAACAGTCAACAGGCATGGCGGGCCTCACAGCTACCTGAAGAGTACCAGAGACCCCCCCACTCAAAGGGAACCTGAGCCACCTTGCAGTGACTCTCTGTATTGTCAGCGGCAACAACTGGGTAGAATGCTCCAGGGACAACCTGCTCTTGAGACACCAGGTGACACTTGACAGCTGTCACACTGGCCCCTGTGTTTTTCAGAGCCTCCACTCTATGGCCATTGATGGTCACCCACTGCCTGTATTTCTTAGTGTTATCAGGCAGCTGGGTCCTGGGGACCACCTCACAGTCTCCTAATGAGACAAGGGACATCTCTGCGGGACCCCATCCACCTTGGGCACCCATCTCCTCACCCAGGGCTACACTAGCCATCTGCCGGGGGGCTGCACCAGTGGGTGCTGGTTTTCCAAACAGGCGACACTTGGGATCATTGGCACAATGACCCAGTTCTCCACATTTGTAGCATCTCGGGGGCCCTCTTTGAACAGGTGGACCTGTCGGGGCCCCTGACGGTTTCTGGGGGGGAGGCTGAGAACCTTTCCCTTGGATCCCTTGGGGATTACTTTGGGGCCACTTATGGAACTCCCTCTGTTTACCCTTGTCCCCCCCACTCTTCTGCTGGGGACCCTGCCCACTCTCGGCTGAGTCTCCCACGTGACCCTTGTGGACCCTGGTACTGACCCAGCGGTCCGCCTCCTCAGCAAGCTTCCTAGGATTAGTCAGCCTACTATCAATCAGGTGCTGGCGTAGCTCAGGAAAACAGTTACTTGACAAGTGCTCCCATGCAATTAAATCAAGAAGTCCCTGAAAATCATCAACTTTGCTACCCTTCACACAACCATCCAATGCTCTACAGAAAAATGTGACATATTCAACATAGGTACTGTTTGCTATCTTTGTGCAACCCCATAACCTCTGTCTGTACATCTCAGGGGCCAAATCATTTCTAGACATCAATGCATCTTTCATGTGGGGATATGAATTATAGACATCAGAAGGCAAGTCTAGCAGTGTGTCCCGCCCCTCACTAAGGAACCGACCCCACAACCCCGCTCCCCAATCCTTCTCAGGGACCCGGTGGGAAGACATGGCTACCTCATAGGCCTTGAACCACTGCCCAATATCATCATTTAAAAAAAATTCCTTCACCACATCTTTAGGGATATATACTCTAGATTCTAGATATTCCAGTTCACCATGTATCTACATATTACCCAAGATCCACAAGGGCGGTCCTTTTCCACCGGGTAGACCGATAATCTCTGGTAATGGCGGGCCCACCGAACACATTGCCCAGTACATTGACTGTTTTCTTCAACCCATTGTGAAAAATTTACCATCATATTTGAGAGACAGCTCTGATCTTCTGTGCAAATTAGAAGATTTCCAATGGGATATGGATGAGTTACTTTTTGTGACCATGGATGTTGAGAGCCTTTATACCTGCATTCAAATGCAGGTAGGAATTAGGGCTCTCAAATACTTTTTATTCAAACGGGGAGCTCAACATCTTGAGCACACCGATATGTTACTTGACATGGCAGAGATAATTTTGACACACAATGTCTTTTTGCATAACAGCGAATGGTTTCTTCAGGTACAAGGCACAGCCATGGGCTCCAGATTTGCTCCATCTTATGCTAACCTCTTCATGGGGCTGTATGAGGTGGAGCATGTCTGGGGCCCAGGGGCTCAAAAATGGAGTGACAATGTGATCTTTTATGATCGCTACATAGACGACATTATTATGATTTGGCATGGAACAGCTGAAAACCTTAACATGTATTATGATTACCTGAATATGAATAATTTCAATGTCAAATTAACCATCAAATACTCTGAAACAAATATGGAGTTTCTTGATCTGAAATTGTTTATAAATGGAACAAACATCCATAGTGACATGTATAAGAAAAAGACCTCTTGTAACAGTTACCTACATGCCAATAGTGCCCATCCTCAATCTACCATTAAAGCCATACCTTATGGCGAAATGGTACGTGCGAGACGTAATTGTAGTATGGATGATGATTTTGTCAAAAATATTCAAGAAATCAAAATGAACTTTCTCAAGAGAGGCTATAAACAGTCATGTTTGGATAACGCGGAGAAAAAGGCGCTTTCTTTGAATAGGAAGGAAACATTAACATCTAAAGTTAAGAGCAAACAATATAATGAAAAATCCAACTCAGAAGTACTGTTTATTACTGAACATAACATCTTTAGTAATCATATATACAACATTTTGAGAAAGAATTGGGGTCTTCTTGAGACGGTTAATCTTCCTACCAGTATTATATCTAACAAACCTAGAGTAGTCTATCGTAAAAGTAAGACCCTTAGAAATATATTGAGCCAAGTTATGTTAAAGATTCTCAAACCTCCATTACTACTTGGTTACCAGAAAGACCTACAGGTTTCTATACATGCCAAAGCTGTTGTATATGCAAATTTGGTTTCAATAAGCTCTAAAAATTTAAAAGCAGCCAATCCAGGGAATTTACCATAAATAGCTTCATTAATTGCAATACAACCTTCACTGTTTACATGATCACATGTTCTTGCCAAAAGGTGTATGTTGGTAGTAGTATTCGCAGTTTAAAACAGCGAATTCAAGAACATGTACGAGCCATTAGAAACTGTGATGCGAAATATCCCATTGCTCAACATATACATCAAGATCATCCTAATGACAAAAACATCATCTTCTGTGGCATTGATCATGTGAAGATGCATGAAAGAGGAGGCAATAGAGAATTATCATTACGACAACGTGAAGCATCCTGGATTTGTCGTCTCAGAGCAAACAGGTTTGGGCTCAATATTAATGATGAGTTACATCATTTCTTATGATGAAGTGAAAACATACCAATAAGTATTAAGAGGTGTTGTCAACTGTTCTCCTACTCATGACATGTTTTGATACTCTACTAACACACTATGAGGCTCACAATTATGTTTTTGCTTATCATTTTGACTTCAAATTTAATAACCAATATTTTGATTATTCTTCATGCTGTGTTATGTTTGACTAGTTCGGTATATTACTAGTTGACGCCTCTGTCTCCATCTAGGATGGCGTCTTTTATTGCTCTACATGTCAAAATAGATCTTGTACATACCTGAAATGGATTCTGCTTTCTGTCCTGTTTTTGCCTTATTTGCTTTAAATGACTATCTATCACTGCATAAATTACGATACATGCAGTGATAACTTGTTATAGCTTTGCCCTCATTACCATCCCTAGATGGTCACCTTCTTTATCTTCTTCGCCTAACTATGTTTAAGGCCGATATTCATACCCATTGCTGAATATGGTGCACACGCTATAGAGCGTAAGACTTTTATTCGAATTATAACGGTTCTAACATATTATAATCGAAATTGTCCTACAACTAGTGACATATATATAGAAAATCTGTTATATTTTTGCTCATTTTACCATTTTAATATGGCCGCTGTTTCCACACTTTTTCTACGATATGGCCAAGTTTGGGGTGTGCTTTTTTCGTGTAACATAGGTCACACCTCCCTAAAATAAAATTAGATTTTTATATTTTGAACTTTCGGTGTTACCATTTTATTATGATCTGTTCAAATTTACAATTTAAAACATATATAGCAGAATATTGTAATAGTTTCGCTTATCTTACCATTCTAAGATGGCCGATGCGTTTACCATTATCGTGGTGTGCCTTTGACCGTCATTGATTTTTACTATTCAACAGGTGACACACATTATGGAGCGGGCGATATAAAAACGTTCCGATGCATGCACTCGGCTTATTGCTGTTAATCGCCGATATTGGGAAGCACGGACTACCATGTCCCTCTTGTGAGTTCATTTAGGGAACAGCCGTTTTTTCAGACATATTGCATATATTGCTATTTAGCAATAGTATGCATTTGCTTATAACTTGTTAGAACTAGCTCTATGCATTTCAGAGCAAAACGTGTACCTCTATTTGGACACGATTTTGCTTACACATTGTCTCTTACGGCTATCACTCTGCACACGTTTAACTTACTATACTAAGCCATCTTTCATGATGGCCGCTGCAATTCAATGCTGTGCAAAGCGCTTAAATTTTTCCGTTGCCATACATGTTATGTTAGTAACGTGATGAACTCACAAACGGATTATTATAATAGATACCATGTATCTGAGGGCGATATCAATTTGAATTTTTATTAACATAGTAACTTTCTCGTAAGACGCGTGTCTCATTAGACTGACATAATAAGAATTTGAGTTTCTTTAAACTTTTTACTTGCTATTTTGTGACATAATGAACTTGCTAACAGACTGTCTAGAGCAAGGTTTATGGTTTTAATGACACAATTTATTTGCATTTTGATAGACTGTTATCCGCATATTATCTTCAATGACCATAATAGTGCATATGCTTACTATAAAGTAAGGCCGGGGCAACTGATTGTTGTGAAGTACTCGAGTTTTTTTAATCTACATAAGCCGTCATGATTTCCGGGTTTTTGTTTTTCGCTTTCTTAGATACAACCCTTATACGAATAATACACTACCTTGTGATGTTGAATATATTCTACTCCGCATCGTGAACTTCTAACGGTTCTTGTTGTTAATAGGTGACACTTCTTGCGGAGCGGGGAATTTAAAAACGCCTGCGTTCTGTAGTTTGCATGATCATTCACATGTCATGAAGTCAATTTTACGGGCCGTTATTACATCTTGGTGAGTTTCGCCATATAATGGTAATCTTTCTTTTAATATTGAAACCTTTGTGACTAAATTAAACAGCATTGAATGGCGCCTGTAAAATATGATGTAGTTGTTATTCTACTGTTTCAGGCTACATATCTTTTAGCTGTGTCTTGTTTATTTTCTGCTCTCAATGTAGTAACTCTAGCTTTTTTCGCTTTTCACTCCATGATATGAGATCGAGATCTAGTGATATACATGAATTATCTGTTTGGTGCTTCTGTATCACAATGTGTTTACATATACATTGTGGTCTCAATAAGTTCAGATATATGCACGCATTGATATGCTGGGTGGATATCAGTTGACATTGCCTCTTTCAGCTGTATATTTATTCTTTTCATTTAGATAAAATCTACCTTATAAGAAGGATATTGAAACACTTGAATTTTCAGCCGATAGCTCAAAACATATAGAGAAATAATTTACATCGTTATTTGGAGGTATGTGACATATTATCACCAAAAGAATTGATTATGAATAACTTGTATGTAAGCATTGTTCATCTGTATAGGGTGTATAAATGGTTGCTTCTTAAGGATATAGGCCCACTAACATAAAATAACCAATAATCATTGTGCATTTTTACATAAATGTTAATTATTCAACAATTAATTATTCAAGTCTATTGCTGTTTTTAAATGATTTGTTTTGTAGTTTGTGTTTATATTCTGTTTTGTCTCAGAACTAAAGTGTATTTTATATATGTTTTTTCAATAGCCCTGAAGAAGTCTCTGTTTAAGGGACGAAATGCGTTGGCAATGATTCGTCATGTACATCAAAAAATGAAATAAAGAAAAGAATTTTTCAAAGAAAATTCCATTTATGTTTTGGACTTTCTGTTTACAATTTTCTATCAATCTTGTGAATAGTGCTGAACCTATTTGTGTTAGATTCTACAGGCATTGGCGGTGTGCTGCCACCAGAGGGAGCACTCCCTAAGCTCTGGGCTTTCAACTTCAACTCCCTCAAAATCTGTTCATGTTCAAACTGTAGCTTCTTTTCTTCTAGGGCTAACTTTCTACTTTGCATTTCAAATTCTAACTGCCCACTTAGCTTGAGCTTGGTCAACTCAATTTCATGCATCCTACACTCTTTTCTATCTGCCAACTCCTCTGGAGATAGACTTTTACCAGAAACACTGCTACCGGCAGGGGAAGGGGTTCTCCTTCCTCTTGGACCCACTGGCCCATCCAGCTGCTTCTCTGCAACATCATCAGTGGCATTCCTTGCTTCTACCCAGGCCCTCAGCGCCTTGTAGAACTCTGCCTTATTTTTACATCCAGTAGTGGAAACATTAAATTTCTTGCAGAAGAATTTCAGCGGTTGTACTTTGTAGCTTTCCAGTTTCTCTTCTTCCTATTCCCATTCATTATCAACAGAGACTATGGATGCTGCTTTCTCCACCATGGTTAAGCTTGGCAGTACTCAAAAATAGAAAGTCCCAAAAAGAAATCTACCAACAAGTATTGGTTGTGTTATGGTCTGCACTCACTAAGTAGTGTTCACCAATCACTGTACATGAGTCACAAATGCAAGTCTAGAATCCTCACCGCTGACCACCAATGTTAGACTTGGGGGTCTCTAGTTGGCACAGGTATGCACTTGTGACAAATAGGGACCCTCGCCTCTAGTCAGGGTAAGGGGGTACACTCCTAAAATAACCCCTGCTCACCCCCTTGGTAGTTTGGCACGAGCAGACAGGCTTATCTCAGAGGCAGTGTGTAAAGCATTTGTGAACACATACAGTAATCAAGTGACAACACTACAAATGGACACCACACAGGTTTTATATCAAAAATAAGTATTCTTTATATAGATTTTCCACAAGACCATTAAACGAAACAAACACACAATACTGTTACTTTAGATGGTAGAATTTTGCTTAGTTCTCTTTAGTTCTTGCGACACTTTAAGCCAATGAACCTTTTAGATGCGACACGCAGGGCAACGAAAGTGTTGCAACGATGTTGATGCGATGAAGTTTTTGGTGCAAAGAAATAAAGACGTGAAGATCTTCCAGACGCGTTACGCTTCTCCAATGTTGCGAGAAGACTCGAGTCGATGCTTCAGCTGCAGCCGCGACACCCTTTACGCAATGCAACGACAGCGGCCTTGGCAGCGGCACTCTTCTCCGACGTTTGTGAGACGCTTCCGCTCGATGCGATGTTGCAGCAGCGACACCCCTTTACGTGATGCGATGACGGCGGCACGCTTCTCCGTGGATGCGAGGCGCTTTTCTTGATGCGGTGCAATGCGACAACTACGATGGCTGCGATGGCGACACGCTTCTTCCTCGATGCGAGACTCTTCTCTTGATGCGATGCAATGCGTCAGCTACAATGGCGACACGCTTCTTCGGCGTTGCGAGACACTTCCTGGATGATGCGAGACGCTTCCACTCGATGCGATGCTGCAGCGGCGACACACGTTACGAGAGGCGACGACAACAGCGCCGACGGCAGCGCGCTTCTCCTTCTTGAGTCGCGCTTCCAGCTCCTTGCGACACGCAGTCCCTCAGAAGGCCCAACAACAGCAGCAGGCACTTCCAAAGAACTCTGGGGAGCTGGGGGGGGGGTGAAGTCTGTTGTTTTTGAGACTTCAGCAGGAGGCAAGCTCTTTTCCAAGCCCTTGGAGATCCTTCACAAGTTGAGCAAAAGTACACACAAAGTTCCTTTCTCCTCTCTTTGGCAGTAAGGCAACCACTGCAGGCCAATCCCCCAGGTTCAGGGATAGTTTCCTCCTCAACTTCTTCTGGTTCCTCCCTCAGCAGAGGTTCTTCTTGTTTTCCCAAATTACTACTTGGTTACCAGAAAGACCTACAGGTTTCTATACATGCCAAAGCTGTTGTATATGCAAATTTGGTTTCAATAAGCTCTAAAAATTTAAAAGCAGCCAATCCAGGGAATTTACCATAAATAGCTTCATTAATTGCAATACAACCTTCACTGTTTACATGATCACATGTTCTTGCCAAAAGGTGTATGTTGGTAGTAGTATTCGCAGTTTAAAACAGCGAATTCAAGAACATGTACGAGCCATTAGAAACTGTGATGCGAAATATCCCATTGCTCAACATATACATCAAGATCATCCTAATGACAAAAACATCATCTTCTGTGGCATTGATCATGTGAAGATGCATGAAAGAGGAGGCAATAGAGAATTATCATTACGACAACGTGAAGCATCCTGGATTTGTCGTCTCAGAGCAAACAGGTTTGGGCTCAATATTAATGATGAGTTACATCATTTCTTATGATGAAGTGAAAACATGCCAATAAGTATTAAGAGGTGTTGTCAACTGTTCTCCTACTCATGACATGTTTTGATACTCTACTAACACACTATGAGGCTCACAATTATGTTTTTGCTTATCATTTTGACTTCAAATTTAATAACCAATATTTTGATTATTCTTCATGCTGTGTTATGTTTGACTAGTTCGGTATATTACTAGTTGACGCCTCTGTCTCCATCTAGGATGGCGTCTTTTATTGCTCTACATGTCAAAATAGATCTTGTACATACCTGAAATGGATTCTGCTTTCTGTCCTGTTTTTGCCTTATTTGCTTTAAATGACTATCTATCACTGCATAAATTACGATACATGCAGTGATAACTTGTTATAGCTTTGCCCTCATTACCATCCCTAGATGGTCACCTTCTTTATCTTCTTCGCCTAACTATGTTTAAGGCCGATATTCATACCCATTGCTGAATATGGTGCACACGCTATAGAGCGTAAGACTTTTATTCGAATTATAACGGTTCTAACATATTATAATCGAAATTGTCCTACAACTAGTGACATATATATAGAAAATCTGTTATATTTTTGCTTATTTTACCATTTAAATATGGCCGCTGTTTCCACACTTTTTCTACGATATGGCCAAGTTTGGGGTGTGCTTTTTTCGTGTAACATAGGTCACACCTCCCTAAAATAAAATTTGATTTTTATATTTTGAACTTTCGGTGTTACCATTTTATTATGATCTGTTCAAATTTACAATTTAAAACATATATAGCAGAATATTGTAATAGTTTCGCTTATCTTACCATTCTAAGATGGCCGATGCGTTTACCATCATCGTGGTGTGCCTTTGACCGTCATTGATTTTTACTATTCAACAGGTGACACACATTATGGAGCGGGCGATATAAAAACGTTCCGATGCATGCACTCGGCTTATTGCTGTTAATCGCCGATATTGGGAAGCACGGACTACCATGTCCCTCTTGTGAGTTCATTTAGGGAACAGCCGTTTTTTCAGACATATTGCATATATTGCTATTTAGCAATAGTATGCATTTGCTTATAACTTGTTAGAACTAGCTCTATGCATTTCAGAGCAAAACGTGTACCTCTATTTGGACACGATTTTGCTTACACATTGTCTCTTACGGCTATAAGTCTGCACACGTTTAACTTACTATACTAAGCCATCTTTCATGATGGCCGCTGCAATTCAATGCTGTGCAAAGCGCTTAAATTTTTCCGTTGCCATACATGTTATGTTAGTAACGTGATGAACTCACAAACGGATTATTATAATAGATACCATGTATCTGAGGGCGATATCAATTTGAATTTTTATTAACATAGTAACTTTCTCGTAAGACGCGTGTCTCATTAGACTGACATAATAAGAATTTGAGTTTCTTTAAACTTTTTACTTGCTATTTTGTGACATAATGAACTTGCTAACAGACTGTCTAGAGCAAGGTTTATGGTTTTAATGACACAATTTATTTGCATTTTGATAGACTGTTATCCGCATATTATCTTCAATGACCATAATAGTGCATATGCTTACTATAAAGTAAGGCCGGGGCAACTGATTGTTGTGAAGTACTCAAGTTTTTTTAATCTACATAAGCCGTCATGATTTCCGGGTTTTTGTTTTTCGCTTTCTTAGATACAACCCTTATACGAATAATACACTACCTTGTGATGTTGAATATATTCTACTCCGCATTGTGAACTTCTAACGGTTCTTGTTGTTAATAGGTGACACTTCTTGCGGAGCGGGGAATTTAAAAACGCCTGCGTTCTGTAGTTTGCATGATCATTCACATGTCATGAAGTCAATTTTACGGGCCGTTATTACATCTTGGTGAGTTTCGCCATATAATGGTAATCTTTCTTTTAATATTGAAACCTTTGTGACTAAATTAAACAGCATTGAATGGCGCCTGTAAAATATGATGTAGTTGTTATTCTACTGTTTCAGGCTACATATCTTTTAGCTGTGTCTTGTTTATTTTCTGCTCTCAATGTAGTAACTCTAGCTTTTTTCGCTTTTCACTCCATGATATGAGATCGAGATCTAGTGATATACATGAATTATCTGTTTGGTGCTTCTGTATCACAATGTGTTTACATATACATTGTGGTCTCAATAAGTTCAGATATATGCACGCATTGATATGCTGGGTGGATATCAGTTGACATTGCCTCTTTCAGCTGTATATTTATTTTTTTCATTTAGATAAAATCTACCTTATAAGAAGGATATTGAAACACTTGAATTTTCAGCCGATAGCTCAAAACATATAGAGAAATAATTTACATCGTTATTTGGAGGTATGTGACATATTATCACCAAAAGAATTGATTATGAATAACTTGTATGTAAGCATTGTTCATCTGTATAGGGTGTATAAATGGTTGCTTCTTAAGGATATAGGCCCACTAACATAAAATAACCAATAATCATTGTGCATTTTTACATAAATGTTAATTATTCAACAATTAATTATTCAAGTCTATTGCTGTTTTTAAATGATTTGTTTTGTAGTTTGTGTTTATATTCTGTTTTGTCTCAGAACTAAAGTGTATTTTATATATGTTTTTTCAATAGCCCTGAAGAAGTCTCTGTTTAAGGGACGAAACGCGTTGGCAATGATTCGTCATGTACATCAAAAAATGAAATAAAGAAAAGAATTTTTCAAAGAAAATTCCATTTATGTTTTGGACTTTCTGTTTACAATTTTCTATCAATCTTGTGAATAGTGCTGAACCTATTTGTGTTAGATTCTACAGGCATTGGCGGTGTGCTGCCACCAGAGGGAGCACTCCCTAAGCTCTGGGCTTTCAACTTCAACTCCCTCAAAATCTGTTCATGTTCAAACTGTAGCTTCTTTTCTTCTATGGCTTACTTTCTACTTTGCATTTCAAATTCTAACTGCCCACTTAGCTTGAGCTTGGTCAACTCAATTTCATGCATCCTACACTCTTTTCTATCTGCCAACTCCTCTGGAGATAGACTTTTACCAGAAACACTGCTACCGGCAGGGGAAGGGGTTCTCCTTCCTCTTGGACCCACTGGCCCATCCAGCTGCTTCTCTGCATCATCATCAGTGGCATTCCTTGCTTCTACCCAGGCCCTCAGCGCCTTGTAGAACTCTGCCTTATTTTTACATCCAGTAGTGGAAACATTAAATTTCTTGCAGAAGAATTTCAGCGGTTGTACTTTGTAGCTTTCCAGTTTCTCTTCTTCCTATTCCCATTCATTATCAACAGAGACTATGGATGCTGCTTTCTCCACCATGGTTAAGCTTGGCAGTACTCAAAAATAGAAAGTCCCAAAAAGAAATCTACCAACAAGTATTGGTTGTGTTATGGTCTGCACTCACTAAGTAGTGTTCACCAATCACTGTACATGAGTCACAAATGCAAGTCTAGAATCCTCACCGCTGACCACCAATGTTAGACTTGGGGGTCTCTAGTTGGCACAGGTATGCACTTGTGACAAATAGGGACCCTCGCCTCTAGTCAGGGTAAGGGGGTACACTCCTAAAATAACCCCTGCTCACCCCCTTGGTAGTTTGGCACGAGCAGACAGGCTTATCTCAGAGGCAGTGTGTAAAGCATTTGTGAACACATACAGTAATCAAGTGACAACACTACAAATGGACACCACACAGGTTTTATATCAAAAATAAGTATTCTTTATATAGATTTTCCACAAGACCATTAAACGAAACAAACACACAATACTGTTACTTTAGATGGTAGAATTTTGCTTAGTTCTCTTTAGTTCTTGCGACACTTTAAGTCAATGAACCTTTTAGATGCGACACGCAGGGCAACGAAAGTGTTGCAACGATGTTGATGCGATGAAGTTTTTGGTGCAAAGAAATAAAGACGTGAAGATCTTCCAGACGCGTTACGCTTCTCCAATGTTGCGAGAAGACTCGAGTCGATGCTTCAGCTGCAGCCGCGACACCCTTTACGCAATGCAACGACAGCGGCCTTGGCAGCGGCACTCTTCTCCGACGTTTGTGAGACGCTTCCGCTCGATGCGATGTTGCAGCAGCGACACCCCTTTACGTGATGCGATGACGGCGGCACGCTTCTCCGTGGATGCGAGGCGCTTTTCTTGATGCGGTGCAATGCGACAACTACGATGGCTGCGATGGCGACACGCTTCTTCCTCGATGCGAGACTCTTCTCTTGATGCGATGCAATGCGTCAGCTACGATGGCGACACGCTTCTTCGGCGTTGCGAGACACTTCCTGGATGATGCGAGACGCTTCCACTCGATGCGATGCTGCAGCGGCGACACACTTTACGAGAGGCGACGACAACAGCGCCGACGGCAGCGCGCTTCTCCTTCTTGAGTCGCGCTTCCAGCTCCTTGCGACACGCAGTCCCTCAGAAGGCCCAACAACAGCAGCAGGCACTTCCAAAGAACTCTGGGGAGCTGGGGGGGGGGTGAAGTCTGTTGTTTTTGAGACTTCAGCAGGAGGCAAGCTCTTTTCCAAGCCCTTGGAGATCCTTCACAAGTTGAGCAAAAGTACACACAAAGTTCCTTTCTCCTCTCTTTGGCAGTAAGGCAACCACTGCAGGCCAATCCCCCAGGTTCAGGGATAGTTTCCTCCTCAACTTCTTCTGGTTCCTCCCTCAGCAGAGGTTCTTCTTGTTTTCCCAAAGTGATCTAAATTCTTGGGATCAGGGTCCCAATACTTATACCCCAAAATCATTTGTCCTCTGAGGGCAGAGGGGCCTTTGCCCAGTCCAAACCAGTTCCTGAGCACTCTGTTTACCAGACTTCTCCTTTCCTTTCACAGTGTAGGGCAGAAACATCAGATGCCCCACAGGAGGTGGAGCCAGCATTGTGGAAGGCAAGTACAGCCCTGGAGCACTTTGTTGACAGGATTCCTTCTCTTCATTCACTGTGCAGGGCAGAGATATCAGCCACTCCCCAGGAGATGGAGCCAGCATTATGGAAGGCAGGCACAGCCCTATTCAGGTCCCAGGTGCAAATCCTCCCACCCATCTAGGTGCAGATCTCGCTATTCACCACTGGGACACCTCACCCTGTCTCCTGGAATTTCCCAGCCCTGTCACTCACAGAAACCAGACAAAGGAATACACAGCCTAGCACAGGCAGGTTAGAATGGTTAGACAAGAAAATGCCTACTTCCTAAAAGTGGCATTTTCAAACACATAATGTTAAAACCAACTTCACTAAAAGATGTATTTTATCATTCTTTCTACCATGTTCCCTGAGTCAGTTAGAATTATAAGATGTAATAACCAAACTGCCCATTCTGGCCTATGGAGAACAGGTAGCCTTGCAATAGTGAAAAACGAAAATGGCTGTGATTCACTATTAGAACATACCACACACACCAGGGCATGTCCTACCTTATCCTTACAATGCACCCTGCCCTTGGGCCTACCATAGGGGTGTCTGATATGAAGAAAAGGGAAGGTTTAGGGACTGGCAAGTGGGTGCACTTGCCCAGTCAGCATGACAGTACCAGACTGCACGCAGGCTCTGCAATGGCAGACCTTAGACACGTGTGTACAAGCTGCTTCTGTGAGTGGCACAACCAGTGCTGCAAACCCACCAGCAGTATTTGGATTCACAAGCCCTGGGCACTCCTGGTGCACTGTACTAGTGTCTGACAGGTAAACCAAACCAACCAATCATGGAATCACAAATTATACATTAATTTACAATAGGGAGCACTTGCACTGTGGCACTGAACAGCAGTGGCACAGTACCCTGAGCAACTAACACCAGCAAAAACATATGAGGCAACAGCGAAAAATGGAAGGGAGACCCACACCAAGGTGCCAGGTCTAACACTGGGATTGTGTAAAAATCCATGGACGGATGTGATGGAGCAAGGACTCGTTCATAAGAGACTTGCCTGTATTCAATTCGCTTCTTTAACTTATTAACATGAAATACAAATTGTGTCTTGTGAATAATCATTGCGCATTTCATCAACATAAAGGGTAGAGAAGCTTGCTTATGTGTTTACTAACCATTAATATGGATAACGGACTAAAGGCGGCTGTAACAGAGAAAACTTTACTGTGCATGTGTCAATTGCATCCACGCAATGTGACGTCTAATAGCTTGGAGGGAATTTCCTGTGCATGAGCAGAAGGAATTAACATGGCGTCTTTAAGACAGACATGTATGGCACCTGCTTTGTTGTCTAGAAAACGTGCTATATTACTAAAAGCTAATGCGGGGAAAGTACTAATAAATAAAGGGAAATAGAGTAGAGGTGGGTGGTATACAGTGAAACCATTTATTTGTGAAATTTATATTCTCTCTTTTTGACCTTTTCATTAGTTCGTATTTGGGTCTTCTTACTATGACTCGAGTGTTCTGAATGAAAGTCTCGGAAGGATGACTCTATGTTTGAATTGAAGCCAAGGCCACAGACTGCTAAACCCTGGGAACCCAAATGTCAAAAGTTCATCATATTGGACATTGTTGAAAATTTGTTGCAGAGATTAATACAATCCGAATGGGAAAATAAAGAATGAATATAAATTTAGGGGATGGGTTTATGAACAATAGACAACTTGAATAAAGTGCTAAACAATCTTGGTGTGATGACCTAATGCCCCTTGCCTGTCCAGTTAGATTTTGTATTTTTACGATATTGCAACTTTAGGGGGTGGTACATGATTCCCAAAAGGTATAATTGGGGTAGTTTAGCTAGATAGTAAGAAGCTGCATATTCTTTGAGATGCTATGCCGGCATGATGCGGGAGTGATGCTGTGAACCAGAGGTGCTGTTGGAGTGACGAATTATGCTGATGAAGAATAGAATGCAGAACTTCCTACCTTAAGCAATTGATTAGATAAGAAGATCGCAGTAGAATCTCGATGAGGAAGAGAGTGTCAGAGAGGGGTGCGACGGTTCTAGAGAGGACCACTATCTTCTCCTTTCTGAGCAAAAGTCATTGCATTGAATCTAAGAGTGTATTTGATTAATTGAATCTTTCTTCATATGATTGATGGTGCCTGTAATGTGCAATTTTGGGATGGTTCACTCACATTTAAAATTTAGATAAAGGTTTTTAAAACTTCTCGTGTCTGTGCTTATTTTGCATATAGAAATCATAAGTAAATTTAAGGTATGTGCATCTTCACCATCAACTAGTTCTAACTAATTTGATCCATCAACCAAATGGAAAGAACTTATTGATCAGTGGAAGGTTAGTTAGAATGAACAACTAATGTTGAGGAATTAATCAACTATATAAAACTTTTGACTCCAGCGGTTTACCAGATATTGTGTGGGAATGTTTTGATGGGCCCAGGTGAGTATATGGTACTGGAGTATCTGTTGTTGGTGCGCCGCTGGATCAGATGCATGGTAACTTCCTTGGTCCCATCCATTGAGGACCTGAATGTTACAATGCAATGGAAGGCAGTGCTATGCAATGTATTTGTTTACTTTGTTTTAAGAAAGGCATACGAGGCTGTGCAAATCGCCCCATGAGTGGCATTGTAAATTTCAGTTAAGTCTTTGCACTGCCTTCCATTGTCAACTGAAAGGACAACACAAAGAACTATTCTAGACAATTTATTTGCACACATAACACATAGGGCCTGTTTTAGAGTTTGGCGGATGGGGTACTCTGTCACAAAAACGTGATGGGTATCTTGTCCGCCATATTAAAAATGCATCATATCTAATGGCATTTGTATTATGGCAGACAAGATATCTTTCACATCTGTGATGGATTATCCTATCCGCTAAACTTTAACTTGGGCCCATAATTTTAAAACAGGATTTGACTGTTGTAGTTTATTTTGTGTTACAAATCAACCTACCTGAGGTCAAAACACAGGTATAAATCATTTTATGTTGTTTAAAAAAAAACAATACTTACATTTTTCATTGAATATATTCAAGTATGACATTTCCCTGCCAAATGCGTAGCTCCGCCCCAAACACGGAGACTCCACTCCATGTGCAGAGACTCCACAGTCAGGCAGAAATGACAAACAAAAAGCAAGCATTTGCAATGCAATACGTCTCGCATTTGCAAGAGTTTAAGCTATTGACATTGTTAATGACACTGCCTTTTATTTGTCTGTTTTAAAAACCAACACATAAATAAAAGGCATTCTCATTTGCAATGCCAATAGCTCAAACTCTTGCAAATACGAGAGCTATTGCATGGCAAATGCTTGTTTATTGGACTAATAGTGAATAACTACTGTTATCTGGCACATCGGAATTAATAGACCACTCGTAATCAAGACTTCTGCTTACTCCAAAGTCAAATATGAAGTTATGTTAGATTTACTACATATACATACATCTTGAACCTTGCAAAACATCTTTTTCACTCTCCGTCAGTTAACGTATGCACAAATTTTACTCATTTTCCGAATTGTTCCTTTCTGTTTCCCTTTCCTGGGTTTGAACATTATTACAGTGTCAGACTGAAATAGAAACTAGGCATGGCACCAAAATAAAAGTGACCCCCATTAGTGAGGGGGAAAGTTATAAAAAAGGGGGCTCATGTTGCAAATTAGGGCCATTTTCAACTTGAAAAAACACGTTGTAGAAGTGTTTTTGCAATGTATGGAAGACTGTATGGATTTGAACTTGCTGCGGCCAATGTTTGTTTTAATATCAGCGAAATCAACAGTAAACACCAGCCCATCTGATCATAAAACAGGACCACAAACAGCTAAAAACTGGCCCACTCATTGACCTGTTATAACAGCCCATCAGGCACTGCCTGATTGCCCTATAGGCCAGTCCAACCCTGCATGCAGTGGCGGCTCGCACACGGCGTGCTGCGGGGCGGTGGGCGGGGGAAGGACAGGGATGTGGGGGGAGTAAACTTGGACATACGACGGAACGGAGAAAAGTAATCATTACTTTCCTCAGCTCCGTCGTATGTCCAAGTTTCCAACCGCCTCACCCTCCCCCTCCCCCTCCCCACCTCACCTCCCCACCTCAACGCCCCACCTCACCGCCCCGCAGCACGCCCTATGCGAGCCGCCACTGCCTGCATGATTATTTATGCACCATGGCTCCCCTTGTATGGCCATACAGGGTGAACCATACTGCGTGACCCTGCCCAAGTGACTGGTCAGCCGGATCAGGTAATATCCGACACTGATTAATACCTTGCAGGAGGAGGACAACATTGTTTACTTTGCTTTCCTCTATCGTTCACGGCCTCCTTGCTTTATTGTGAATCAGGGCAAGAGCCCCCATCCTTTAAAAAAAAGGAAAATTGTAGTTAACTTGTTCTGAAATCTGTTGCTTAGATTAAATTAGTGCAGTGATAGTTAAGATTTGCACATGCTTTTTTAGGGGGCCGTTTTGAAATCATTATTTTCAGAAGCAGTGGTTGTTGGTGGCTGCTCGTCTTTCAATAAGAGCTGATTGCATGAGGTGTGTAGTATCATTTCTAAACGGAGTGCAGAGGGATAAAAGGGCCCTTGTTTACCTGTATGGCCAAAGGAATGTCGTCCTAAGACAACAGAACAGATGGACAAAATGACTGGTGAAAATTAAGATCAGAATGAAGGAATATATCAACTGACACTGTGAGTATTTCATTTGTATTAATTCAGCAGCTGTTGTATATTTGAATAAAAGATGCCTTACTCTCTGTTGTCTGGGTAAGGGAAGTCCCCACTTATGTCAGACTGCCCCATACTCTACGGGTGGGAGTAAACATCTGCTGTTACAACCTGGGAGGCAGTCCCACATGCGAGCATTTTTTACATTTTTATATTCTCTTGTTATTATTCGTAGTCCGTTCTCGGGGCACAAGGAGACCACACCAGGCCGTGCACACTTGGCTGAAAGGTGTGCACACACTTGTGAACCTGCTGCCCCTGGTAAAGCATCTCTTAGCATCACGGTGCCCACTTTTCATATTGTCATCACGGTTCTTGGCACGCATCCGTGTCGGCACCATGCACCACAGCTTGTCATGCATCTCACCAACTAATTGAATAGCATCAAAGATGTACCGTTCTCACAGACAGGGCACATACCCATCACAGCATCTATGAGGCTGCACAACCTCTGAACTGAGCAGCTGCCCCCCAACCGACAGAAAGTGATGACATCACACCAAGCGCAGGGCGCTCCACTGCCTCAATCAGTTCCTATCCAATTCAAGCCCCGTGCAGTCATTCTCAAGGTCTTCAGTTAGAAAAACCCGGGCTCTCTTGTAGGAGAGATCTCCCCCCTTCCTGTCTCAGCACCACATGCCGGAAAACATCATATGCGTTTTATATAGCTCTTCATACCGCACCTCTGAAGTTTCTAAGCAGTGCAGGCTTGCAGATTTCTAAAGGAGAAACATCCATTTTGTCTAACAGAAAAAGTGATGATAACACTCTCTGCCATTCCATTATCTAAACAAACTGTGGTGTTAAACGTGCGCTGTTGTACAACACTCAAAACAGCTCGGTAATAAAAGACATATTCCTCACTGGTGTTTACGGCCCGTCAATGTAGTGCAGTGGCCGTGCTTTAAGGATCAACGTGGTGTTGCTGGCTCCAGGTTCATAGTAAAGAAATATGGGGTATATCTACAAGGCGGCGATAGAAAATTATCGCCGCCTTTGCTGCCGTTTTCGGCCGAAAAGCGGCGATAATTTTATTGCCTAATTAGCAAGGCCACGCTAACGCGTGAAACCTTGCTTTAGCGCTCAAAATCTTAACGTCCAGCTCTGCATCTCTAATGAGATGCAAAGTGGGCGTTCCTGACCTAACATGACAGGAGAAATGTCTCTAAGCGACATTTCTCCTATCACAAGCCCCACGCTATGAAGCATAGCGGCAAGAAAAGTAGCGATAACCCCTGTTATCGCTACTTTCCTTACGCCTGCTTTAGGACTGACTTAGCCATGATATCCTGTGGAAGGTGGATATCATGGCTAAGTTTGTGAGGCCCTATTAACAAGCTAACGTCACATTTCGTGAGATTATCGCTGTGTTTCCAGAGATAATCTCATGTTAGGCGGTTAGCGCTAAGATTTTTAGCGCTTTTGAGATAAGCGTTGCTAATAGCATGCTATCTCAGCGATAAAAATCCACATTAGCCGGCGATAATTATCCTAATAATAAGTGCGCTTAGCGATAATTATCGCCGGTTGTTGCTGATATGTCCCTATGAGACCAGAGCCCGCAGCTGGTTCCTGCAAACATCTCCAGAGCGGCTGGAAGCGCGACAGCGCCCAGAGAGTTTTGGCGCAAAGTTGTTAAAGTCTTGTCCTCGCTTCTGCATGCGAGTCATATGTTTTCATCTGCAGAATGCCAGCTGCTGCCCAGTGCTATAAAACACACTTCTCCTCCTGGCTGGCATTGATTCCCTCGGCTCTCCTCACTCCAGGCCACCTCACAAACCCAGGTCAAACTGAATGACTTTAGAAGCCATCCCAGAATCATCGAATGATCATCCAACTACTCTAGAAGTCATTTCGTCGTCATCAGACATCATCAAGCTCTTGAAGTCATCAGCAGAGTTTAGAAACTCAGCTTGATGATTTCAGGATGACTTGAAAATGACTGTCTGATTACTTTACAGGGTGTGATTGCTCTTGATGACATGAGGATGGTTCGGAAATGAGTATCTGATTATATTACTTTGTGGCAAAGGGTAAACCTATCTCATTTATAACACAGAGAGGTATGAATACAAAGTGATTGTAATGATTGACTTGGCTATGGTCAAGATCTAGGTCCACGAGGAATTCACACTGTCGATTTGCCTGTTGCAAATCCCTCATCTGGGGGTGGCTCACATGGTGATATTTGCCCAGTGCAACCTGGGGACCAAGCTATCGGAGTCTTGCAGGATGTCTTGCCATGTGGTATCCCAGGAAGGGACGACGCTAATGTTTTTTCGTCCCTAATCTCTTGGAATGTGGCAGGGATTAGGAATAAAGTTGCATCAACTGATTGGTCAAATTTCCTTGACAACAGGGATATTATACTACTACAGGAAACTTGGTCGACTGTTTTAGACTATAGACCTGGCTATCTTAGTTTCTATGTTCCTGCTGTCCCCAGCCCCCATGGAAGGGCTAAGGGGGGTCTATTAACATGGATTAAACAGGATAGCGGGTATAATTTGATTCAACTGGATTCTAAAAGTAATGATATTTTACTTATTCTAGTCCAGTGCCCTGGACAAAAGGATCTTTATATTTTTAACATTTATGCCAGAGGGCTGCCAGGGGGTAAATCTTCGAATACCGTGGAAGAGCTGGACCTGCTTCTTGACATGTATTGTAGAAATGGCAATGTCATAGTAGCGGGTGATTTTAACTGCTGCTTCGAACCCCTGGACACTAATGATATTGATCTTACTCTAGACGAGGATGGTATCTGGAATATTCCCCACTTGACACTTTCGCCAATTAAGAAATGGACGGAGGCTGCACTACAGTTTAAGGTACTCTGTATTGGCCAAGGCCTACGTGCAACTAATGGCAGATCAGCTTTCGATAAACATGGGGCTTTCACGTTTAATAATGGTCTACGCAAAAGCCGCATTGACTATATACTTACCAACAAAGAACATTGGTCTAGTATTAAGGATATGGTAGTGGTGGAAAGAGTGGAGAGTGATCATGACCCCCTACTACTCTTATTTCAATTATTTAAAACCAAATGTCAGGAGGTTTCTCCTAGGAAGGTTGAAGTCGTCCAATCCAATGATTCAAGGCGTGTCAAATGGGCTAATTGTCTAGGGAATGAGAGGCAGATTTTAACTATGAGGAACTTAACTATTAATGCTACTAATGCCTTACAAAACTGTATTGCTCAGAAGGAAGATATGGGTAATGTAAATACTATCCATACTAATTTTTTTAATCAACTCAGTGTTTTCTTTATTAAGCAGACTCATGCCAGACCAAATAAACTACCCAGAAAGGAGGACCAATGGTATGGGAAATCATGTAGGATTGCATATCAGTCCCTGTCAGATGCAGTAAAAACAAAGGATATCGTTTGTATCAGGAATGCTCGTGCATCTTATAAAAAAGCTCAATACGATGCTAAACGAGCATGGGACCAGGACTACTGGAGGGACCTCCATTCCGCCAGTAAAGAACGATCAATGTGTTCCTTTTGGGACCTGATCAGGTGGGGTAGGGGTAAAAAAAGAGAAGAACCCATAAACTATGTGCCACCTAATTTGTGGGTTTTGCATTATGCATCTCAGTTTGCACCCATTGAGATACAAGAGGGTTGCTGTACAGCAACCACTCCCCCAACTACGGATATAGTACCTCTGGTTTTTGACTTAAATGAGGTGCATAAGGTATTGAACTCTCTCCCTAAAGGTAGAGCGCCAGGTTTAGATTCGGTCCCGGCTGATTTGTTTATGCATGACAAGGAATTAATTACCGGTACTATTTTTGATGCGGAAAATTATTAAAGATAACTCAGTAAAATGAGAGGCAGAATCCGTGGTATTAGAGGTTTTAAAGGGCTTTATTCCTATACAAAGGAATACAATTCGAATTGTAGGCATTCTATTCCATCACCACGAAAGTTCAGGAAGGAAGGGCAATACATTATTGACAGGTAATCATTTTTATAGAAAAGGCATTCAATGAAACAGATGCAGGAGGCGTAACAGCTGATAAAACAGATAAAATATATGTGCATAACTAAAATAGGCGTAACTAGAAAACGTCAGCATACATGATGTTGCAAGTGGGTGGATCCATAAGAGAATCCTGCAATGTTAGCAGAAATATTTGGCAGAGATGCGCACGCAGCCGCATGACGTATGATTGACGTGCAACTAGGGGGTGAAGGGGACTTGACATTTAGCTCTACATGTGGAGACAGAAGTCTGGGGGTCAAGTCAACCTAATCCCAAATCATATCTAACATCCTATGTTTAAAGAACTGTGTTATCCAAAAGGAAAGGCTTCTCGGACGAAATCTATTCTATACTGACTGTGAGTGCGTGTACAAGCGTCTAAGTGTCTACATAAGATGCGAGGGGGCAGAAATCTTCCATAGTAACAGGGACTATGAATTACTTGCATGAAGACAGAGAAATCGGGCCCCTTGCTCGGTAACTGGAAGGATGTTTACCTAAACTACTAGACAGGAATGCATTGGATGAGGAGCGGAGCAGATAATCTTGAAGGTGAAATACAGTTTTTGGCAGACAGACAGGCCGAGTCAGGCACCGTTAGCCGCGCAGGGAGTAGGACAAAGTTCATGGGTACAGATGCAAGCTTAGACTGAAGCTGTCAGAGGTAGAAAGCAGGAAAAGCTTGATGGCAGCATTCAGGGCCTACTCGCCTGAACTGCAAAATGGAGTAGATAAACCATATAAAGTCGGTGGCCTTTCATACTTAGGAATCGAATATCCGGCCCATTCATGGCGGATCTGAAAGAGGACATGTTGACGTTGGACGCACATGTATTTGCGTCTTCATAGCTGGAACTGGAGGGAACATACATGTACTCGTAACATATACATGGAGCCGTTGGGGTCTAGGATAGGGGACATAACTGATCACAAAAATCCATATTTCCTCATTCCCTCCTTGTCCCCTACTGGCCCTTAGGAGATATCGATCTTCATCAATCCATCGATCTGTTCATATAGCATCATTTGTTCTTCTTTCTTCTTCCGGGATTTTGAACGAAAACTTGGTTGTTGAATACACGATGTGGCGCACAGACCACAAATCGCTGGTCCACATTGTAGACATAAGCAGCAACTGAATAGTATGAGAAAGCCAATACCTAGGAAGGATAGGATTCTCCATCCCCAGGCTGACAACACGCCCCAGAACCAACCGGACCAAGTCCAGGTGCCTGGACTCTGGTGTATCTGGCTTATAATCTTATGAAGGCGGGTTATGGCTTTATATACTGACGGCGAATTTTCTGGTATGAAAATGCAGCAACTTGATCCGATGACCCTACAAGCTCCGCCCCTATCGGCCAGGATGACGTCAAGGACAAGACGATTTTGAAGCACAACAATCCGCATAGCAGACTGCTCTTCTGTTAAATTGCCTAAGGCGGAAATAGTCTTGTTCACTACTGCTTCAAAGGTTCTGGTTAATCTACGTATCAGCTTACTATTAGTGACTGTACCTATATAGGGAAAGAGACCTTTATTAAAATCTGTATATTTTTCCCATGCCGTCTCAGTGTAATCGACAATTGGGAGATCTCTCCGTTCTCTATTGTGTACTAAATGGGTGTTTCTGTGATAATCTGGAGGAGCTAGGAAAACAGGTGGCAAAAGGAATGCTATGTAACAAGTACCATCCCAATCTAGAGGCAGACGTAAATATGCAGTCTGACCACATACAAAGTAGGAATGGCGGGAAGCTCTAAATGTAGACTTGCCTTGATCACTGAATTCTATTACAGTGGTGCATTTACTATGGCCCATATGTATTGAACCATTCTTTCTTACACATAATTCACCTTTAACTGGAAATACTGACATAGCAGGCAAGATTGGTGTAGCTTCAGATTCAACATTCATAATCATGAGGTTAAGCGTAAAGTTACCTAATCCATATACTTCATTTTCCAAATCAGTTCCTGTTCTCTTGGGAAGTCCCTCCTTGTTAGGGTAGCAGACTTTGAGTAGAACTAGGTTCAGGTTTCCCCATACACAATTGTCTTGATAAACTACCGAGTTTGAATCTAAGGAATTAATTAAACTAAACCATGCTCCACAGGAGCCATTGTGTGTGAACGGATATGGAAAAAGAGGCAGAATTCCCTTATAGTTCTGATAGGGAGGGAGTCGGCCACATATCCAACAATTGGTAGCATTGCTGGTCTGATGGGAATGGTGTAACATACTAATGAATGTGTTGTTGCGCAGCGCAAATCTATAGGACAACTCATGCGGAGGCAATTCGCTAAAAGAATGTTCTGCAGTAATATTGTAAACATGTTTAGAAATAGGGTAATATATATGCAACAGTATACTTGCAGTGATAATCAAAAGATTTAAGAAAAACAAAATTAATAATGTCACTGTGCAATGACTACGCAGTGATTTACAATACGCATGCTTTTTAAGCTGCATTCGCTGATTTCTTTCTCTATTCCGGTCTAGAGGATACATGTCAGAGACAAATTCAACCGATTCACCTTGGAGAGGACTTAAACAATCAAATTGTCTGACTTACTACACCTCAATTTTAGTTTATAAAGTTCTGGTGTTGATTTCTCAACCAAGGGGAGCTTTGAGTCTGTCTGTGAGGGAATACAGGGTTGAGTATTCACACTGGATGGTAGTCCATAAAATTTCTTGATATGACTCGAGTGCAACCACCCTTTGCGACCCTCAATCTTCACGGCAGTCCTTGTAGTCAGTAGAACCAACTTAGGCGACTTCCACCTAGGATCCAGTTGGGTCTTCCGGTCGAAATTCCTGACCAAAACCAGGTCCCCAGGAACCACGTCATGGGGTTTTACCTCGGTGTTATCGGGAAAGGCTGCAGCTACCTGTGAACGACAAGATTGTAGTGCAGACATCAAGGAAGCCAGGTAATCTGTCAGCATATTACAGTCAACATCAGTTATCTTACGAGGTATAGGCGTCCCCCACATATTTGGTGGTCTACCGAAGATCACCTCATACGGAGATAGCCCTGTTCGAGAGTGTGCTACCATTCTCATGTAAAAGAGTGCTACTGGTAAGGCTACTATCCAATCAACACC
This sequence comes from Triturus cristatus, assembly GCF_964204655.1. Lineage (NCBI taxonomy): Eukaryota > Metazoa > Chordata > Amphibia > Caudata > Salamandridae > Triturus > Triturus cristatus. The sequence continues at coordinate 1,214,178,693 of NC_140590.1, read as the reverse complement.
TTTTTCTCTACATATTTTTGACAATCTAATTTTCAGAGTTTGATTATGGCGTTCCACGAGACCTGCTGCCTCGGGATGTCGGACACAGTGAAATTTCCATTTATAACCTAACAAAAGTGAAACGTGTTTCATTAGTTCGGATGAGAACGGCTGGCCGTTATCTGAGTAGACAACACGTGGTAAACCATACCGTGGGAAGAATTCTCGAACTAACTGTTTGGCAGTAGTCGGGGCAGTGTAATCTGAAACCGGGTAGGCTTCTGTCCAACGAGAAAGAGCACAGACAACTACGAGAACATATTTGAATCCTCGACATCGTTCCATCTGGATATAATCCATCTGGAGGACTTCAAAAGGGTGATCAGGAGGCTGAAATCCACCCTGTTCTACGGGGATGCTTTTACCTGGGTTAAACTGATAACAGATCATACAGGTACGAACTTTTTGTTTAGCTGCAGCTCGTAAATGTTTGTTAAACCAAATGTGTTGAATACTGTCTAGCATAGCTTTTTCTCCTAGGTGCGCTGGACTATGTATTGTGTTAATGATGACTTGAACCATAGAGTCGGGAAGAAACCATATAGATTTTTCCTTCGTCATCCATCCTTGATCCGTTTGGATCCCTCCTAATTCAGTCCATTTCTTTATTTCATCTGGTGTAGCATGTGTCTGTATGTCAATTACGTCAAGAGCGGGATCCTTAACTGTCATGCAATGTGTTAGTGTCTGAACTATTGTCTTTGTCATGTCAGTTGTGAGAGTCTGATTCTGAGCAGTCTGTTTAGCTGTTCTGTCAGCTAGGTCATTACCCTGAGAAATGATATCGGTAACTTTTGTATGGGCTTTGCATTTCATAATCGATATTGCAGTAGGTAGATGAATCGCATCTAATAGGGTTTGAATGAGGGGTCCGTGCTGGATGTGGGCACCGTGAGAAGTTAAATAACCTCTCTCTCGCCACAGCACGCCGAAGTCATGTACAACTCCGAATGCATAACGTGAATCTGTGTATATGTTGACTTTCTTATTTTTGGCTTGAATACAGGCTTGTGTCAGAGCGATGAGCTCTGCTGCTTGAGCTGACAAAGTGTTAATACGATTTGTTTCAATGACTTCAGTGTCTGTTGTGACTGCATAAGCGGCCACTAACTCTCCTGTACTTGTTCTCATACATGACCCATCTACATACAATGTCAAGTCTGGATCTGACAAAGGGATATCTGTCAAGTCTTGTCTGGGTTTCGTCGTGATAGTAATAACTTCAATACAATCATGTGCTAGTGGGTCTGTTCCGTTTACTGGCAACAGTGTGGCAGGATTTAATGTACTACAACGTCTGATTTCTATGTGTGGCTGAAACAATGTCAATTCATAACCGGTAAGTCTCGCTATAGTCAAGTGTTGTGTTTGTGTGCGGTTCAAAAGAACCTCCACTGCATGTGGTACTTGTACTGTCAATTGGTGTCCTAACACTATGGCATCGCTTTGTCTGATAGCTAAAGCTGTTGCTGCCACCGATTTCAGGCACGCAGGAAGAGCCTGAGCTACTGGATCTAATGTACTAGAGAAATAAGCACATGGCTTGTGTGATCCTGCTTGTTCCTGAGTGAGTACTGACAAGGCAGTACCTTCGCGTTCTGTAACAAAGAGTGTAAAAGACTTACTGTAACATGGTGTCGCTAAAACAGGTGCTTGACATAAAGCTTTCTTTAAGCTTTCAAAAGCTTGTGTATGTTCCTGAGTCCAAGGGAGGACAGTCGATGTGGCTGCCTCCTGTGTTGTCAACTGAATGAGTGGTTTTGCTAGAAATGCATATTGAGGGATCCACTGCCTACAGTATGAAGTGAGGCCTATAAAAGCCCGCACCTCCTTTTGTGTCTTGGGTATTGGCATGTTAGCAATTAACTGGATGCGATCAGGTGTAAGCTGTCTTCCCTCCTTGGACAGCGAGTGCCCAAGATAAACAACTCGCTGGACACAAAATTGCAGCTTAGAAGGCGACACCTTGTGCCCCTTGTTGGCCAAAAATTGTAAAACCGTCAGTGATGCTTTTTCACATTCAGGTTCACTTCGAGCGGTGATCAGCAGATCATCGACATATTGAAGCAAAGCAGTGTTAACTGGCATATTGATACTGTCAAGTTCTCATTTCAGTGCTTGGCTATAGATGCTGGGGCTTTCTGTGAATCCTTGAGGTGCGCGTGTGAATTTAAAACTTCGTCCATTCAAACTGAATCCGAACAAGTATTGGCTTTCCGGATCTATTGGGACGCTGAAAAAGGCATTCTTGAGATCAATTACAGTAAAGAACGTTGCTTCGGAATCAATGGCTGTCAGTAACGAAGAAATGTCTGGGACCACGGGGTATTGTGGTACAATGCATTTATTTAATTCGCGCAGATCAATAACTAATCGATATACTTGCGGGGCTTTTGGATCAGTTCGTTTAAGAATCGGAATTATCGGGGAATTACATACATTGGAGTCAGTTTCCACAACCACTCCTTGGGCAATAAGCTCGTCAATGATTTGCAGTAAAGCCTCTACAGCATCTGGAGGTAACTTGTATTGTCGCATTCGTGGTAGTACCACTCCTGTCTTTAGTGTGACTCGATATGGTGTAATGTTCATGCAACCAACATCAGTGGGGCCTTGTGCCCATAAGTATGTCGGTAAATTCTGCAGTCGGTGATCCATGTCTCGAGACACATAGTGCCCTTTGAAATCACGTAAAAACAATCTTACTCCTTCCGGAGAACAACATATTATAGCTCCTAGAGCTTTCAATGTTTTTATACCTAACAAGTTTTCTGGACATGATTTAGTAAGCAATAAATCTGTGGTTCGAGTCAAGGGACCAATCGTAAGTGGAAGAGGTTGTGACACTTCATTAATGATAGGTTTTCCTGAAAAGCCAAGGGAAATATTCTGTGAGCCTGAGAGGGGTGCCCCTGGAACTTCACTACGTCGTATTGTTGTTCTGCTTGCCCCTGTATCAAGTAAAAACTTTCTGTCTTTCCCTAATATTTCACTATGTACATAAGGTCCCTCTTGATCTACTGGAACCTCGATAAGGGGTAAGCCAACTTCCCTCTCTAGGCTGTTTCATGCGTATCGTTGATAATCAGGATAGTCATATTGTGCATACTGGTACATTTGTCGTGTCGTTGCTTGTGTGGCAGCAGTAGGCTGCGATGGTGGAGCTGGCATGGACTGTTGTGGAGCTGGCATGGACTGTTGTGAATTCTGATCCTGTCTAGGTGGCCGTGGTCTTTCCTTTGTTATACCTATGGCGATATTATGTTTTAAGACTGGACAATCGTGTATATAATGACCTGGCTGCTTACAATAGTTGCATGTCCCTTTCACAGGACCTGCTGAATCACTGGACGGTGTCATACCCTTTTTATGACCGTCAACTGGAACTGACTGGGCAACTAGCATTTTCATTTTCGTGTCTTTCATTCGTCTTTGTTCATGTTCTTGTTCCTCTCTAATTCTATTATGATGATACTGTAACATTTGTAACATTTGTGATGGAGTGTTACCTTGCCAGGTACTCTCGAATTTTAATACTCTATTCTTAACTTGAGGTAGGGAATTTTCAACTAATTTTGTCACAAACAGATGTGGATATGATTCGCTACTTGTTTTTATACCACTATTTATACCGAAACATTTTTCGAATCGGGCATAGAAATCACTAGTGTCTTCATCTTGCTTTTGTTTACAGGCTGAGATTGCACCCCAGTCTTCCTTTTTCGTAGTTAATAAACGTGGCAGTACCTGCACTAGTAAACCTGGTAGCATTTTAGTCTTGTTCCCAAGCCCTGAACCTGGACCTCGGGCTGTTTCTTCGGTTTCCAATGCTGTCCAATCTATCTTTTGGTCCCCCACCTCCCAATCTTTTTCTTTGAGTTTTTCGTAAATGCCCGCAGGCATTAATACCTTTAATATTTTCATAATGTCGGGATAGGTATACTCTCCCATGAGCAACATGTCTTTAATTTCACGGTGGAAACCCGCTGGGTCTTTGTCATGACTAGGTACCACTTTCTTCATTTCTAATAATTCAATTTTAGATATGGGTGTGTATACAAACACACGTTTAAACTGGTTGTCATCACCTTTTATTGGGTGCACTTCGCGTAAGGGATTCTGTCTATCCATATGATACGTCGTTCTTTCCTTGATGGGCAGTGAGACATGTTCTGGGCATACAAAAAGAATATACTGGTTTCGGTATTCTAGTATTTCTCTAATTAAATCAGTACCTGAACTTCTCCATTTATTCGCGAGTAATTCAGTCAATATATCGGGTAGAGGACCAGGATCGGAGTGTTGACCTTTATATAATATAAGGAGATGTTGAATCATGTATATACCAGCTAAACGCTGTTCGGCTGGGGTAAGGTTCAAAAACGTGTGTGCTAGTGCATCATCACTATATTTTCCGGGACTGTCAGCCCATAAGACTGCTGATCTAGCTAATTCTTGTTCGTCCAACGAATCAAGTATATGATGTCCCCTTCGTTCTCGAAGTAAGTTATCAGCGGCTTGGAATAAGTGTTCGGGAGATCTTATATTGATTATAGGGGTTTGGTAATTTCTGTTATTTTCTGGACGTACCGGACGTATTGAATCATTTGAGCATCTAGTATTATTAGAAAATCTTCCTCTACCTACATAAGCCATCGTGTCCACATGTCCTGTTGGCATTCCTGATTCTTCCCCTTCCCTTCTGTTTTGTTCAGACTCGTCTACCTCCAATCTTTCTTCGTGTATTCGTTCAATTTCTTTGCGGATCTTTCGGCACATAGCTACTATACTTAACAATCTATCATGTTTCCCCTCTGATATATTTCGACCCCAAGTGGTAAGTATTTGCATTTCTTCCGCATTTACCCCAGGCCGGTCTTGGTTTCTGATCACACAGTTTATGAGAAAACGTAACAGTTGCCCCTGCACCTCCGCTTTCTGGTACTCCATGGCTCTGCTAATACTTTCAGGACCTCGCCCTGATTGGACAAAGTGATATATGTTTTCTAAATGTGTCGTCATTCCTGGTAACATCGCTAAATATATTGTAGCTCGTCGGATACGTAATGATGATAGCAGCATTTCGTCCCGTTTACCGGGCACAGGATCATATCTACAATCCACTAGAAGTTCTTTAAGCATGTCGGGAGTTGCTAGTTTGGGCGTACGTTGATGTGCTAATTCTCTGAGGGAAAGTTTATTTCCTCTGGGTGGCGTGGAAAAAATGTCTGTCGTACCTCCTGTAGCACCGTCTGGGGTGCTGGACGTGAAAGGATTTGTTGAATGTAGAACAGAAACTGTAGATGCGGGAAAAGCGGTAGAAACAGATGTGCTTGTCGGAACGTGTGTCAGAGTTTGTTGTTGTGGAGGTACAGACGGAGGATCTTGGCGTTGAGCACCATCGGCAAGCGGTCTATGTGGTGCGGTATTAGCATACTCGGGAGCTGCGTCATCTAAATAAGAGGAAAGGAAAACATCTTCTGCGGTTCTGGGATGCCCTTTGGGAGGTGCTTTTATCGGAAACAATGGGAGTGGCAAATCTTTGGGTATTTCTGGGGTAGCCTTAGGTAACCCTTCGGCCAGAAGTGGATACATTCCATTCATAAGGGCGTTTCTTTGTCTGTCTACTTGTTCTGATTTTACTCGGGTACCTTCTTTAATCAATAGATTTTCTTGGACTTTATTTGAATTCTCCTTGTTTTTCTCTTCCTGTCTGAGCGCTTTTTCTGTACGTCTATATGATTCTTTACGCCATAATTCAATGGCATCTTTCTGTGATTGTCTAGCTTTCTTTTTCCATAATTCTTCTTCTACTTTCATGATGCAATCCGCATCCCAGGTCCCAGCTGCGGGCCACCTCTGACTTTCTGGTAGTTCCTTGGTGTAGTCTACCCATAAATCAAGAAATAATACGGCGTCTAGGCCATGTTTATGATACATGAAGTACCCTGGAGTGTCCCTAGGAGGAATGGGAACAGCTTCTTTGAGTACCCCTTTTCTAGTTCTGATCTGTCTTAATTTCGAAAAGAGCGGCATGTTGATAACTGGTCAGATACTTAATCTTGAACACATTTAATACAATAAACACAATAATGAACAGTCATTCATACCACAATATGCAAAACGTATTTAAAACATTTAACATTTAACATTTAAGAATGGCCATTAGGGAACTAGTCACTTAGCATAATACTCGGTACTAACTAGGTGATTCTGAATTATATACTAGACATACTAGATATACTGCTAAACAGTACAGATACACTGCTGAAACAGTGCAGACCGGATTTGTGTACCCAAACCCGTCTTGACCGGCACAACCTATGTGCACGTCAGAACGCCTCCCCGACAATGGTACTCACCGGGTAGCTCGGAACGGAAGGCCTCGGAACTGAACTGAACTGGACTGGAACTGAACTGGACTGGAACTGAACTGGACTCGACTCGACATGGAACTTCGGAACCTGGTGGGCCTCTGTATACCTCGGATCTTGCTCTCTCAGCTAGGCTCTGGTCGGGATACTTCGCACTTCTCACCGCCTCGTCTGGGTGTTGATCGCAGCCTCAGTCGCCCCCGCTTGGCAGGAGGGAGATACAGGAAATCCTGTGGGTACGCGTTGTTGTCCGTCCAGCTGTGGCAGGAGACCGGGCCTGCAACGCACCTCCGGCGCGTGAGATGAGAAAGTGTCCCTATTCGGGCGCCATTATGTGGTAAATAAATTAATTACCGGTACTATTTTTGATGCGGAAAATTATTAAAGATAACTCAGTAAAATGAGAGGCAGAATCCGTGGTATTAGAGGTTTTATAGGGCTTTATTCCTATACAAAGGAATACAATTCGAATTGTAGGCATTCTATTCCATCACCACGAAAGTTCAGGAAGGAAGGGCAATACATTATTGACAGGTAATCATTTTTATAGAAAAGGCATTCAATGAAACAGATGCAGGAGGCGTAACAGCTGATAAAACAGATAAAATATATGTGCGTAACTAAAATAGGCGTAACTAGAAAACGTCAGCATACATGATGTTGCAAGTGGGTGGATCCATAAGAGAATCCTGCAATGTTAGCAGAAATATTTGGCAGAGATGCGCACGCAGCCGCATGACGTATGATTGACGTGCAACTAGGGGGTGAAGGGGACTTGACATTTAGCTCTACATGTGGAGACAGAAGTCTGGGGGTCAAGTCAACCTAATCCCAAATCATATCTAACATCCTATGTTTAAAGAACTGTGTTATCCAAAAGGAAAGGCTTCTCGGACGAAATCTATTCTATACTGACTGTGAGTGCGTGTACAAGCGTCTAAGTGTCTACATAAGATGCGAGGGGGCAGAAATCTTCCATAGTAACAGGGACTATGAATTACTTGCATGAAGACAGAGAAATCGGGCCCCTTGCTCGGTAACTGGAAGGATGTTTACCTAAACTACTAGACAGGAATGCATTGGATGAGGAGCGGAGCAGATAATCTTGAAGGTGAAATACAGTTTTTGGCAGGCAGACAGGCCGAGTCAGGCACCGTTAGCCGCGCAGGGAGTAGGACAAAGTTCATGGGTACAGATGCAAGCTTAGACTGAAGCTGTCAGAGGTAGAAAGCAGGAAAAGCTTGATGGCAGCATTCAGGGCCTACTCGCCTGAACTGCAAAATGGAGTAGATAAACCATATAAAGTCGGTGGCCTTTCATACTTAGGAATCGAATATCCGGCCCATTCATGGCGGATCTGAAAGAGGACATGTTGACGTTGGACGCACATGTATTTGCGTCTTCATAGCTGGAACTGGAGGGAACATACATGTACTCGTAACATATACATGGAGCCGTTGGGGTCTAGGATAGGGGACATAACTGATCACAAAAATCCATATTTCCTCAGAACTATGGGCACCTTACATTTTGTGCCTAGATAACTGCATATCTAAAGGTTTACCCATACCTTATACCTGGAAGGGTGCCCAGATCATCCCGGTCTTTAAGAAGGGTGAGCACTCTGACCCAGGTAACTATAGGCCCATAAGCCTAATTGATTGCATTCAGAAGGTGGTAGCTAGGCTTGTCTTAATAAGGATCCAAGGTTGGATCGAGGAGGAGAAAGTTCTATCACCTCTTCGGGCAGGCTTTCGCAGCCACACAAGTACCATAGATCAGGTATTTAAGTTTCTGTTAATTTATTGGCGGGTGGTTCGATTGGGTGATGGTATGTTATTTGCAGCCTTTGTTGATCTTAAATCAGCTTTTGATTTAGTTCCTAGAGCAAAAATGTGGTCAGTTTTTAAAGACCAAGGCATGCCAATAGACATTTTAACCTGTTTAATGAAATTACATGAGGATAATTTTGCCCAAGTGAGATGGAATCAATCAGGCAGTGTCACAGACAAATTCCCAATTGCCAGGGGTGTTCGCCAAGGGTGCGTTTTAGCTCCGACCTTTTTTTCTTTATACATCAACAGAGTGATCAACTATTTTAAGGAAACTCCCACCGACGCTCCAAAGTTGGACGGTAAGTTGATCCCTCTGTTGATGTTTGCAGATGACACTCTATTAATTTCCAAAACACAACAGGGCCTACAAAAAGCTATTGACGTGTTTGAAGTCTTCTGTAAAGACCATGGGCTTATTGTAAATGTAACTAAAACGAAATTCATGGTCTTGCACAAGTCCAAACACGTTAGAGGGACAGTGTTCATGAATGAAATTAAATTAGAGCAGACCAAGGTTTTTTCATACTTGGGTATAACTCTTGCGTCGAAGCTAGAATGGAAACCGCATATAGATCAAGTCCTAACCAAGCACGCACAGTTAACTGGTGCACTAACTAAAGAGCTTCACCTGTCTCATACTAGACCCATGATACCAGCCCTCAAAATATATGATGCCAAGATAAGCTCGGCAATCCTTTATGGGGCTGAACTGTGGGGCCATAGTAACCTTACCCAGTTGACTAGGGCCCAGAGCAAGTTTTTGCATATTATTACTGGCCCTCCCGCATCCACCCCCCTTATACCCCTCTACTATGATTTGGGGGTTTTGTATTTAGAGGACATCGCACGATATCGTCCAGTGGCCTACTGGAGGCGGCTTTGGGTTACCCCTGAACTCTCAGAGTACGCCCGGGCTTTTATGGACGTTAGGGGGGTTGACAAGGCGCATAAGATTGCATGGATGAGGGAGGTCAGGTCACTTTATCTTGCTATGGGCCTAGTAAGCTTATGGGAGGAGCCCACATTACACACTTTTCCCCCCAGAAAAACTTTAAAAGAATTATATTGGCGAGTGGTTTCAGAAAGAAGATTTGGTTCAAGTATCGGCCCGTCTCTAACTTCGGATTTTTTGGCCCAAAAGGACAGCCCCTTGTTTGAAAACTACTGGGACTGCATTACAGTTGTGGAGGATAGGAAGCGCTATCACCAATTTAGGGTGGGTACTCTTCCTATCAATAGTTTTGCAGCCAAATGGTGAGTAGGCCTTAACCCGGATTGTCCCTTTTGTGTGGCTCAACGGGAAAATATTGCGCATATCCTATTTATTTGCCCGGAGTATAAAATTCCAAGGCGGGTCTGGCTCAAACCAATTTGGTTATTATTGGGTCTTCAGACAGGTGTTAAGGCTCTGCGGTCTCTTAAAACTAACACCTCACAACCTGTGACCATAGCAGTTGCAAAATTTCTCCACTGGTTTTGGATTATTCGTGCACACAAATTACGCCTCATCTGATCACTTAGTCATCTTTTAACACTTTTGATGACTTTTTATTATGAAATATTTAATATTGTCACCCTATTTGATAATTTGGTTACCTTTTAACACCTTTTATCACTTTTGAACAAAAATGTAAATTTATTTATATTGTCGCTGCTATGTATGTCATTTCTGCAGTTTATGATGTGATTTAGGTCCTTTCTCTTCCCCTTTGTATCCCCCTTTTTATAAACTGTTTAATATTTCACATGTTGTCTTTTATGATGAAAATCGAAATAAAGACTTGAAATTGAATTGAATACAAAGTGCACTCCAGTGCTTTTGAAAAATATACTTTCAGTACATACTGTTCGAAGTGTTCCACAACATGTAATTTTTTTTTTTTTGTTGCATTGAAGAACAAGATAGGTAGTATTGGTATTACGCTTCTAAAATCCAGAGTAAAACAATTTGTCTAAATCAAATAAAAAGTTGCACTTAACATTCAATGCACTCTAAAGCACGACGGTGCTCCCCTGTGAGACTAACCTTCAGTGCTCACGGATGCCCTCTCCACTCCCCTCCTTGTGACCCCCCCCTCCTCCCCGGGCCTTCAGTCCTGCACCACCAGTCGCTCCCATTTAACACCTGCAGCAGGTGGTGAATGGCCGCGTTGATCTGCATGTAATAGGGAATTATGTGTGTCATTTCAATTGGCAGAATCGGGTTCGCATAGTTATTCCTCATTCCGTGGGTTTACCACAACATAAATAACCAAGAAACTGTGTGTGTGTGTGTGTATGCCTTTTTTTTGGGGGGGAGGGGGAATTGTGCTCTGGCAGGAGAGGGGTGAGACTATATTACGTATTGAGAAAACAGGCATTGGTATGTTTTTTGTTTGTGCGCGTGGACATCTGCATGTATTTAAATATATTAATACAAAATTGCACGTCAAAATGGTCTCAAAGTACAAAAATACGTCCAAAGTGAACAATTACATACTAAAATTTCTCAATCCTCCAAAACAAGCCAGAATAGAGTCATCAAAACTCCCGTCTGCTAAATAAAGGTTAATAAAATAAAAATAGGAAATACTTTGAAAATGGACATGGGTTTCAAAGAGAAAAACTTGGATCTTAATGTCGGCAGAATCTGAAGGGACACAAGTAACAGGGCGTGTTGATTCCCTTACCAATTCCACCCTAAAATACATGTTGGCAGTCACGCTCACAATAGATTAGAAATTGCTGATTTTTTAGGTCTCGCTGAGACAGCGAAAGCTGTCTCTTTGAGACATTTTGTAAGTGGGCTTTCAAAAGTGCTACCCACATGGTTTTGCTGGCCTAGGGCTTGAGTGCACGATGGCGTGCACGTGCACAGCTGCTCCTTGCATTCCTCCCTCCCTTCTCACCCAGCCCTTTGATGCTCTGCTCGATTACTTTCACTTTAGCCGCTTTGACCCTTGCATTCCCCCCTCCCTTCTCACCCAGCCCTTTGATGCTCTGCTCCATTACTTTCACTTTTGCCGCTTTGATGTTTGGATAAAATAAGGATTAAGCTACTTTGCAGGCACTGATGTTAAGCACAACGCTATGTTACACTGCGGTTACTTCACGGATTGGAGATAACTTTATGTAATGGGCTAATGCTTTCGGTGAGAATATTAAGGAAGAGTGACCACGGAACTGTTCATTGCCTACATCAGATTTGGGTGCATCTGACTAAAGCAGGTGAGGTTACTTTAATATGGGGGCTGGGTTATGTTACATTTGCAAGCCACTTAAGAGTCCACTCTCTGACCCAGACAGTTCCTCTCGCCATCCTTCTGTAGTATTCTGTGCTGAAAGATAACATTTCACAAGTCTGAAAATGCACATTTGAAGCAAGATTTTAACAGGTATCTCCTATGATATAATCAATATTCATCAATCATTTACAAAGCTCAATACACAGCTACTAAACAAGCTGTAACTACTTGTTTGGTTTTGACAAACTTTACATAAATGGCACCTTAATTTCATTTTTTCATTAAAACAAATTCCACAACTAAAAAACTAGCATCAGCTACCTAGCAACACCTTCTTAAAGCTTGAAGAGGTAGGTTGTTAATATCATCGGGGTGAGGGGGGTCCACATATATGAAAAGATATTACCTGCTGTCACATGCAAACCTATTAAGCTGCAGCAATCTGAAAACTGTGGCAGCAATTTTACTAATTTAGATCCACCGATTGAGAGGCCTCCATACCCAGAGTGAATGACAAAAGGTGACTTTTGCAAGGATACATTACTCTTGCATAAAAGCTGTAACCGTATAAAATACACTAAAAGTATATGGGATAACTTATTCCTAAGAATGACTATGAAACGATCAGAGAAGCGACTAAAAACCCCTCTGCAACTCTTCAAACACTTAAATAACTTAAGCCCAGAGCTGCCGTCACAGTACCACAAGCACCAAAAACATTTCAAGGGCAAGGTAAGCAAAAAACAGTCTTTGCACAAAAAATAAGCACTCCAACAATACTTTTGTATTGTTTCGATTCTTTTTGTCTCTGCCCTATCTCTTGGCTGCGTCCTTACTCTCTCCCATCTTCTCTCTCCACCTCTTTGCTACATGTTCTCTCGTAATGTTTTCATTTTCCCCAACTCTCCTCTTTACTCTCTCTAATTCTTTTTTTGCTCCTTTTCTGTCTCTGTCCCTTCTCTCCTCTGTCTCTCCCCACCTGTCCCTTCTCTAACCCCACTCCTCTTCCTCTGGCCGCCCCCCATCCCTCCCTCTCGCAGTACTGCAGCATAGGCAGCACCAGGTCTCTGATGCCTTCTCAGTGTTGGCCCTGGGGGTGGAGGAGGTAAGTCAGCCCCCCAAGTGAATCCCATTATCAACAGATAGTGAACCTCTATTTACCAACAAGTACGGAGCGGTCTCGGGTGACGGCTGATGCGAACAGTGATCTGCTCTCGGCCCCGGCAGGGCCTGTGGGGTGGGGGCGTTACCTTACACTAGGAGATGAAGTAAAAGTGATATCCTCCCCTCCCCCCCCACTCCACCACTGTCTCTCCTCACCCTCCACCTCTCTCTCTCCTCCACTTCTGATTCCCTTCCAACTCGGTCTCTCCTTACCCTCCACCTCGGTCTCTCCTTACCCTCCACCTCGGTCTCCACTTCGGTCTCTCCTTACCCTCCACCTCGGTCTCTCCTTACCCTCCACCTCGGTCTCTCCTCACCCTCCACCTCAGTCTCTCCTCACTCTCCACCTCAGTCTCTCCTCACCCTCCACCTCGGTCTCTCCTCACCCTCCACCTCCGTCTCTCCTCACCCTCCACCTCCGTCTCACCTCACCCTCCACCTCCGTCTCTCCTCACCCTCCACCTCCGTCTCTCCTCACCCTCCAACTCTGTTTCTCCTCACCCTCCACCTCACCCTCCACGTGTCTCTCCTCATCCTCCACCTCACCCTCCTCACCCTCCACGTGTCTCTCCTCACCCTCCACGTCTCTCCTCACCCTCCACGTGTCTCTCCTCACCCTCCACACGTGTCTCTCCCCACCCTCCACGTGTCTCTCCTCAACCTCCACACGTCTCTCCTCACCCTCCACACGTCTCTCCTCACCCTCCACACGTGTCTCTCCTCACCCTGCACACGTCTCTCCTCACCCTCCACACATCTCTCCTCACCCTCCACACGTGTCTCTCCTCACCCTCCACACGTGTCTCTGCTCACCCTCCACATGTGTCTCTCCTCACCCTCCACACGTCTCTCCTCACCCTCCACACGTCTCTCCTCACCCTCCACACGTCTCTCCTCACCCTCCACACGTCTCTCCTCACCCTCCACACGTCTCTCCTCACCCTCCACACGTCTCTCTCCTCACCCTCCACCTCACCCTCCACACGTGTCTCTCCTCACCCTCCGTGTCTCTCCTCACCCTCCACGTGTCTCTCCTCACCCTCCACGTGTCTCTCCTCACCCTCCACGTGTCTTTCCTCACCCTCCACGTGTCTCTCCTCACCCTCCACGTCTCTCCTCACCCTCCATGTCTCTCCTCACCCTCCACGTGTCTCTCCTCACCCTCCACACGTGTCTCTCCTCACCCTCCACACGTCTCTCCTCACCCTCCACACGTGTCTCTCCTCACCCTCCACACGTGTCTCTCCTCACCCTCCACGTCTCTCCTCACCCTCCACACGTGTCTCTCCTCACCCTTCACACGTGTCTCTCCTCACCCTCCACACGTGTCTCCTCACGTGTCTCCTCCTCACCCTCCACATGTGTCTCCTCCTCACGCTCCACATGTGTCTCTCCTCACCCTCCACACGTGTCTCTCCTCACCCTCCACACGTGTCTCTCCTCACCCTCCACACGTGTCTCTCCTCACCCTCCACGTGTCTCTCCTCACCTTCCACGTGTCTCTCCTCACCCTCCACGTGTCTCTGCTGCACGCCTCACACTGCTGCACGCCACACACTGCTGCACGCCTCACACTGCTGCACGCCTCACACTGCTGCACGCCTCACACTGCTGCATGCCGCTGCACGCCACACACTGCTGCACGCCTCACACTGCTGCACGCCACACACTGCCACACACTGCTGCACGCCGCACACTGCTGCACGCCGCACACTGCTGCACGCCACACACTGCTACACGAAACATTGCTTCACGCCACACACTGCTGCACGGCACACACTGATGCAACCGGCACACTGCTGCACGCCACACACTGCTGCACACTGCTGCATTACTCACTGCTGCATGCTGCACGACACTGCTGCACGCAGCACACTGCTGCACGCCGCACACTGCTGCACGCCGCTGTGCTGCATGCCTCACACTACTACACGAAACACTGCTGCACGCCGCACACTGCTGCACGCAGCACACTGCTGCACACCGCACACTGCTGCACGCTGCTGCACGTCACAGTGCTGCATGCCTCACACTGCTACACGAAACACTGCTGCACGCCGCACACTGCTGCACGCCGCACACTGCTGCACGCCGCACACTGCTGCACTCCACACACTGCTTTTATGCGAGTTTATGCTACTGACATTGTAAATGACAATGCCTTTTATTTGTTTTAAAACAAAAACATAAATAAAAGGCATTGTAATTTTACAATGCCAATAGCTCAAACTCTTATAAATGCGAGACCTATTGCATTGCAAATGCTTGTATATAATGTTGCCGTCTGGCCGTATTTTTAATGGCCTGTATTTTTAAAGGTCAGTAAAAATATTACGAAAAGTAGTGATAGCGCGGTATATTTTCCCTTTTGAAGCATACACCTCAAACAGGAAACCCGTGAAGCCCGTGAAGAAATCAGCACAAAATTATTTGTGATCTGTCTTGATCATTTCTAAACGATTATTAGAGCAAATACAGGTATAATTGCAATGTTACAAAAGAGGCAGCTCGTTGCTTCATAGGGAAGACCTGGGATACTGTGCGCCGTAATTAGGATTGGTGAGATTTCAGCAGCTAATTGGTTGGCTTCTTCGCATGCATAGAAACCCCAGGTCATGAACATGGTGTGTTGTCGCCCTCAGCTCAGTGATAGACATTTTAGTGCCCAGAAAAATGAGAGATCGGGTCAGCTCTGTTGAGAGTCCAGCAGGTGCCTTGCAGGTACACACACATCTCTGAAGCAGGCGTAGTAACCCTCTGAACTTTCTCACCTGTTTCTGATCTCATGCCTCCGCTTATTTGCTTTCATGTTTGCAAGTTGAGGCGTGGGGTTGACGTCACGCCCAGCGGCGTAGGTCTCAATAATGTAGCGGGGGCAGTGGCACCGGGTCCGGAGGTGTGAGGAACCCACTTCACCACACTTATGTATGTCTGTCTTTCACTACCAAACCGAGTGATCCAATTGCCTGTGTTCCATAAAGGCCCGGGGCACAGTTGTCACGCAACTGTTATCGCCCTTCTCGGTTTTTACTTTCTTTTGAAAACAAACCCTCGACCCAAGAATAACCAAATAGTGAAAATGCTCTCCAAACTATTTTACATGATCTCCTTATTGAAAGTCCAGAATGTTGCTGAACGCGGCAAATAACCTGATATAACGTGTACTTCTAGGCGCTATAGGGAACAAGAAATACTATTTCCAAATTTTATTGATTTCAGTTAACCAACCACTAAATAATTTTAGGCCTAGTTGTTCCTTTGGGGTTTGAACAGGTTGTGGACGCATCGCAGCAGCTGTCAGCGGCGAGCGTGTAACTCGCCGAGCAGTTCTATACCGTGTTAAATTGTCCAGGGACTTGGAAATGCGTCTAGACCCGAGACTCGGATAAGTAGTTGTGCGAACCCATATATGGGGCATCGGTGTCTGTGCCAGCTGAGAGGTAGGAGTCGAACAGTTACTGATACATTATTAGTGATAGATGCATATTGGCAGAAAAGGAAGTTTTTAAAAAAAACTTTTCTAGGGGCTGTGAAAACAGGTCTTTCTATTTACAAATGAGAGTATTTGAGTTAATGGCCCTGGGATGATGAAAGGCTGAACGGGCCACGTCAGATTTGCCGCTGACCGCGGCCCCCGCAGGGGGCCAATCGGCGGTCGGCGCCTTAGTGGCCCCAGGGCACCGGTCAAACCTCACCACCCCCTCCCTTCGGGCGGGGGCGGGGACGCAGACCGGAGCCCCCCTCTGTTGTTGGCAGGGCCGGAAGTGACGCGCACGGCGTGTCACTTCCTGGCCCAGGTGTGAGGGGGAGGCTATTTAGCCTTCCCCCACCGGCGACCTCTTTGTCGCCCACCTTGCCTTTTCCCTCCCTACCGCTTACCCGGCGTAGGCGTGGGTGGGGGTTTTTTTTCTGAGCGTTGTAATGTTTTCTTAACCTAATTTGGGGGAGTGGGGACAGCGGGGTGCCCCTGGGGTTACTATGGAAGCGGTACCCTGCACCCCTCGCAGCCTGCAGTCGCACTGGGGGTGGGTGTGCCTGCCTTCACACGTGTCTCTCCTCACCCTCCACACGTGTCTCCTCACGTGTCTCCTCCTCACCCTCCACATGTGTCTCCTCCTCACGCTCCACATGTGTCTCTCCTCACCCTCCACACGTGTCTCTCCTCACCCTCCACACGTGTCTCTCCTCACCCTCCACACGTGTCTCTCCTCACCCTACACGTGTCTCTCCTCACCCTCCACGTGTCTCTCCTCACCTTCCACGTGTCTCTCCTCACCCTCCACGTGTCTCTGCTGCACGCCTCACACTGCTGCACGCCACACACTGCTGCACGCCTCACACTGCTGCACGCCTCACACTGCTGCACGCCTCACACTGCTGCATGCCGCTGCACGCCACACACTGCTGCACGCCTCACACTGCTGCACGCCACACACTGCCACACACTGCTGCACGCCGCACACTGCTGCACGCCGCACACTGCTGCACGCCACACACTGCTACACGAAACATTGCTGCACGCCACACACTGCTGCACGGCACACACTGATGCAACCGGCACACTGCTGCACGCCACACACTGCTGCACACTGCTGCATTACTCACTGCTGCATGCTGCACGACACTGCTGCACGCAGCACACTGCTGCACGCCGCACACTGCTGCACGCCGCTGTGCTGCATGCCTCACACTACTACACGAAACACTGCTGCACGCCGCACACTGCTGCACGCAGCACACTGCTGCACACCGCACACTGCTGCACGCTGCTGCACGTCACAGTGCTGCATGCCTCACACTGCTACACGAAACACTGCTGCACGCCGCACACTGCTGCACGCCGCACACTGCTGCACGCCGCACACTGCTGCACTCCACACACTGCTTTTATGCGAGTTTATGCTACTGACATTGTAAATGACAATGCCTTTTATTTGTTTTAAAACAAAAACATAAATAAAAGGCATTGTAATTTTACAATGCCAATAGCTCAAACTCTTATAAATGCGAGACCTATTGCATTGCAAATGCTTGTATATAATGTTGCCGTCTGGCCGTATTTTTAATGGCCTGTATTTTTAAAGGTCAGTAAAAATATTACGAAAAGTAGTGATAGCGCGGTATATTTTCCCTTTTGAAGCATACACCTCAAACAGGAAACCCGTGAAGCCCGTGAAGAAATCAGCACAAAATTATTTGTGATCTGTCTTGATCATTTCTAAACGATTATTAGAGCAAATACAGGTATAATTGCAATGTTACAAAAGAGGCAGCTCGTTGCTTCATAGGGAAGACCTGGGATACTGTGCGCCGTAATTAGGATTGGTGAGATTTCAGCAGCTAATTGGTTGGCTTCTTCGCATGCATAGAAACCCCAGGTCATGAACATGGTGTGTTGTCGCCCTCAGCTCAGTGATAGACATTTTAGTGCCCAGAAAAATGAGAGATCGGGTCAGCTCTGTTGAGAGTCCAGCAGGTGCCTTGCAGGTACACACACATCTCTGAAGCAGGCGTAGTAACCCTCTGAACTTTCTCACCTGTTTCTGATCTCATGCCTCCGCTTATTTGCTTTCATGTTTGCAAGTTGAGGCGTGGGGTTGACGTCACGCCCAGCGGCGTAGGTCTCAATAATGTAGCGGGGGCAGTGGCACCGGGTCCGGAGGTGTGAGGAACCCACTTCACCACACTTATGTATGTCTGTCTTTCACTACCAAACCGAGTGATCCAATTGCCTGTGTTCCATAAAGGCCCGGGGCACAGTTGTCACGCAACTGTTATCGCCCTTCTCGGTTTTTACTTTCTTTTGAAAACAAACCCTCGACCCAAGAATAACCAAATAGTGAAAATGCTCTCCAAACTATTTTACATGATCTCCTTATTGAAAGTCCAGAATGTTGCTGAACGCGGCAAATAACCTGATATAACGTGTACTTCTAGGCGCTATAGGGAACAAGAAATACTATTTCCAAATTTTATTGATTTCAGTTAACCAACCACTAAATAATTTTAGGCCTAGTTGTTCCTTTGGGGTTTGAACAGGTTGTGGACGCATCGCAGCAGCTGTCAGCGGCGAGCGTGTAACTCGCCGAGCAGTTCTATACCGTGTTAAATTGTCCAGGGACTTGGAAATGCGTCTAGACCCGAGACTCGGATAAGTAGTTGTGCGAACCCATATATGGGGCATCGGTGTCTGTGCCAGCTGAGAGGTAGGAGTCGAACAGTTACTGATACATTATTAGTGATAGATGCATATTGGCAGAAAAGGAAGTTTTTAAAAAAAACTTTTCTAGGGGCTGTGAAAACAGGTCTTTCTATTTACAAATGAGAGTATTTGAGTTAATGGCCCTGGGATGATGAAAGGCTGAACGGGCCACGTCAGATTTGCCGCTGACCGCGGCCCCCGCAGGGGGCCAATCGGCGGTCGGCGCCTTAGTGGCCCCAGGGCACCGGTCAAACCTCACCACCCCCTCCCTTCGGGCGGGGGCGGGGACGCAGACCGGAGCCCCCCTCTGTTGTTGGCAGGGCCGGAAGTGACGCGCACGGCGTGTCACTTCCTGGCCCAGGTGTGAGGGGGAGGCTATTTAGCCTTCCCCCACCGGCGACCTCTTTGTCGCCCACCTTGCCTTTTCCCTCCCTACCGCTTACCCGGCGTAGGCGTGGGTGGGGGTTTTTTTTCTGAGCGTTGTAATGTTTTCTTAACCTAATTTGGGGGAGTGGGGACAGCGGGGTGCCCCTGGGGTTACTATGGAAGCGGTACCCTGCACCCCTCGCAGCCTGCAGTCGCACTGGGGGTGGGTGTGCCTGCCTGGGCCATGGGAACGCGCACAGGCGGTCGCACGCTTCTGGCCCCCGCACTCCCCTTGCTATTAATCCTCCGGAGACGGCACTATAAACTAACACCATTAAAACATTATCGCGACTAATGAGAAACAATTAGGTAGCAGAAGCAGCGCCTCGGATTGGTTTGGGGACAGTGCGGCTGTCGGCGCTGATGAGTTTCATTTTAGCGCATCGCTGCTCAGGGATATTTAGAATGTGCACTGCTGTGATGGAATCTGTATGTCTCGCTGCCTATCTATTGTTCTATCAATGTCTCTGTCTGTAAATCAGTCTCTGTCCATGTTTCAGTGCGTTTATCTGTTTCCCCGTCAATCCATCTCTGCCCATTATTGCCCGTCGATCTGTCAGTCCCGATTGTATAATAAGATAAACATAACTACAAGTCCCGTTGACGCCGGAAGTGACGTCATGTGGGAGCGTTGGGCAGTCGTTAGGTCAACACGCATGGGTCAGCACGATATTTACAAAGTGGACATGGCGCTTATTCAACCTCTTTTTGTACAGTATTGCAGATTCTTCAGCGCTTCCCGACCGTTTGCATGTTGGTGTGGGAGAAATCTTTATCGGGAAGGGAGCAAGAGATCGAATTACTGCTTCTCAGGTAATTGAGGGACATGTGTTTTTGCTGGTTCAGGAAGGTTTCGCTTTGTTTAAATCAGCCCTCTAATGAAAAATGCTTACAGTAGCAAAAACTGCCGTTTGGTATTTCTTAAACACTTGCTGGGCCTAGAAGTAAAGGACAGGGAAACATTTAAAAAAGAATCTGAATGATATCCATTTTTAAAGGAACTAACTCAATCCGCTGCACTCAGCAGCAATATGGAGATAAATATCATACTGTATTTGCATTATAAAAAAAATAACTCGACATCTTAGCCTCCAGATTGACCTGAAGTTATGTGCAATGCAAAGGGTAAAACTAATTGCTTTTCTGAGGAAAGAAATAACTGGCCTGCAAGAAGATGATTCTCCCACAGTCTTCATTTGTGGGGCTACGGAACCGCGCATAACCGAGGAAAGGGGGTTATTTCTGGCAGAACGCTAGTCTTAATGATGACCGGCTAAAGGGTGATTTCATGTAGTCAACACCATGTTCTTCAGCCGTCGTTCTGTAGGAGGGCATTGAATGTTAAGCGCACCTTTTTATATGCATTGTTTTACTCTTTTAGGGGCATATCAACAACAACCGGCGATAATTATCTCTAAGCGCACTTAGCGCTAGGATAATTATCGCCGGCTAGCGTGAATTTTTATCGCTGAGATAGCGTGCTATTAGCAACGCTTATCTCAATAGCGATAAAAATCCTCACGCTAACAGGCTAACGTGAGAATATCGCTGGAAATCCAGCGATAATCTCACGTTACCTTGTTGATAGGGACAGGCAAACTTAGCCATGATATCCTCCTTCCATAGGATATCATGGCTAAGTCAGAAAAATACCAGATGTAAAAAAGCAGCGTTAACCGCGGTTAGCGCTGCTTTTTTTGTCTCTAACAGGGTTAGCGACATTCTTGATAATAGGAGAAATGTCGCTTAGCGACATTTCTCCTATTATTTTACTCTGGAACGCCCCCTTTGCGTCTCATTAGAGATGCAAGGGGAAGCGTAGAGTAAAAGGGTGCTAACATGCAAATTTGCATGTTAGCACCCTGTTGTTGATAGGGCGCTAGTTTTATCTCTCCTTTTTTGGCTTTTAAAGCCAAAAAAGCAGAGATAAAGCCCTTGTTGATATGCCCCTACGTCTCTTAGCCCCTCTGCTGCATTATCTAGCTGACACACCATGCACTTTGGTCTGGACAAGGAAGAGTGGACATTAACTTCTGGGTTTCGTTCTGTGACAAGAAGTAGGCGTTCCATATCTCGAAACACTGTTCCTGCAACATTACTGAAATGTTTAGCATTGCACGGTTTGATATCAGCGTATTTACTCGCTTCACCCATCAAGCATATTTGATGTTTGCATTGTGTTATATTCAAATTGATGGCCTTTAGGTACTTGCGTAACTGAGACCGAAAGGTCCTTTCTGTGCCAGTTATGTCAACACTTGAATGTAATTATCACGTCACTCACTCTGGTATGCTTTTTCATGGACAGTGGCAACACCTTTTAACGCGCTCTCCTAGGGCTATTGGAACAGTGTCAGACCACTTGTTGGCATAGCTTAACCACGGGCTTTCACAGTTCCCCAAGAAGCAAATTATAAACCAGTAGTGCTAGAGAAAGTGTTCTAAGCTATACAAAATTGAGGATGTGAGGTATCACATATTCTGTATTTCATTAATTATTTAACGGCTTCAATATACATTTTTGTTGCTGAACTGTTCTTTCTCATCATTGATAACTTGTGAGGGGAATGTTTTGAAACTGAAAACTATGAAGGTGGCAGGAAACTACTAGAGAGAAGCATTAGTTATTTCTCAGTTCTCTCCCCATCCTTTTATAACTCACCTCCCTCTTGTCCCGTTTTCAGCTCTCATTTGACTAAGAGAGTATGGAATCCGTATAATTTTCTTTTAAGTAATTACGTGAAATTTCAAGAACATTATGTGAAATGCAAACCTGTCCTTTATTTTTTGACACAAGTGTAATGTGAAATTTGAAAAATTGCACATGATTTAAATTTCACCCAGGCCTGTTTTTAACCCTCCACTCTCTCAAATGCAAATGTAATGGACAATTTCAAGTGGAAATGTGTTGTCTTTAACTGCAGTGTACTATTACACCATACATACTACACATTATGCCACTCCACTTTATACTACTCCTCTTTACACCACTTCACTCTACTCCACTCTATGCCATGCCACTCCATGAAACTCTACTGTAAGACACTTTACAACACAGCTCTCCACTCCACTGTACTCCACTCTGCTATCCCACTCCACTATATCCAACTCCACTTCACTAAAATCTACCACACTCCAATCTACCATACTCTAATCCACTCAATCTACTCCACTCCAATGTATCCCACTCCAACATAAACTACCTCAGTCTACTACACTCTACCCAAATCTCCCCACTCCCCTCCTCTAATCCACCCAATCTCCACTCTACTTTACTTAAATCAATTCCATCTACCCCTCTCCAATCTTCTCTACCACACTCCAATCAAACCAGCTCCTCCCCAATCTACCCCACTACAACAGTCTGACTTCAATCTAATCCACCCTACCCCGCTACACTCCTGTCTACCCTGTTTCAAACTACCCCACTCCAATCTTTCCCAGTCTACCCACTCTATCACAATCTACCTCACCCTACTCCAACCTACCCCACTCCATTCCAATCTACCCATCTCAAATCCACCCGATCTACCCCACTCTATCTGCCTTACTCCGCCCCACCCTATTCCACTCCACCATACTGACCCTTAATATGAGAGATCGCTGAGGCCAAGCACTTCCGAGGCATCGGTGGTATGTGTGTTAGTGGGCATGAATAACTCTCAGAACTCCTAACAAGAGGTGAGAGGATGTAGCCTTACTGCTAGAGCGGTCGACCTCGAAGCTTGAGGACTGGGTTAGAGTCTCAGCAACGACGCTCGACATCCTGTGATTCTGGGCAAATCACTTAATCTCCTTGCACCTAACAAAAATGAATGTGTGGCATTTTCTAAGTGATCCAGTCCAGGTTTTCGACCACGCTCGACCTGCAGCAGGAGTGGAGCGGAGCAGAGCAGGAAGCAGGAAGAGCCGCGCACCGCGGCCGAAAATTGCGGCCGAAATTGCATCCGAAATCGCTGAGAACACCAGCTTGGGAGTTCGGGAGTCAAGGCTGCGTGGAAGGAGGGGGGTTGCAGAGCCCGGGTGAGTGCATGTGGACATGCTCCCCTGTTCCCCTTGTTTACCTTGTTCACCGCCGCTACAAGAGATTGCTTCAATTGGTGCAATTGGTGCATAATTGGTGCTCATTGCTGTCGTCGGAGAGTGCCGGTGTAGGTGCCACGGCTCTGAAGAAGCAAACGCCACGATACGGTGTTTGAAAAGTGCTGAGTGATTGCTTCTTTTCGTGGAGTTTCCCGGATTTTAAGCAGTGATTATTGGTGTAGCAGGGAGGCGTATTCTGGGAAACGTGGACTTGGAGTCAACGTTAGTTTTTGGAGACCCGTGGAGTACTGGTTAGCAATGTGGAGGCTTGGGGGGAGTACTGGATTTCTGTAGAAGCCTGGGATTTCTCTGGACTCGCGCTGCAGCTTGTCTGTGTTGAACTCGAAGAGCAGGCAATCTGATTCACTTCATTTTTCAACCGCTGCGAGGCAATACTGGAATACTGGAAGCTTGTACCTACCTGGGCATTGACAGCTTTAACCGGGACAGAAACGCTGTGGGTCTCCCCTGCTGCCGATCAACATCACAGGCCGCAGTTGGGGGGGGACTACAACTCCCAGAACACCTTGCGGAATCGCATCACTTTCGCCCACCATCGCGCACGGAGGCGCTGAAAAAGCAGAGACTCCCCCCGGGACGCGGGCGGCGCCGGGACAAGGGCGGGGGCCGTCAGAGGCCGAGGTAGGCCGGGCTGGGCCCCCCCCTTTTTGTAAATGACTGTCTCATTCACGGAAAGGATCCCTAATACACTAGTGGAGCTAGTAAGACGCTATAATTGTCCTATCCTGCATTGTGTTATAAATTTTAATTGGTCAACTTGGAGAGACTAATGTTATTATCTTAGGCCCACGAACTAGGCCCCCTTAGCCCCGACTACGACTAGATTCCATTATTGTGATGTCGTCTCTTGTTAGAGATAAGCCTATAATGGCTGGAGAAGTCAATCAAGGTACGCTCGATAACTTTGTCATCAGGGCCACCTCGGATATCGACGGGGAAATCGTACTTGAAGAGCGACGGGCCGAGAGACGACGCTCTATAGAATTTATTAAGAACAAGCGTTCGTCTCTGGGCCCGATCCAGTTAGCTATCTCGCCTGCCTCGAACACATATTGTGTAAGGGAGGATTGTGGGCTATCCCCAAGCGACAGTATCCCTTTACTTTTGCAAGACAGATCTCCTAGTCTAGTAGAACCCAATGCCCTGATTATGAATGTTTCTGCCTCCTCGAGTAATTCGATTCCACAGGACGTGATTACGACGGATACTCCGTTGCCACCATTAAAGTCTGTCCAAAAAACCAAAAAAAATCCTAAAATCCCTTGCGCCCAAGGTCCACCACCGGGGAAAAAGAGAAAGAGGGGAATGGTCCTCCGAAAAAGTTGCTTAGTCTTTCTAACTCTGGGAACCTACAAAGCCCCTCTCTCAATGTACCATCAATACCCGTAGTAGTAACTCCTCCATATGTATCATTGAAAGATGCATCCACTACCGACCTAATGGGCAGTATGGAACAGCTAATTAGATCACTCATATCTCCGTTAGTAGAGAGGTTAAAAAGAATTGCTGTACAATTGGATAGTTTGGAACAGGCTATCTGGGCAAGTAAAGGGGCAACCAAGGATCTAAATATGCCATCTCCAGTCCCTTCCAATTCCGCTTCGGGCCACAATTACGTGGCTCAAAAGGAACCAATAACAACTAATGTAGCCAAAACAAAACCGCTGAAAGCAACCCCCTCTAAAACTATAGGGTTAAACGCAAATAGGAAAAACATGGGGGCTCAAGTAGGTGGAATTATAAATCCTCCGAGAACTGTTCTAACATCAAATCTCCCAAAATTGAACGGCTTGAATAAGCCGGCGAGGTCTACTGCTCCAAAAAAGCACTCAGTAGAACTGCCCCCGGAATCAGTTCCGTATGTGGTGGTTCTTACTGGTGTGCCACCCCTAGAGGAGGGTAGAAGAGAAGCTGTCTACCAACTGAAAAATAAGACCATATTTTGGCTCAGACAGAATCGCCCTCTACCGCCAAATATAAGCGGTGAAATCCTATATGTCAGGCGTCTCCCATGGTTAGGCCAAAGAACAAAGGACATAAAAGGGGATATTGTAATAATACATTTTCGTGACAATAGAGCTGTTGGACACATCACAAACTGGTTCCCCCAAAACGGCAGTAGTGTAATTTCCACCCAGGATCTGACTTATTTTTATCCAAGAGGTTTAGTGGCCCCTGTAATCAATGTTATGCCCCTGTTACAATCCCAGCTCAGCCATACTGGGCCTCTATCTCTAAATCAGGCAGACCATTTTGGGGCACCATTCCAATACCAAGTAGGCCATCCAAGGCACTCTTCCCGCCAGCAGGTCGATCGCTACCCTCATGTTTACAATCAATACGGGGTCCTATCAGGCTTGGAGGGAGTAGATTGACTGCATTCCGGGGGTACAATAAATACTGCCGAGGATAGCTCACAAAAGGTGCCTCTCATAACCACAGAACCCTTACCAAATGGTAGACCACACATCACGCTTTTAACCCAAACTAGTTTCCAGCATGCAGTGAGTGATTCCTGTCATAGTGGGCTAGGAGAGTTGTCAATTGTCCAACAGGGGCCAAAGGGCAGGATCCATCCTAAGATATATAGCAGGGTGGAGGGGGCCGAACTTCCAGGCTTGGTAGGCTTTCCTCTGGCAGAAGATGTTGTGGCCAGCCCAGGCGGGAGGAATGAATTAGGAATTGCCATTAATGAGCTAGCAGGAGGTTGTGAACTGCGAAATATTAGTGACCCAGGGGTCCAGCTGCCAGCCACCGCTGTGCTGGGGGGTGATCCCAGTAGGGCTAGGGGCAGAATAGTCTCGTGGAATGTCGCGGGTTTGGGCCCTAGAATGCACTCACCAGAGTGGATGTTGTTTATAAATGACTTTGATGTCTGTATCTTCCAGGAGACATGGGCCTGCGAGCCTCTCTTCCTCTTGGGCTTCCTTAATTTTTTTGTTCCGGCCGTTAAAGGGCCAAAGGGAAGACCAAAGGGGGGTCTAACCATTCGGGCTCGGCAGGCACTGTTCGATAAGATAGCAGAGCTCCCCACAGGCAATAATGACATGCAGCTGATTAGGCTTTGTTTGCCTTCGGGGGTACCCCTATATATTTATAATCTCTATAGAAGAGGTCATAATGGGGGGAAATCCCAAGTCTTGGCTGCACTTGACCAATTGATCGGTGCCCAGCCAAGCGAGAACAACATATTAATTGCCAGTGACATGAATATGACCTTTGAGCCCCTTTCAGTTGAAGACTGGCAATCAGGAGATGATGTAGATATCGAATGGGGAATCCCTAAGCTGGACCTAAAACCTGTGGGTAGATGGTCAGCTGAAGTAATACAGATGAGCGCTATATGTAGCGAAAGGGGGCTCAGAGCTTTGAATGGTAGGACATTGAGCGATGGACAAGGGGCAAATACATTTGATAATGGCCGTTGGCAAAGCCGGATTGATTGTTATTTGTAGCTTAACGATCTGGCACCTGATGAAAGATATGAGGGTGGTTAACAGACAAGAGAGTGATCACAATCCCCTTTGTATCACTCATTTGTTGTGGGGGGGGACCAGGAGGGGCAAGACATTATAACAGAAGCGATGGCAGAGATCGTCCCAACGAACGACATGAGGCGAGTCAAGTGGCCCCAAATTGTGGCTAACCACGAGGTGCTACTAAGTATTAGCACAAATCTGGATCTTACTACCTCTGCCATGGAAGTAATTTTGAATACGGGATCGAGGAGCAGAACAGATATGGTTGAGATTACCAACCTGCACTGCGAATTCTTTAGCTCGATAAAGGATCATTTCTATAGGGCAGTACGCTCGCACTCGGGCAAGAAAAGTTGTCCTCATGTGGCGGGGTGGTACAACGCCACATGTAGGGCAGCTAGAACTTCTCTGGGGATGGCCATCAAGTCCAAAGATCCAGCCTCCGTCAGGGAAGCAAGGCGGAAATATAAGTCCAGTGTATCTATAGCTAAGAAACAATGGGACGAGCAGCACTGGCAAGATCTTAAAGCTGCCAGTTCCGCAAAAGACTCCAGATTATTCTGGAATATTGTTAAATGGGGGAGAGGGGGTCTTCCAGAACCACCTTCCAACCATGTTTCACAGAGCAACTGGTTGGATTATTTTGGTCCCCAATATAGGTGCCGTCCGGGGGACAGGAATGGGGAGTCTGTGCCCTATGTTATATTCTAAGTTCCTCCTTTTAACAACGTGGATGTAGCATTGGCCTTGGATTCAGTTACTCGGGCAAGGCCCCGGGCCCTGACGGGGTGCCTGCAGATGTATTTCTCTATGAGAAACCATGCTGGGGCCAGTATATTTTGAATTTGGCCAATGCAGTAGCACAAGGGGCTCCGGTACCAAAGTCCTGGCTGGGGGCAGTAATAATCCCTATATACAAAAAAGGGGACAAAACTCTACCAGGGAATTATCGGCCCATCAGCCTTATAGACACAGTCCAGAAGGTCGTAGGTAAAATGACCTTGGCAAAAATCATAGCCTGGGAGGAAGAAAATAATGTTCTATCTCCCTACCAAGCAGGTTTTCGCAAATTGACTAGTACGATAGACCAGATCTTCCGGTTCATGCTACTGCACTGGAAGACAGTAGAGTTGGCGAAGGGCAGTCTTTATGCTTCCTTTATAGACTTACGTGCAGCTTTCGACCTAGTCCCTCGCTCCCTGTTATGGAAAGTCTTAGCTGAGATGGGTATGCCACTTGAAATTCTATCGCTAGTGATGAGATTGCACGAGTCAAACTCTGCAAGGATCCAGTGGGGGAGACATGGGCAAATATCTAATGAGTTCCCGGCAGAACGGGGGGTACGCCAAGGCTGTGCCATGGCCCCGATGCTCTTCTCCCTTTATATTAACGGAGTAGTGGAGCGTATGTTGTCTGCTTCTGTAGATGCTCCAACATTGGATGGAGCGAAAACGCCAATCCTATTATTTGCAGACGACACGCTCATTCTATCCAAAACTCCCAGCGGCCTGCAGCTCGCCCTGAATATCTTCGAGGGCTTTTGTATTGATCGAGGCCTAGAAGTAAATGTAGCCAAAACAAAGCTCATGACATTCAATTCCCACTCCAGCTTTAGAGGGAACTTCTTCATGGATGGCCAAAAGGTAGAAATGGTTTCAGATTTTGTTTATCTGGGCATCCACATAGCCAAGGGCGCAAAGTGGGGGAAACACACAGAAGTGGCGGCTCTTAAATTTCGCCAAAACACTGGTGTTATAAGTGCTGAACACAAAAGGTCTTTGACCAAACCTATTGCGCCAGCACTTCAAGTACATGAGGCCAAAGCCATTAGCTCGGCGCTCTATGGCTCAGAGCTTTGGGGCAATGGCAATCTAGCACCATTAACGCTGGCCGAGAACAAATTTCTTCGAAACCTCATCGGCCTTCCCAAAAGTACACCCATGAGGCCTCTGCGTTGTGAGTTAGGCAGGAAAGCCATTTCAGATATGGCTAGACTAAGACCCATTTTATACTGGCGGCGCATTTGGGTCACCCCTGAACTCGCTCACTACGCAAGGGGCTTCCTGGATTTAATTAATTGTGATAAGTTCCACAAAATAGGTTGGTTGGGGGATTTGCGCAGAATGCTGGGGATTCTAGGCATGAATGAGCTATGGGAGAATCCAGAGGAGGCCTTGTTCCCGACCAAAGCAGTTATAAAAACAAAGTATTGGGAAATGGTAGAACATCGGGATTGGAATGAAGCCGATTCTTCTACCACGGAGGGACTATTTCTTGAAGTAAAAGCTTCCCCTTTCCTTGAGCCCTATTGGGATACTATAACCAAACCCCTGGATAGGAAGCTATATTTCCAGCTTAGAGTGGGGTCTCTCCCAATTAGATCACTAACTGGAAGATGGGCAGAGGGTAGTTCCCAAGCCTGCCCAGTCTGTAAAACAAGTACCGAGACCACTGCCCACTTACTCTTTGTGTGTGGGGCTTATTCAGTCCCCCGACGTGTCTGGCTGAGGGCTATGTGCAAACAGCTAGGCACGAGAGAGAGGCATCACTCTTAGGATCATTCGCACTAGTCCTTCAACATTCATTGCTGTGGCAGTTGCTAAATTTCTGGGTTGGGCTTGGGCCATTAGAAGGAAATCTCTTGCCTAATAGTAGGCTAGGTGAAATGAACATTAGCCCATTGCCCGTTCCACCAGTCAATGAGAACTTAGTCTCTTTGTGTTTCTACTGGCTAAATAATTGCATTTCATAAAGTTTCAGATAGCGAGTGCACACCTTCCCTTGTCTTGTTAATTAAAGTTTCCGCTGGAACTGCAAATGAATCTGCGTGCAAGCAGTTCTGTGAATCGTCCCATCACAGTATTTGTACAAGAATTCTGAAAGAGAGGTGCCGCTGCAAGCGGCCCCTGCTGCTGCACAGCTTTAACGGAGAAAACTCTCAGAAGAATTTTTCTAAACGTTGAATGTTCACTCTAAACCAAATAATCCATAAGAAACCATCCATTTATCATATTAATCCCGTAATCTCTATTGTTGATTGCAATCAATCCGGAGACAGATGGGTACCATTGAATACTTTATTCGCATTTTCAAAACGCTTTTTGTGACCAATCCAGGCTTAACATAAGCGTGTGCTATCAGTCATTCTTCATTATCAGACTTTACATATCACCCAATGCATTTCGAACCTCTTTGGTTCTTCGTCAGGGGTCGCTGAAATAAATAAAAAGATGCGCTTAGCTGAACCACTCTAAGATCAGAGTGTTTATTCTCACATCGCATACTGTTTTCTAGTAAATCAGGCAGTTACAAGAGCAGATACAGCACACCTGTGGCAATGGTTTAAAAGCGGGAAGGGAGGGTGTTCGGAGTTTGATCTGTCTTGAAGCACGGGAGGAGGCACGAAAACAACGCAATGCCGGTTCAGGCTTTTCACAAGGTAAATAGGGGCTAAGTGGATTTCAGTGATAGATTAGGGTCTTTAGTTTAGTTGTGAAAGGACAAGGGTAGTTTACGGGGCAGCACACAAACTTTGGTTGCTAATTAGATGCAGGATGTACGAGCCGATTTTGTTTAAAAACATTGTTTGTAGATGGAAGTTATACTGTTTAGTCAGTGGGATCACAGAGAGGTTGGCGATGGGAGGTGATTTTGTTTTTTTCTGTTTTTTACTCGAGGTGCATTGTTTATAAGTAAGTTTTCGTTTCTCTTCAAATATTAGGCATATCTGATCTTAGAGTGGTTCAGCTAAGCGCATCTTTTTATTTATTTCAGCGACCCCTGACGAAGAACCAAAGAGGTTCGAAATGCATTGGGTGATATGTAAAGTCTGATAATGAAGAATGACTGATAGCACACACTTATGTTAAGCCTGGATTGGTCACAAAAAGCGTTTTGAAAATGCGAATAAAGTATTCAATGGTACCCATCTGTCTCCGGATTGATTGCAATCAACAATAGAGATTACGGGATTAATATGATAAATGGATGGTTTCTTATGGATTATTTGGTTTAGAGTGAACATTCAACGTTTAGAAAAATTCTTCTGAGAGTTTTCTCCGTTAAAGCTGTGCAGCAGCAGGGGCCGCTTGCAGCGGCACCTCTTTCAGAATTCTAAATAACTGCATTTGACATGATTTTTAGTTTTCATTGATGAATTTTAATATTATTGATGCCATGATGTTTTATCATTTTAAAGATTTTATAAGAGATTGTAAATATGTTATAAATGTTTCATGCTTTTATGAGTTTTTTATCTCGAATAAAGCAATTAAATCGAATGTGTCCATCTGTAACGAAACTGGTGCTCATGTAAAGCGCTCTGATACCCGAAATTTTTGGGTTGAGTTTGCTCTATATAAAACCCTGTAAAAAAAAAAAAAGTAGGTTATTACTTAACTTCCCCCAAACTTCACAAGTTAGTCCTTCCTTACCCTGCAATGTCCTTCATTTTGCCTCTTATACCTTATTCCTCTTCACCTGGTACGTCTTCCTCATTCCTCTTGCTCCTTCACTTCCACTCAGTTGTTTCTTGCTAGCATACTTCGGTCTTAACCTCTCCTTCACTCTTCTTCAGCCTCCCTTCTCCCCCCCCCTTCAACGCTTCTCTCCCCTTCTGCTCAGCTCTGACTCTTCTGCCTGTAGTTTTTTTAGGTCTCGCTCTCGAGACCTATTGTCGCCGAGATGCCTCTCAAGGGAGACAGACTGGGGCACGCGCAGAGTGATTTGTGATTGCTGTCTGTGAACGCGCTTCACATGAACAGCATTTGCGCGTTCAGTGCTCCTCTCCGGAAGACCTGTTGAGTTAATTATAGGTCCGCAGCGTGGGGCGCCTGTCGGCATGCTGTGATAATGACCTTTGTTTTGTTTGCTCGGGAGCAGGCGTCTTACTGGCCACACGTCCATTGTTTGGATTCCCACAAATAGAAAACCAATCCACATGCATCGTGATGTAATCCGAGCAGCGCTTGGTGTGTTAACATAAATAAATACATTACTAAAAGCATGCAGCGTGCTGCAAAGTCATGGGGCAAATTGAGGAAGCTCATTAAAGAAAATAGTGGGCAGCTCTGGCCGCTGCTCCCCCCCCCCCCCCCCGGTCTTTTCGCAATTATATAAAACTCTCTGCATAAAATGATGATTTAAGCATGACCACAGATATTTATAAAACATGTTTATGAACCTCCAGGTGCCGATATAATAATAACATAAGCCAAAAAGCTCTATTGATGCACTTCTCGTTGTTGATTATCTTATAATTAGTGGGGTTTCTAAGCGAGTGCTTATTCTCTCACCTCACTCCTTGCAGTAGTCACATCCGGCGCCGGGCCGCTTTCCACTGAAAGATAAACACGCAACAGTAACGCCGCAGTCAGCAGGAAACCTACAGATAGATTGAGCCCACGGAAACCAGAACGTGGCCCTGGCCCAGGGGCGCAATATGACGACTGATGTCCCATTGAACGACGGCGACAGCTAGATAAAGACATCCTTGTGGCGGGAGTACGCTAAGCAGAGTGAGAGCAGGTTCGATAACTTAGCACCGACAGGTTCACAGCAGAGCAACACAAGTCAACAAAGATGGCGTCGGGCTGTCCAGGCGAGCGCGCGATGCCGTGAGTGTGCACATATGCTGTCCGGCCGCAAGTCAACCAAAGCATTTGCAATGCATTAGGTCTCGCGTTTACGTGAGTTTAAGCTATTGGCATTGTAAATGACAATGCCTTTTATTTATGTTTTAAAAACGAAAACAAAAATAAAAGGCATTATTTGCAATGTCAATAGCTCAAACTCGCCTAAATGCGAGACCTATTGTATTGTAAATGCTTGTATTTCGATGCTCTTACTGTGAGGCGACACTTGTGGGGTTATTACCTGTAGTCTGTTTGTATACCTTCCTTTCCGATGAATGTTTACATTTCTTTCATAACTGGAGTTAATCCGTTAGATACGTTTGGGTGACTGTGTGGGCGCGCTTTATTAAAACTACTATGTTTAGAGTTATTTTCGATTGCACCTGTGTGCTCTCCGAGGCAGCGTTCAGCAGCAGGCGTCGCCACATGAAACTTTTATTTTGATAGTTCCGCAGCATTGCTGTCCTTCAAACGGTAAAGCAATTTACTGAGAAAAGGTGACTGTTCCTCACAGTTCAGGAGGCGACTGTGGGACACAGTGAACTGTCCAGAATGTGTGATCCTTGGCAGATCATTTACTCTCCTCTCAACCTTTCACATGATAACATTAGAAACACGCGAAACGGGCTGATGACGAGCATTAAGGGCATTAGAACCGAATAAGTGTGCAGACGGGTGTCTTTCCATTGCACCCGTAGTTTATGATTTTTAATGAATATGATATTGTATCAATTGGCGTTTTGAGATCGGAAAGAGTGTATGGTGGGGGGTAGTTAAGGTGGAGCATGTCATTGGGGGGTGGTGCAAAGTTTAAAGTCTTACCGTAACTTTAGAATTTCGAGTCTTTTTAGTTTTGTGCTGTAGACACTATTGCATCCTCGCCTACCATAACTGCATTTTCAGAGACATTAGATCTAAGTGAAATAAGGGAGATACTATTCTCTTTGGTACGGGAGTACCCAGGTGCAGTTGTTTAGGATTGAACTCTCTGCAAGCCGTGTCTTGGTGCAGTGTGGAGCCCAAATTTGTCAAGAATGGGCGCCTATTTACTCATATGGATGGCTCTTGTAGATTTGCTGAAAACCGAAAATGTGAACGCTGCTAAGGAAGTTTTTTAAGGCTGGGTGGGCAGAACAAACATTGGTGTAACGGGTACTGTGGCACTGGGGCCCAGGGTGTGAGAGGCCAATTGCATCCCAATTCAGTTTTTTTTAAACTAAGCATAAATGTCCCATTTTCCATCTACATTGTGGCTCATGGTACACTTGCTTGAAGACTACTCTTTGATAGGGTGATCAGAATTTGAAAACCAAAAACCAGGCTATGTCACAAACATAAAAACAGGACTACAAATATGCAGCCACATTATAAAATGCCCGCACTCTTTCACTCACGCTCCTGGTTACTGACAGCACTTGCATGTCTTAACATTTAAGTCATCTCTTAAGCTGTGCCACTGTGAAGGTGATCACATTAATGCGAAGTAAAAAGAGTTTACAGACTAGACTAGAGCCGCTGCGAGTACTTAAACTTTAAACTTCAGCAGGTAGCACCACTTCGTATCCAATAACAGGAAATGTGACACGCCTATCACACGAGCTGCTGTAACATGAGAAGTTGTGAAATCGGGAATAAATTAAATAAGTGGAATTAGGAAAATGCATTAGTAGCACGTTTTATAGCTTGCTCAGTACATTAATGTACCCCCTGCGTCGATCTGTGTACAAAGCAATACATTCTATTTGGCGATCCTCCTTTATGTGGAGAGAAATGTGCACTCACCGTTTTTAGGTCGAGCCTGGGCAGAGCTTGAGCTGCTCTGAAGCATGCTGTATTGGTGTATGGAATAGAAGCCCGTCAACTCTCTGCCCATATTTGTCATTGGCTTGTGTCATTGTCCTTTGAAAATGCTGAATTCTGATTTGTTAAAAGGCTTGTTATTCTCACCTTAGTCCCGCCTTGTCTTCATTTGTAACCTCCCACGAGGACTGTCCCTTTTACTTCGGTTGTTACACGGTATGTCTGTTTTAGTCTGTAAGCACTATTTTCTTTAATGAGTTTCTCCTTCTGCAGGCACGACATGCTTTCCTGCAACATTCAACGCACCATGCGCGCTTTCACCTTCCGAGCACCCCGGGACAATGAAATTAAATGAAATCCAGTATTTGTAAAGCGCACAACTACCCAAGGGTGTCAAGGCACTGGGGGCTGTCGGGAAGATTAGGCGAGCTATTGCCCAGAGTCACATGGTGCTGGACTAATCTGCTGCTGGCACTGGGGATCGAACCGTGAACCCGGTGGTCCATAATCAGGTGCCCTGGCCGCTGCACCACTCCTCTTCCACAATGGTGGGCGCTTCTTTGAATAGGTCTTGCATTTACAAGAATTTGAGCTATTGGCATTGTAAATGACAATGCCTTTTATCTATGTATTAATTAGCAAAACCGATAAATAAAAGGCATTGTCATTTGCAATGCCAATAGCTTAAACTCTCGCAAATGCGAGACCTTTGCATTGCAAATGCTTGTTCTGGTGCAGTTTTCTTACTATAAAAATATTTTTGATCCTTATGTTATGAAACACCTGGCGACAGTTAAAATAGCACTATTGGTAGTGTATGGAGTGGCTCTCCCCGTATGTTTCTGGAGCACTGTGCTTTACTGAGGAGCAATGCTACATTTTTTTTTTTTTAACTGATCTTAATATTTATTATACTTTTGGGTGGTTTTTGTTTCTTTCGGTTGAAGGATAGGTCTCCGGTACACTTTAAATAATACTTGGAACCTGTTCATGTACTTACTAGTGATGGCTGGGTAGTTGGACGTAAGACTATTTCACATCAATGGGAAAGCCTCCTCGCTCATAGATCATTCGTATACTTCGAGGTGCATTTTAATCGGTGCTGTATGTTAGTGCACACGATTGTAGGTACACATGCCGGCTCTGGGTGCGCGGGCTGCAGGGCAGTGCACCAGATGCGTGTGTAACTGAGCTGGTGAAAAGTGGGCACGTGAGAATTTCACCGTCGTGCACAGGCAGCTGACGCAGAACCACCGCAGTGTCAAAGTTTCTGTGGTTACTCACTCACCAGCCGAGCAGCAAGCAGTGCCATTTCAGCCCCGCATGTGGCATCTCCCTAGAAGCGAGAGGAACGCTTTTATGTTTCAGATAATCTTATGTATCTTCGAAAACTCATATCAGGACAACTTTAAAAAAAAAAAAACTATGTTGCTAATGTCAAGAATGCCATACATTTAGGGACACGAAATGCTCTTGATTTTACCAGAGTTCTGACAGGCTTGTCGTTTGTTTTGCGCTGGGACATTTTTCTTAAAGCTAGTCAATTTTAAAGAATACTAGTGAGCCACTGTGAACTTACAGCGTCATCAATGCTGCAGAGACACAACATATTTACAGGGTTTTTAGGTCGAGCTTGTACCCATAAGTATGTCTCCCTGTCTAACTTTTTGTGTGTGCGTTTATGTATATTTGTCTCTCTTCGAGAGTGTTTGTTTTCAGGTATCTGTGTTTGACCTCTGTAGGTGTGTGTGTTCGTGTTTTTGTTTAGGCTGTGATATGTGACTGTAAGTGTGTTTGAGGTCTTGTGTTTATCAACCGATCTCCATACCTAGTCTGTTTGAGTTGTGGTGAGTGGATGTAATTTTGCCTTCTCCTGCCACATAATTTACTTAGCCGTGCCATATAATTACAGTGACCCTGGTCTTAGCCTTTGTACGTTATTATGTGAATATGGAAGTATACTTCAATGTGTCTATTGTAGTGTCTATCTATCTATTCTGGGAAATTCACTTAATCTCCCCTTGCCTACCAAAAATAAATGTGCACTTATGCAATGTAACTGGGGTTCACGTAAAACACTCAAATACCTTTGGGTCAGAGTTTGTGCTTTATAAAAATTCAAAAGAAAGAGAGACAATTTACAAGCACAAAACCATTTTCTCCCAATTTTGAAAGCTTTTTGCAATTGTGAACATACCTATTTGCGCTTTTGAGTTTCACTTATACATACATGCAAGGAGATTTAACAATGAACCCCCCCGGAGTACCATGGAAGACTAAAAATACGTTTTTCCACCATATGAGGAAGGTTACTGGTCTTATTGATGTCTAAAGCGTGACACCAGAAGCTACAAACAGGTAAAGAGAAGTACTTGTAATATTAGAAAAAATAATACTTTAAATTCCAATTCTTCTCAATAACCATTGCAAGAACTAGAAAACTAGAAGACATTTTTTTAAGTTAATTCTTTTTTTAATAGGGTCGTGCAGTTCTATATAATGTCTTATTGGTTGCATATAAGGTAACAAAAATACTTATAACACTTTTTTTAATTATAACTTTT
Organism: Triturus cristatus; assembly: GCF_964204655.1. Lineage (NCBI taxonomy): Eukaryota > Metazoa > Chordata > Amphibia > Caudata > Salamandridae > Triturus > Triturus cristatus. Next base: position 1,214,141,849 of record NC_140590.1, on the reverse strand, counting down.
CAACATGCTGCACAGCAGGCAGCCATGCTGCTTTACAGCATATCTTAAATACACTGGCAAAACCAAAAGCTCTGGCTTAACACTTATAAGGTTCCAAAGGCGAGACCTATTGGCTATGCCAATGCTTGTTAATACATCCAGTCTTCTTCAGCCTCGCCTCTTCTCCCTTTCTGTGCTTCACATACCCTTACCATTCATCTCCCCATTTTGCTTACTTCATCTACTTAACTGCTGTGACAAACCCCAGCAAAATCGACACAATGGTTATCTTCGATGGTTTTGGGAAATCCTGCAATATATTTCTACGTAATGTAAATCATTTGTATATGTTTTTCTAACGTGTTTGGTTTTATTTCGTATGGTTAATAAATATGCATTTTTAGGTTGAGCTTTGGCAGCGCGCAGGGGTGTCTGCAAGCAAGACCTTCTGTATTCGATACAACCGCTTTATTCCTGCCTACAATTGGTTTATTCCAGTGTTGAACTTCTTTGCTGCCTCCTGTTTTGTTCCCACAGCCGATGCCTCACTTCCTTTGAAAACTCAGGAGCACCAGTGTACTAGGGCTTGCCTTCCTTACAGCCTTTGTGTAAGAGCTTTTATATGTATCTTTATTGATGCTTTTCTCCCGTTTTGATTCCCCTTCTGCTTCGCATTACAAAGCCCTCCCCCCACCATACAAGCGCACACAGCCCCTACAGCAGTCGTCTTTTCCCCATCATTGCTTAGGTTAATTTTTTACTCTTCCTGCCCTCTTCACGGTGCCATGCTTCTTGTTTTGACGGCATTTGCCAATCTGTGTGTAATAAAGTAATGCAGCAGTAGCGCAGACACAGCCTCCTTCTTTCCGAGCCCTTTCTTTCCTCCACAGCAGTCAGCAAGCTGCAACGGATGGGTATGATTGAGACGCCACACAGCATACCACGCCCACCCTGGCTTCTGGGAGAGGCCTTGTCCAGAGACCATGCCGTTCGCAAGCACACATTAGGTAAACCTAATCAGTGCAACCATTAACACATGCATTTCAGCTGTTGCAAAGTTAAAACTGACATTTGCTATGGCAGCGCACAGTTAATTATGTTTATAAAGCGAAAGGAAAAAAAATATCTTTTAAATTGCACGAGAGGAGAGGCAAGTCAGGGCGGTGGCCCAAATAATTATTTTTATATTGAAACAGTGTGTATAAAAGCAAAAAGTAAACCTTTGTATTGTGATGCTTTCCTTCTGTAACTCCACTAGCCCCAACTCCTGGTATCAGGGCTGCTTCACTGAACGCAAACCAAAAAACGTGGCACTATTTATTGTTCTTTTGTCCCCCTAAACGTTACTGTGTCACATAGGCTAGTTCTGTGGGTGAAGCCAGAGTATGAAGCACGGACCAGTGACTCCTTATAAATGTGAGCTCTTGTGTCTGGCACAGATCAGTGCTCCACATCTAGTGTATGTAGCATGAATTAAATGTGTTCTACGCAGCTAAGCACTGGTATATTGTATTTGAGCCTATGTTATGCACCTTTGACCAGGGCCCTGCTTTTTCTTAGCCTGGTTATGCAGCATGGCTGAGAGCCCACATCTTTGTCTGGTTCTGCAGAGTGGGCAGTGGCCCTTTTTTGTGAGCTTAGTTATTCACCTTATGGTAAAAGAAGTTATATGTATAATTGCAAAAAACAATGAGAGGGACTAACCTTAACAAATGCCACTGTAGCACTCAATTAGACCCCCCCCCCCCAAATATACATCCTAGTTAATACTAGGCAAAAAACATATTTTCCTAGATAGGATGTAATATGAAAAATCTACACAAAAAGGTGCTGGGTCAGATAAGAATATAGCGTCTCCTTAAGAAATCAGGAAACTAACTTACATCTATTTTCTCTTTATATTCAGCCCTTGTTAAATAAGGAAAAACAAAAGAATAACCATTTTTCCACTCTCGGTGGATCAGATAAATCAGATAAGTAACTATGTCCTTCTAACCATATGTAACATCATCATCCTACCATATACCTGATAGACGAGGATTCTTTGGTTAAATATATCTTTCTTCTCTCATTGTATTCTGTACAGGACGAGAGGCTGAAGAAACTCCGGCGCGAAGAAACAGAGCTACACAAGCAGGTACCTCCGGCGAGGGAACGTGAATGCGGACAGAAACTCGGAAGAAGATATCAACGACCTGTAAGAGGAAGACCCGCGTGAAGGAGCCATAACAAGTCAGAGACGTTCCATCAAGGTACCATGAATTCCCAACTGCGGGATAACAGGACCCGAGCAGGTAAGTCGACAACACAAAGGGAGTGCGGGAAATGCTAGGCAGATCTGTGACTGAACGCGAACCATGTTCTTGTCACAGACCGACCAATTTATCCACACTTGACTCCACCCAGCTCCCTGTCTGCAATAGGAGCGGGCTTGACTGACAATGCCCACACCCTGCTCTCCTTGAGCCTTGTTCTGTCTAATGCTGGGTGTTTAGGGCCTTGTGTTTTGTGAACCAGCTTTTGTGTCATAGATTATGGCCATCTTCAGTATTACCTGTTTTAGATGCTGAAAGGAGGATGAAGAATGGATCCTTGTTCAACGAATTTGAAATGCTTTGATAGTTACGGAACAGATAGATCACTGGTATCCTGGAAAGCTATCACTCTGCCCTGATAGTATTTCCAGAGGCATCTTTGTTTGAATGAGTGGTGAAGGGGCTTGGTGTCACAGTCATGCAACTGTAAAGGGACAACATCGAATCAGTCAACTCTTAAATGCCGAACTTATCACTTCCCCAAGCTGGAAAAGAACACACAGGATGTCTCTCTCCTGTCTCTGGATGTCTTAGACGTCTATTTCTGACCTGGACCATCACTTGGCCATTGAAAGCCACTGCAACCATGGCTGTGCATTGAGATTCAGTTTTACAAAAATGTTTGAACCCTTGCAGCGATATTACCTTTCTCATGCTACCTTGGCAAAAATATTAAAGTATGTCCATGTGCTAATATATAGTGAACCCCTAGTTTTTCCAAGTTTTTCGCAGCCAGTAACACTAAGCAACTTACTACCTGAAAAAATAAATGGCAACTGGTGACCTGATATTATATATCCATTGTCCATGGTCTGGAACTCAGAGTTGTACCCTGTTCCTTATAATCATGAGTCCATTAAGTTATGTGGTTAGTGCCCCATTCCGCATGGCGGTGAACAGTGCCATGGGGCAAACTTGCCTTGCTTTGCTCTTACTAAGCATGGCCTCATGGCTGTGTTTGCACTTATCAACTGGTATTGGGGGATTCTGTTGCCCAAGCAGAACCACACCCAGCCACTACTGGCACAATTTCCACTCTGATTTATTTAGGACTATGAAAATACATGAATATACATACTGTGTTAAAATATGTTTTCATATGTGGTCCTGGATCATATTATTGTACACAGCCTCCTTCACACTTAACTAACAGCCGTCTGCAAAAGAGCAATGGGGGAGGGGTTGTAACTCATTGAGAATTTGTGCTACAAATGACATGCAAATCTGGCGAATAGCATTTAATTTCAGCTCTCCCAATAATTAGATCAGTTGCCCTGTTCCTAGCATTTGGTTGTAAGCTCCTATTTGGATTTCTGGTCGGTATGGTAATTTTTTAGACTGTTTTCCAAATAAGAATACTGTAAGTAGAGTTCGGGCTCAACATAGCTGCCTCCATGATGGTTTTGTAAATGAAATCTGGTATTGATTGCTTTCTGTTTGCAGAGGAAGCGTGACAGCGCCTGGTGAACAGCGGCGGTTTCTTCACTTGGACAGGTGAGTCTTCTTTCTTTACCGCCTGCCCACCTCTTCATCAATGCCTTGCTCTCACCTTTACCTCTTTGACCAAGTAACCTTAAAGTTAAACTTATGAACCCTGGTAACCATATCTCATAGGGCACAATTATATGAAATAAAAGGATTGAAATAAAAGGATTGGAACATTATAAGGGCAGCCCAGTCCTATTAAAAACCTAAAATAGTGGTGTTAACATGATACTGATGTATGTTAATTTCTTTTCCTCCAGACTCTATGAAGTCTATGTGCAGGGATGAAGGCTGGCCATCACTGGACAACAGAACTATTAGAAGGAAGCTGGCTATAAAGATTTGCAATACTGGAAGAGGACTAAAGAAAACTCTGAATCTAAAAACAAACATTGAAGTTGCTGGCTTACATTAAGCCTGTTTGTAGTATTCTGGCATTTTTCCCCTCTTGAACAGTGTCCTGGACTCTCTTTATGTTCTCTTGTTCAGTATCCTGGCTCCCATGGGGCCAAAGGTGTGTTTTAGATCAATAAAAGTACATGTGAGCACATCCCCTTTGATGCTTTTTCATTTAACCATTACTTTTTTCAGTCTTTTGCCACTGGTCACCACATTAAACAGCTTCAGATAATGCTCTGTACCTCCAAGTAAGGCAAGTCCCAGTGAGTCAGGAGTGTGGGAGTAGCTGCACAAGTTGTTAATCTTATCTGAATGCAAAGTATAACCTTGCTGAAGCCACTACTTTTGTATGCATATGGTATTTCTACAGCACAAAGCTAGCCAAAAGGGATGTTTCTGAGATTTATTTTGTACAGTTCCCGCATCTCAGGGTAGAGTTTAAAAAGTAATCTTTCCAGAGTAGGAGAATATTGATCTTATAATTGGGACCAGATTCATGGAAGTTTTATTTTTGGTTTGCTTAAGTTTTATAATGCGGACTTGACGCAAAATCTTTTCAGGATTTATAAACCAGAGCAAATTGGTATTTGTTACAACACTCATCCACAATGGAAAAGATTTCAGGTTTTTCTAGGCATAGTATTTTTTGTACTGCAAGGGAGCCCTTCCAGTACAAAACCTAAGCTAGACTCTCGCAGACACCTTTGCACCATAGTGCAAATGTGTGTGCATGGTGCTCGACTGCCTAATGGTGCAGTGGTGCAAGGGAGAGGGGTAGACATGGCACTTTCCTGCTCTCACCCTGTGATGCAACGCAGTAAATTTGGGTGTTGCGCTGCGTTAAGTGACACTTTTGTAAATCTAGGTCTTACTTTAGAACTCATGGCATTGCAAATACTTCATGGTATTGTATAAAGAAGGCATATTGCATCCAAGAGGCCTGTTTTTGACAGGAAGGTTCATTGAGGAGGTGATCCTCTAAATATTTCCCTACCAGCAAATCCATATTCCTAAACTAATAGTGGGACCCTGCAAGGGAATACTGGCAGTCGGCTAATGTGTTTGTAACATGGAATTTTTATGGTGTAATCCTAAATAATCTATGCTCCTTTTTGAGTTATCATTAAATCATCCTGGAGTAATCCACACTCATCCTGAAATTATCATGGGATCATTCCAGAGTAATCAACTTCCATCCTAAAGCGGTAATAGGATCATCCAAGAATAATCCACAATCATCCTTAAATTGTCTGGAGCCCATCCTGGAGTAATTCACACTCATCCCAAAGTTGTCAATTAGTATTCGTGGAGTTGTAAAAGGTAATCACTCCCTGCCAGTGGAAGTCATCAGAACACCATCCTAGAGAAGGTTTTTGTGATTACAGTAAGAGTCATCCCATTTAAATATTTTCCCGTATAGGCATACTTCAGGATGGTTTGGGATGACGTCCCCAGATAATTACAGGAATAGCTCAGCTGAAGTCATCAGATGGCTTCAGAATAACTCCAAGATGATCTTCCTTTTTCCGCCCTTCCACGTTCGCACCAGGCCTTCTGGGCCCAGCACTCACCATATCCTGGTGCCCAGCTTCAGGGCCGTAGCCAGGAATGTTTATTTAAGGCGGCAGGGCCCCCAGTATTGGCATCATGCGAAGCAGGGCACAAGTCCTAAACAAGCATTTGCAATGCAATAGGACTTGCATTTACGCAAGACCTATTGCATTGCAAACGGAAGTGCGGACGGGGGAAGAGAAGGCACGGACAACGGGAGTCTGGCGGGGAGGGCGAGAAGGCACGGACAACAGGAATGCGGGCGAGAAGGCACGGACAACAGGAGTGGGGGGCGGGGCAGAAGACATGGGCAGTAAGAGAACCTCATTAAAGAAAGTAGTGCTAACAATCTAAATAACACATACTGTGTAACACTCAAAGTAAAGGGACATGGCCGTCATAAGGAGGGACTAACAAGCCTATAAACCAATCATGAGGCAGCATTTACAAAGGACAAAGACACAAGCCAACGCAAAATATGGGCGTGACTTTCTTCACGTACTGAACCACAGGTCTTCCTTAGAGCAGCACACTGACTCTAGGCTTCACCTAATGACACATGAGGAGGAAGTCAGAATTTTTTTTATTTATTTTGTGCCATCCTCGTTTTCTCTTTGCATCAACATGGCTGAGAAACTTAATAAGCAGGCATCACATTCACCAAGAGTGAATTGACTATCATTAATGAGGGGGTGATTGCAAAGTACCCCCAGCTCTATGAAGAACCAGATAACCAGCTGAGCAATGCAGTGTGTGCCAAAATCTGACAAGACATTGATATGTGCTTCAGTGCAGTGGGAGTGTGCAACCAGTGGGGCAAAATGTGCAGAAAATGCTGGGAGGACCTGTGACCCTGGGTTTGAATCAAGTCCTAGAAAATCATTGATGTGTCCTCCCAGCTGTGTACACAGCAGCCCGCATGATCCCACTTGACGGGTTCTACAAGCTGTTTGGCCCACCATCCATGCTCAGCTGGAAAAGTCTGAGCAACAGAGAGATGGTAAGAAATAAGTTACTTACCTGTAACTGTAGTTATCCGGTATTGGTATCTTCCATAGATTCACATGCTTGAATCATTCCCTGTCGTCGAAGTGGGAGTCCACAGTAATATAAATAAAGCAGTAGTAAATATTTCCATAGGCTATCATGGTGAAAACCATGAATTTAATAGCCCATCTACCTCCTTTTTAAAAAAGGACCAAACTTTAGATACAACCAATCGGTAGTTAGCACCCTCTAGACCCTTCCCCAGAGAGGCTGAATCCCTCAGATTTTCCAGCACAAGTGTGGATAGGAATACAAAAGTATATGCGGAGCCTCTCTGGTTTGTATGTGAATCTATTAAAGATACCAATACTGGATAACTGCAGTTACAGGTAAGTAACTTATTTCTTATCCAGTATTGGGGTATCTTTCATAGATTCTCATGCTTGAATCAGAGTAGCAAGCTGTATTGAAAACAAATAAGTACCCCTAGAATACGGTGGGTAGTACTAAAACTAAATGAAAATGTGTATTCAAACAAATATTACTATGAAGGTACTGGTGCATAACCATATGTACGTAAACGCATAGACATGTAGAATAGATATTCCTATCATATTCTTGAAGAAGTATAACATTTTCATTAAACAATCAGAAAAGACCACATTTGAAACAGGTTAAAATGAAAGCAGAAATGAACTCCTTTAATAGAAGAGGCTCACCTTACTTAAACAAATGGTGTAGAACTGCCTGTACCATGGCTGCGTCAGCATGCTGTGTTGACTCCAGGCAGTAATGCTACATGGACCTGTGCGTTGTTTTCCATGTTGCAGCTCTGCAGATTTTTTTCAGTGGAACCCCTGCGAACATAGCAGCCCAGATGGAGACTGCTCTTGTGGCATGTGCTCTCACTGTTCTTGACAAAGACTTGAGAGCTTTGTCATGGCAAAACTGAATTGTGGCTGCTATCCGTCTTGCAATGGTAGCCTTAGAAACCACAGTGCCCTGACGACCTTGTCCACAGGCTACAAATAGTTGATCGGGTTTGCAGATAGTCTTAGTCTTTTGCAGGTAGAATTTAAGCAACCTCTTAATGTCTAGAGTGTGCAGCGTTTGTTCCCCTGGTATAGTTGGATCAGGGGAAAAGGTTCTGAGAACGATGGGTTTGTTTAAGTAGAATAGCAGAGGAACCTTAGGGATGAACTTGGGATTCGTTCTGGGGATCACCAAATAATCCGTGAAGTGAAAAAAAAGGTTGTTTTATAGTAAACACTTGTATTTCACTTACTCTTCTGGTGGATGATAGAGGAGGTAGAAGAGCCACCTTGCATGACAAAAACTTGATGTTCACCCTGTGGATGGCTGAAAGGGTTGCCTTATTGATTGCGACAGTACTATATTGAAGTGCCTCTCAGGAGGTGGAGCTTTTAGATTAGGAAAAGTACAAATCAGGCCTTTCATGAATTGCTGTACTATTGTGGTGGAGTAGAGAGACGGACGTTTTGGTGAGTGCCTATATCGAGATATAGCTGTGAAATGAACTTTAACTGAAGAATATACCAGGCCTGATTTCACCAAGGAAAGTAGGTATAGTAGAATCTGTTCTGGAGTAGAGCGGTATGGATGCAATTTGTTTTGACGGCATCAGAGACACAATCGCCTCCATTTCAATCTGTACTTCTTGTTGGTGCTTTCCGCACAAGACTTGGCAATAATATCTTTACACTCCTGAGTGTTATTTATATCCTTAAATTCATGGAATTCAAGAGCCATACATGCAATCGGAGAGATGCTGGTTCCGGGTGACACATCTGACCCTGGTTCCTGGTTAGTAGGGTTGACGTCGGTAAAAGACAGATGGGCTGGGCTTCCGAGAGGAAGAGAAGCTCCAAGAACCAGTGCTGCCTGGGCCATCTGGGGACTATCATAAGTAGGTGGTGTAATTTCGCTTTCATTTTTGTTAGGACTTTGGGAATCGATGGGATGGGGGAATGGACCAACGCATTGAAAGGGCATTCCCTTGAGAGTTTGGGAGAGGGACTCTGCTTGCGAAGAAACGACATTTCATATTGGTGTGCTCGCAAACAGGTTCAGCTCCGGCTTCACCCATTGCGAGAAGATCCTGCCCAATTGGTCCTGTTCCATCTCCCACTCATGACAGCTGTCTTCTGTCCTGCTGAGGGAGTCTGCCAGAGTATTCCGAAGTCTTGGGGCATGCTCCGCTTTTGGGGATATTACATGATCTGTCAACCAACTCCAAAGCGCTTGAGCCTTTCTAGAAAGAGTGAGGGACTTCGTCCCTCCCTGTTTGTTGACATAGAACATGCTTGTGGTGTTGTTTGTCCGGACCAACACCAATGACCCTTCTATTCGAGGAAGGAAGCCTGCAGGGAGAGAAAAATGGCTTTTAGCCCCAGCCTGTTGATATGCATTCGTCATTGGGACAAGGACCATTTTCCCTGAATTTGGAGGTCTTGAATATGGCCTCTATAACCCTCTATGGAAGCATCTGTGGTGACGATGAATACTGGAACAAGAGGCAGAAAAGAGAGGCCCTGTGAAAGGTGCGACCTTAGGCTCCAGCATCTGAAAGCCTCTGTCATGTTTAGAGTGATAGAGATCACATCGAAGGATCCTGTTGTTTGAATCCGCTGCAATAGCCTCATGTGAAGATGAGCTAGAGGCACTAGGTCGATTGCTGAAGACAGGATAGCCAGAAGCGACTTGTATGTCCTCACTGAAGTGACCTGTTTTTTTGATAGGTGAGAAACATGGTTTGCAACCGCTCCTGTCTGTCTTGTGTGCCCTGGCAGCTAGGTGAGCCGTTGGAGCTTTGAGGAGCCAGTCATCCAAATATGGAAATACCTGGTGATCCTGGTCCCATGAGGCGGCAGCAACCGGGGCCATAAATTTGGTAAATATCAGCCGATTTTGGGCCGAAGGAAAGGGCTCGGAACTGATAATGGGTATCAGCCACTGTGAATCGATTACAGGAAAGGCTTCCCACCCCAGGAGGATCCAGAATGATGGGTGTAAAATCCAATTCAAAGACAAGGTGAATTAGGTGAAGAACAAGTTTAATCCAGGATAAAGACCCCATCCACAAACAGCTTGTACATCGTTCAGGCTCTGGTCTCAACTGACTCTTCCCTGAGCCTAACATTCTAAGCACCTAGCAACATCTCAGGCTTCCATGAGATGCTGCTAGATACTACACATCTCCCTTCTTTACAGACAATAAAGAACAAAACGTACAACACCTGTAAAAGTTACATCAGGCATAGAACTAAAAACACATAACAAAAATCAACATACAAAGTCTTTCAGATGCTTTGGAGCAGAAATCATCCTTGAAGATCTCCGTGCATGTGACAAGGATTCATCTTGTAGAATTTTCCCTTGCGATTGTGAAACTGGGTTCTTTGGAACCTCTTTAAGTCCCGTAACAAAGTCCTGTCTCACCACAACCACCCTATTCAAGTTCCACACCCGGTGATCCGCCGTTTTAACTGCATTGTTAAACAACTTAATAACCTGAATGGGTTTTAAGAAAGCTCCTTTAGCTTTCCCCACACGGGGATTCTTTATTAGCACCCAATCCCCTACTTTCACTATTGTTTTTTTTACAGATTTCTTCACATCATGCGAAATCTTCCTCTCCTCAATTTTCTTCTTTTCTAACAATCTCCAGTCATCTTTCTCGTTTTCCCTAAAACGATTAGGCTGTAGATCATTTACCCAGGAAGGTGTAACTAAAGAGTTGGCACACCTACCCCTAAACAGCTCAAAAGGTGTCCTTTTTGTGACAGCATGAGGTGAAAGCCTATACACCCTAACTTTTTTGAACACTTCTGCTCTCTAATCTAGACCCGCTGACCTTGCCATCTCAATCGTTTCCTTAAGAACCCGATTAAACCGTTCAACGAGCCCATTTGTCTCTGGGTGATAAAGAGAAGATTTTTTGTGTTTAACACCATAAGAACTCAAAAATTCCTCCATCTCCCTCGAGACCAATTGTACTCCATTATCCGTGAGTATTATATTGGGAATGCCTTCTCTATCAAAGATTTTCTTTAAAAACTCCTTAACATGTTTAGATTCAATGCCCCGCGTTATAGCTATTTCTGGCCAGCGAGAAAAAAAATCAACTAGAACAAGAATGTACCACTCAACGCCCGATACAGAGATCGGGCCTAAGATGTCTAGTCCAATCTCCTTCCAAGGAGCATCAGGTCGTTCCCTTACTATCATAGGTTGTGTTCTTGGCTTGTTCACTCTGTCACTAAGTGCACACTGCATGCAGTCTCTTATTTTCCGTTCAATTAGCAAATCCATACCTGGCCACCAGTAGGAGGAACGTAGGTATTCTTTGGTTTTAGAAATACCAAGATGCCCATCATGGGCCAAAGAAATTAATTCATCTCTAAGAGAGGTGGGAGGAACCAATCTTGCCCCTCTGACTAGAAAGCCATCATGATCAGCAAGTTGATCCTTAACATGCCAAAACTTATCCACTTCCTCGTTCTTACTCTTCACATTCCAACCTTCCTTTACACAAACTTTGACTTTTGATAAAACATCATCTTCACTAACCGCCCTCAACCACCTTTCTTTCTCTATAATTCCCCCTTCAATGGAGCAAACCATCTCTCCATCCTCTTAATCCTCCTCATCTAGACCTGAATTGTCACACACAACCAACCTTGACAAGGCATCAGCTACCTTGTTTTGTATGCCTGGAATGTACCTGATGTCAAAATTATAGTCCTGTAACGCGACTACCCACTTTGTAATTCTACTGGAGATCGCATCTATGCCCTTATTCTTAAATATCTCACACAAGGGCTTGTGATCTGTCCTGACCTCAAAGGTACCACCCCAAAGCAAATTTCGCAACTTCTTTATAGACCAGTGGACTGCTAGGGCTTCCCTCTCTATAACTGAATACCGCACCTCAGCACCTCTTAAGCTCCTTGACAAAAATAGGATGACATTATCCTCTCCATTATGCTTTTGCATCAATACCGCACCCAAACCTTTTACACTTGCATCCGTCACTAATACTGATCTCTTGTCTGGGTCAAAACTGCTGAGTTTGGGCGCTTGATCTAATTCCTTTTTGAGTAAACAAAATTCCTTTTCACACTTATCATCCCAAACAAACTCACATCCTTTATGTAGTAACATTCTCATTGAAACACAGAGGGAAGCAAAATTCTTAACAAATTTACTATAGAATTCGGCCATGCCCAAAAAACTCAATAACTCCACTTTATTGCTTGGAGATGGCATGTTTCGAATGGCAGTTACTAGACTTTCCTTAGGTAATACACCTCCGTTTCCAATAGTGTGACCTAGATAATCTATCGATCTCCTCTTGAACTTGCACTTTTCTACTTTGACTGTCAATCCCGACTGATCTAATCTCTTCAAAATCTGTAATACTCTCTCATCGTGTTCATTATCATCTGTACCAAAAACCAAAATGTCATCTTGATATACCCTGACACCAGGTTGTCCCTTCAAAACAGATTCCAGTGCCCTCTGAAACACTGAGGCCGCCGAGACCAACCCAAATGGTAGTCTCAAGAAACGAAAAGTCCCAAACGGCGTGATAAACGCTGTCAAGTCTTTTGAACTCTCATCCAGTTTGATTTGATGGTACGCAGACCTGAGATCTATTGTACTGAAAACTTTCGCCCCTTTTAACAACATCAACATGTCTGCTATTTTTGGTAAGGGATATTTGTCGACTACCACACACTTGTTTAGTTCTCTAAGGTCCACACATAAACGAAGAGAGCCATCAGCCTTCTTCGCGGCTACGACCGGAGCAAGCCATTATGTTGCTTCAATTTCTTCAATAATTCCCTCTCTTCTCAATTTTTCCAACTCTGCCTGGACCAAATCCCTGACGGCCACCGGAATACTCCTTACCTTGCAAGACACTGGGTTGGCGCCTTCCACCAGCCGAATATGATGCATGTAACCTTTAAGACAGCCTAAGCTACTACTGAAAACTTTGGGAAAGCGTTCTGTTAGCATACACATAAATTGACTTTCAAAATTCGCATCCACCTTGGCCACATATGCTGATCTAAAATTTTCTTTTAATAAAATAGGTGGAGACGAATTTGGATCTAGCATGACACCAAGGTCTCTCTGGTGAAACCAGCTTAAAATGCTGTCCCCTTTCTGTGATATATAAATTTTCCCACTGGTAAGTCTATTTTTATATTCAATTAGACCCCAAAAGTACCCACACAACTTGATGGGTTCACCTCCATAGGCAAATGATCTAATGTCTGGTGAGTAAATTCTGATTTTATCTTTGATCTCTTTTACATAAAACTCTTTTGAAATTATGGTGATTTTAGCACCAGAGTCAAAAAGTACTTTCGTAGCCTTGCCTTCAACACATATTTCATCAGTCGGGCAGTTTTTCCTTTCCTCAGTCTGAACTGCCTGGATTTGAATCTGTCCACAGTCGACCTCACTAGAAGAATCACAAGTATCCTCTACATCAAAATATATTTCAGAAACCTTTCCCTTGGAATTTCTCTCTTTACATGCCACCGTAAAATGCCCTTTTCTTTTGCACTTACCGCACGTGGCTCTCCACCCGGGGCATTGTTTATCATTTGCTAAATGACCTAGTTTACCACAACGAAAACATGTCGCTTTAGAAGCATCGAACTTTACTGCAGTTCCACTAGAGATACCTTTCTTAAAATGATCCCTTTTTTCATTGTTAGTTTTAGGATTTTCTTTTATTGCTTGTACCGAATCTTTGTCCTTTTTTTCTCCATTCTTCTTTATTACCTCTACACACTTCAAAGAATGCTCAATCCTTTTTGCGATGATTAAGACATCTTCTAAGTTTGGCTCGCCTTTCTGCCAAAGTTCCTCCCTAACACGTTCAATGTTACACCCTAACATAAACTGATCTCTAATTCGTTCATCTAGTGTAGCACCAAACTTGCACGAAGAGGCTAACTTCCTTAAAGCAGTAATGTAATTTTCTATGCTTTCATCTTCCATTTGTGATCTCCTACCGAAATGATACCTTTCCAGTATCGTACTTACCTTCGGTAGGTAGTGTTTATCAAGCATAGCTATGCATATCTCATATTCATTCAAACTCCTATCCACTAGCTCCGGGAGGTGGTCAAATACCTCCTGACCTTCCGACCCCAAACAATGAAGCAATAATGCAGTTTTCCTTTCGGCACTCAAAGAGGCTCCACATACTCTGGCATATCTTTCAAAGACTTTACGCCATTTCTGCCATTTAATGGGTGGATCTCCCGGGGAGGACAAAAAGAAAGGGGGCGCAGTAACGTTCTGCATGTTTAAAGTTAGCCCTGAAATGTGATAACTTCCAATTACTACCTGAGTTTCACCTTCCCCCCTGTTTAAAAAAAAAAAAATAATAATAATAAAAGGATTTGAGGCGATCTACTCTTTCACCCTACAAATTCTATCAATAGGATACAGGAATAAGAAGTAGAAGAAATAGCTCTTCATATAGTAGAAACAATTTAAAAATAAACTAAACACAGTTGAGTTCTGACAGTTAAAAGTACAACTTGACTACTGTAGTATAATCTTCACAGTGTGTGTATCACTGAGTTGACACACGTACTAAAACATCTTCACAGTGTGCGTTTTACAGAGGTGACACACAAGGAAAACTGTAGTAATTAAGTCAATTACTTCTTGCAGCATGCGAAGAGATGAGCGCGCTGAGCAACCACCGCAGGGAATGTCCTATTAAGCATACCTCCAATGTAGTCTTCAATAATATGAAATGCTGGGAAGACACAAAGTGATCCGTTACAGACACCCTTTAGCGAGCTTGATTCGCGCTGAAGACAGGTGTGCGAATCACCGTTAAATCGCTTGCCTGAGTGATTTAGGCAGAAGAGCTCGCACGAAGACAGTGCGTTCCAGTCTTGCGTTTCACCCTGAAGACGGCGGTGCACCAATGCGCGAGGACGCTGTTTCATGCGTCGAAGACAGCGCTGACGCTTGATGTCAGAGAGTTCTTGCGTCGCTAGGATACCGCGCTGAAACGTGATGACACTTGATGACGCTTAGAGGAACGATGCAAGATCCGGGCACAGGATGACTTTTGATGACGCTTGGACGCACTCTACAAGTCACGGGCACAGAGCGGTATCCATGGAAGCAGCTCGAGAAACACAACGAGGTAGGCGAACTCCGTAATGTTATTGTTGAAAATTTTTAAAGAAAAACAACGGAGTAAAGCGTGCCCACGGAAGCGTTTCTCTCTACCCAAAACAGCACAAACACGAACACTTGGCAAAAGTCAAATCCTTGATGGGTAAACTCTGCAAACACGATACAGAGAACAAAAAAACCCAAACTTCATTCGTTAGGCACCCATGACGCCTGAAATCCACAATGCAGCAACCAAGAAAGTTGTTGACAAGAGCCAAAGAGCCAAAGTTTGTTCGTCTGAAGCACAGAATGAAGATCTGTTTTCTCTTAAATAAATAAGGAACGATGCTTTTCTCACGAAGAAAACAAGTAGTTTTGAGGTCCTTTTTCTCCTTTTAGCTTTCTCTGCTTTTCTTTGCTTAGTATCCCATCTTCTGTCGCCAAAATGTAAAATCCAATTCAAAGACAAGGTGAATTAGGTGAAGAACAAGTTTAATCCAGGATAAAGACCCCATCCACAAACAGCTTGTACATCGTTCAGGCTCTGGTCTCAACTGACTCTTCCCTGAGCCTAACATTCTAAGCACCTAGCAACATCTCAGGCTTCCATGAGATGCTGCTAGATACTACAATGGGTCTAGGTGTCATCCTAGGAGTAGAAGGTGGAGGCAATATTGGTGTAGGTGGCACAGTGGGTGGCGGCACAGTAGTCTGATCCTCCTGGCGTGGGAAGCCTTTCCTGTAATCTGTGAGCATGGCCTGCAGATCTTGGATCAAAGAAGATGGTATCTGAGTAAATTCATGTCTAGGAGAATCAACATAATACATGTGTTGTTGGTATTGTTTAGGAGGAACTTGATAGTGATGTTGGTAGTACAGCTCTTATTCATAGTAGTCCTCATCCTCCTCTTGACACTTTACATTGAGTTCTAAAGGACTATGAGCTGTCCCAAATGGACTGTCATCGTCTGTCTCCTCTGTATCCAGCAAGTAACTCAGGGGCAAAGGTGAAATCTTGCCAAGCAATGCAAACTAACGCCGCAGGGATGTTTTGTTCACCCTGGACTCCTGTTGTTGCGGTGTTGACGGATATCATCATCTGAGCCATATCTAATGCTGCCATCAAGGGTGTTGTATACACCAAAGGGACCGTATTGGAGATGGTTTATTCGTCAACGGGAAAGCCGTCATCGACGATGTCACAGATGTGGATACCAGTGATGGTGGTGCACACATCGACGGTGGTTCTGTCATCGCTGAGGTCTTTGTCAACAGTAATGATGGCCGTCGTAGATAATGTTGACGCCGTAGATGGTCTCAACAAAGAGAGGGTAGTTGTTTTTGTTAAAGACGTCGACTGTGACACTGATGCTGAGAGGTATTTGTGACTGAATTTATGCCTAGAAGAACCTGAAGAGGTGGCAGACTCCAGTTTAACCTTGGAGGTCGCAGAATACGATGGAAAGGCTGGCTCTGAGGAGACTTTGGGATGTTTTTCCTTTTTAAGAGTTTCTTAAGTCTGATGGGAGGTTTTAAGGTGTTTTTGCCCTCTTCAGACTTACCTTCAGGCGACCTGGGTCTCTTATGAGATTTAGCCGAGGTGTCGCTCTCCTCACCAGAAGATGTCCTCTGCATCTTCTTCAGCCATAACACCAGCCTACCTTCTCTGTCTCTTACTGTTTTGGATGAGAAAGTGCATCAGATTTTGCACTGTTTTACCTCAGGTTGAGGATAGAGGCAAAAAATGCAATCCTTAAGGAGACAATCAATGTGATCTCTCTTGTTTCCAAAGGACTTCCAAGGGTGAAAAAGCCCCTTCTTGTCAGACATGATGAGTATCCAGTAGGAAATAAGAATAATCTGTGAATAAGATGAAAGAACTGAGCTCGGAAACACCAGTCTTGCACCAGCACTTTTCCTTGCCTCGCCTTGCCCAGGGGACTGCATCCCCCGAAACCAAACGCACCAGGAGGCACCCACGTGATCCTTGTTGCGCCGGAGGCACATAAGAGCAGCCTTGGGCTCCCGCGGTGTGGGACGCACGTGGCCGTGCCCGGGTCGCGCCCAGGCAAAGTCCGGGCCAAGGGTTGCCCGACTGCACCCGTCAGCGGCCAGAAGAGGCTGGGTTGGGCCCGGTCTCTTTGGCTTCTGGTTTCTAGCTATATTGGCTGCTGGCATACTGGGATTGTAAACACCCCTGGCAAAGTGGATATCCACGCTGTCTGAAGACCTCCGCAAAGGTAACTTTATTGTAACTCCCTGCAATCTACTGTAATCCTAGGATGGGAAAGAGAAAGGTGAATCATTCGGACCCAGTAAAGGAGAAGGGTGACGTACAAAGTAACTTGATTAAGGGCTATCTGACTTCTGTAATAGGTGCAATTGAAAGTGAAATAGGTAGAGTCGAAGCAAGGGTGGATTCAGCCATAAAAATATCTGTCCCTGCTGTTATAAAATCACCCAATGTAGAACACATAGAAAGAGAACATGGTAGTCAGGTTCTGTTAAAGACTTTAAAGAGAGGGGGCTCATTACCCCCTAGAAACCACTTGGAGTGCTCTCTGGGACAGTCCTTAAACCCCTGTGTGATTAAGGACCTGCAAATCTTGACTATACTAGAAGCTATATCGCAGCTGGATAGCCTCCCCTGCAAAAAAAGTAGACACGATCTAGATAATCTTGGTGAGTTGCAAATAAAAAACTCAGTGGAATTAACCCCTTGCTCTCGAGTCAAACAAGGCGAAAAGACAAAGAAAGGCACAGGGAAAAATTCTACTACAAAGATGACCAAGTGGGAAACCGCTAGGAGAAAATTGGGTGCTAACAACATAGTCTTGGCCAATTGCGTGAGCAGATGAATTCTGTGCTTAAGTTGTGCTCCATCACATTTGAAAAATTAGTTCATTTAGAGGAGAAGATTTAGAAAGTAATTACTGCACAAGAAACCCTCATAAGAAGAGTAGGCACCCTGGAAGAACAAGGGACCTTCAAGGGGACCCGAGGGGCAAATCTTGACCATGAAAGGATAGCACATGCCAACTCACAGAGCCAAAAGTTAAAACACAATTCATCACTAAGGCCTTATAACTTATCATTTTCTTGGCTACTGCAGGATAAACAACCAGCACATGACTTACGTAATACAATTCACAGGGCACCTAAAGGGCCTAGTGGTACCAATCAAAGTAATCAAAACAATAGACACCCTCATATCCCACCAGAATGTACTCATTATATAATAGTCCTGGAAAATGTTCCCCCGCTCCAGCAGGCACAATTTGAATCTCATGAATCCCTGGTAAATAAGGTCTCTTTCTGGTTGGAAAGAAACTCAAACTGGCCCAATGATCTGTCCAGGGAAATATTCACCACAAGAAGAGTGAACTGGGTGGGACCAGCACCAAAGTCATCATCAGGCGATTGTATAATTGTTTATTTCAGGATCACATGTTTGGTTAAAAATCTCTTCCAAAAATGTGCAAAATCTTTTACCCATGGTGAAGGTGTCAGAGCACAGCCCTTGGGCTTCTTTTATCAACCAAAAGCCCGCACACCGACAGGTCATGTAAAAAGCTTATGGTAATTTCATCCTAGAAGTGATAAGACCGCCGTCCAGAGACCTGCAAACTGTCTCCCACTGTCCAATAGATTTAAAGCCCTTTCAGAATTGGATGTACAAGACAGACAGCTACTGGACTTAGAGGGTAAAGAAACTTTACACGAGGATTCTGTCTCCCCAATGGCTTTATCCACATTCTGCGATTAATACACGACCAAAGGGTCTTAGTTTTGCTCATGGAACATTGCGGGCCTCCAGTCCAAGATCGATAATCCAGATTGGAGAACTCTGCTTGATCAACATCATATTGTTGGCTGCCAAGAGACTTGGCCAGTGGACCCTATGTATATTGATGGCTTTACCTCTTATTATATCCCTGCTGTCCCGTCTAGAGCAGGCCGAGCGAAAGGGGGATTAGTTACCCTTATATCAGTGGCATTGACAGATATTTTAATAAGAGAATTATGTAAATCTCAATATTATCAGTTGCTTTTAGTTATTACATCAAAGTCATTTGATTTGCTTTCAATCAACTATTATATTTTTGATCTATCTGTGACATATATTGTAGAGGACCTAGAGGATGTTATAACTGATGCTCAGAAAGAGCATGGAAAGGAGCTGCAAATAATTTGGGTGGGGGATTTTAATACAGGAACATGTGACCCTAAGGTCCAGGAATCATGTGGCATCTGTGATGAGAGGGACCAGTCTGTGAACCATCTTAAACACACGCCATATGGGGATTCATTGAATAGAATCATTACAGCAAAGGATCTGAAACTTGCACAAGACATGGATGCGGTTACTTCCCCCTCGATCCCAACATACGTGGGCCCTTTTTCATCTTTGACTATAGATCATATTTTAATTAGTAAAGACTTAGTGCAATTTTTTAAGAGCTCTGTAGTTAGGGCAAGTTGTATGAGTGACCATAGCCCCATTGTTTTAACTTTAAATCTGTCTGAGGCGAAAGAACGGGAAATTAAAGCATTGGGTAGCATATAATAGAAAAATCAACATCAAATGGTAAAAAAATGGATAAGTCAGCCTTCCTTAAAGACCTTATGACAAATAATAAGGCAGACTTAGAGACAGTACTCTCAGAAATCACCCCCCCCCCCCAGAGGACATCATAGTGGCCTTCTCAAATTTAAACAGCCTTATGGCTGATAAGTTAACTAAACGTAATGGGAAAGTCCCTGAACACCCAAGGTGGTTCAATAAGATCTGCTCTGAAGCTCATAAGGTGTTACGGTTGACTTTAAAAAAGAACCAGAGCAATAAGTACGAAATAATAAAAGCAGGGAAAGATTATAGAAAGGCAATTGGGGAAAGAAAACGTTCCATTCAGGAAAAGGCCTGGGACGATCTAAAAACTGCATCGGCTGTAAAAGACTCCCGTGATTTCTGGGAGGTGGTTAACTCAGTCTCTATGTCTGGTGATGAGACGCCTAAAATAGATACCATAGTCCCAGCTGAAGCCTGGGTTAACCATTTTCGGACATTTTCTCCCCGGAGCTGAGGACAGCAAATAGATCCTTGCCCATAGAAACCACCTTTGATATAGGATCAGGCCTTAAGCAATTCAATAGAAGTGATTGAGTTACTTTTAGCTATAGAACAAAGCCGCCCAGAAAAAGGTCCAGGCCCAGACAGAATTCCTGTGGACCTATATAAGTACCTACCAGATTTCTGGGCACCCTTGATTGCAAATGTTTTAAAGGCAGCAATAGTGGGCCCACTAGTTAAGACCTGGCAAGAAGCAATTACAGTCCCGAATTTTAAAAAGGGGGACAAAACCCAACCCTGTTGCTATTGCCCAATTTCTCGACAGTTCAGTTAAAATATTGGGCAGGGTAATGTTGGCGAAACTAGAACTTTGGGCACTGGAACATCAACCAATTCGGATTCCGACAGGACTTGGAACCTTGAAACAGTCTCTAAATTGGGCATTAATTGTCCAAAAGTACACCAAGGCACAAAATGGATGGGTTCACTTAGCTTTCATGGACCTAACCTGTGCCTTTGACACAATGAATTGTAGTCAATTATGGTCCATAATGTCAGAAATGGGGATTGATAGAGCAATCATTACCTTGCTCAGTAGGCTTCATCAATATACTTCAGCCACAGTTCGTTGACAGAAAGATTTCCCTCTGATATAGGGGTAAGACAGGGTTGTGTTTTGACACCATTTCTGTTTTTAATATATATTAACGGGCTGGGAGACCAACTATGTAAGTTGGGAAAGGATATCCCCACATGTAATGTGTGCTAAATCCCTGTCCTCCTATATGCTGATGATGCTGTCCTGATGGCCAGGACAGCAAATGTACTACAAACTCCCCTAGATTCTTTAAACGTTTTCATGAATAAACTAGGCCTAAAAGTGAACCGTACAAAATCATTCATTATGAAATGTGGGACAAAAAGAGCCAAAACAAGAACATTTTTATTGGGGAGGTGAAGAAATTGAGAAAGCTCCATATTTTACTTATCTGGGGGTACAATTTGATGCTAATTTTAACTAGAAACATGCTTTAGATATTAGAATCATGCAATTTCAGAAAGACTGGGATGTAAACCAACTAAGGATTTTTCATGCATTTATAAGAGCAAAAGCCTTTTAGTGGTAACTTTTAGGGCTGGGGTCTGGGGATACGTAAACTGCAAATCACTCCAACTAATAGAGAACAAGTTTCTAAGAAGACTTCTCTCAGTACCCCAGAGTTCCTCTGTCTCCTTTTGTCATGAGGAAGTTGGTCTGAGTTACTTGAAAGACCATATTGCGATTCAACCGCTGCTGCTTTGGCTAAAAACCTGGAAGAATCCAGAGGCTACCCTCTGTAGAACAATACTGACAGACTGCATGAAGCTGGATAATAGCTTAAACATACCTTGGCTTAGTTATGTTAAAACGTGTTTCTCTAAAATGGGTGTTATAGAATATTACACAAACTCCGACATATTACAAAATGTATCGTCTGCCACTATAAAGTCACTCTTTTTTCAAATTTATGTTCAGGTTGGCACTATATGCAGTGAGAAAAATCAGTCCGAGTGCCGTACTCAACTAAAAAGAGAACCTGCCCTGTATCTTCAAATTGACCTAAATGAAAGAAGGAAATTTCTGTTGACAAGATTGCGGTTAAAAACAATACACTTCTTAGTTCCCTTCTGTATTCAAGGCTCGTGGTTTGCTTCACTCCCAGTTTGTCCATATGATAGTCATTAACTGCAAAGAACTATGCACTTTTTTGCAGATTTTATTCCCCTCAGAGGAAGCAGTTTATTCGCCCATTATTACTTGCTGCAGGGATTACGCATTATAAAATGGCAATGGAGTTTTTACTTTCTCTAGGTACATTTGAGACTATATATTGTATTTTAAATTATCTTTTTACTGTTTTTAAGATTCGAAGCAAATATTAATTATTTTAAAAATGTTTAATTGTTGTGTGTGCTGATTTACAGCCTTTTGCTAAATGAAAATATGTGTGTATGATCTTTTATAGCTCTTTTAGAGTCAAAATAGATATTCTTGAATTGGAAAAAAAATTGAGCAGAACTCAGGGAGACTCTCTTCACACATGACGTGCGGTAAAAATCTGAGGGATTCAGCCTCTCTTGGGAAGGTTCTGGAGGGTGTTAGCAATTGATTGGCTGTATCTAAAGTTTGACTTTTTTTTAAAAAAGAGATATTAAATGTATGGTTTTCACCATGAAAGCCTATGGAAACTTTTACTACTGCTTTACTTATATTACCATGGGACTCCCACTTTGAAGATGTGGAATGATTAAAAAATGTGAATCTATGAAAGATACCCTAGTACTGGATAAGTACATGTTCTTTGTCATTTTTCATAAAGTTTGAAGTGAGTGGTGAGAGAGATGTGCTGTAATGTGTTGTTCATGACCTTTAAAAAAACCTGAGTCATGGCTGCAAAATTTCTAAGGTCCATGCATCAGTATTTCATTCTCCTAAACATTTTATCGAGAAATTCTAGGACTTGTAGTTCTCATTTCATAAATGGGTACCATTGCATGACAAGTGTAAATAGGTAGCGACTCTTTACCTGGCCATTAGGTAAATAGTAAAGTCTTTCTGCCATTTATTTGGCTGCTGGCTAAATAGTAGAAATATTTTACTATTCAGCCGGCGGTCCTGAAAATAGCAAAGAAACACCACTATTTTCCTGGCCAATGGCTAAATAATACTGATTCTGCACTGTTTGGCCGGCGGGTGTGCAAATATCAAAAAAAGTCACTATTTACCTGAATGCTGGCTAAATAGTAAAGATTCCGCACTGATTGGTCAGTGGCAATGCAACGAGCAGAAAAATTCACTAATTATTTGTCCGCTGGATAAATGGCAGAGATTCTGCACTGTTTGGCCTGTGGCCATTCAAATTGCAGAAAAACTTCACTATTTTCTTACACTGTGTAGAACTGATACAAGGAGTGACAACAATTGGCATCCATGTCTTTACGAAAGTTAGGTTCCTGATATAGTATTTCGTTCGCAAAAAGTGGTTGCACTTTTTGCGGACTTTTCTTAAAAAGGCTGGGCTTTTTTAACAGGCCACAGTTTCTTAAAAAAGGAGATCGGTGCCTCTTTAGGGAACGCCTCTTAAACCAATTCAAGGATGAGAGGGAAGCCAGGGTTATGGAGAAACACACCAATAGATCCTTCTTGCTCCTGAAAACTGTAATAGGTATCGAACCGTACTGTACAGCTGTTAGACATCCCTGGGACAGATCATTGCTTACAAATGTTAATTTAGGTTCTTATCCGCACAATTATCTTTTTTCCCCCCGGGTCAGTCTGATCCCCATGCACTTTAAGAATACCTGTGTGATGGTTGCTCCCACCAAACCTTGATACATCTGTTTTTATTCTGTAAACTGTATGATTTTTTGCGAAAAAAGTATTTAATACCGCTTATAAAATCCAGGCGTTTCGTTCAATTTCGACCTGCCTTTTCACATTTACAGCTATTAGCTGATCATGCGGTGATGCTATGGGTTACTGCCTATCTAAAAGGAGCTATTTACTGGAATAAAATCATTTGCGCCTAATTCACAATGATCTGACTGACAGGCTGACTTGTTTTCCTTTAATTTGTTTGCAGATAGTGCAGTCTGGGCGCAATATGATGGACTGTATATTTTAATGTTTTTATGAGGTTTTTATGATGTTACCTATTATGATTATGATGCATAATCAAATAAAGATTTATTACTACTACTTAATAATGAGATTAAGAAATTGCTGGGTGCAGCTTTGCAAGTGGAACAGAGACTCCATTGCAGTTATCGGCCGGAAGCTTCCAGCATAGTGGAGCAGATTAATGGTACTCTTAAATCCAGATTGTACCTTGACATCCTTGAAATGGCCTGATGCTTTGCCTCTTGTGATAAGTCTTTGTAGCATCCCAGACAGAAGGACTGGACTCGCGCCACATGAGATTATCATAGGGCGGGCTATGAGGTTGCCTGTTGTGCCTTCTAACATACTTGTAAATATATCAGATGATCTGGTGCTTGACTATTGTAAAGGGCTGGCTTAAGTGGTTCATTCTGTGCCTCACCAGGTTGAAGCAGCGACTGCACCATCACATTAAGAGCAGTGCCATGACTTACACCCCAGTGATTGGGTGCTCGTGAAAAAACATATGAGGAAGATCTCCCTTGAACCCCATTGGCTTTGTCCATCCCAGGTGATTCTAGTTGATGAAACAGCTACTCTTCCAGAAGTGACGCAAGCAGTGGCTGAGAGGCCACGGGAGAGAGCCAGTCAAGCTGTTAGGGGACACTCTCAAGTTGAAACAGCACTAGTCCTCACTGGAAGCGGCAGACCTAGCCTCAACCTATGACTCTCCCCCTACTACCTCCCCCAAATCTAAGATCCAAGTTATTACGGGTGTCGGAAGAGACCACCCTCTGACGAAAGCCCCAGGACCCCTGGCCCACCTCACTTCTTTATTTAGGGCCCCATCTACAAAGAATCTGAGCAAGGAAGGGTCCCCCATCAACTGCATGCTCCTAAACTGCAGATCAGCCTCCAAACATGCAACCGAACTAGCAGAAGCCATCCTCTCCCATGACATTGATAAAGCATTCATCACGGAGACTTGGCTCAACAATCTCTCCTACCCTAGCTTGGACAGGCTTGTGCCTCCAGGCTTCAAAATGATCAACAAAGACAGAAAAGCTCAAAGAGTAGGAGGTATAGCAATCATAAACAAGAACAACATCTCCATTACGGAAACTGACTCTTGCCTGTATAGCTCCTTTGAATGTCTCACAACCAACATCAAGACAAGTGACAACAGGCCAACACTATGCTACCTCTTGTATCACACCCCAGGCAACACCGCCGCATTCGGGGAACACCTCTCTGACCTGAATGCCCATTGCTCACTCGGAAACTCAAACAACATAATTCTGGGCGACCTCAACCTAAGGTGGAATGAAACAAATTACTCCCTAATACAAACCCTAAACTACCTCCTACAAGTTAACAATCTGACCCAACACTGCTCAGAAGAAATGCATCACAGAGGAGCAACCCTTGACACAATTATCGGCCAAAGCAATGCAATTACCATCGACCACATCCTTCCAGTAGACTGGTCCGACCACCACATCATTCTATTCCACATCAACCAATCGGTCCCAACTCAACACCCCGCGCAGGACCCTCCCAAATGGATTAGAAATACAGCTGAGATCCCTTGAGCTGAACTAGAAGAAAGGGTGAGCTCACTCATCCCCAACATCACTGATCATCTCCCCACAACCAAACTCACCTCTCTCTACAATTCAAATTTGACGCTCATCCTGGACCAACTAGCTCCTCTGAAACTAAAAAGACAGGAGAATTCCATCCAGATCATGGTTTACTACTGACATCAACGAAGAAAGAAGACAACTACGAGCCACAGAAAGACTCTGGAGGAACAACCCCATGGTCATCCATCACGATCAACTCCAAGCAGCCCGCAGGAAGTACAAAAAGCACGCTAGACAACGCAAAAAACAGACCTAAAGAGCTCTTCAATATCATCAGGAAACAAGCCACCAAGCCCGATGCCTCCCCAATTAAGGCATCCAAAGAACTGTGTGACAACTTCGCCATCTTTTTCAACGACAAAATCGCCAAAAACTACCTCTCACTAGGCACCAACCACATCCCTTCCACCGAGAACCCGACGCTTGAAACCAACGACAGCGCCTCCAAGAACCCTCAAACACTGGTCCTCCTTCAACCCTATTCAGGAAGAAGAGATAGTCAAACTAATCTCTTGTGCTAAGCCCTCATCCCACGCCCTTGATCTGTTACCCCCTCAACTGACCAAGGACTTGAAGCTCGTCCTAGCCCCGCTATGGTGCAAGATCATAAACAGGTCCTTGAGATCCGGAGTCGTACCAGACTGCATCAAAGTCGGACAAGTCACGCCACTACTGAAGAAGCCCAGCCTAGACACAAAGGATCTGAATAACTTCAGACCTGTCTCAAGCCTACCTCTTCTATGCAAAATCCTGGAAAGATGTGTACTTCCAATTAATTAACCAACACTTGGACAACATCAACCTTCTAGATCCCCACCAATCGGGCTTCAGAAAAGGCTGCACACTGAAACCACGATCCTTAATGTCATAGATGATTTACACAAGTCACTTGACTCAGACCAATGTTACCTTCTCATTCTCCTGGATCTATCGGCTGCATTCGATACGGTCGACCACAAACTTCTCATCAAGGTTCTACAAGAAAGGCCAGGTCTTGAAGAGACGGTCTTACACCGGTTCTCCTCCTTCCTCCACTACCGCTCACAAAGAATTAAAATCAAAAACTTTGAGTCCGACCTTCACCCCGTAAACAGGGGTGTTCCACAAGGGTCAGTGCTCTTCCCTCAGCTTTTCAACATCTACATTGAACCCCTTACCACCCTTCTCAAAAATTCCAACATCCCTTTCCACCTATATGCTGACGACACACAGATCTATCTTGAAACCACCTCCATTGACGACATCCAGAGACTCAATGCCACGCTCAGAGAGGTACAACATTGGCTCTCAAGTAATCAACTAAAACTCAATCAAGAGAAAACGGAAATACTCCTCATCTCCAACAAAGAGAACCCCCAAATTGCAGAATGGGTCAAAGCTATTGATGCTCTCAATGGTAACCTCACCCTGGCGGAATCGGTAAAATCTCTAGGTATCACCCTAGACCCGAAACTGGACATGAACAAACACATTACAAGCTCCGCAAAAAGCGCCTTCCTTAACTTGAAGCTACTGCACAAAATAAAACCCTTCCTCCCAACCAAGGACCTTCAACAAGCCACTCAAGCACTGGTGCTGTCCAGACTTGACTACGGGATTGCAGCCCTGGCTGGTACAGCAAAATCCCACCTCACCCCCCTCAAAACAATCTTCAATGCAGCAGCCAGAATGGTCATCGGATCTAAGAAATTCGACCACATCTCTCCCGCACTCAGAGAACTAAAATGGCTCCCAATTGAAATGCGGGCCAGCTTCAGAACAGCCTGCCTCACGCACAAAGCCCTTCACACAGGCAAACTGGAATATCTGCTCGCCAAACTCAAAAAGGCCGGCCAGACCAGGAACCTCAGGAGCTCCAATACTCTACTACTCATCCTGCTGAAAACTCGCAAACAAAAAACCGCGGCCAGGTCGTTTGCTGGTAATGCGCCCAAAATCTGGAATTCCATCCCCCCCACATCAGAACGATCCCCTCTTTTGCAAAATTCAAAAGCCTGCTCAAAGTCCTCTTCCTCGATCGCTCACTAGCGAACCGATAGGATCCAAGGAAGTACCTTAGCCGGCACTCCACCTGACTTTAACTCTTTGTCATGTGACATTGACATCCTCTACTGCCTGGACCCCTTCTGGAAATCCTACCCCCTCCCTCCGCCCCGAACAAGAACTTATCGTCTACTCGTTCTGTGTGACCTGGACTCTTCATGTTTCCTTTCGCTCAATTACTCTTTTGTTTGAACTTTACTCGTCACAAATCTCTATGTTCTACTATGATCTCCGCACTGCTTGTTTTCATATAAGTTACTTGTTGTGAAGCGCTCTGATGCCCTCGGGTCCAGCTAGCACTATATAAAACTCCTAAAATAAATAAACAGGCTGAAGAAGGATCAAAGGAGCAAGAGGAAGAAGCTGGCTCAGATTATACGGATCCCAAAGGGGTGAATGAGACAGACTCTGCTCTTGATCATGAAGCTAGTGCAGTGGACCTGAAGTGGATGCGGAGGAAGGCTGGCCGAGGGAGTTGCCCAGGAGAAGTTTGACTTCGCCAACCGATGGAGAATTCACACTCATAAGTGAAACGACTGGGTCAGAACAAAGTAAAGGCGAAAGTGGAGGATCCAGCTCAAAGAGATTCAAAAGACTGAGGGTGCCTTGTCAGAGGTGCGCTCCTCCTGAGTAGACATACCTAGCCACAAATTTCGATGACAGTGAGCAATGGAACTTCAGTGCTGATGATCGATGTTTTGCTGAAGATTCAGAGGACTGATTTGAACGTTCTTCTTTCATTTGCTGTTCCTTACCCGCCAAGGCTGAGTTGCTTGCAAAACCTGATACTGAATGATACTGTCTTTCCTTATTTAAGTCCAGAACATCATCTGAAGAGTTTGCTGAATGAAGAGCAGATTTGTTACAGTTGCTCCCAACTGAACTGGCATCGGCGCATATATGAGACGCTGAATGACACTTTATGTACTTTGATAAAAGTGCTTGAAGAAGAACACCTAGGCCCGAGTGGAAGAAGAAAATATTTAGGGCATAACTTTAGAAAAACATGGAGTAGGGATACAGAAGTCTCACGAAGACTGTATATCGTTGTAAATAAAAATTAACTCTGAACGAGAGACTTTTGCTCATTGCACAGGTGTAGAACAGAGAAGATTTTGTAGATGCTATTTCTCTGCCGAACTTGGTCTGAGTCTAAAGTAGAATGGAAACTAATCGTTCTAAGAGTAGACATAACTGCTTACTGTATTCTTCTATAACATTCATAGTAATAGGATTGATAGTGTTAGTTGTTGTGTTGTGTTTAAGACCTGTCGTTAGCATAAAAGAGATACCTATACCTACACAGATCCCTTCATATGAGCCAAAGGGGGAAGTGGCATTTTTAGGAGAGCACCACTTACATACTGAATTTATCTACAGGAAATTTCACACTAAATGCGTATGCTAAGCTACTCTGTGAGTATGTAGACACTATAGAAGGGAGGGATTGTTATGTTTGTATGCAATTACCTGCCTCAGTAGCTGAGGGCATCACTTACCAACACCTTCCCATGACATATGATATTAGCTGTAGTTTGCTTCTTAGTACGTTTTATAATAAGGATCATTTTGAGCATTATTTTTTTAATTAATATTTGGTACTTCCTGAGGTGCCATTGTTTAAGCATCTACACAAGCATGCGGAAGCTAAAACAGTTGAATTTGCTCATAGATACTTTGTTTCACCACAGACCATAGATACTGCTTATGCACACCGACATAACCTAACTTGTGCACTCACATGGATTAAAAAGAAATTCAATGATCAAGTAGAAGATAGATTTAGAGCACTAGTGGCTAATGCTGAGATAGGATTTTGTGTTCTGGAGTGGACACTGGAGGAAAGCGTAGGAAGGTGGATATCTGACTATGGTTACCCCCAACTTTTTGCCTAGCTGGTTTTTCGACTTAGTTGGCTTGAGATCCTGCCATTCAGGGTCTCAGGCTGTCTGCTCTCTCTTTAAAATG
The DNA here is from genome assembly GCF_964204655.1 of Triturus cristatus. Lineage (NCBI taxonomy): Eukaryota > Metazoa > Chordata > Amphibia > Caudata > Salamandridae > Triturus > Triturus cristatus. The sequence continues at coordinate 1,214,112,584 of NC_140590.1, read as the reverse complement.
GACTCCATGTACCCTAGGTACATACACAATTGGTAAGGATCACCTTATTGGACCCTGTACAGTGTACCCTAGGTACCCAGGGCATAGGTGTACCCTAGGCCTCCCAGGGGCTGCAGCATGTATTATGCCACCCCTGGTCTGGCCTTCCAATCAGACACAACTGGCTGATCACTCAGCTGGGGCAAGGTCGTGTAATCACCCCTTGCTTAGATATAGTATACCTATATCTACCCTTAATATAGACACATGTGTACCTATCAGCCACTCCTATGACAGGCCTTAACAATCCTGGAAGCAGAGTGCTTGGTAACATGTGAGATGGTGCTGTAGCATGAGCTGAGCCTGTCTGCAGCTTTTGGAACCATGTCCTTATAGATGTTCTATGATATACCCTACCATATACTCTTAAAGTACCTTATAATCTTAAACGGTTATGGTAACTATGGTTTGGCTTTATCAAAACATGTCGTGTAAGGTGTCTAACACTTTGGAATAATACCCCCATACCATTTCTGGTGATGAGGATATTATTCCTCCCTTCTAGAGGGAGAGACATGTTAAAATCCTACTTTGCTGTTTAACTCTCACCAAAGCCTCAGCATCACAAAATGGATGCTGCTGCCACAGACACGAGTCTGACCTCCTGCTGCTGGGAGCCCTCCCAGCCAGGGAGGCCTGGACAATAGGTTTCCTGCACAAGGTGCTCCATGCATAGTCCAGTTCAAACCGGTGCTGGGGCACTCCAGCCCCAGCTCTGGCGCGAAACTGGACAAAGGAAAGGGGGTGTAGCCACTCCCCTTCCTGGTCCCACCCATAGGAGGGACCTTGCAGGTAGCCCAGCCCACTAGCCCAGTATATTAGTAGCTAGTTGGGCCCTGCAAAAGTAGATTATCCTGAACCTGCAACTTGAACAGAAACTCTGAACCTTCGACATTCGACGAAAGAAGAAGACTGAAGAATCTCCCTTGTGGCCAAGGAGTGGCCACCCTGTGCAAACAGGCACCATCAAGAGACTTACCCTTTGCTTTGCTGAAGTTCTACGAGGGACCGACTGCAGAGCCTGACCAGAGCCTTGACTTCCAGACTTCTCCGACCCTGATCCACATCCACCGCTGAGCTGAGATCTGTCGAGGCGACGAGAGACGTGGGACCGGCTACCTGGGAAAAGTGGCGAGCATCTTCCAGCACAGCTTCTGAGGCACCCTCGAGGTTGTGCACTGGGGATTGAGAAGCCCCAACCCCAAGCACCATCTGCACCAAAGATCAGCCCCCACACTCCACGAGTCCTGCGTGGGGCCCTTCTGCATTTTCCTGCTTGCCGCGTCTGTCCGGTTACTTGCCCATTGGCTAGTAACCTTTGTGACGACACACCTTTAACTTTCCACTGCTGGTTTGGCTCCTCCAGACTGGCCCCTGCTCCTCTGTGAAAGAGAAGCACCCCAGACCCTCCTGGTCTGCACCAGAAGCAAGTCCTCCATTCTGTGTGGGTTCCGCTTGCCAAGGCTTGGTGAGTCCTAACTCGACTTCGACGCCGCCGACAGCAAGAGCCTGCGTGGGACAGCTCGCCTCCTGGTCCTGGTTGTCCTCGACGTCTCCTGGTACCCGTGGCTGCTGCGACAAGCTTCACCTCTTCACCTGCAATCTCCCGACATCGCCTGGTTCCTTCCTGGTTCCACGTGGTCACTGGCTAGTGACTCAGACTCTGTCCCTTCTGCTTGCAGGTATCCTTCCTTCTTGATCCCAGCCCTGGGATCCACCGGACACTCTTCACTGACCGCCTGTCAGCATCTGTCCTTCAGGCATCCATAGGAGTCGACGACGAAACCCGACACAAGTTCACACCTATGCACCCGCAGCCCGTGGGCTAGGTAACTTGGGTACTCTGGTGCTCAGTAGGGTAGTGACTATCCTAGTGTCTAAGTTTCAAGTCTCGACTTCCTAGCTACTTCAGAAGTGTCCTAAATCTTATTATTTCCAAACTGTACTATTTCTATCGATTATACGCATTACGCGTGAGTGTTTCCACTCTGCACCTGAATCCCGTGGGCCTCCCACTTCCTAACCTTTGGTAGTATAGTGTAGCCCCAGCGATTGCCTAGGCCTATCCTATTTCCGTGACAGTGGTCCTTATACCACTTACTTAGTATATGGTTTGCATGGCCCCTAGGGCCTAACTGTATTACTTACCTGTGTGACTTAATGTATGGTTAAATAAGACTGTGTTGTACTTACCTCGAATCTCATAAAGAGTGCTGAGGGTTTGACTAGAATAAATACACTTTATTTTATATATATATCTGTTGTGGTGTCCTTTCATTTGGTATTCAAGGGGTTACAAATGGTATAACAGCTGGCTTCACATTCCATACAGAGTTTAGCCTAAGACTGCTCTTGTCCATGCTACCACTAGGATAGCTGGTCTATAAGGTTGACTTTACAGCCAATCACCATAAGGGTTGTTTGGACTGATAGAAGGTGTACACTAGAACTAGTGACATCATACATCAGGCCAACTTCTCACAGAAAGAGACCATAAGTCTGCGGGAAACACTGGAGCGTTATCATTAGAATGGCAGCATATGGGGAGATTGAGTGTACACTATGACCAAGGGGACTACAGTTCTATATTTGTAGGGAAGAGCAAATGTGATCACACCTTTGAAGTTCATGGATAATGGAAGCTTTATGTGGATAAGAGAGACCCAGTGATTCCTGCGGTTTATTACATTTGTGGGAGAAATGCTTATTTCAAACTACCCAGTAGATGGTACGGAACTTGTTATCTGGGTGTGGTATTTCCCAAAACGTATCATTTGGACGATTTTGATCCTCTAGTTTGGGAAAAAAATCAAGGCATAGATGTGGTTTGAGTGCAGGAGAAATAGTGGGAGATATGTTTGGGGCTAATATACCTAGAATTGGTGTGGGACTGAATGACATCAAGATTTGGAAACTATCTACAGTGGTTGATAAGTTGTCCATCAGCACAGCTAGATCCTTGTTGCTCGTGAATACTGAGATGATTGCCATTAGATTAGTGGTTTTGCAGAACTGTCTTGCTTTAGACAAAGGAATAACAGTTAATGTGTTATGCAAATTTCTTACAAATTTTACTCAGGACAATAATGTTTTATGGAATTTTACGTTCATAATTGTTGCAGCACATGTTGAATGGATAATTTACCTACCTTTAGAAGTGCACACATAATGTAACCTGTGCGTTGCTAATTTAGCCTAACTGAAGGCCTGAAAATGCTTTTCCTAACGTATTTTTCAGCTAACATTTGAATCCATATTTTGCTTGCATTGTGGAATGTTGCATGCATCTTGTGTTCCCACTGCAGGTGGACAAGGTTTCATTAGTTGAGAGAAAGACTTATTGTTCCTAGTAGATAGAGAGGCCTGAGAAGGAGAAAGGCCATAATGGATGGAGAACAAGTTCTCGTGGGAGAAAGAGATGGTACCAGGGATGTACAAAATAGCTCAGTGTGTGAACATGGAGGCAGAGAAAGGAAGCCCGAGGGTGCTGGACTTTGAAAATTACTAGTGGCACGGTGGGAAGTGCCTTGATTCAGCAGTTACTTATGTTGTAATGTAGTTAGGGAACGCTGACACTCCACTGTAGGATGCCTTGAGGTGTAGACCTTATTTTTGGCTTTGTGGCTTTATGCTGCATGACCCTGGTTGGAGTTACTTCTTAGGAAGGCACTAACAGCTGACACCTTTCTTCCCCACCTTTGAAAACTTACTTTAGATTAGGATTCCCAATTTAAGGTAGTGTAGGGATAGCTGGGGATTTGCATGGGTTTTACTTGAAGCTTGATGCAATATAAAGTGCATTTTTGTCTGCTGATAACATATGTTGCAGTGATTGAGTTAGTTGTTTTCTTTATGCTGTACCGCCTTAATTGGTTTCGGAGATTCAACTTCATTCTGTTCACTTTGTATTTTTACACCATAATGCTTCGGTTGGTGTATATTAATCTGTTTGAATTTGAATTAAACAAACTAACCGGAATTTGGTTGCCAACCTGGATTTTTACTCAGAAGCGTGGAAATTTGAATTTAGATATTTTGAGAGGAATTTTCTCTTTAACTCTCATGCGCATAAAATAACCATCAGTGCAGAAAAATTTACGAGTATGGGTTTCGGATCTCTCACTTCCTCTCTTCCACATCTGCATTTACTCTGCCCATAAGCAATTTTCCTTTGTTGTCTTCCCAGTTTCCTCTCACTAACCCCTTTCTAGCTCATTTCCCATGTATCTCTTTACTAGCTTTTTCAATTCCTCCTAATGTATCTTTTTCTCATTTACCACCTCATTGGTCCTCTGCTTCTCACATATTTTTCACTCTCCCCCTCATTCTCCTTCTACCAATCCTCCACAAATTCTCTATTTCGATCATGCCTTCACCTTCCCAGTCTCCTGCCATCCCTCTTCAGTTCGTGGCTTTAGGAGGCCCCATATCAACTGTAAGTCTTCCACATCTGATTTTGTTTGAGTTCGGAAACGTTTAGATTTTTGTGCCAATAAACATGCAAACCTATTTATACTACAATGAAAACAGAAACCAGGATTGGTTGAGATACTCACACTTGTCTTGGGAATGCTGCTGACATATTAAATTGCATTTGGCATACAATGTTTTTGCATTGCTGAGTGCCCTACTCCCAGACAGTACTTGTGAAAAAGGTTTGCCTGAAATTACATCCTCAGGGGGGTAGAGAGCCACCCAGATCTTTTTTCAGGATATTTGAAATCTATCAATCCCTAACAGAAACAGTGGTCCTTATTTACTCACAACACCAGTAATGTGGATGGGTGTCTGGCCCATAAAGCATTTGAGGCAGAGCATCTCTGGCCAATGAGGGAGGAACGGGAGATTGGCAGATTTGTTTGCTGTACTTCTACAGTTGAGTCTGGTAGTAGAAGTGCAGCAGGGCAGTGTGCAGACACACACTGGATATGCAAGAGGGAGCACATCCAATTCTAACATGACCATGGTGTGTCTGTGAAGTAGAGGTGATGGCAGGCCAAAGTGGCAGTTATTCCCATGTTCATAGGAATAAATAGGCTTGCCCCAATGTGTGCTGACCCAGCATTCTACTTTTCGACCCCCCTTCTCATTGGCTGATGCTGTCAGTTTTCGAAAAGAGGAGGAGGTAGGCTTATAAATGTTAGATCTGTCAGCTTTAGAGGGTTCTTCCCCCAACCTTTTGACTTACTCCTCCTATTTTGCTGCTCTCATTTTAGTTGCCCTTAGGACTCTGCACACTTTACCACTGGTAACCAGTGCTAAAGTGCTTGAACTCTCTCCTTTAAACATGGTAAAATTGGCTTAAACCTAATTGGCATATTTGATTAACTTGTAAGTCCGGAATAAAATAGTACTGCGTGTACCCAGGACCTGTAAATTAAATGCTGCTAGTGGGCCTGAAGCATGTATTGTGCCACCCTCTTAAGTAGCCTTCCAAACCTGTCCCAGGTCTGCCAATGCAGTCTGTAAGTTCAGTTTTAAACTGCCATTTCGACCTGGCAGAATAAACCTTTTTGTTTAATAGATGTAAATCACCCATAAGGTACACCCTACCAAGCCCAGAGAGAAGGGTGCCCTGTATTTAAAAAGTAAAACTTGTTCTTTTAGGTTTCACATGTCCTAGTAGTGAAAACCTCTTAAATCTGTTTGCCACTAATGCGCGGCTTGCCTCTCCCATTAGATAACATTGGATTGCCTTATGCCATTGAATAAGTGAAAACTTTCAATTGCGAGCAGGTACGAAGGTCAAGTTTTACCTTCAATGAGTCATTTAAACCCCTCCTTAATGGCAAAGATGGATTTTAATTCACAATTCTGAAAATGCTACTTTTAGAAAGATGGCATTTAGAGGTTCTAACTATTTGGTGCGTGCCGCCTGCATCCTTGGCCACAAATCGAGGTGTAGCTGGCAGTTGGTCTTTGTGTATTCCTCCCAGACAGGGAGACAAAGGAGGAGTAGGTGTTGTCAGGATGGGTCATCTCTGTCAGGATGAGGGGAGGAGTTGTCACCTATCACACTTGCACATCACAAAGACTCTTCCTTAGCACACTCCCAAAGGGTTTCAGGCCCCCAGACAAGCTGAGGTCAGGGTAGGGAGGAACAAAATTCCAGACACCTCTGTAGGGGGAAAACTCTAGAACCTTCTTCCACTTCAAAGCTGGCACCCGGTATAAACATTGGACCCTCAAACCCAACCCTTCAGAACACAGATCACTTCTGGACCTGTCGTCAGGCAGAAGGACTTCCCAGCTGTGAAGTCTTCCCTGCTGACCAAGATCTCCTTTGCTGATCAACGCCTGTTATTGGTGCACCAGAACTCTTCTGTTCATGTGACCTACCCTGCAGAATCCAGCCTGCTTGCATGGAGTCAGGACTCCAGGAAATCTCCAAAGGTCCATCGGCTGGCTCTCTGCTCAAGCCAAAAGGACAGAATAGACTTTTTCGACGTCAAGGCAACTTCCTGCATCTCGATGCAGCGCAGCACAGCTCACCATGACACCTGCCCAGGGCAACGCATCTCATCTTTGATGCCAAAGCATTGCAGTGCAAGTCCCCTCAAGTCTCTGCAGCTTCTTCGGTGACTATGCAGCTCAACGCCAAAACTGTCTCAGATCAACGCATCTCGCCCTAAGTGATGAGGCATTGAAAGTCCTACCAGGCTCCCGTCATGCCCTCCTCAATGACAGCTCATGGTCTCACTTCTCAAGCTCCCATCGATGGCTTCATCCATTCTGCCGCTGCTCAACTTATCTCAACGCCGGACCTTGCATTGCAATTCCTCTTTGATTGACTCCTTGACCTCAGAGCTTGAAGCAAAGAATCCCAGGCCACAATGTATTTTGTCAGCATTCTGAACTCAGTCCCGTATCCGGCCTGCAATCCAACGTAGTCAGCCTGAACGTGTGGCTTTAACCTGGTCCACCGCAACAAAATAGCCATGGTTGGTGCTTTGTGCTACTTTGCGCTTTGATTTCTTCAAAACATTTAAATATGCAGATCTGAGGTTATACTAATTAGATTTTTGTTGTTTTGGTGTAAAATAATTTATTCTTTTCTAGATGTGTGCCATTTTTTTGGCTTGCATTTTCACTTTATTACTGTTTGAAGTGCTGCACAAATACTTTATACATTGCCTTTAAGTTAATCCTGATTGTTTGCATGCCAAGCTACCAGAGGTTTGAGCACAGGATAATTTGGGGTTTTCTTGTGTTTTACCCAGACAATTTCTCACACCCGTTCCCTAACCATACTTGCTTATCAGGCAACATATTGGTGCTTTCTTAGGGACGTGCTGATTGTTCAGTGGCATGCTGTGGGCAATCTTGGCTATCCCTGCATTGCAGTGTTGATCCGTGACATATTTATGGGTATTCTTGGCAACATGCTGGCTATCTGCTTTTTAATGCAGTTCAGAATGGATCACAAAACACATTTTGCGAGATGGAAAGGTCTTTCTGCACTCAGCTTAGTACATTATGACAACCAGCATTTGTAAAGCGCGCAGCTACCACAGGCGAGGTGTCCCGCCGCTGGGGGGGCCGTCAGGAAGATTAAGCAAGCTATTGCCCAGGGTCACATGGTGCTGGGCTAACTTTCTACCAGTGATCGAACCGTGAACCCCCGTGTTCCGGAGTCAGCCGCCCTAGCCGCTGCACCACACCTCTTCTCATTACACATACGCATTTGCAAATGCAAAAGTGTTTACTACACTGGTGCCTTAGGTCTAAAAACAGGTGCACAGCTCTGACTCTGCACTGACTCGGCTACATTTAGCTCTTCAGCAAACATTTAGGATACGTCCCGCATAATGCCCATAAGGAACGCAAGATTTGCTTAGTACACCAAGAATGAGAACCTCCTGAATTTTGGCCAATTCATGTAAAATATGTGATTTAAAATTCACCATATGCCAGTTTGTTCCTACAGTTTTTCCTTACATTTTTCTGCTTTGAGGAGGAGGTTTGGCTCCCTTTGCTTTGCTCAGTAACAGTCGACAAGGACATTAATGTAGCACAAGTTTCAGAGTTTACCAGACAACACTTGCATTGAGTTTTGGAATAATTTACCTGGCAGGGGAGATTGGCTGTATCCTTCTGCTGATCACACATTATCCCATTCTGGAACACATCAGTCAGGTTATGCATGTCAGACGAGTTATACAAGCAGGAGCAATCTGCATTTCCTATCAAATCCACTTCCACTTGCTGCAGAGTTGGAGACCTGTATCCATCTGAAAAGACAAAACACAAATAAGGGTTAAGAATTTAAGGAGGCAGAGCATAGTTGACTCTGCAAAAAGGATAAAATACTACCTCCTAGTAGCCGAGACTGTTAATTGAAGGAAACCATTATCCACTGCGACACCGGATATCAAAATTAGGGTATTTCAAATTGTAACTTCAATGAAGTAGAGGAGAAGACATTCTTAGCACCAAACTAACGTTCGCTACAATTAAAGGACATGAAATGTGTAATGAAAGTCTTGAAATGTCATACCTCAATACATTGTCTGCAGAACAACAATTTCTTTATGAGTTTGATTCCGGCTGAACATGTATGCCTCATTGAACCTTCACTTCTGAACAGCGTTACCCTTTCTAATTCACCCAACAGCTCACTGTCCAGGAATGATAAAGGTATGCGTCTTTCAATGCCATTCCACTTCTATCACACATGTGCAAGGGAGTAGCCAGAAAATTAAAATACTCCCCACTTTGACCCAAAGCTCTTATGGCACATAGCAAGCAAAGTAAGCCATTGCCACCCTCCTGAGAAGTGGTCGCTTGCCCATTTCATCCAAGAATCTAACCATTCATCCTTTCATCCTTCAATCCACCCACTTATATCCACCATTTCACTTGTGTATTCCGTCATCTATGAAGTCTTTTATCCAACATGCAGTCTAGCCCCATTCCGTCCCTTTACCCACCCACCCATCCATATCCAAACCAAACCATCCATTTAAAAAACTATCCATCAAACATATCCAATCTTCTATCCTATCTCTTGTCTTCTATTCTTTCACTTATCCATCCCCTGTTATCCATCCATCCATTCATCCATCCATCAATCCTTTCAATCATCTATCTTTCACTCATCCTTCCACCCTTTCACTCCATCCATCCATCCATCCATCCATCCATCCATCCATCCATCCATCCATCCATCCATCCATCCATCCATCCATCCATCCATCCATCCATCCATCCATCCATCCATCCATCTACCCTTTCACTCAGCCATCCATCTTTTCACTCATCCATCCAGCCTCCAATACATCCAACCACCCATCCATCAATTTACCCTTTCACTCATACATCCTTTTACTCATTCATCCATCCATCCATCCATCCATTCACCCTTTCACTCATTCATCAATCCATCATTTCATCAAGCCACTCTTCTACCCTCCCTATCACTTATCCATCTATTCTTTCACTTATCCATCCTTACAAACATCCTTTCACTCATTCATCCTTACATCCTTTCACTTATCCATCCACCCTTTCGCTTCATCCATGCATCCATTCTTCCTCCCTTTCACTCATCCATCCTTCTATCCATCCTTTCACTGGTTCATTCATTCTTTCACACACTCATCCTTCCATCCATCTTTTCATGCATCCATCCATCTATTCACCCTTTCACTCTTCCATCGGCACACCTTTCAACCAGCCACCCACCTATCCTCCTATTCACTCATCTATGCATTTTTTCACTCACCCATCTTTACATCCATCCTTTCATTCATCCATCTATACTTTCACTCATCCATCTACCCTTTCATTCTGTCCATACATCCACTCTTTAACTCCGTCCATTCATCCAGCCTTTAACTCCATCCAGCCATCTAATCCTCAAATCATCCATCCATTTACCCTTTCACTCATCCATCCTTCTTTCATTCTTTATCCATGTACCCTTTCACTTATCCATCTATTCACCCTTCACTCATCCATCCATCCTACCTCCCCTTCACTCATCCATCCTGTTAGTATAGAAAGTTTTAGTACAGATATTGAAGACCCAGAGAAAATGTCATTAAAAAGCCTCTCCTTTAGCAATGCAGCATTATACATGCTTGGACAGCAGTATGTGCCCAATGCTTCAAGTTAATAAAATACAGTGGACAAGCTCAGAAAGAGAGAACAGCTGCAACTTTTGAAACATACTGATGGAAGCTAGAAATCAATAAAACAAACAAATCAAGAAGTCCCTGGTACATCAAACAAAACAGAATTGACAGTTCCTCCAGAGAATGATCGCGTAAGGAGGTGGTACCAGGGGAGTAATGCAAGTAAGCCAATCGGATTTGAGGTCAATTTAGTAGGAAAAGATAAGACATAGGGGATGATCTAAATACATTGCAACAAGAGCAGGATCACACGCTCCCTTGATGCTGAGGTTGTAGAAATAGACAGACAGTCAGACAGACAGACAGAAAGTCAGATTGCACGAATCAAATAACACGCTGTCAGATCACGCTTTCTGCTTGAGTCAGGTTTTAGGACACGTAGATTATACAAACCAAATAACACGTAGGCAGATAACTCTAAGAACACGTAGTCCGGAGGGTGGGAGTGATTACACCAATGAATGAAGGAGGGTGGGAGGCCTGGCTTTAATTGTGTAATGTTGCTCAAATATGGCCATTGTTGGTCACATGATGTATGATTCAGCAAAAAATACACTATATAAAGGGTTACCTGCTGTAGCCAATTTGAGAGTTGGGTGGCAATCCTACCTGGGTTCATCACTCTCCCTGCCGCTGTAGAACAAAACCTTTATATTTCATCACTTACTCTTGTTTTTCTACTTCAATTAAGGTTTAACTAACATTCTGGTGAGCCAGCCAGAAGGTCATAGGGGTCATCGCTGACGGCAACCAAGGAACAGGAGACTGCCCACTGGGAATAAGACTACGCATTATAACAAGATGGTAAGCAGATGCCTGTTTGTTCAAAAGTCTGTCTCTTCTTCTCATAGGTAGTTCTCCCCCTGAGGCGGCAGCTGCCATAAGGTGGGTCCAATGATGACCTCTTGAATTATACCAATTGAAGTGAGATTGTGCTAAAGTAGAAATGTTAATAATGTTATGATAAACATGCACAAGGCATGTAGGGTATGCATAAGTAAGCTCCATACTGCAGACTGATAAGGAAAGCAGATCTGAGAAAAAAATTAAGGCTAAAAGATGGAAACCAAAACCTCATTTTAAGGTTAGAGAGTCCACCCCAGACCAGTTCTGGAAAATCTGAAGAGAACGTAAATCTAAGAGAGTAAGTTAATTGAGTAACGGAAAACTCATGATACCACTTTGCAGATATGGTTCATATCAGATGTAGCTTAGAATAAATAAGCAAGTATATTGGAATACATAGATAAAGGCTCTAAAGAGAACTAAAATTGTCCAAAAAGATAAAAGGACAGTCAACTACCAAATACTAGATAAAAGGCACTCTGCAGGTAGAATGTGACACATATTACAGGCATGCAAGGTGAATAGTAAAATTAATGATTCCTACAAATCTAATAAAAAAGATGTGCATTCAGAGGTTAAAATGGGGTCTCCCCTAGAACATATTCTAAATACATTTCCAAGCGACAAGAAAAGAATAAGAAAATATAACCAAGAATGGCACAGGGGAACCACAAAAAAATCACACTCATGCCCAAAAGATGGTTCAGTTGGCAAAGACCTTGTAGCGCTCACATTAACATTTATCAGGGCTAAATATAAAGAGAAGATATTAAACAAAAGAGAGCTCATTCTTAGCTTATGGTCTATGTTTAAAAATAGCTCTGAAAATAAAGAGGCGTTGCCAATTAAAAGCCCCATTGAAGATACGCACAAAGACACGTAGGCAGAGCCCACAATACCCCCTGTATATGTAGAAATATGCCTAAATCCATTGCCTCCAGCAGCAGGATATGAAAACCCACCAGAAGTACAAAGTCTTTCAACTATTAAACAAAGCCCAAAAGGTGTACAGACACAAGGAGCAAGGATAGCTCAAAGAAATGTGGGGACTGGACATAAGAGATGAATCAGAGATGAATCAGGAGTGAGTAGGGGGACCCAGACTGGGATTATGATCATATGCAGAAATGTCTAACAGTTTGGGAAAGGTATTCAATACGACAGTCTAGAAACCAAATTCAAAAAGGAATTCATGGCAGGGAAGGATATAATGATATGGACACCTATGCAATAAATAATAGAATAATGCAGTTAAAACAAATCCAGAAAGAAGCAGGCCAGTTAAAGTATATATAGTAACAACTAGAGAGAGAGGGATCATTCACTCTTTGTCCCCTTGACCACTATTCACCTTTTATATTAAATCGGACGAGCCTGGTCAACCTAACCAGCCAGCTCACGTCCGTCTCACTTGTTTTTAACGATTACTGGTTTTCCACCATTAAAATTACTTTTGGATAAAACCAGCCATCTTTTAATTTGCACCACCCTTACACTAACACTGTCCCAAAAACCCGCTCCGCTGTAATTCAGGTGTCGTAGCACACCAGGGGGACACTCGGTCCCTCTTGTGGGAACCCAATGATGAAGCATGTCACCAACTAGGTTGGTGAGTGAGGTTTCTTTTAAATAAAGAGGTTTTTCCTCGTGCTGTCCTTCAGCTTTTCATTCAGTTAAATTATATCCCAAGGCCACAAATGGACAAAGAAGGACTAAAATCACGCTATCACCCCTGTCAGACGTGGCAGAGTAGCTTTGACAGACATACTGCAGAGTTGACCTTAGCTATAGGAGATATGAAAAGTCTATTGAGTAGGTTAATTGGAAGCCAAACTGACAACATTTTCGGAACAGCTAGAATTCCAGGGGTGACACTTACAGAGAATAAGTTTAATGAATCTCAATTTAACAATTACAGAACAGAAATATGGGAAGCACTAAGGAAAAACTATCCCAATAAACCATATATAGGAGGCATGATGGGAGAGGCAAAGAGACCAGATGAAACTGTAACTGATTATGTAAATAGTATGAAAGAGAGGTGGAGACAAGAGACAGGGTGGGAAAGCATGGGAGAATGAAGGAAGTAACACTATATTCTTCTATAACACAAAATAAAAAGAGGGCTACCAGCAGATGTACTGGCCAATTTAGAGAATATACTGGGGTTGAAAACAAAGCCCTGGATGGCAATCCTGGTGCATATTGTACACTTTTACAAAAAGAAAGTAGGAAAGGAGAAAGAAAAACAAACAGAAAATGAAAGAGCAGTTGCTAGACTAGTACAACATAAATTAAAGAAGACAGCAACAGAAGGGGCAGTATTGGCTGCCACGGCACCTCAAAATATAATGTCACAACCACAACAGCAATATTACCGAGGGAACCAGTCAAGTAATGAAAGGGGAAGAGTACGTTTTAGAGGAAATATGGTCAACTGAAAGGCGAAGGAATGCTTCTACTGTCATAAAATAGGCCACATGACAAGAGAGTGCAGATACAAGAAAGCAGACATACAGGCACAAACAATGCAGATACAGGGGCAGGGACAACAAATGCAGAACACGCCGCTGCAGAATAACATGATACAAGGACAACATATTCTGAGTCCACCCCAGCAAAATAATTTCCAAGTTTATCAGAATCAGAATACACAAATCCATCAGCAGCAAAGCAACCCCTTAAGACAGCAAAGACAAGGAGGAATGGTAGTAAAGGCAGGAACAAATCCATTCTATGGGAATATGGGAGACAGTGGTCCAATATAAGTTCTTAAGTGCAGAATTTCGCCTTTTTTCGGGAAGGCCTTGAACAGTCACTTAAGAAAGTCATAATGCAGTCTAAGGGTAGGCTATAGTGGTCAGAGTTTTTCATCTTGGAATGGAAAGGAAGAGATTGTAATTATATATGCTCTTAGTCCATGAATATTTTGTAATGGCACAGAAAAAGAACCTTTACAAACCCTTTTGCTATGGAAAAGAGAGATTAAGAGGAACAGGACGGTGTAGCCCGTAGGCTGCCATTATTAGAGAAGAAAAAAAGGCTGTGCCTTTAAGAGCAGAAACCACCAGTATCCCATCATGCTCAGCCAGAGGCAGTTACCTCAGTTCTTTTTTAAGGCTATACTAAACCATCAATAACAGAGCATTAAAATTATCTGTCCACTCCACCGGGGAGGAGGGAAGGTGGCCTGTGACTATCATGGAAATACCCCTATGAGAGAACTGTAATTACAGGTAAGAAACTATACCTTCTCTCGTAGGGGATTTCCATGTATAGTCATAAGCGCTGAATAGAATAGCAAGCTCTCCCCCCTAAGGCGGTGGAGTAGACAGAAACACCAAAGAAGATCCCCATTAAGTAAAAAGGTTTCTGAGGGATGCCTGTCCTACTTGAGCATCTACTCTAGCATATGTGTCCAGGCAGTAATGTCTAGTGAACGTATGGACTGACCTTCAAGCAGCTCTCTCCACTGGGACGAAGGGTTTGGAAAGAATGTGTTTAAAGCAATAGTCTGGTTTACGTGGAAGTCTGAGACCACTTTAGGGAGCAACTTAGGATGTGTGCCTAGCACCCTTTGGAAGAGTGGAAGACTGTGTATGGCTCACGGGTGCAAAGGGCCTGGATCTTACTAACTCTCCTAGCTGACGTTACAACCACAAGGAAAGCAGTTTTCCATGTGAGACGCTGGAATAAAGCTTTGTGAATGGGTTCAAAGGGAGGAAGCATGAGGCGATAAAGTACTACATTCAACTCCCATGAAGGGTGGGAGGAAAAACCTTTTTTAACTCCTCTGGGAAATCTTTAATAACTGGAATCCTGAAGAAAGAGATTTGTGAAGGACTTTTCCTGTATGCCGACAGGTGGACTCTGATGGAAGAGTTTTGAAGGCCAGATTTGGTAGAATGACTTCCTCCTGGCAAGAGGTGGGAGCAGTCTGTTTGGAGGAACACCAAATACAAAATTGCTTCCATTTAAAAGCATAAGCTGCTTTTGTAGATGGTTGCTTTGCTTCCTTTAAAATGTCCATACAGTCCTGAGGCAGGTTTAGATGACCATACTGGAGCCATGCAACCAAATTCAAGGAGGAAAGGCTGGGGTGTAGCAGCTGGCCTTTGAACTTCATGAGAAGGTCCTGTCTACAAGGTAGCCTGAGATGTGGATGGATAGACCGGTGAAGGAGGTCCAGGAACCACAGTTGTCTCGGCCATGCTGGAGTGATGAGAATTATCTTGGCTTTCGTGGACCCCAGTTTATGCAAGACTGCTGCTATCAGTGGTATGGGAGGAAAAGCGTAGAGAAATGTGTTCGACTAGTCGATCCATAGGGCATTCCCTAGTGACTTTGGATGGTAAAATCTGGAGGCAAAGTCGCAGCATTTCTTGTTATCCTCTGTGGCAAACAGATCTGTAGAAGGTGTGCCCCACAAGCTGAAGATATCTTCCACAACTTCGCCGTTTAGCACTCACTCGTGGTTTTCGTCGAGAACCTTGCTGAGCGCGTCTGCGTGGATATTCTGTACCCCTGGCAGATGTGCAGCCACCAATGTTAGGTTCTTGGCAATGAGCCAGTGCCAGATCGATTTAGCTTCTTGTGACAGGGCTCAGGACCATGTTCCCCCTGCTTGTTCAGGTTGTACATGGTGGTTGTATTGTCTGTCTGAACAAGTAGTGTGTTGGTTGTTAATGGTGGAGGAAAAGCCTTGAGTGTCAGGTGTACTGCTAGGAGTTCCAGAAGCTTGATATGATAAGTCTGTTCTCTCTGGGACCATATTCCTTGTATCTGTAAGTGATCCATGTGGGCTCCCCACCCGAGTAGTGAGGCATCCGTGACCATGGTCTGTATCGGTGGTTGGCCGTGAAAAGGCATTCCTCTCACTAGATTTCTCTGGGATCACCACCACTGGAGAGATGTTACAGCATGAGTTGACAGGGTAATCTTGTCCTCCCAGTTTCCTGAGAACTGGTTCCACTGGTCCTCCAAGCACTCTTGGAGAGGGCGCATGTGGAGGCGAGGATTGGAGGTCAGGACAATACAGGAAGCCATCGTGTCGAGAACTGAGGAGACTAAGAGTACTAATGGATGGGTTATCAGCTGAAGATTGAGGCATTTTCAGAGAATGGATAATCGTCTTTCCTTCGAAGGAAACACCTTTTCCCATAAAGTGTTGATGGTAGCTCCTAAGTAATGTAGTATCTGAACATGAGATGACGTGGAGTTTTCAACATTGATGTGCAGACCCAGACAATGAAGTGATTTGCACGAAGTGCAGACCCAGACGATGAAGTAATTTGCACGCCCATCGGAAGTGTTCCTGGGCTTCTGTGAAGGTGGATGCCTTGATCAGCCAATCGTCCAGATACGGATATACAAAGGTTTTGTGTTTCCGAAAGTGTGCTGCCACCACCGCCATGCATTTGGAAAAGGTCCTGGGCCTTGACTTGAAGCTGAATGTTGGAACCGCATTTGATAGTGGTACTGTCCCACGACAAAGGCGAGGAATTTTCAGTGGGGTTTTGTGATAGGTATATAAAAATAAGCGTTGTGAAGATCCATTGAAAAGAGCCAGTCACCCTGTTGAAGTTGAGGATAGATTTGATGTAAAGTCAGCATCCTGAATTTTTCCTTGTGGATCCACTTGTATGTGATGCGAAGGTCGAGAATAGGTCAGAACTCTTATCTGCCTTTCTTTTGCACTAGGCAGTATCTGGAGTAGATACCTTGACCTCGTTGGTTTGGAGGAACTGGTTCTACCGCTTTTTTGTGGCACAGAGTTTTGAATTCCTCCTGTAAAAGCTTGAGGAGAGGCGTGGATGACCTCGGAGGGATAGATGGTGGTGGGGCAGTGAATCTGAGACGAAAACCGTGTTTGACAATATTCAAGACCCATGCAGCTTACTGTTATGCATTGCCACTCTGCCAGATAATTCACAATGCTTCCCTCTACTGGAGTGGGTAACAGAAGACAGGGAAAAGACTATTCAGGATTTTGTTGTAGCGGGTTGTTGTCCTCCCTGGTTAGCTTGTTGGGAGTTTCATCCCCTGTGTGTCTTGCTTGCACTGTGACTGGTAAGGTTGCTGATATTGTTGCGATCTATGTGACTGCCATTGAGTGGTTTGAACTTTCTGTGAGGGACAACAGCGGTGGTAAGGGTGAGCACTACTGTTGCTTAGATTTTTCCAATCCCAACACTTTTAAGGTATACACTTCCATTTTCATTTGCGCCATTTCATCGTCGGCATGCAAGCCGAAAAGGTTGGAACCGGAAAAAGGTACATTTTGTAGACATAACTGGGCGCCTGGCTTCAGAGGTGTCAATTGCAGCCAGGCATGTCGACGTAGCGAGATCCCATTGCAGTAACTGTGCGCAGCGAGAATCGAGGCGTCTGCTGCCAGCTGATAACTTGATTTGAGACCATAGCTCCCTCCTGGACGAATTTGAGAAAATCTTCCCAGTGCTCTTTTGGGAGATGATCCGCAAACTAGAGAATGGAATCCCAAAAGACTTGGTCGTACCTTCCTAGTAAGGCTGTGGCACTAGCCGCTCTCATGGACGTAGCAGCGGTGCTGCAAATCTTGCTTCCTGATGAGTCCACCTTTTTGCTCTCCTTATCAGGGGGGAGAAGAAGCAGATGGTGAGGTGGCATCGGATTTTCCTGCCATTAAAATCACCACTGAGTCAGGAGTAGGATCGGCAGATCCTGTCCGGGTGGCCGGTATTTCTTTTTGAGCCTTGATGGCGCTGATTTTGCGGATACAGGTGTAAGGAATAATTCCATAGCTGGCTCCAGTAGACCTGGTACTATCGGAAGTAACGGTCTAGAGGCCGTGCATTGAGGAAGGGTCTCAAAGATGACAGAAGTTGATGGAGTTGGGATCTCCATAGGAATGTTCAATTTTGATGCTCCTCGAACCAGTACCTCTTGAAAAGTGTTAATATCATCAAACGGGGGGACCACAGTTGAGGAGAATCTGTCAATGTAGGAGAGTATCCTCTGGTAGACAAAGAGGTATCTCTATGACGATGACGTTGTGAGCGTGATCTTGACCTGTGGTAATATCGGTGATGTGAATGGTGTGATCTCGTGAGTGTGAGTGCCCATGTTGAAAGCGATGGTGTGTTCTTGAACGTGATCTCCTAGATGCCGGTGTAATGGGGACCTGAGGTACCACAGGCGAAGGCAGGACAGGTGCTGGTAGCGATGGTAGTACCGGACGGAAGCTGAGGTACTTGCGGGTGAGGAGGTGCTGGTGGCGCCAGAGGTATTGGTGCAGTTGGAGCCGCTGAGTCCGGAGAAGGAGAAACCAGAAACGGGATGCAGGTATCTCCACCTGTGAAGGAGATTTGGAATGAGACTCCAATGAGGAGTAGATTCTCCTTCTTATGGAGGGTTTTCATCTCCTCGACGTCGATCTCCGTCGTCGACTGGCCTTCGACGATGATCTGCTCCTCGACATCAACCCATGTCGACGTAGACTACTTGATGAAGATCGGCTTCTCGACGTTTTGCTGTCGATGTCGACCTCCTACCTCTCGGCAATGGAGAGTCGGTATCCCTTGACGTCGACACTTATCTAGGCATCGGCCAACGGAGTGAAGTGGCTCTCGACAGCGCTCGAGTGGTTCTAGATGTCGAGCGTCGACATTTACGTGACGTTGAGCCAGTCAATGATGCCCAACATGTCGGTGCCGTACCTCCTCTCGGTTTCAACCGCTTCAACGTCGACCGGGACTGATAGCGTTTTCTGCCTGAAGAACACCTTTCAGACCTCCCACATCCACTGGAGGTTGAGGAAAGGGCTCGGGAGGAGGAATTACCTCCCCCTCACCCAGAGGTCCCACTGGCTAGTTGCTGTTTTCTCCTCTCTTCTCTTCCCTGCAGGCAAATCTTCTCCCTGTCACGCAGCGTACGTCTGGAGAAGGTTTTGCAGCTGTCACAGGAGGCAGGAAGGTGAGAGGATGGTAGACGAATAATACAGACCCTGTGTGGGTCTGTTTTATTTTTTTTTTCTGCCATATCTATGGAATTTGTCAAAAAGAGATGGCTTTTTCACAGGAAAAAAGCCTCTCTCTTATCAGAAAAAACTATGCTCCACAGAGAAAGACAAAAGACGTTGAGTGAAGCAAACAACAGTGAAGTTTGAAGATGTAAATTGGAGAAAAAACCTAAAAAGTTGTAGTTCAATGCTGTCAGAAGGAGCCTGAAAAAAAGAACTGAGGTAACTGCCTCTGGTTGAGCATGATGGGATACTGGTGGTCTCTCTGCTCTTAAAGGCACAACCTACTCTTTCTTCTCTTATAGTGGCAGCCTATGGGCTACATTGTCCTGTTCCTCTTCATCTCTCTTTTCATAGCAAAATGGTTTGTGAAGGTTCTTTTTCTGTGCCATTACAAAAAATTCATGGACTGAGAGCATATTTAATTACAATCTCTTCTTTTGTCATTTCAAGATGAAGAACTCTGACCACTGTAGCCTACCCTTAGGCTGCATTATGACTTCCTTAAGTGACGTTTTTAAGGCCTTCCCGAAGAAAGGCAAACTTCAGCACTTAAGAACCTATATTGGATAAAGTGCTCCGGGGTCCCCCCGCAGGTGGGTGCAACTATTCAACGCTTATGAATATATATATATATATATATAATTTTCCATAGGAAATCCGCAACATTCTATTTGGAATAACGTTGGCGCCGGTTGACGAATCCTTGCGAAATGTTCCAAACTTTTGGCCAGCTCCGCTCCGCTCCTACCCTGAAAGTTTTGCGGTGATCCGTCAAGCAGGGGCCGAGAAAAAAGGGGGGTCCCAAAACGCGTTTTCCCCATGCAATTTCCCCTAGGATCTGTTTTTGCAGCTATAGCCCGAACCGCTGAACGGAATGACACCAAATTTGGCAAAGAGGTAGTCCTCAGTTCGGACTCGTGCCTTTTGCATATATGGTGTAAATCTGTTCAGTAGTTCCTGAGAAAATTAGGGTAAAAAAGTTAGTGATATCTATGGCCGGGGAGGATCCGCGGACCCTACCCGCACCATAGCGCATAAGCGCACCCTCCCCGAACCGAGCGCGCACCCTCCCGATCGCACGCTGAATGCTAATTGGTTGTCGAGTGTCTCTCTACATTCGAAACCAGGAACTGTTGGCGGCCATTTTCTGCCTTGGTAAAAGCGAGGCTGAAGATGCAAGGGGAATAAGTGTGTAAAACATATAAAGGGGGCCGAGTGGAAATACTCTGACCCTCTAGAGGTGCTTAGGGGGTCCCAGAAGGACCCCCTGGGGCCCCCCTTTAAAAAAAAAAACGGCAAAATGCGCGTACGGTGCGCGCATCCTATCGCGTTGGATGCACGGATCCTCTCGCGGTGGGTGCGCAGATCCACGGCAAAGTTTTTTGAAAAACGACAAGAAATCATTGGTTGTATGACAACTTTCTACACTGAAAGATAGGGTGTATATTTCTGTTTCTTAAAGGTATGATTGTTATTGGTTAACAAAAACAGATTGTAAGGAACATTATATATGATAAGCTGATATGTTGAAAAGTCAAGCACACTTCCTGTCTTGTGTAGGAACATTGTGTGCTGAACTTGTGACCTGTGAGCTCAGTGCAGTGTTCCATGACCTGTTTCTATGGTAACAGCCAGAAGGCAGATTGGTGAAGGGTTGAAATGTATTTCAGTTGGAAAGGGTTGAAATGTTTAACCAATAGAAATGTGTGTTTGCTTTTGAGTTTATGTGCGAAGGATTGTGATTTGATGTTTACATGTATATGTGTGGAAAATGAAAGGGAAACTTTTTCATTCTTTGCTTTTGTTGAGAGGTGCACAGTGCAGAGATTCTGTAAAAGAAAATATGGTGAGTGAATGATATACTTCTTAATCTACAAAAGAACTTGAAAGATGAGTTATTTAATTGTGAGGGGATGTATGTAGACTATTTTGATTTTAATCAGACTAATGTATTTTTCCTGCTAAAGTGTAGGGAGTACTTTTTTTCTCTACAATGTGTGTGCATGTAGAAACCATTCTGTGATAAGCATTTGTGTTTTTCATGTGTTTGTAAACAGACAACTGTGCTGTTTTTATATTTTGGTAGAATTAGAAACCAGTCATTGTTTATGAATTTGTGAAATGAGTTATGTTATGTTTCTATACTAAAATGTAGTACTGCTTCTAGATGAAGAAATGTGTTTTGGTATAGTGCAAGGGATAGTGTTGTTTGTCTAGAATCACACAGTGAGTCTGTGTGCATTTGGGAACCACTGTGAGAGAAGCATTTGGTAACATCGTGTATTTGCTGACAGATAACTGTTTTAACTTGTCATGTTGTGAAGTTTTAGTAGCATTAGAAGACAGTTATGGCTTATGATTTGATTAAATGAGTCAGGCTTTGACAGAAAAGTGCAGTCCTGAAACATGTAGATTGTGTGCAGTTCCCTTACCAGTTGCACTGTAGTGAATGAGTTTTGGTAAACTCCTAGGGATAGTGGTGCATGTCTAGAATCACAGTGTGAGTTAGTGTGTATTTGGGATCAGTGTGAGAGAAGCATTTGGTGATATCATGTATTTGCTTACAGATAACTTTTTTAAAACCTGTCATATTGTGAAGTTTTAGTAGCATTAGAATCCAGTCTTTGCTTATGCGTTGATTAAATGAGTCATGCTTTGACACTGATGTGCTGTACTTAAATATGTAGATTGTGTTCAGTACCATTAACTCTTCCAGACTAGTGAATGAGTTTTGGTAAACTCCTAGGATAGTGTTGATTGTCTAAAATCACACTGTGAGTCTGTGTGCATTTGGGTAAGGATTGTGAGAGAAGCATTTGGTAACATCGTGTATTTGCTGACAGATAACTGTTTTAAAATCAGTCAGGTTGTCAAGTTTTAGTAGCATTAGAAGACAGTTATGGCTTATGCTTTCATTAAATGAGTCAGGCATTGACAGTAAATTGCAGTCGTGAAATATGTAGATTGTGTGCAGTTCCCTTACCACTTGCACTGTAGTGAATGAGTTTTGGTAAACTCATAGGGATAGTGGTGCTTGTCTAGAATCACACTGTGAGTTAGTGTGTATTTGGGATCAGTGTGAGAGAAGCATTTGGTAACATCATGTATTTGCTGACAGATAACTGTTTTAAAATCTGTCATGTTGTGAAGTTTTAGTAGGATTAGAATCCAGTCTTTTCTTATGCGTTGATTAAATGAGTCATGCTTTGACAATGATGTGGTGTACTTAAATATGTAGATTGTGTGCAGTACCATTAACTCTTCCAGAGTAGTGAATGAGTTTTGGTAAACTCCTAGGATAGTGTTGCTTGTCTAAAATCACACTGTGAGTCTGTGTGCATTTGGGTAAGGATTGTGAGAGAAGCATTTGGTAACATCGTGTATTTGCTGACATATACCTGTTTTAAAACCGGTCATGTTGTGAAGTTTTAGTAGCATTAGAAGCCAGTCTTTGCTTATGCTTTGATTACATTAGTCAGGCTTTGACATAAAAGTGCAGACCTGAAATATGAAGATTGTGTGCAGTTCGCTTACCACTTCCACAGTAGTGAATGATTTTTGGTAAACTCCTAGGTATAGTGGTTGTTGTCTAGAATCACACTGTGAGTCTGTGTGCATTTGAGAACCACTGTGAGAGAAGCATTTGGTAACATCATTAGAAGCTAGTCTTTGCTTATGCATTGATAAAATGAGTCAGGGTTTGACACTAAGGTGCAGTACCATGTACTATTCTGTTCACTGTGGCAGAACTGAAAATTTAAATGTTTTACCTAAGCACTGTCCTAGAAGTAGTCTGATTATTTAGTCAGTTTCTAAGTACCAAATAGACTGCTTCAAATGTCTATGCAGTATGCATGTAGTGTTCTACATACTATACACTTGTCTTTTACATCTTCAATTCCCTAGTCAGTATCCATACACTTCCAGGAAACATCCTGTCACTTCCTTTGCAGTCCTCTAGAGACCCATTCAACAGCATGTACTAATCCATTCACTGTGCCAAAACCCAAACACTTATAAATTCACCAAGACACTCTCTTTCCAGTACTCTAATGATTCCGTCACTGCCTAAGTATTCATGCACTGAGCCAGGTCTTAGCACATGGACTTCTTCAAACCCCTATCCACTATGCATGCAGTCCTCTAAGCACCTACACACTTGTCTTTCACACCTTCAATTCCCCAGTCAGTATCCGTTCACTTCCAGCAAACACCCTGTCACTTCATTTGCACTCCTCTAGTGACCCATTCAGCATCATGTACTAATCCATTCACTGCGCCAAACCCTAATAAATTCACCCAGGCACTCTCCTTGCAGTACTCTAATCATTCAGTCAGTACCCAAGTACTCATCCAGTGACCCAGGCCTTAGTATATGGACTGCTTCAAACCCTTATCCACTATGCATGCAGTCCTCTAACCACCTACACAATTGTCTTTCTCACCTTCAATTCCCTAGTCAGTATCCATACACTTCCAGGAAATACCCTGTCACTCCCTTTGCAGTCCTCTAGTGACCCATTCAGCACCATGTACTAATCCATTCACTGTGCTAAAACCCAAACACTTATAAATTCACCAAGATACTATCTTTGCAGTACTCTAATCATTCAGTCAGTGCCTAAGTATTCATACACTGAGCCAGGCCTTAGCACATGGACTGCTTCAAACCCCTATGCACTATGCATGCAGTCTTCTAACCACCTAGACACTTGTCTTTCACACTTTCAATTTCCTAGTCAGTATCCATACAGTCCAGCACTTGGGCCTTTGCACTCCTCTAGTGACCCATTCAGTACCAAGTACTAATCCATTCCCTGTGCGAAAAGCCTAGCACTTATAAATTCACCTAGGCACTCTCCTTGCTGTACTCTAATCATTCAGTCAGTACCCAAGTAGTCATGCAGTGAGCCAGGCCTTAGCACATGGACTGCTTTAAATGCCTATGCAGTATGGATGCAGTCCTCTAATCACCTACACAGTTGTGTTTCACACCTTCAATTCCCTAGTTAGTATTCATACTCTTCTAGCAAACACCCTGTCACTCACCCAGTGTGTCTCCTTATAGTACTGTAATCATTTAGTCAGTTAGCATGTAGTCTTTTAGTGAGGTAGGCTTTAGGGCATGAACTGCTTCAAAGTAGTATGCACTATGCATGTAGTGTTTTAACGATCGTCACACTTGTGGTTCAGGGCTATAGTTTCTTAGTCAGTTTTTATATAAAATGTGTGTGTACAGTAATGGAATAGTATAAATTTGAAAGTTATTAATATACATTTATTTGTGATTCTTTTTTACAGATACAGAACAGGAGTGTTTCTCATCTGTTTGCACTCTTCTCGTGCAAGATTGTTTGGATGAAGGGTCCTTCGGTGTTTCATCATACTTGCTGTGCCGCACGAGTATTTTTTGTTAGGATTCCCTCTTAACAGAACTCTTTGGCAAATCTTGCGAATGAAGAAGGTGGCATTGGTCTTTGTTTGCCCCTTGGAAAAAGTTAAAAAAGTGTTCTCCACTGAAGAAAAACGTTGTGGGCGTGGTGCCTTCTGCAAAAAAAATTCCTCAGATTCGGTAAATATTTTAAAGCGGCAACATTTACAGTTTTTGTAAGTTAAACTTATAAAATTTTGTTAGCTGTATGCATTTTATATATCTGTGATTTGTTTCTTGTGGTATTTTGTTGAGAATACCATATTGGGTTTTTGTTAACAATCTTTCTGATTTTCCAGGTCTGTCGTCGACATCCGTGGTTCCCACAGGAGTGTTCCGCCTTGTTGTTTTGTATTATTGTTGTTACATTTTGTTTATTAGTTTATTGTTTATATTTATGTTAATAAAAAAGTAAAGTTTGAAAATAGTTTATCGTTTATATATTTATTATTATAAAAAATAAAGTTTGAAAAAAAAATTAATAATGTTTTTGGTTGTTCTCTTAACTGCTGTGTGACTCTTTCTTGTTCTTATTACTGTTATTTGATGGAGTCCACCATGGTGTTAAATTTTGGGGCACTTATCGCTGGAATACTGGTGATATCTGCAGTTTGCATCAACTTCTGAATAGTGTGTTAGATTTATCTCAACTTTACTTCCATTAAAGTGCTGATAATGAAATGGAGAGTAGCCGTTCCCGTGCAAAAAGACACGAGGTGCACCTTTGCGATTTATTCTAAATACTAAAATCCTGTATTGTATTGCATTGAGGTATTGGCTTCACTTACAGTGTACACACAAAATCTATTAACCCCTTCAGCGCTGCGCGGATTCCCGCGCGGTGCTGAAGGTTCTGAGCGCGGGCGGGGCCATGACGGAACGGTTCCGTCATAAGCACAGCCCAACCGACGTGCATGACGGAACCGTTCCGTCATAAGCGTCGAAGGGGTTAAGAAATCTCATTGTATTTATATTGATTTGGAATAGTGCGTCACGTGCTGGATCTTGACGAGATACACTGCTCAGTTCGTATATTGTTGTGCACACGAAAAAAATCACATCACAACTTTCACACCAATTGCAATGCGAAACAAATTCCGGCGATAAGACACGTTAGCACCGGGGATTTGACACCTGCTTTCTGCTGGTGTTAAGCAGGACAACTACCTGCACCATGAAAGGGAACACAGCCAAGAGCCACACCAGAACACCCACAGGTGCCATAGAGTCAATGAGCATGATACAGGGATACCCATGAGGGCCAGAAGACTCATCTCAACAACTCCAGGACCGCCAATGCCCCCCAAACCCACATCTTAGCAAGTGTGTCCCTGTGGTCATTGTCGTAGCATGATAGGCACGAGCCCTGCAACATCACAGTGTGCTGTCACCTCAGCGTTGGCAGTGAGCCTGAATGTGTAGCTATGTACGCATCCTCCTGCATGCACAACTGGCGTGTGCTGGTCTGTCGTTCACAGGTCAGTGCAGGGGGGTGCCTATCCGGCAAGGGGAACGGGGTGTCTCGGACATGTCCGTGTACAGGAAGTGCGGTAAGTGTGTCTCTGTGTTCTGGTGTGGCCTGTTACAAGAGCCGCAGCAGTCGATGTTGTAAAGTGGCATGCACCACCTCCAAACGGCACTGTGATGTTGTAGTTGGAATGTAGCAGGACATGCGCAAATAGGCATTACAATGGCGTGCTGTACGAGTGCACGAGATACAACAGCTCACCATACAAAAGTGTGGGGGCTCGTGGGAGGGAGGAGCAGCCGTTTGGCAACATAACACACCGTGAACTCGACCATGTGCCACATGCTGGGCATCTCATCCATGATGACCACGGTCACAGACATCCCACAACACCAACGACTGGCCTTTGTACACATCCTGTATGAATGCAGCATGATTTTCACTTCTATGCTCGTTCAGTGGTGTGATGTTGGCAGGTTGTGTGACTTGTGCTCCTTGTTGGTGTGTTTCATTTTGGCCATTGTTAGTCTATATCTGTGTTGTACTTAATTGTGCATGTGTGCCATTCTGCCCATATCCCCCACTCCCTCCACACCCTGCTTCTTCCTCTTCCTAGTGCTGTTGTGTCTATAATTTTGTTGCTGCACACACAAAGAATAAATTACAATAGTTCCTTGATTCTTTTAGGTTTCAAAACTTCTCTATTGGTTTCTTTTTAATTTTCTATATGAACCGTTTTTTTTAATATTCAACAACACATAGAAGTCAGAAGTGCAACGTATTCTATCAACACACTTTCTAGAACATTCTACAATACGTGCAGGTTAAAAGTTCATAATCTTTTTAAAGTTTACGATATTTTTTTGTAACATTTTCTTGAACATTTAACGACACGTGCAGGTTAAAAGTTGACGATTGTTTTAAGTTCGAACAGTGCCTTCCAAATGCAAGTAGCAGGTGTGGTTGAGCTGAGCAAATTTTATCCTATGATATGTACTCCACGTTGAAACTGCTTTTTCTTAACCAATCACAAAGATGCTTTTCCACAAAACTAATGTGCACCCTACTTTTAAAAAAGAATGCTTTTCATGATATCTTCAGAAATAAGTTATAGATAGGAATTAGCATTTAAAAAACCTTTGAAATTCACTGAAAAAACCATAGGTTTCATGCACGTTATAGTTAGGAATTGGCATTTAAAAAACCTTTGGAATTCACTGAAAAAACCAAAGGTTTCAGTGGCGTTATAGTTAGGAATTGGCATTTAAAAAACCTTAGAAATTCACTGAAAAAAACATAGGTTTCAGGGGTGTTATAGTTAGCTGGACATTTCCCTCGTACAAAACCCTAGAAATTCCCCTGTTATAGTTAGTTCAGCTAACTATAACTCGCGCCCCCGCAATGCACTGCTGATGACGTCACATATTACATCACTCATGACATGGTCAGTGACATCACTGATGACATCACTGATGACATCTCAAATGACATCACTGATGACGTCACTGATGACATCATCCATTGAGTATGTGTTTCTGAACAGTTTTATTATGTTTAATATATATAGGGAAAGGCCTGTTGAAAAATAAGTGGGTGTACAAGTGTGTGAATGGATGATTTTCTAGGTGCGTAACTGAGTCTATAAGTGGGTCATTAAATGTATCTTACTGCAGACTAGTGACTAAACTGTGTGAATGTCTGTATGTGTCTGTGTGTTGGTGTATATGTGGCTGCATGGTTTTGTGAATAGCTATATGAGTGTCTATATGGGTTATTGATTGGTTGTCTGAGTATCTGTATGGGTGCCTGAGTGTTTGTGTGGCTAGGGTGTGTGACTCTGCGACTAGATGTTTGAGTGGGTGATACAGTGGGTGCATGTTTTTAAGAGTGCATCTCTGATGGACTGTATGGTTGGGTGAGTGTATATATGGGTGTGTTAGTGATTGAATGTATATCTCAGTTGTACATGTGTCAGTAACTACATATGTGAAACGCAGTGTATATGTGTGTAAGAGTATATGACTATCTATATGTGAGAGTGTGTGATTTTGGGAGTGGCTGTATGCGCCATAGTGCAAGGATATCTGTGTCATGTGCTGTTTGTTTTTCTGCAGGAAGACACAGAATTTGTTAGTATTTTTATGAGTAAGTGAACTTGAGTGTTTTTAACTGTATAGGTGAGTGAATGTTACTGTGATTAATTATTTGCATGACTGACTAGATGTGTCAGTACCTCAATGGATGATTGGCGGTGTGTGAGTGTCTCAAAGGTTATATTAGGGTGTGAGAAGATGCACTAATTTATCACATGGATGACGTCATCAGTGATGTCATCAGTGATGTCATTTGAGATGTCATCAGTGATGTCATCAGTGATGTCACTGACCATGTCATGAGTGATGCAATATGTGACGTCATCAGCAGTGCATTGCGGGGGCGCGAGTTATAGTTAGTGAACTAACTATAACAGGGGAATTTCTAGGGTTTTGTATGGGGGAAATGTCCAGCTAACTATAACACCCCTGAAACATATGTTTTTTTCAGTGAATATATATATATGTATATATATATATATTTTTTTTTTATTGCGTTTCAAAAAGGAAAACAAGAAACAACCCGTTACATAATCTACGTGCTGCAACAGCTAGACACCGATGGACTGTGATCAATAAACATCATTGGACCATTTACATTACAATTAAAATAATAGGGCACATTGTATGGTCATGTGGGCGTAACCACCTCTTACTCAGAGTTCAGACGCCTTTAGTCCTGTGATTCAGACAATTCTCGTCTCTGCAGGAACTGTCGCAAAGGCTCCCAAATGTCTCTGGGCTTAGATGAGATCGGTAGTTCCTCTGTATATAGCTCCAGTCTCTCCTTACAATACACCATATCTCTGAGCCAGTGCAGCACCTGTGGCGTCCGTGTGGCTTCCCATGTAATAGCGACTCTGCGTTTTGCTAATAGAAGTGCAATACGTACACATTTCCAAAGGACCCCTCTGACATGAGGAACATAACACAATAGACAAACCCGGGGCAATACCTGAAGCTTCACCCCTGACATGTCTTGAATGTTTCTCAGCATCTGCTCCCAGCCACTCCCGCACATTCCCATGCAAGATTCATGAAGTCAGCCTCCACATGTCCGCCCCAGACGCGTTTCGATCGCCTCTGTGATCTTGTTCACTTAACGCGCTGGTGCCGGACCACCACTTTTTGAATACAGTGTGTCCAATCAGAGAACTGATTGGTGATAGTGAAGAAAGAACATAGAAAAAATACTTTAAAAGGGAAATATGACCTGGAGGATAATCTATGCAAACAATATTTGATAAGACAATATACAATTCACAATTTTAACAATAACATTGATAATTGTCAAACAAACATAAAGTTGGAAAAATCAAACCGATTAAATACAAGGAATAAAGATGCCAAAATATTTCTATATTTGAGCAATTGAATGTTGGGTACTGAATCAAATTGTTGTATCTAAAAAATATAAAAGATACAAAATATACCACTAGTGGGATGATCAATACTGGTAAGTGCCTAAATACAGAGAGTAATCAGTATAATGATAGGCATCACAAACGTATTCAATCTATAAAATCCAAAAACTAGAAAAAACTCCAGGCGCTAAAAAGATGGATGATCCCATAAAAAGCAAGTGAAAACTAATTGTTTTAGTGCCTTAAAGTGCATAAGAAACCCCACAATATAAATGTTAAAAACACACAAGAAAAGATGGAGGTAAGGCAAAATGCAGAATATGGCTAAAGATTGTCATAATTTGCCACTAAAGTGCAAGAGCCTAAATTTAAATTAATCCTAATAGATACAGTACATTCTTTCATCAATACAGGTAACTTATGTAAATTGAGACAAAAGTGTGTTCTAATAGTTGGACAAGACATAGCTGTATAAATACAAGAAACTTGACCCAGCAAGGTACTAAAGTGCTAAAAATAGTGCAAATGTTAGATGGTCCACAAATTAAAATAGTGTAACAAATTATACATAAAGGCCTTTATGGTGTTCATGTTACAGAAAGTTGTTAAAGGTCCTCACTGGTATTTAAGCCATTGGGCATTCTAGTATCCATGGATAAAATGAACGTAGTCTCCAATTGCCGTAACTGTCTTTCCCTATTGCCCCCCCGAATAGAAGGAGGGACTGCCCCGATGACAAAATATTTTAAGTCACTGACTCGATTGGCATGAATTGCCTTAAAATGACAGGCAACAGGGTAGTTTGGATGAGAATTGATGATGGTACGTAGGTGTTGTAATATCCGATTAAAGACAGGTAGTTTAGTACTACCAATATATTTTAGATTGCATGTGCATTCAAGTACATATACCGCAAACTCTGTTCACCATTTGTAATGTAGTGTATGATTTGAATCGGAATGTCACAAAATGCTGTGTAGTATTCGGATACATTAATTCCAAACTTGCATGCCCAGCAGGAAGCACATTTAAAAAAGCCAAATTTGGATAACCAGGTGGTATGGACTATAAGCTCAGGACTGGATTTAACCAGGTCATCCCTCATGGAGGGGGCCCTTCTAAAAGTAATAGAAGGGAGATCAGGTAACAAAAAATGTAAAGTTAAGTCAGTGAGGACAATAGGCCAGTGTTTGTACACTATTTTACGAAGTGTCTTGTCTTGTTTGCAAATGGAAGTAATAGATATAATAGGTTGTCTTTTTATTAGAGAGGTCTCATTCATATGTATATATGTATATATATATATATATATATATATATATATATATATATATATATATATATATATATATATATATATATATATATATATATATATATATATATATATTCTTCATGCATTTTTATTATTTTAGATATACCTTCTTGTATTTATTACGATATTTAATATGTATGCATATTTGCACTAGGTGAACCTTTTGTTGAGAAGCTCACAATATATTTTTACTATGTCTATGAATTGGTCACCTGCTTGTTTTGCACACGTTACAATTTGCACGAGCACTTTACATTCTGGTTACGTACAGAGCAACGCATCATGTGATCAAGGCCCGTGTGGGGGCTGAAACGCGTAATGGCGGAGATGCTGGGCATGAAATAAATTCATTATTTTGCACCAAGAACTTTGGGTCCACTTTCGTCCTTCCAAAAGGAAATTGGAGTTGCTGTGGCGAATCCTGTGATATTTCAGTACCGAGTTGCTTCTGCGGTACCAGCGGGAACCCCTCCTCTGTTTGGGCATGGCGGCAGGAAGCAGTCAGTTTCGTACCCGGAACAGGAATCATGACTCCAGTGAGGAGTAAGCTGCTGTAGCCCCTGGACGCTGTGGATTGTCTTGCCTGATTGTCAAAGTTGGCGTGACCTGTGTCAAAGGACCGGCTCATACGTCAGGCAACTCGCGAAGGTAGGACCTACTAGACAGTCCAGTTGAGGCGTGTGCACGGCTCAGACGAAGATACTTATCTTGGCGTCTTTGACCATTCAAAATTATCAATTTGCCCATACAATTGCATCATGTTCGCGGACGCGTTGCGTAACTGCGAGGAGGCGGCCAATGAAATGTTTAATGATTCCCCAGCTGGTGGGTCTGTTTCAAATGTACAAAAAAGTATTACGTCTATTGGAAGCTCTAAAAGCAGGGAATTGTTTAAAAAGCTGGAAAAACGTATGCGCTCCGAACAATCGAAGTGGTGGGAGCAGAAATCATTATCTCGCTACTTGGAGGTGGGCAGGATCCCTAGAGGATTGCGCATAACTTTGGCACCTAGTTACGAGAATCCGGACCCAAACATGTTGGCTGAATGGGCCGAATGTAATCTAGACTCATCGAGCAAATTAGTCCGGATTCTCGTAAAATATGCGGAAAGCGATCATGCCAAATTGCAAGCCAAAATTGAGGAACTTGAAGAAGAAATAGACAAACTGGAAGCTACGGAGCAAACCAAAAAACTAAGGGAAGACATGCATGCACGCTTACAAAAGGATGAAGATACAATTAAAAGACGCA
Organism: Triturus cristatus; assembly: GCF_964204655.1. Classification (NCBI taxonomy): domain Eukaryota; kingdom Metazoa; phylum Chordata; class Amphibia; order Caudata; family Salamandridae; genus Triturus; species Triturus cristatus. Next base: position 1,214,080,639 of record NC_140590.1, on the reverse strand, counting down.
AAGTGTATAAATTTCAAAGGGACAAGATGGATTATCAAAATGGGCAGGTCTTTACATTTGCCCACATGTATGATGCAGTAAAAGCCAGGACAAATAAAAACCGATGATCAAAAAATCAACCAGGCTCAAATGAGGCAGCCATGGCGTCAACATCAGCATCGGACCTAAGATCCGTGCCAGAGAGTGAACCCGAAGGCGAAACATCAAGGACACCGGAATTGGGGTTTACCAAGCTGTCCCTGGCGTAGGAAGTAGATTGTCTATGCCAAGACCGGAGGGACACACTAAGACCTCGTGGACAGACTGGCACAAAAACAAAAGAAATAACCAAAAACGCAGCCAAAGAGGAAAACGTGGTCAGTCACGAAAAACAAACCACGAAAAAACAAACAAGGGGCAGATGGAATCGCCAACAAAAGTCAAGCAAAATTTTGATGCCAATTCAGTAGTTAATTTGACAGATATCAACTTAACGATGGTGGAAAAGCAAATACTGGCATTGGGTCTTACATATAGCCCGGAAAGTAGCTTTAATTATGCGGAAACCCGCATGGACGTTTTCAGATTCATCAGAAAATTAAAGCTGCGCAAATTCCACACTCTCCAAGCCAAGAAAAACCCTGTAAATGCGGAACCACCAACAAACAGCCCATCCCTATTAACAGCAGGGGATATGAATTTATTCCAAGATCTTTGGACACTACAAAATGAACAGTCTGTCGATACATTTATTTCAGGCCTAGAGCAAACCGGCTTTAGCGGCACAGTAAAAACACCATTCAAACCAAAGTCCCATTTCCAGCCAATAATGCTACACCATAACTTGGATGTTTATCATGAACAAGTTACAATGGAACTCAAAGAGTTGTATACATTAACCAACAATGCCCGCCATAGAAACAACAGACAAAATAATTGTTATATACGGCTAATGAAGAAATTACAGAATAACAACAATCTAATTGTGAGACAATCAGACAAAGTGGGCAACGTGGTCTTGTGGCCCCGTAAGCTGTATATGGAAGAGGCATTACAACAGCTGAAAGACATTGAACGTTACAAAAAAACCAGTATACACATTGTCAAATCGGCATGGAATGAGTACTATTTGAAGCTATTGGCATGGAAGAGTGGAGGTTGATAAGTGATGACGAATGCCGCTTCTTAAAAAATGAACATCCAGTCATCCCTGTTCTCTACTTCATCCCAAAAATTCACAAAAGTGCTAGCAAACCCCCGGGCAGGCCAATAATATCTGCCATTAACAGTGTGATGGAAAATACATCAAAATATGTGGACTATATTCTGCAAGAATGGGTCAGAGGTCTGCCATCATATCTTCAGGATACGTCAGACTTCCTAAGGAAAATAAATAACATCACATGGAGTTCTGATTTATTATTAATAATAATGGACGTTACATCACTTTACACGTCTATTTACCATCAAGATGGCCTCAAGGCTATCGAACATTATTTAAACCAAAGGCCTATGTACTTATCTATGCACAACAAAATGCTAGTTACTATGATCTCTACATTTCTGGAACAAAATTTCTTCCTGTTTGATAACCAAGTATACCAGCAAATCAGGGGTGTTGCAATGGGGGCCTGCTTTTCTCCCAGTTATTACTGTTTGCATATGGGGCTGTGGGAAGAGCAGGTCCTCAGGGGACAATTTAAAGACCCAGTAGATCAGCATGTGCCCATTTGGTTGCATTACATAGATGATCTGTTCCTGATCTGGAGGGGGTTTGAGACAAGCGCTCTCCAGTTCATTGAACAGATTAACAACAATCGTCTCAACCTTCACTTCACTGCTAACATCAGCAAATCGTCAGTATATTTTTTAAATGTGGAGGTGTTTGTAAATAATGACACAATTGCAACCAAACTGTTCAGAAAACCTACTGCTGGTAACACAGTGCTACACGCTAGCAGCCACCATCCGCGTCACTTGATACAGAGCATCCCCTATGGGGAGATGCTGCGCATCAAGCGCATTTGTAGCACTGAAGAAGATTGCTATATAGCTCAGGATTTGAGTGGACAGAGGTTCCAGGAAAGAGGTTATGCCCCGCACATTATAGACAGAGCTATCAACAAAACTAAAATGCTGTCTAGAACAGAGGCGCTTGCTGTAAAAACTAGCAGATGATATAGGCCAAGATCACTCTGAGCAGCAATCCAGGATAATACTCAACTACAATAGGCAGCACCAGGCCCTTAGAAGGATATTGAACAGAAATTTGAGTCTGGTGCGGAGTGATCCCATTTTGGGTATACATCTATCCACAAAACCTGCTTTGACCTTTAGAAAAGCGAGGTCCAAGAGCAACAGCTTGGTTAGAAATAGTCCAGAACTTAAATCTTCTACCAACTGGCTTACATCGCATGAAGGATTCAGCAAATATCCAACTTGCAAAGCATGTAAATTCGCACGCAATAAGACTCATTACAGCAGTCCCTTCAAGTCAGACCCCATACCTTTTAGTAAGAGACTGACTTGTAAAACGGAATTCGCAGTATATGTGCTGGAGTGTCCCTGTGGGTTGCGATACATAGGTAGCACGAAGCTACCAGCCCACAAGCGGATACTCCAGCACATAAGGGCTATCAACAACAGGGATCAAGCTTACCCTGTAGCTAGGCATTTTGAGGAGTGTCATGACAGTAATCCAGTACAATTACAATACTTTGTCATTGACACAATCTTCCCCCCTGAGAAGAGGAGGAAATCGTGAAGCCAAACTGCGCCTTTTGGAAATGAGATATATATTGGAGCTCGATACCAAGACTCCGTTAGGGTTGAATGCTAACGATGATTTTTATACATGCTTAGAATGAGCAACCAATGATGTCAGGAAATATATATTTATAGTTATGCTTGTTCCATCTTGCTTAATTAGTAGACAGAGTACACATTTAATCAACTTTTCAACCCCTCCTATCGCAGTAACAATATTTCTTAAATTATTTGATTGCACTTTGCACTTTTCTGCACCTTTATTGGTTCAGTAGGGTGGCACTTCCTTTTGGAATTAAGAGCATTAATATGTATGCATATTTGCACCAGGTGAACCTTTTGTAGAGAAGCTCACAATATATTTTTACTATGTCTATGAATTGGTCACCTGCTTGTTTTGCACACGTTACAATTTCCACGAGCACTTTAAATTCTGGTTACGTACAGAGCAACGCGACATGTGATCAAGGCCCGTGTGGGGGCTGAAACGCGTAATGGCGGAGATGCTGGGCATGAAATAAATTCACCTTTTTGCACCAAGAACTTTGGGTCTGCTTTCGTCCTTCCGAAAGGGAATTGGAGTTGCTGTGGCGAATCCTGTGATATATATATATACTCCAGCAATGAGTCATTTTTGCACCTACAGATACGTCAGAAATACTAACGTATCTGTAACTCCTTGCGACATGATGCGTCATACTGTAAATATGACGCATCATTGGTGTCGCACGGAGACGGCAATGAAGAGTGACTCATCGCTGTTTTATCGCAGCGATGCGTCACTTTTCATAAATGAGGGCCTAAAAGAAGAGATAAGTATTGCCCTGTTCTTGGTACACCAGATTACAGTAAGGAATTCTACCTGGCCTGCCATAGTAATGGTACAACCATGGAAGCAGTACTAACACAAAAATATCCTTTGGGCCATAAACCAAGAGCATTATTAGATCCTATAGTGAAAGGACATGTTTCATGCGAACAAGCACTTGCAACCACTGCTTCTGGTGTTGAAAGGAGCACATCTATTGTGATGGGCTCTTCTCTCACTTCGTAAGTGGAACATGCAGTGTTTGCCATAATACAAAAAGAAAAAGGCACATTAATGACACAACTAGTTTCAGGATATGAAATAATATTATCTTTACCCTCATTGAAAATAGTGAAATGCCATACTGTAAATCCCGCCACATTCATAGCACATCCACTACAGGAAGAAGATGAAGTGCATGACTGCTCTACATTTACAATGTCCACAAGGAACTTATTCACAATAATCCATTTGCAAATATGGAGTAAAAGTTATACTCCCAGCCGATTTAATCAAAAAGCCAAGAAAACGTACTTAGTTAGTCTGGAGAACTTATTTACTTCAACCGAAGCAAAAGCAATTTATTGCACAATTCACAATTGTATCACAAACATTTTTAGGACAATATCTGGGGACTACAAACAAGGGAAGGATGAGTACCCGAATTGTACTAGACTTATTAGTTGTCTCAAAGCTCCAGTTTTTTATTGGCTTACCTAATCGTATTCAAATTTTGAATTGAAGATGAGTAGTTGATAACATGTCTGACGAAGTCTAAAAATACAAAAAGGATATCCTTTTTAGTACAATTCGGGCACTCATCCTTCCCTTGTTTGTAGTCCCCAGATATTGTCCTGAAGAGACCCCGTACCCAGAGTGGGTTGAAACGTCGTCGACACCAACAAAGGGAGAGCAAAAAAGACTCGTTACACTCTTACATGCCTCTCATTGTTTTTTAAAGACCTCTTAAACACTAAGTCCACTTTGTAGGCTACGATTATTTTCACTGGGTTCTATCCTCACTTCTTTCACTATCTTTCTTTTGTGCCTGAAAAACTAAAAATGTTTGTGATACAATTGTGAATTGTGCAATAAATTGCTTTTGCTTCGGTTGAAGTAAATAAGTTCTCCAGACTAACTAAGTACGTTTTCTTGGCTTTTTGATTAAATCGGCTGGGAGTATAACTTTTACTCCATATTTGCAAATGGATTATTGTGAATAAGTTCCTTGTGGACATTGTTCTTACTTAACAGTAATACCCAGTTCACAGGGACATATGGGTCGCTCTTGTTTGTTATAAATATAAATATGCTCTACATTTACACCAGAAGAGGCTAAAGGCAGAGGAAGAGTGTAGGAAGGTGGGATCCTTCTGGCATAGTTACCCCCACTGTTTGCCTTGTGTTATACTAATATCTTACTAGTCTGACTGGGATCCGGCTAATCAGGACCCCAGTCACTGTGCTTCCCCTCTAAATTGGCTATGGTGAGTACCTTGGCTCATTCCTAATTGGCTGCTGGTGTAGCCTAGTGAGTCCCTAATATATGGTACTAAGGTACCCCAGAGGTCCCCCATGGGCTGCAGCATGTGTTATGCCACCCATAGGGGACCCTCCAAACTCTGACTACAGGCCTGCCATTGCAGGCTGCGTGAGCTGCTGCATGCACCTCTCACAAAAGATATGTCTCATTATATCTAACATCACTATACTTGAAACCTATAAGTCACCCTTCTGGCAGGCCTTTCAGTTCCAAAAGCAAAGTGCTCAGTTCCGAGTGCGAGGGTGGCCCTGCATGAACAGACAACCCCTACAAACCCCGGAGTCCATTCTCCAGGCTTTGTTAGTGAATCAGCCATTACGATATAGAGAGGCCATGCATCATTACACAATGACCATCTCCAAACTGGCTGGAACGAACCTGGGTGTGTTTGGTATCAAACATGTTGGAATCATACCCCAAAACCGTATCCGGTGCTGGAGGTATGATTCCATCCACGGTAGAGCCTCTCCGAGAAGCCCTCCATGCTCCCAGAACAGATCTTACCGAGCCTGATAGCAACCTAGGGCAACTGCCGACCACAGACATGATTCTGCCCTTCTGCTGCTGGGCCAACTCAGAGCAGGGGAAGGTAGGGCAATTGGTTTCCTGTCACAGGGAGGTGTGACCACCTCCCAGACAGGATTTAGGGGCATAATAACAAGGGCTTTATCTCCGCTTTTTTGGCTTTAAAAGCCAAAGAAGCGGAGATAAAAATATCGCCCTATCAACAACAGGGTGCTAACATGCAAAATCGCATGTTAGCACACTTTTTCAATACGCTTTCCTTTGCATCTCTAATGAGATGCAAAGTGGGCGTTCCAGAGCAAAATAATAGGAGAAATGTCGCTAAGCGACATTTCTCCTATTATCAAGCTTCACGCTAACCCTGCTAGAGACAAAAAAAGCAGCGCTAACCACGGTTAACGCTGCTTTTTTACGTCTGCTACTTTTCAGACTTAGCCATGTAATCCAATTGGAGGTGGATTACATGGCTAAGTCCACCATGGGCTATCAACAAGGATATCCCTACCCTTGTAGTTTTATCGCTGCATTACCAGTGATAACCTCCCAAAATGCCGCTATCGCTGGATTTTTTATCGCCTTGGCGGTTAGCGTTGTTAATAACGCGATAACCAGGCAATATTATCCAGCGATAGCGGGCGTTAAAAAAGTTAACGCTAAGCGCCCTTGGCGTTAATTTTCCCTGTTCCTTGTTAATATGCCCCTTAGTTTATTAGTCTGGGGTGTGGGCGCTTGCCAACTCCACAAGTCTGCTTGAAGGGAACATTTGGTGCCCTCCTTGCATACTCCAGTTCAAACCAGCTCAGAGAGCCATTGGGTCCCGCTTTTGGCGCAAAACTTGATGAAGGACATGAGAGTATCCTCCCCACTGTCCAGCCCCTCTTCTGGGAGAGACCCCTTATTCATCCCAACCTTCACCTAAGGGTACTTAAGGGCTTACCTGTGGGTGGGTCCCTAGATTCCTCATGGGATTTAATTCAGATGTAACTCTGCGTCCTCTTTAAACCATCTGGACATCCTGACCGAGTTGTGATGACCGAGTAGGACTGACCGCATCGAACTTCGCTTCAGGACCCGAGACTGCAACTGGGAAGACTCTGTCTGCTCCTGATCTCTTCGTTCTGGAAGTCGCTGCAACATCAGTGTTTGTGCTCCATACAGGTTCCATACTGGACCTGTGGACATCCAAAGACATCCAAAGGAATCGCCCTTGGAGTGAAGGAGTCACTTCTCTGCATCTGCAAGCAGCGCACAGCTGACCGAATCGCTGACCCTGGGCTCCTACGGACTCCAAGAGGTTCAGTACCATACGAGATGGTTCTGCAACGTCTTCAAGGCCTGCACTGTCTTCAGACCAAGTCCAAGTCCAGTATCCCTCATCGACACTGCCGGAACGGAATATCTGTGCATCACATCGGCTGGCCGTTGCTAAGGTTGGACGACTCTCATCCCAGTGATCTCTGGACCCTGTCGAGGGTCTGATATTGTTTCCTTTAGGCTCCCCTGCTTGCTCGGGGCCTATCCTAACTTACTTGAACATAGTGAGTCTCGGGGACCTTGCTGGTCCCAACACAGTACCTTTTAGTCTACTTCCCCATGTTGCTGTTGCCAAAGCCTGATGGTGCTCCCACCAGACACCGACTCCCTGGATATCGACATCTGACGTGGGACAGCTCCTACAGCATTCTTGGTCATCCTCAGCGTCACCTGGACCACGTTGCTGCAGAGACAATGACACCGTCAACTCTTCTGTAACAGTCAACATTGGTGGACACGTGCCTCCCGTGCCCAGGGTCACCCGAGTGACCTAGACTCTGTCCTCTCTGCTTACCGGTACTCTTCCTCTTGAATCCAACCTTGGATTCAAACTGACTCTTCCGGCTTCTTCAGCAGCAGCATCTATTTGAAGTCCTCTATTGGAGTCAACTGCAGTTCCCGAGGTCATTTCGAACCTATTCACCCAGCTTCCCTGGGGCAGGTAACCTGGTCTCCTGGGTATCCACGGGTCGGGTGACTCTTGAACCATCCATCTTCTATGGGGTGTCTTTCAAGTCCTTTGGGAAGGGTCCTTTTTCTTAAGAACTATAACTGCAACTTCCCCAGTTGACATACCTTGAGCACACGGTCATATATTCGTTCAGCACACGGCCTTCGTGGGGTTCCTGGGTCCTTACCTTGGGTGGTTCCTTGGTCCCCCAGCACTTCTAAGTATTCTGGGTTAACTCCCAACTTGGGTCAACAGTCGCATTTCACTGTCTTTGTATATGGTTTGGTCTCCCTCGGGAGCCCACTATATTTTCGTGCTACTTACCTGTCATAGGATCAAAGTATTGTGTATATTGTAATTATATCTCCGGGTAGGAGATATTGCAGTGGGTTAGTGAGTGTCTGTAATAAATAACTATTTTTATAACTACATTGTGTGGTGTTTTTTCACTTAATATTCACTATAAGGTTGGATACCGATAAAACAAGCTGCTTTACACTCCTCCTAGACTAAGCCTGAAGGCTGCTCTCCACAGTTACCACTTAGAGACCTTTCTAAGGTTGTCCAAACCACTAAAAACACCATAAGGGTTGTCTGGATTGGTGCACAGTGTTACACTTGAATAAGTGTGCACCATATACCAAGCCAGCCTCTTACAAAGAGCTAATACCAGACAGTACAATATACTTTGTTGATGGCTCATCCACAATTGACCAAGAAACAGGAATACAACATACCAGTGCTGCAGTAGTCAAAGGTGAAATACACAGTGACATGTTCTTGATAACAGAGCAAATAACACTGCCCTCCCGTTATTCAGCACAGGCAGTAGAGCTCATAGCTCTGCTGGCTGCTTTGGAGCATGGGAAGGGAGATAATATTACAGTGTATTCAGATTCAGCTTATGTCACCACCACAGTACATTCTAGTATCTCTAGGTGGAAAAGAAGGGGATTCCTCAAAATGGATGGTACACCAGTAGCATATAGAGATATTTAAGAACTCATCATTAAAGCACTAGAGTTACCAACTAGAGTGGTGGTAGTGAAATGTACGGCACACACAGGAGCACAGGACTTTGTGTCCAGATCAAATGAATTGGCAGATCAAGCAGCAAAAGAAGCCTCTAGAGGCACACAACCAACACACCACATTTTCTATGCAGGACAAAAAGAGGAGAATGAAGAGAATAAGACAGCTGAAAGGAACATATCCAGAACAACACCATATGTTGAGACTTCCCAGCTACATCTCAGAGAACTACAAGAGTCAGCACCCGAGTTCGAGAAATATCTCTGGAAACAGAGAGGATGTCAACAATCTAGTACTGACTGGATATTCAGACAAAACACTACAGGCAAACCAGTGATGCCCCAACAGCTATTGATCATCCCTTTAGATCAAATACATCACACTGCCCACACCACCATTAATCCTATATACAATGAGTTGTAATCGGAATGGTTCATACCAAATTTACATGAGATGGTGAGTATTTATTTAAGTGAGTGCCAAACCTGTTATAAATATTCTCCAAACCCAACACAAAAGTGATCACATCAACAATATCACACCCACAGGGTCCTTTCCGAGCTCTGCACATTGACTTTGTAGATAAGTTAGATAAATGCAACAACTATAGATATCTGTTAGTTGTAGTCTGTCCATTTTCAAGATGTATAGAAGCAGGCCCATGTGTACATTGTGATGCAAAATCAGCTGCTAACATCCTAGTCTTGAGAGCGGTGATACCGAGATGGGGAGTCCCAGAAGCAATAGGATCAGATAATGGAACTCATTTCTCAAATGATATTTTCAAGCATATCACAGAAATGTTAGGGATAAAGCATAAACTGATTTTGGCTTATCATCCACAAAGTAATGGAACTGTAGAACACCTTAATGGCTGTCTAAAAAACAAAATTAGCAAAATATCAGCAACTTTAAACAAAAAATTGTTACTCTGCCTTCCCATTGCATTATTTTTACTATGAAACACACCAAGTACTGATCATCACATCACGCCTCATCAGATAGTGACAGGGAGAACAATTAAAATCCAACTTCCTCCATCCAGAAGAAAAACAGATGCTGAAACAAGTAGTGATATGGAGAACAAGGGTACCCCAACAATCGAACCTGGGGTGAATCAATATTTTCAGAAGACAATGGTTCCTATGTGGCCAAACGTGGTCCTAGAAAATGACGCAGTAATATGCGTCAGGTATTCGGAACAAAAGCTATGATTTTAGGGATATGCAATTAATGCTAGAGGGAACAGTGAAATATATATACAGGGACAAGACTATGATCAAAAAGAAGAACTTTATTATTTATTTTGAACACAAAAATAGTTCAGGGGCTCACATAATAAGAGTGACAAAAAGCATGATGTGATAAGTGAGGGTGACTTTTAAAAAAATATATATACATCGCATTGACAACAAATAGGTGAACTCCTCAGAAACAATTGTTACAAAATACAAGGAGTTCTTGTTGTAAGTGTTGACGGCGTTTCGATCTCAATGGCTAGAGATCATCTTCAGGACAAGATATATGTGAGCAAGCTAAATTCTAAACATTGGACTGAACCGATGCGAGGGGAAAGAGTGTGAGGCACAGTTAAGGTGCAGGCGGACGCTTCTAGAAGAAAGCTGGGGCTGATTACTGTCAGCGGTGAAGGCTCTGCTAAGCGTTGTACAAGTGGGTATTTTTGCAATACAGGTGCGGAAAGTAGCCAATACTCAAAGTATAGTTAGTGTGAGCAATTAATCGATCGCTACAATTCAATCCACTATGAGTTGGCCATCGGAGGAGTGCTGATGCCTTTCAATGTGATAAATTAGAGTAAGACCGCAGAACGGCCTTACTCTAATTTATCACGAAGAAAGGCATCGGCTTCCGAATATTTAAATCTTTACTTCCAATAATAGTGGAGCTGCTTGTTATGTGTTGTATCTTCCAATTAATATTACATTGCTGTCAAAACGCAGTCAGAAAATTGGGAAGGGGAATGCATGTTAAGAGACAGTTTGCAAGCCTTACGTCCAAGATTAACGAAGATAGGACAAACTCTGAGATAGTTGAAGAATCAACTAAAGGGGGGAATGTTAGTATAGAAAGTTTTAAACCCAGAGAAAATGTCATTAAAAAGCCTTTCCTTTAGCAGTGCAGGATTATATGTGCTTAGATAGCAGTATGTGCTCAATGCTTCAAGTCAATAAATTACAGTGGGCTAGCTCAGAGAGAGAACAGCTGCAACCTTTGATACATACTTATGGTAGCTAGAAATCAATAAAGCAAACAAATCCAGAAGTCCCTGGTACATCAAACAAACCAGTATTGACAGTTCCTCCAGAGAATGATCATGCGAGGAGGTGGTACCAGGGGAGTAATGCAAGTAAACCAATCAGCTTTGAGGTCAATTTAGTAGGGCAAGATATGACATAGAGATGATCTAGATACATTGCAACATGAGCAGAATCACACGCTCCCTTTATGCTGAGGTTATAGAAATAGACACGGTGCCAGACAGACAGACATAGTCAGATTGAACAAATCAAATAACACGCAGTCAGATCACACTTTCTGCTTGAGTCAAGTTTTAGGACACGTAGGTTACACAAACCAAATAACACGTAGGCAGATAACTCTAAGAACATATAGTCAGGAGGGTGGGAGTGATTGCACCAATGCATGAAGAAGGGTGTGAGGCATGGCTTTAGTTGTGTAATGTTGCTCAAATATGCCCATTGTCGGTCACATGATTAGCATTTATGATTCAATTTGAGAGTTGGATGGCAATCCTACCTGTTTTCATCACTCTCCCAGCCTCTGTAAAATAAAACCTTTATATTTTATCATTTACTCTTGCTTGCATTTCAACTTCAATTAAGGTCTAACCAACAATCCAGACATCCATCCTTTCATTCATCCATCCATCAACCCTTTCACTCATTTATCCATCCTTTAACTCTATCCATACATCCACCCATTCACTCCATCCATCTATCCATTCATCCATCTATTTACCCTTTTACTCATCCATCCATCCTTTGAGTCACTTATCTAACCATCCATCCCTTCTCTCATCCTCCAGCCATACACCCTTTCACTCATCCATCCATTCACTCTTTCACTCATCCAGCCATCCATACTTCCTTCCTTTCACTCATCCATTCTATGCAATGAAAACACTATATTGCATCTTGCCATACCTTGCTACCTTCCTAAACTGCAAGCCATACTCTTGCTTGCAATCTCCAAGCTTGACTATGCCAACAGCCTATACCTTGGGACTACTTCATTCATTATACACAAAATACAATGCAATCAAAATGCTGCTGCAAAGCTTCTTCACCACCGTCACCCAAGAGACCACATGTCCCCAGTCCTGCAATCACTCCACTGGCTACCTATAGCTAGAAGAGCAAATTTCAAGGCCCTCTGCATTGTCCACAGAGCCTCCCAAGGAAAAGGACTGCTATACTTATAAGTAAAATGCAACAATAAAAACCAAACAGAACACTGTACTTCAGGCTGGCATCACTTATCATCATACCACCTTGCCATGAGAAATTCATAGGGGGTACTGCTTTCTCAGTAGAAGCTTCCAAGCTCTGGAGCTCACTACCAGCCAGCATTAGAGGCATGTAGGAGAATACACACTTTGAAGACAGTTGAAAATATAGTTATTTCCTAAATATATGTACCAACTGCAGACAGGCAACAAAGTTTAGAACACAGTCACACTCTCAAGTGAAAACCTCAACTTAGTTACAACCCACAAATTGCAAAACCCCAACCAGCAAACTGCTATTATTATGCAGGTCAGCAAAAAAAGAGCTTGTACAGTGGCATAGCTAGAGCTTTTGCCGCCCCTAGTGGGCACTGAGTTTGCTGCCCAGTGATGGCCCATGCAGGTAAGAGCAGGGGGGAAATAACATTTTTTAAAAGAAAACCACTTAACTTGCACTTGCTACATTGCTCCCCTGCACAGCCTAGCTACGCCACTGGGTTTGTAGGAAGGTTGAGTGTTATCCAGCTGCGGCTCCTCTGCTATGGCGCAGGAGCGTCGCCCCCTTCTGTCAGCAGCCTGAAAAAGGTTAAAAATAAATCGATAATAAAATGTGTTTATTATTGTTTTATTTTTTCTCTCGGAGTAGAGGCTTGGATGCTGAGCCAATGGCGGGGCCAGTCAGAGTGGTAGGACCTGTGCGCCTCAGGCCGGACAAACTGTCAAGTGGACTAAAGCTGTCTCCAACCCGAGCTGCGTTGTCGGGTTAGAGACAGCAGCCACAGTAATAGGACACGTTACAATGCAGGTGTTACAACGCGTGCCATTACAACAAATTTTTACAACACGAAATCCATTACCACGCATGTTGTGACAATGCATGCAATTACAACGTACAATCCATTACAACGCAATTAGTTATTTTAACTCCGCTGGGGCGTTACTTTGGAGAATGCTTTGTAATGGATTATGTGATGTAATGACATGCGTTGTAATGGATTTTGCGTTGTGAAAAATGTATTGTAATGACATGCGTTGTAACACGTGTGTTGTAAACAATGTTTCCCCAGCCACATGCTCCCAGTTTCCCTGGGAGTGCCAATCGAGGGTTCTCAGGCCAATCCTGATGCTACTCTCAGGACATGAGAGAAGCATCAAGATTGGCCGCAGGGGAGTGTGGGAGCCTCTGCTGCCTGCAGTGCAGCCTAAAGATGGGAAGAACAGTGATGCAGCAGGTAAGTTCTCATTTGTATTTTGTATTTTTTTTATTTTTGCCATCCTCCGTTGTCAGTTGTCCTCTCCTCTCCCCATCTCACTACACTGACACCCGCCGCCACCGGCATTATGTGGTGCAGGGGTTACTCCTCACCATGTAAGACTATCATGATACCCCAAAGATGGTCCTTGGATTCACTCTAATAAATCCTTAGCTCAGTCCTGGTAGAGTGGCAAAGAGCAGTCAGACTTTACTAGAGGAACATATGTTAAGTATTTCAGGGCACCAACATAGACAATAAGTAATTGACACGAATTGATAGAAATCCAACACCAAGCTATAAAAATAAAGTGTATTTTTATCATAATTTAGACACCAAAACAAACAGGATTGCATACATATAACTGGAATTATGGATTTTACAAGACAACATAAATCACAGCATTTCAGTATTGCGGAACTTTTGCTTTGCTCTCAATGGGATAAAGTGGTACTAACAATTGGTCACATGCAGGTTGATTTTTGTGGAGCCCACTGAGGTTAAAGGACATGCAGGTCCCTCGACCAGGCCACAACAGTCAGTTCACTTTTACCTGGCCAGAGAGTCTGGGACAGAGCTGTCTTGGATGTCCTTGGTACCGAACAGGAGGGGTGGGGCTGGTTTTACCACTTATGCTGTGCTGCAAGGAAACAAAATGCAAAAACACAACAATGGCGTCTCTGCTAATGTCGAATGAAGGTTGTATTGAGTTCCCTCTAGGTAAAACGTCGAGTGTGAGGGTCAGTCGCCGGGCTGGTGCTCAACAAGTCTTGGAAGTGGTAAGCACAACAAAAGATGATTTTGACATCTGGTGGTCCCGGGGAACTAGGTAAGTGCCTGGAACTTTGTGGCAAGCAGGACTACAGATCCCACAATGCATTAAATCATTTGGATTTGGGCTATGCCTCAGAGGTCCTGATGGCGAACAATTCTTTGGATCCAGGGTGTTTTTTTAAGGATATTACTTGGCTTTATTTCACTTTTCTCAGTTACACAAATAGTGTATTTTAGAGGGCTTGGCAGGTTCAGCAGCAGAATAGCGAACTGCATGTAGGAGCTACATACCTAAACACATTCTAGATAAATGCATAAGCTGCCAAGTTTTGTGATGTGCTGCTCCAGGTCAGAGTTCGGACTGAGGGTGCCATCCACAATGGAATCAACCGTTCTGATACTGTTCACAAGAATACATGCACAGTGATGTAACTAGCATTTAAAGAGCATGGCAGCTATGGAGTGCCCATGACAATACTTTGATTTTGTTTTAAAATATATTTTATTAAGTTTCGATAAGGAGAACATTTTGCCATGGCAGTAAGACACAATAGCAAAACCGGGAAATTCAGCATGGTATAGTCCTTATAGTAACATTACTGCATTTACAATCTAACATGTCTATCCAACACGTTATACCCTCCCCATCCCTCTATTAATTAAAATGTAAATGTAAATGTCCAGTATTTGTAAAGCGCGAACAATTACCCGAAGGTGTCAAGGCGCTGGGGGCCGTCGGGAAGATTAAGCGAGCTATTGCCCAGAGTCACATGGAATTAACTAAAGATACCCAACCACCCTCCCATCCCAGACTCACTACTATGTTATTATGGCTACATGTACAGCAGACAACTCATGTTCCAGCGTATAATTCCAGGTTTACCTCCTACAGGTTTATATATCAGTTCTGTAGGGGGTCGGTGGGATCCCATAGCCCATAGTGATGACACAAATCCCTGTAGTGACACAGAATCTCAATGCAGCGATAGTTTGGCTGAAACAAACAGCTCCAACATTGCATCCCACTCCAAGGAAATCGGAGTCTTTCATAGCCCTCTGTTTTCCTCCCTTCTGAATTCCATGCTTTCAGCCCTCCCCCATCTGACAACCTCACCATGCCATGTCCAGGCCGTCAGGTGCTGCGCAGCCTTCCACCGCATTGTGATTGCTCATTTCGCCAAAACTAACACCAGGTTGGTAAACCTGGACTGCACACCCTGTTTCCTATGGTTCTTGCATAGCCCTAGAACGCAGTGTTCAATTGTGCACCCTCCCACACTAGGCGCTATTTCACTAAGGAGGTTGAGCACCGTTGCCCAAAAGGAGGTCAGTCAGGGGCATGCCAATATCATGTGCAGTAAGTCAGCTGGCTGTGTGTGGCATCTAGGACACGCATCTGTTGTGCCCTGGACCATCTTGCTCAGTCTGTGCGGAGTGAGGTGCAACTTGTGTAGGATCATGTATTGGATAAGTTTTAACTTGGGGTTACTGGATACTTTCTTAGGGTGTTTCAGTATTCGCTCCCATTCTTTGTCTGACATTACCCGTCCAATGTCATCCGACCATTTTTCTTTAAGTTCCTGTTCTGGGTTTTTAGCGCCTAAAAAGCCCGGCCCAGATTGCCATCTAACAAGTCCTGTGGCTCCCTGTATATTTGTATACCTAAGTACTTAAAGGTGACAGGCGCAATAGGGAACAATCAGTGGCCAAAGTGGATGGGTTCCAGCCATGCGGTGTCCTTAAAATATTAAGCATATGGTTTTGACTCATTTACGGTTAGGCCTGAGAGTGCTTGAAATTGTTGAAACACCGTAGATAGGGGCTCATTGTCACCTCGAAGGTTATTAAGATATAATATTATGTCCTCTGCGTACATGGAGAAAATATGAGTGGCGTTCCCAGTTTTAATACCTCTATCTACCGCAACCGCCCGTATCTTAATGGCCAATGGTTCGAGCGCCAACACGAACAACAGGGGGGATAGAGGGCATCCCTGCCTCGTGCCTCTAGCCACAGAATAGGGCTGTGAGATATGGGCCCCTGTGTGGGCTCATGCCATGGGATCTGTGTATAACAATTTTACCCACTTAATATACTCATCTGGGATCCCAAACTGTGGGAGGGTATGCAACATGTAGCTCCAATGTAGCGTGTCAAATGCCTGTCTCAAGTCTAGCGAGATACCGCCTGCTGTGATGCTGTCCGCTGGTGCACCAGTCATCACCTGGTGCAAGCGTCTGGCATTAAGGGAGGTACTCCTGCCAGGGGCAAATCCACATTGATCAATGTGTATCAACTGTGGTAGGTAGGGAAGTAGTCTACAGGCCAGAATTTTACTTAGGATCTTATAATCAGTATTTAATAATGAGAGGGGCAATATCCCAACATGTCCGTGGGGTCTCTGCCGGACTTTGGAAGGGATGCAACCAATGCCTGCCATGTAGTGAGTGGGGGTAGGAATCCTGTCTCTAGTGCTGCCTGATATCGTTTTTGTAGATGAGGGACCAGTTGTAACGAAAATGCCTCATAAAACTCTACAGGAAGGCCATCAAGCCTCAGGGTTTTGTACGTGGGAGGTCTTTTATTGCCGATCGTTATGGGCACTGATAGGTTTTTTTGCTGTGCCTCTAGAAGCTGGGGAATCTCAAACCGTTGAGGAAGTTTATAAGCTCTTCCTCCTGAAGCTCCGCTGGAGCAGCGTACAACGCTTCACCTCTGCCTGTTGTTTTTGTGTGTATGTGCGGTAGTCGATGGTTCGTAACTGTTCCAGGAGTTCGGCATGCCTTATATGTGAGCAATCAGGGGCAGAGAACAGAACACCCTGTCAATTTGTGTGTGTAAAATGTACGGTGGAGAGTAAAACGACTATTCCCGGCTTGCCAAATAGTGCACATGCCAGGCGTCACCCAGTGTCCATCCCTCTGCCCATCCCCGCAATGCCTCTGCTTGCTGCTGGCCCCTAGTAGTGGTGGGTGTGAGCGATCTAAGTCCATGCTTAAGACAGCGTTAAAGTCTCCTCCTATGATCCAGAAATATCCATCCCATGACGCTAGTACTGTGTTAAGGGACCCCAGAAACATATTCTGTTATGCATTAGGGGCGTATATACTGACTAGGTGTTCGCCATCCAGTGTGCCATGGAGCAGTATGTATCTACTGTTAACATCTATCCTCTGTTCCAGTACTGCAAAAGGGGTACCGCTCCTAACCAATATAGCTGCCCCCTCGCAAATGCGGAGTATGATGTACAGAATAGCTGTCCTCTCCATTTTTCCTTAATTTACTGGCCTCAGTGTGGGTTAGATAAGCTTCTTGCCGTAGCACTATGTGAGCCTTTCTCCTGTTCAGCTGAGCGTAAATCCTATTTCTCTTATGCACGGATCCCAACCCCCTAACATTCGAGGTCGTGACTTTGTAGTTCCCCTTCGTGGTCATGAAGCGATGTGCAATGCTGTGCCCTGCCTATCCCCGCAAGGCCCTGTGTACCTATTACAGAATATTCAGTGAGTGAGTCTATCTGAGCATTTCCCTCAACAAATCCCAATACAAGGTTCCCCCGCAAAACGGCATAACACAGAACTGTTATAATAAAAACCATTGAGAATCCTAACAACTGATATAGAAATGCAGTTGCAGTGGGTGAGGTGGTAACCCAATCTGTAGTGAGTATATGGGTGCAATACACCAGCCTAATACCACAGCCGGCCGAGCACGGGCCCTAACATAACACATAAATTAGCATTGCTGGGTCAATATACGCAATATGTATTGTAGTATCTACCTTCAGTTGACCTCCCGGCCCTCATGTATACAAACCAGATGCATTATCCTAAATAGTCATTCACTGTCTGTGGCATGATAGAGATAAAGAGGGCCAGACTGTTTTCAGAGTCCGAATGTACAGTAGTGTCCTCTGAAGAGTTAAGTGATCCCACCATCGAGATTACATCCTGTTCATCCAATGCTGTAGCTTCTAAAAATGCCGGCTTCCGTCCCTCAATCATTTGCTCTGGGGAAGGGCTTGTCCTTTCATCCAGGCGAGGCGGCATTCTACGGTGAGTCTTGTCAAGTCCTGCCTTCAGAGTTTTGCGCCGTTTCTGGTTTGTGCCTTGAGATGCGCTCTGTGACGGGCACTGTGACAACGTGACTTCCATCCATTCCTTAGCCTGATCTGGACTATCGAATGTGATTTCTGCTCATGGATCACTTTTAATCTGGCTGGGACCCAAAGCGCATATTTCAAATTGTGGCCTCTTAGCTGCTTTTTGACTTCCTGGAAAGAGGCCCTCTGCCTTTGCACCGTTAGCGTGAAATCCGGGTATAGTGAGATTCTCTAGTTCTCAAATTGAATCGGGGCTTTTTCTCCAGCAGCAATTACTAAGGTGTCTTGATCCTTGAAGTTTAAGATTCGTGCTATTATCGGCCTAGGAGGTGCACCCGGTGGTGGAGGTCGCAACGGTATCCTGTGCGCTCTTTCCACACAAACAAATTTGGTAAGTCCCTCCAGTGCAATCATGCCCCACAGCCATTGCTCTATATATTGGGTGGGATTCGACTCCTGACTGCGTTCTGGTATGCCCTCCATTCGTACATTGTTACGCCGAGCCCTCCCTTCGGCATCATCTACTCTGACCTGCAGCCACGAGAGCTGGCGTCGTAAATGTTCAATTTGCGCTGAGTGGGTTTTTTGCTGTGGCAGCATCTCCTCCATGTGCATTTTGTTGGTTTTAACAGTTTCTGCCAGTTTGCTATGGTCGGCTTTTAAGAGCGTGAAGCCTGTGGTGAGAGCACTCACTTGCTGCTCGATCGGTTTTCTGGAGTCGTGTACTTCCTGCAGTTTAAATACAGCTTATCTACGTGGCCTTCCAGGGCTGTCGGTGAAACGCAGTATGGGTCTGGGGAATTAGCTGAGACATCATGCTCAGAATGTGCAGGTCTTCCTGAGGCAAGAGGCTCAAGTTGCTTCCCCCTGGTATTCCCTATTTCGCGTCGTGAATGTATTTTGCGTAGTGTTGGGTTATCAGTCCGTGCACTTGCGTGCCGGGCACAGATTGTGGCACTTCCGCCGTGTATGTTTTCCCCAATCTCTCAGTGCCAGTTCAGGACCCAGGCTAGTACCCCACAGTGGGCTCAACACATGCTGTCCATTCCTGCTCTCAATCATAGACCCCCGCCTTCTGCCCGAAATATTAGCCCCGTTGTGCTCAATGGGTTGTGTGTTGGAGAATCAGATGGCAACGATTAGATATCCAGCTCTTTTCAGTTTTGTACTGGGGCCCTGTTCAGTCTAGCTGGGCCACATGGGGTACTGTTCCGCTGGTGCTCTAATATAAGAGGTGGTCAGACCGCTGCTCTCACTCTGGGGCCGCCACGTGGGCCCCAAAGTGTAGTCCGTTGTCTTGCTGTTCTTGTCCCAGATCAGTCCCTGCTCCGACCGTGTCTGCAGCAATCGTTCCTCTACGTGCCCTCTTACTGTGGTCGGAGCAGCTCCACATCCCAGAGCCACTTCATGCAGTCCGCCCACTGCAGTGTCTGTTGTCGAGGCCGGGGGCAGTATCCTCGGATACGCACTGTGTTCAACCCTAGGGGGCCGTCTGCCCACACCGGATCCAGCAGCGGCCGTCTCTTTGTCTTCACTGTCACCTGAGCAGGGTGGTCCGGACCGGACCTATCCCGGTCAGTGACCTTCGGCAGGGTCCTCCAGCCGGCGACTTTTCTTCACAGCTGTGCCCGCTGTCCAGGTCAGTGGATTCAGCAACCTTAGTGGGAGGATTGCCGCTGCCCGCGTCCCACGCAGTGGGACATCAGCAGGGCAGCTCTCTAGTGGCCGCCCGTCGCAGCCTTCCCCCTCTTCTGCCTCGCGTGCGAGGCTACGCCCAGGGAGGAGACCTCCCAATAGTGTGTAGGTGGAGGCGGGCCGTTGGGGGTGGGGGGCGAGGCTAGCCCCCCTACTTAGGCGGCCCTCTCGCCCAGTTCCTCCTCTGCTTTCTGTAGGGATGGACATGTTCCTGCTCGACGTACAAGAGGCGCTGGCTAGCAAGGGACATCAGTAACACCTATGGGGGTAGGGGGGCTCTGGCAGCGACGGTAGCCTCCCCAGAGCTGTGGCGGAGTTACAGGGCGATCTGGAGGCAGACGGGTACAGTAAGGGTACCTCTGCGACAGGCGGTACAGTAAGGGTACCCCTGTCCGGCACAGTAGGGTGCCCGAGCCAAGGTCCAGGAGCCGAAGGGGGTTCTGGGAAGACCGCGACGGCGCCCCGTTAGTCCTTCGGGCGGTTGGGGGGCCTGACCAACCGGGGGTGTGCCACAACACGCTCCGCCCCTGTCAAAAGGGGCGGGAGTAGGAGACAGATCACGTGACCCAGTGGATGATCTGAAAATAATTATGTGCCACACTGCCGGGCATCGACCCACCGTGTGTGCTGGCTCACCAGGCGGGCGGAGCAGCTAGGGGCTGCTTGCCCTGGATCGCCCGTAAGATAACCCAATTTTATTGTCATACTATGTTGTATGAAATAAACCTGCAGCAGTTCTTCACCCACAAAGAAAGTGTCAGTGTAATCATTGGGTGACGTCTGTGCATGCGTGTTGATTGAAGCGGATGACGGTGTGGTCACTATGCCGCTGCCCGCGTCCCACGCAGTGGGACATCAGCAGGGCAGCTCTCTAGTGGCCGCCCGTCGCAGCCTTCCCCCTCTTCTGCCTCGCGCGCGAGGCTACGCCCAGGGAGGAGACCTCCCAATAGTGTGTAGGTGGAGGCGGGCCGTTGGGGGTGGGGGGCGAGGCTAGCCCCCCTACTTAGGCGGCCCTCTCGCCCAGTTCCTCCTCTGCTTTCTGCGCGCCGCTCCAGCTCGGACACGCGTATTCCCACCCTTTCCGCTCACCCTGCGTGGCGGAGACAGCGCGTTATTGGAATGTTTTAATGTTTTCTTTTGCGTTGCAGGCGGAGTTACAGGGCGATCTGGAGGCAGACGGGTACAGTAAGGGTACCTCTGCGACAGGCGGTACAGTAAGGGTACCCCTGTCCGGCACAGTAAGGGTGCCCGAGCCAAGGTCCAGGAGCCGAAGGGGGTTCTGGGAAGACCGCGACGGCGCCCCGTTAGTCCTTCGGGCGGTTGGGGGGCCTGACCAACCGGGGGTGTGCCACAACACGCTCCGCCCCTGTCAGAAGGGGCGGGAGTAGGAGACAGATCACGTGACCCAGTGGATGATCTGAAAATAATTATGTGCCACACTGCCGGGCATCGACCCACCGTGTGTGCTGGCTCACCAGGCGGGCGGAGCAGCTAGGGGCTGCTTGCCCTGGATCGCCCGTAAGATAACCCAATTTTATTGTCATACTATGTTGTATGAAATAAACCTGCAGCAGTTCTTCACCCACAAAGAAAGTGTCAGTGTAATCATTGGGTGACGTCTGTGCATGCGTGTTGATTGAAGCGGATGACGGTGTGGTCACTATGTTGTGCCTGCTATTTTTTCGCTTTTCCTCCTCATGTTAGCCTCCTTTCGGTGTACTTATTCCCGGGGATTGCGTAGTGCAGCTCCGATTGCAGTCATGGTCCAGGCTGCCTCCTTAGCGTCCCTCGGTATATCGTTCGTTTGGTGCCAGTGACGTTCTTCGTTTGCACCCACCCGTTGGGGTACCGGGAGCTCACCAAGCAGAATTATGGATTGGATTCCCAAGCAATAGCGCAGAATTTCACTGGATTTAGGTCCCGGTCCTGAGCTTGGCTAAAACACGTCCGCCATGTTTGGCAGTTAGCCACGCCTCATCCAGGGCATTGTTTTACCTTCAGTTTTAGGGGACTAGTGCCAATAGCCTTTGGGAGCCTGAGTGTGATTCAGGCTCTTTCACGGGTCCCTCTGTCTGGGGGAACCGAGCTTTAGCCTGGGATGAGTAATGTTCAAGCAGTTCCAAGATTGTTTCCACAGGGACAGAGTAGCCCTCTTTTAGTTTGGTGTAGCACAGTCCTGCTGTCGTTGATGCAGGTATTTTCTTTGTTCTCTTTGATGCAGGATGTTTCAGAACGGAGGTTCTGGTGTCAGGGGTGTTCCTTAAATCCTAGATTTAGGGAAATGTAGGGGTGTGAGAGCAAGTAGTCAATGGGCTGCTGGTTCCTGCAGCTAACCCGTCCCTGAGCTGACCACATCCAAGGGTGGATGGTCAGCTTTCCTACCCAGAACCCACTATTGCTACCACTTTGAAAAAATGGCAGTAGCCTTCCTTAGATGTACAGACCTGGTTGCCCACCCTGCAGGTGTGGCTGGCCTTCTGGGGGTGTGCACCTCCTTGCATTGCTAATTTCCCACCTGCACAGTGCAAATGTGCCTGCTGCAGGAAGAGAGTTATTTCCCCCCTTGGAGTCAGACCTGATGAATATCAGAGGCAGCGCAGCCGTTGAAGCTCAACGCCTTGATGTGCCACTTCAATAGCTTGCCTAAGAGGACCGACCTGTGACTACCTTCCCACCAAGGCGTTTCTTCCTGACTCCTGGGAGTAACCACACTGCCTGGCAGGGGGTTAAAACCCTGTCTTGGCAGCAGCAAACACGGGAAGTGCCGGCTTGCCAGCCGAAGCATTGAGAAGCTGGGGCAACCAAGTGGGCAACCTCTGAGGTCACCACTTAAGTGCATGCCACATCCTCCTTGACATGGGATTCATTTCAGGGGTTAGAAGGTACATTGTTTGATACTAAACATGACATATTTTGGAGGTATCATAATGGGGGCAGCCACCCAGAGGGGATCTGGGTGCAAGCTCATGTTATCCTAAGGACCACATTTCACTCATAATGAACTTTAATGGTAAAGGCCACAGTAGGTCCACATAAACTTGTACTTGCATACCCTCACCTTTAATATTCTGCACACTGCCTTCTGGGCTTGGGGGGTCTTCATTGGGGTGACTGACATATATTA
Source organism: Triturus cristatus (assembly GCF_964204655.1). Lineage (NCBI taxonomy): Eukaryota > Metazoa > Chordata > Amphibia > Caudata > Salamandridae > Triturus > Triturus cristatus. The sequence continues at coordinate 1,214,057,567 of NC_140590.1, read as the reverse complement.
AAAGTAGTGCTTTGACTATGACAGACATGGTGAGGGCAAAGTCAACATGGAGCAGTTTACACTGTTCCTGCAGTTAACAATGGCAGGCCTGCTGTCAGTAGTTTACTTGGGTACCTCAGGGTGGTGCACCAGGTGCTGCAAGCCCTGGAGTGCCCTTTACCACCAATTCCCTGGCTACCACTGGTACCATAGACTAGGGACTTATAAGGGGGATACATTCCTTGTCATTTGTGGTTGTCAATTCATGCACACCCGTTTTAGGCAGAGAGCAGTGGCACTAGGGCCTTGTTAGCAGGCTTCAGTGCAATGTCAGAATCAAAAACCAGCAGATATTAGTCCAAATGGGGTGTAAGTGGGGGGATATCTGCACAATGGCCTGTTTTGTTTACAAAGCTCACCTATGGGTTGCTGTGACATCATATAGTTGTGTACTTCCATGTACAATGGTTATTGCCCACAATAATACCAAAACCATAATACACAGTGATCAGCAATAAATTGTAACTTACACCTCTTAAGTTCACAAAACACATCTTCTATAAGGCTTGTCCTTCACTGACACTAAACAGCCAAAACCAGCCATCACCAAATGAACAGGCATGGAATAACTGAAGAGATCTGTCACACATTACTTGACAATTTTGGAGAACTTTAATATTTTCCATTAACTGCAAGTACCAAATATGTATACAATCTGACTGCTTCTTTACATCTCACATAGACACTCATATATGGGATGATAGGAGGGCGGGGTCTGGTGCCGAAGAAGATGGCGGCTGGTTAGCGCCGCTCCAACAGAAACTGGAGGACTTTTTCAGTGACGGGCGTTATCGGCTCCCTGTCACCTTTCATTTCGCCAGGAATTGCTTTCTGAACACCGCTGGACTCCAATGGTGTTCTTGAACAGCTGTGGTAAGTCCGATATTGCCTCTTTTCTTTGAAATGCACAGCATGTCTCCATGACTGGATTCGCAGCCGCCATTTAGTTTTTTCTTTTTTCTAACGGCATATTATCGGCACCGCTGCACCGCTATTTTTAGTCACAGACAACATGTGGCTTTCTTCAATACTTCCTCACTTTGACCTTTTTGCCAGTGTTTCATGGGCATTTCTTCTTGCAATATTTTACCAATTCAAATTACTTTCTCAGTAGTGAATATTTCTATTTTTCTTTTTCCTCTCTGTGTATACGGGCAGGTTTTTTATTTTTATTTATTTATTTAAAGGTTTTATATAGCGCTGGCTAGACCCGGAGGTATCAGAGCGCTTTACATGAGTATCAGACAATAATTGCAGGTTACATCTTTACAAAGGTTACACAGTTATTAGGGCATGGCAACATAGTGACAAGTAAGGTTGAGACAAACAAAAAGGAACATATAGGTAAGGGAAAAAGCAGGCAAGGGGAGAGATTCCGGGGAGGGGATCTCTGTTGCGAGAGGCTCCCTAAGCACAATGAACTCTCTCAGAGGGGTCTCTGAGACTCCAAAGCCTACTTACTGGATCCTTCCCCAAAAAGGGAAGAGGGAGTGCTTTGGCAAGGGGTGCCATACCATACCTCAATTGTGAGTGGCTCCCTTGGCGCTGTGGACTCTCTCAGCGGGTACGCTGAGACTCCAGTGTATATATCTTGGATCTTTCCCCAACAAGGGGAGAAGGAGTGCTTAGTCAAAGGGCACAAAAGGACAGGGGGCTAGGCGGTGTAGCGGGCAAGGGGAAAGATTCAGGTGAGAGGGGATAGGAGCAAAGGAAGTAGACAAAGAACAAAAGAATGCTGAATGGGAACAGATAGATAAATAGGAGACAAGGAAAAACCAGAGTAACAGAATATGATGGGGGGTGGGCGAGACAGGGAGACGGGGAGAAAAACTGTGCCCAAAGTCCTGCTGGGTAGGTGACGGTCAGGGGATGAACCAACGCCAATCTCCTCAATAGCTAAACAGAGCAGCTCCACCGGGCGTCAGACATAGTGCTCGGACTCCGCTTTCAGGATGGAGATCAGGAGTATGCTCAGAGATTGTCATTGTGCGTTGATTAGGTGGTAGTGGCTTCCACCCCTCGTTCACCTATGCTCCATCGCTGCCTCTTTGGTCTGTTTACTCTGCCCCAGGGTCCCAACAGGCGCTCTGGTCCCAGGCACATTCTCTACCTAGTGACGGTAGCAGCGAAGAATTGCAAGACCTTGTTATTTGAGGCTCTTTTGGGTGGCATAAGGTGAGCGCCGTCCGGTCAGCCACCGGCCGCCCTTTGTTCTTCGTGTATCGAAGGCGCTTTCTCATCTGCAGATCCCCAGAGGGGCAAATTAGGAGGAGGAGGGAGGAAAGGACATGAGGTTGTGTACCTGGCCGCTCCGATCGACATCTTATGGTGCGTGGAAGGGCACAAGCTCGGTTTAATGAGTGGCAGCAGCAGTGGATCGGCTGGGGTCAATTTGCACTGCTTGTGGTCATATAGTACTTTACTTTGCATTTTCTACCTCTGGCCCAGACACAAGCCCCTACCCAAAAACAAAAGCTAGGTGCCCAGTGAGGTGGTGGCGCTGACCCTTGGCATAGGTGACCATGTTCATGGGATGCCTGCTCTTGCGCACAGGTTAGCTCATGGTGACCACTGGACATGGATGGGCTGCGCTCTTCTAGTCACTTCTTCATCAGTGGGATCATCTCAGGGCACTTTGAGTGCATTTCAAGGATGGGCACAGGACCCGTTTGCAGGGGACTGGCAAACCTTTATAAAGTACAGTTGAGGTTGGAAGCCTACTTTCCTTTGTAGGTGACAGATAACTGGGCAGGCACTCGCGGTTCATTCTCCAGGTCCCCACTGCCGCTTTGTTGCGGCCGCGGCTCACTTACCGCTCTGCCTACAGCTGTTTTCACCCCCTAAGCCCCAGGGGCCCTTTATCACCTGGTCGGTCACCGATGGGGCCGGCCGCTCAGGGGTGTCCCTGCCGCCTTCTCACTGTGTCGAGTCCAGCATCATCTCCAAGTACCCTCGCGGTTTACGCAAGTCCCCGGCGCTGCAGGCCATCTCCCGCTGGCGTCGCTCCCAATAACTCCGCAGAATTGGCAGCGGTAGCTCCCTTTCTACTGCAGGCACTCACGGGAGGTGTGGAGAAGGCAGCTCCAGGTCTCTATACTCCCTCGATGTAGTCTCCGGGGGGGGCTCTCCTGATTTCGCGATCTCTGCCTCATTTATACAAAGCAGCGAGTCCGCTACTCTTCCAGCGCCATTTTGAGGAGCGATCGCCCATCGAGATCGATTTTTTTTTTACCTTGTGACAACAACACTAATATCCTCTCTATCTGAACATTAATGAACCTTCTGACCTCTGACCTTATATTCTATTTGTGGCTCTTCATACATTTTTAACGCGCTTTTTCCTCTATACAAGACTTCTGCAAATGTAAAGGGACTTACTAATATCAACAACAACTACTTTTATTAAATTTTTCCTCTCAGTATAAACAGTCAACGTTCATTACTTTGCGACAGTTTTGCTAGATACTTTTATTATACTAGACGTAGGTGACCTGCAAAACTGCTCTATTACATTATCACACTGTGTCATCTTTATTATTTAAACAATATTGTGTCATATATTAATTGTTGGAAATTGGTGTAACTTTTTGCCATCCTATTACTGTGACACACATGTCTATGGGGAGGATTAAGGCTGGCAAAGGCGCTATATCCTCATCCACTTTATCATCGCGTGCTAAATTCACCTCAATTCATTCCTCAAATCCTTTTTGAGTGTTGCAAGGAGATATGGAGGATTCAGATCAATCTACCCATTCACAACCCACAGAAACAATGAACATATCACCAACGTTCACTACTTCTACCCCACATTCCTCCACATCAACTAGGAAAAATATGCCTAAAGCACCAACTTCTTCAATGTTGTCATCAATTAAGAGAGTTAAAAAAGATCCACTGTCGCCAACTGTTTCTCCTCCACCAACATCCATAGATCTACTGCTAGAAGAGATCTGAGCTCTTAAACCATATATGGAAGAAATGACTATCCGTCTACAAGTCCTGGAAGATAATTGATCTACTCTTGACCATCAAATTAACTCAATGGAATGTCAAATGGACTCTCTGCAAACCTCTTCTCAACAGATTCACCCCATGAAAATGGAAATTCTACAATTGCAAAAACAAGTGGAGAATCTTGAAAATTGAGGCAGGAATAACAATTTATGTATTTATGATTTACCCGAAGGATTGGAAGGCTCCAATCCCATTGCTTTTTTCTAATCCTTTTTGCCACAAGTGAGCGCACAGACTTGGCCGTCCTCCTCAGGACTCCTCTACCCAGCGTAATCTGAGAGGTGTTCTTTATTTTTTGGAATTCACAGATTTGTTGAAAGTCTTACAAGCAGTTAAACTTAAACCGCACATAACATGGCAAGGTTCTCAATTATTCTTCTCTCAAGACTATGCGAAAACTACAGCAGATAAACAGAAACGTTTCCTTGCTATGCATCCTTCTCTACGTAGTATGAATGCCAGATTTGGCCTGAATCACCCTTGTTTATTTAAAGTGACCTACAAAAATAAAACAACCACCTACGAGGATCCAGACTTACTTCAAAAAATTATTGACAGCTGTAGAGAGGATTCCATGGATTTTGCAAGATCATCCCATGCTTGATCTTCTCTTTTTTCTTGCTAATGTTGTTGATTATAATCTTACAAGTATTCTCATGATTGTCTAAGACTCCCTCCTTATGTTTCTATATTCTAGGTGCCGTCTTCCCTGATCCATCCATTCCTGTGTAATCCATTTGAATCCCTATGTCTTCGTGTTTTCTTTCCGAGTTTCGTGACTGGTTGTTCGTCTTCTCTTCAACCCCCTACTCCTGTTTAAGTTTTTGGTATGTGTTATTGTCGTTTTTACCTGTCTTCTTTATCATCTCTCTTCCTTTTTAGGTCTCGCCTGAGCCAGCGCAGGCGCTGTCTGACGAGACATTTAGTAACTGGGTATTAAAAGTGCTACCCAGAGGCTTTTTCCGGCCACCAGCTTGCTGTTACGCGCACAAGTGCACGCGACGTGCACATCTGCCCGCGACGTGCACATCTGCCATCTGGCTTTCTGTAATGGCTCATTAAGCCTTACAGCGTGCGTGTGAATCCCCTCCCCCCTCGTTTTGCTTCATTGCTTTCACTTTCGCGCGTGAACCCCTCCCTTCTCCCACTCCCTCGTCAGCTTCATTGCTTTCACTTTTGCGCCGCGCGGCCATGTCACTTTTACGGTTGCGCGGCCATTGCTTGTTACACATACGACTGTGTTTTTAGTGGCTTCGTATACAGCTGTGTTTTCAGTGGCTCCATGCGTGCTTCTGTTTTCAGTGTCATGGCTCATTAACTCCCTCGTCATCCAAACGTACGTGTTATGTAAATAAGGCCTTTCCTCCATAACATGCTATGCTCATACTAAGCTTGACGAGCACAGAGTTTGAATCGCTAACTCAAACTATCTAAGGGAATCACGCACTCCGGGTCTTCTCTTCTTACCCCCAAAGACTGATCATTTCTCATTGTTTCCCCGCAGTTCTCAGGTTCACACAGCAAGACGCGGGAGACCAAACCACTGTGCGGTGCTCCAAAGAACTCTTTGCGCATGCGTCAAACTCCATCACATCAAAAAACGCTTATAGTGGGAATTTATGATGACGCGCATGTGGTGGCAATTTGTTATCATTAGTGAATTTGTGAACTTCCTGAGAAAATTTGAAAGACTCAAAAACAACCCCTTTAACTTGTAGAACTAATTCATAGTATGTAGCCATCACATTCAGATGTTATATTTCTTTGTTTGACGGTACCGCTGAGAACAACAATTCATACGCCGCTCCAAAGCTTTTTCGAGGCTAGAGGACACACACTGGGGCTGTTGGTATGTTCTCTGTTGGGTTGCGCAGAGGCTCCTAACATATGTTAGAATTCAACAACTTCATGCTTTCTGTGTTCATGGTTTCTCAGAACTAGGCTAGGAACGCACAGAATTGTGTTCCGCCCCCAGGTGTCATATGTTGCCTGGAAACCAGACTGTGCCAACATCAACTGGAGGGTGAGTATTAAACTGGGTACACAGCGCTTCGTTCGATGGATGTCCGCATGTGACACCATGTTCTTTTCACGCGCTGCGAATTATTATGAGTTGAGGTTAGTTAAGTGTACCCACAACTGAAATCTCTCTTCTAAAGCAAACTGTATATCGAATGGCGAGTAACAGTGTTCCCCATCGCACAGCGTTTAAAGTTGTTGGGGAGGGGGCGTTGATGTGTGACGACAGGGAGCAGGGGTGTAGCTTGGGAGGGGGGTTGTTACACCCCATAATACATGTATAACTTACCTCCCGTAGCTTTATTCTTTGGTTCATGCTTGTGGTAGGGTTTGTTTTGCTTCAAGTGCCATGTGTATGTTGTTTGCCTTGTTTCTTTCTTGCATGGTCCTACACCGGTCCAGTTTGGTAGACCAAATGAGAGGCAGTTGTCTATATTGGCCATGCAGCGCAGGGCAGCACGATAGAAAACCAATTTGGGCCAGCACCTAGCATATAGCAAATAAGATTAATGTCAGCAGCGTTTCAGTAGTTTCTCTCGGCTAATGAATTGGACTCCTAAGTAGTTCGGTCCTGGTAAAGTGCTTGGGTGAGATGATGTGGGATAGCAGAAGTCAGATTTTTTTACAGTGAATCAAACAAAATGACTGAGCTCTTGACTCATAACTGGCCTACTTTGCTGCTTGATAAGCTTCAACTTGAAAATTCTGCAAGCTTCAAACAAATGCTGCTCCTTCCTTCCTTAGTTTGATATCAGTTTAATGGGCTACAGTGATTGATGATCGTGAATAATAATGAACAATCAAAAAGCATGGCCCTTTTGTCAGCAGTTTGGTTTGCAGGTATGCAGTGAAACAAAGTAATGTGCTCCTAAGGTGTAATTTATTAACAACTGACCATCAATTAATGCAGGCGTTCAATGGGTTTTACTTTGGGAAATGTGAGGAACCTACATAAGAGAACTCGTATTACACCTCTGAAAATGTAAACATTTGGCAACCTGGATAATGAGCACAGGGGATAGAAAAGTAAGCATACAGTATTATGACACAAAACACGATTGAATAACTTTTACTAATTTCACGCATGGCTTTCACACGCTTAATTTCGATTGAGCTTCGGACAAATGAGGCACACGCTTTGATATTTGTGTTTCTATTCAACACTTGCATGGTGGTGTAGCATGCTTTACTCTAGATGCTGCACGTTTAGGGATCATTCTTCCTAATTGCATTTCATTATTCTAAGGGTAATGAGACCACTCTCTCACATTCTTTCAACAGAATTTGTCACATTATACTATCGGGCCAATCATTCTTCTTTGTTCCACTTCATTATTCAGAGGACTACGAGTACACACTATCCCAATCTTTAAACAGGACTTGTTACTGTTTTACATTTTCCTTTACACTGGAATTACTCAAGATGTCTACAGACTTTTTTAGGGTCAAGATACCTATGGACTTAAGTGGAGGATCGACAATTCACCAGCAACCCATTAAACGGTGGGCTGTACTTTGTAAAACTGTTATCTATTACCCTATGAGTCAAACACTACAAACAACCCCCATGGTTTGTTAACCCTTCAAAACATTTGCCTGGAATCTATTGTGCAGATCACTTCTCAACCTCTGGAAAAGCCACATGCTTGGTAAACTAACGCTCAGAAGAACGCAGGGAGGAGAGACTTAAAGCAAGCATTGAGAAGTTTGTGTGTGGCAGAATGAAGAAAACTACCATACTTTTTTTTGGGGGGGGAACATGATGAAAATCTGAAAAACAGGTATTATTCGTAGTGTTGTCATGGCCCGCTTATCCTGGCAAGAGCAGTCAGGCACCCAGCAACAGAATCCTTATGCATTGGCATAGCCAATAGGTCTTGCTTTCGAGACCTTATAAGTATTTAGTTATGCAGCACAATATTCTTGGTGCACCAACATCAACCATTGCATGGCTAAACACTTATAAGGTCCCAAGAGCGAGACCTATTGGCAATGCCAATGCTTGCTCTTTTTCTCTCCTCCCCTCTTTTCCTTTTCTTCCTTTTCTTCTTTTCTTTATTTCAATTCTTTCTATTTCATATCTTACTTGTTTACAGTTAGAGTGCTTACTTTTCGCTCTTCTGTTTATTGCAATTTCTTTATTGTTTTCCTGTTATGCTGTAATGCTTTTCGAAAGTTATTCTTAGTTTTTACAAATAATCAATGATGTTACGTATTGTTTCGTGGAATGTTAAAGGTTTGGGTATACCTATTAAACGGCAAAGAGTTCTTACACATGTCAAATCTTAGATCAGATATTGTATTTTTACAAGAATCACACTTAGTTGCTTCAGAAGTTCTCAAACTTAAGCGACAGTGGGTAGGAAATGTTTTTTCTTCTCCTGGTACCAGTAAAAGAAATGGGACTGTGATTCTATGTCATAAAAAACTTGAAATGACCCTTCTGTCTCAAGATTCAGATGACGAAGGACGTTGGTTAATTGTTCATCTTAAAGTTAATGATATCCCTATTACTTTGTTGAATGTCTATGCTCCCACAAAACCTAATAAAAATTTTTGGCCACATATTTCTACTCTCTTGATGTCTATCTCTACTCCATAGGTTGTTTTTGGAGGCAATTGCAATTTAATTGTTGACCCCTATATTGATCGTACATCCAAAGCACCTTTTGATTCCTCTCCAATGCACCATCACTTCACCAACCTGATCTCCCATAGATCTCTTGTTGATGCATGGCGATTTTGTAATCCACAACTTCGTGAATATACTTTTTTCTCACCCACTCACCACTCACAATCATGCATTGACCATCTCTTTGTTTCTAAAGCACTAACACAATCTATACTACAAGTGGACATTGGTTCCATATTGATATCGGACCATGCACCTGTGATATTGGACTTGGAGTTGCTTCCAAATAGTGTTACCAGTAAAAGATGGCGCTTTAATACCTCTTTGTTGACTGATCTTACCTTCACTTCTTCTTTTGAAGACTTCATTACAGATTTCTTCAATCGTAACATATCTTCCATATCATCCTTTTCGATTGTTTGGGACACTTTTAAAGCTTCACCCAGGGACTTTATTATCTCTTATGTTGCCACAAAACAGCCTTAATTCCCGCAGAGCAGACGAAATCCTCAAAACTATCAATTATTAGAATCACTCTATACAGTTTCAAATTCTAAAGCCGATCTAAACAACCTTATTAAAGAAAAGTTTAAATATAATAAGCTATCTACGGAATTATGCATCTGCCTAACTCCAAGGTAGTGCAAATTATTATGGTGGCCAAAACAGAGCAGGAAAACTACTTGCTTCATACCTTAAAATTAAAAAAGACCGTATAATATTGACTATGTCTTAAATTCCACTTCTTCTCCAGTAACTAAAAATTTCGAAATCCTAGAAGAATTCAAGAAATATTATACCTCTCTATATATTCCTGAAGCTCACCCAGACCCTAGAGACATTCAAAGCTATCTTGCCTCCATACCAAAACAATTTCCCACAGATATTGATTTTTCACCGTTAGAGCGGGATATCTATATGAATGATATCTCCCATGCACTGAAACTTCTTAAGCCCGGGAAAGATCCTGACCCAAATGGATTCCCTATGGATTTTTACGCCCATTTTTCCAAATGCCTACTTCCTTATCTCCTTTCTTTATTTTCACACATCATGTCCTCTAAGGTTTCTAGTGCTACCTTTCAAGATGCTCTCATTTGCCTAATTCCTAAAGAGGAAAAAGATCTTCACCTTTGTAAAAAATTACAGACCAATATCGTTAATTAATTCCGACTATAAAATATTCGCCAAAATTCTCGCTCTCCGTCTTGAACCCTTTCTGCAATCTATCGTGTGTAACGAACAATCTGGTTTCATTAAAGGACGAAATATTTCAGATAATACCCGAATTTTCTTCAATATATTACACAAAGCTAATAAATACCCTCATTAATTGGCAGCTATTTCTCTAGACGCGGAAAAAGCTTTTGACCGCATGGATTAGTCATTTATTTTCCACACACTATCTTGGTTTGGCTTTGGACCCAAATGTATCTCTTATATTTCCCTATTGTACACTTCTCCCAAAACTTCTATTTTCGCCAATGGTTCCATTTCTGATTCTTTTACTTTACAGAGAGGTGTCCGTCAAGGTTGCCCTCTCTCCTCACTTTTATTTATCCTTGCTCTAGAACCCTTTCTCGCTAGAATTAAACAAAATTCTAACATATATGGCTCCCAACATGATCATTTCCATGTTAAAATGAGTGTCTATGCAGACAATATTTTATTTTATATCTCTAAACCAGAACATTCTATACCCGCTTTTATTGCAGAGGCTAAGACCTTCTCTTCCATTTGTGGCTGTAAATTAAATCATGATAAATGCGAAATTCTTTCTCTTAATATTTTATGTTTTAAACAAGATTACGCCCTTACTGATTTCTCATGGAACCTCCAAAAGATTAAATATTTAGGTCTTTGGTTTGTCCCCTCTATTAAACAACCACTATCTCTAAATATGACCCATGTCTTATCTGCATTATCCACATCTATCTCTAAATGGCATTCTCTGTATCTGTTATGGTGGGGCAGACTTGATACGATTAAAATGATGCTTGTTCCCATCCTTTTTTATATGATCTTGACACACATACATCTAAGCAGCAATTTGTCAGAATTTACATGCACATCCACATCAGTCTTTTTATCAGTTTTTAGCTCCGCACTAATTGCCAATATGTTTTTTGTATAATTTTCTTTCTATTTAGCCTATAGTGCTCTCAAACCTAACTTCCTCCTCTGCTTGTCGAAGGAAAAATTTCAAACCCGTAGAGAAGCCCGAAAGGATATCCCACTAGGGTCACACACTAATTACGCATTGGTTGAGGCACATTATAGGTATTAATCTTACAAGAATTTCATATAGTAACAGAGTCAAAGAGAATTTTAAAGTCCACAAACAAATCAAGGAGTTTAGTTAGTTATCACTTGTTTATTATTCCTATTCTTGGATTGTTCAGATTTCATTATAACACATAACAGCCGACACGTGTTTCGTCCATCCGGACTTTTTCAAGGCTGTAACAAATGGACACAAACATACAATATTACAAAATACATAAAAACATTAGCTATCAAAGATGTTGATGTTAAAAAACACAAATTTTAATTAAAAATAGTCCTCTTGTTAAAAAACAAAACAAACACATCTATGCAATATTGGTTCCTTATATATTGGCACTTGATACAAATAGGGGGCTGGTGCCAATCAATACAATAAGAAAAGAAAACCATATATAAACAGTTGGTAAAGAAGATGTTGGCAATAGAGTAGAGAGAGCCACCACCAGCAGGACCATCAAGAAACTATTGGAGTGTAAGAAACTTTACAGTATGATCGCAGACTAGTGTCTGCTTAAGGTGTAATAACGTGGAACTAACCTCGCTGGAAAGTAGAATCTCTCTCCATATATATAAAAGCAAAAAACGAATGACCACTCCTTGTACACAGTAGTCAGTCTTGGCATTGAGCGGTCAATGTTTCATGTCAGAATTTTCTTTCAATGCCTCGAGCATTCCCCACTCAAATAGTCACGATCAGGCGGAAATCTCAATATACAGGTGCTAATATACCTGTGTATCAAAGAATAAACAACCTATCAAAGGAAAGTCTCCGACCCATTTTCTAAAAGAATAAAACAAATGGCCATATATGTGGCCCAAAAACTACTAATTAAACAAGTGTTCATGATTTTGGAGGTACTGTAGAGGTATAGTAGACTAGCTACTTTGACGAGTAGAAGGAACCAATAGCCTGTGGATGACAGGCTATTAATCTAATCCGTTCTATCCAATGCACAATACAGACTAACTGTTAATGGGATAAATCGCCCCCCTGTATATTGAGATTTCCGCCTGATCGTGACTATTTGAGTGGGGAATGCTCGAGGCATTGAAAGAAAATTCTGACATGAAACATTGACCGCTCAATGCCAAGACTGACTACTGTGTACAAGGAGTGGTCATTCGTTTTTTGCTTTTATATATATGGAGAGAGATTCTACTTTCCAGCGAGGTTAGTTCCACGTTATTACACCTTAAGCAGACACTAGTCTGCGATCATACTGTAAAGTTTCTTACACTCCAATAGTTTCTTGATGGTCCTGCTGGTGGTGGCTCTCTCTACTCTATTGCCAACATCTTCTTTACCAACTGTTTATATATGGTTTTCTTTTCTTATTGTATTGATTGGCACCAGCCCCCTATTTGTATCAAGTGCCAATATATAAGGAACCAATATTGCATAGATGTGTTTGTTTTGTTTTTTAACAAGAGGACTATTTTTAAGTAAAATTTGTGTTTTTTAACATCAACATCTTTGATAGCTAATGTTTTTATGTATTTTGTAATATTGTATGTTTGTGTGCTTTTTTATATGATATCTGCTACTCCTCTCAGCATTCCATCTTATTTTTTAAAAAAAATGAATTCTATTTTAACTACTTTTTTATGGAATAAAAAGAAAGTACGCTTGTCCCTAGCCATGCTTAAACGCCCCAAATCACAAAGTGGTGTTAACTTTCCTAACTTCCAATTTTACTATAATGCTTTTCTTCTCAAACACCTTGCTAAATCTTTAAACCAATCCACTTCTGCTTCTTTTCCATTATGGACAGATATAGAGCTCTCTTTCTTATCTCCCTTCTCTTTTACAGAATCTTTCACATTTACTCACAAAACACGTTTTTTATCCTCACCTATGTATAAAACGGCCCATAGACTTTTTCATTCTTTTCTCATCTCTCATCCTCCATTTGGCATAATAACTTACTTAAAATAAAAAACAAACCCATATTTTGGAAAATTTGGCTAGACAAGGGGTTACTTTGGATCCATCAACTTTATTCTAATGATACTCTCCTACTTTTTCTGAAGCACAAACTCTTTATAAATTAACAAATTCTTTCTCCGCCAAATTTAATATACTGACACGAAACATCTCCTCATCCCAGTCATCAATATCCTCCATTTGACCTTCCACACCTTCTCACCGTAATATACTTCCAATTTTAAGTACTCAACCTAGCGCCTCATCTATATATGTCTCTCACCACACCCCCTGAACCTAGAACCAAAACTAACATAGAACTCCAATGGGAACATGAATTCCATACATCATGGTCTATTACTTTTTGGGAAAAATTATGGTCAAAACTCTGTAAAACTTCTAGGTCAGCAAGCACAACACAAACACTTTTCTTTATTTACAATTGACTTATGTTTACTCCAGTGTCCTTACATAAATTTAATTCCACTTCCTCCCCAAACTGCTGGTCATGTAACGCTCCCCATGCTGATTTATATCACATGTTATTTTCCTGTCCCTCTACTCATCAATTTTGGTTGAAGATTTGGTCTCAGATTAATATCATTTTTCACACTCACGTCCCTTATTCACCTGTAGATATTTTCCTGGGTTCCCTGTCTGATCATTTGCATGATTTTACCTCTAACATGGCTATTGTAGATTTATTGATTGCAATTGCCTTCCAGCAAATAACGAAGAATTGGAAACAAGCTATACAACTTTCCTTTCCAGCTTGGTGGTATAGTGTTTGTTATAATCATCGACTTGATTGTGCATATGTTTCCCCTTTATCTTTACACCTCAAAAGACAACTTATATGGTCCCCTGTAACCACTTGTGTAGATATATCAGCACAAAAATCTATTAGTCATCACCCCTTATTGGAAGAAGTTCCCAAACCACCATGAATTGTTTTTGTATTGACCTTTTATGTATATATTTGTTTACTTACCCATAGAATCTATTTCTCCTCTTCCTTTAATGTTTTATTACAGCTAATATTCTATAAAATGTTGATATCTTTTTATATTGTATTAAGCCCTCTTACTTTTATATTGTACATTTTATCATAATTACTGTTGTACCTTTTTCCTCTTCCCCCTCCTCCTCTTTTACAGAGTTACATTAACTTTTCTCTCCATATGCAACAATTTTGCTTGAATTTCTGTTTCTTCTTTGAACTATTTATATTTAGTTGTATCTTTTCCAAAATAAAGTTTCTTTGTTTAAATTGAAAAAGAAATGGGATGATAATTAAAATGTCCATCCTCAGATGAAATTAGTTCAATTCAATTCAATTCAAAGAACTTTATTCGGTTATTAGAAAAATAACCATAAAAGCACAGTTAAGATATCACACCAAATTTCCACAGATTTTAACAATAAAAGAATAAAAATCAATAAATGCAGATAGAAAAACTTAGTTAAAACATCACAATTGATTTACGACATCTAAAAACATTTTTTTAAAACACAGTTACAGAGGCAATAATATAGACATTATCCAAATACTGCAAAGCCAAGAATGCTGGTCGACATTGTCTCAGACCCAGTCTTTTTAGAACAGGAATAATCCATGTTTTCCTAGGCTTCGAATAAAATGTGCAGAAAAACATTATATGAATAGATGACTGGGCTGATATATCATCACATGGGCAATTACAGTGTTCTGGACCAATCATTTACCTCCGGGAAACTCAAAGATCGATGCAAAATATCTAATCTAAAACGTGTCAACAGAAACCTGTCATAATCCCTAGTTGTTAACAAAATATATGATTGTACATTTGTCGAGGTCAAAGTAAGATGGTGTGCTACCACGGAAGTCTTGGCCATTTCACTTGATAATCTAACTTCATTCATGTATAACAAGCAGGTATTTTTAAGGTCCTTCCTTGATACCTTACACATAGTAGATGGGTCGTTATAATATTCAACATGGCCTATTTGAAACAAAATAGTTTTAACATATTTCAACCATCTTATGTGTTTTGCCCCATCAATGCCCAATGCATCCTTTAAAACTTGGCGAATAAAAGCAGATTCTTCGGTCGTCCATACCCTATGCCACAAGAGAACAGGCTGTATCTTGATCACATCCCCGATATACGGCAGACCCAATTCAGTGTGGCAAACAAAAGTTGACGTACTCTCAGGTACTGCTAAAAGATACCTGAGGAAGATGTTTTCTGCCAATTGTAATAAATTAACATTGGCGTATCCCCAGATACCAGCCCCATAAGTGGCAATCGCCACACATGAAGCTCTATAAATACATAGCAGTTCACCCGGAGAGCGTCTACCCAATTTCCTACTGAAATTGGTTAGGGCCATTAATGATTTGCTAAATAACAACCTTCTTTCTTTAATGGCCCTACTCCAAGAACCTGACTGGTCGAATAGAATCCCCAAGTATGAGAAAGTTTTTGTACACTCTATTGCCCTAGTTTTAATATAAACAGAGTTTTTCTTTTTGATAGCCCCAGTCCCACACTTCATAGAGAATGTTTTTGAGCAGTTAATTGTGAGGCCCAAATTAGTCATGAAATCTGTGAAGGAAGTTACTACCCTTTGAAGACCAACGGATGAGCGTGCCATCAAGACCGCGTCATCAGCATAAAGGAGTGCAGGGATAGGTCGTGTAGCTACCATTGGCAGGTCCCTGCACTCCTTAACTAAGACACCTTCAAGATTATTTATATATAAAGAAAATAGGAATGGGGCAAGGACACAGCCTTGCCGTACTCCTCTAGAAACCCTAAAGTGCTTAGTGCAATCTCCCCCCTGTCCAAAACGAACCCTTGCCTTCGCCCCCGAGTATAGCTGCCTTAAAAAAGAAATAATATGGTTATCCACCCCCAGCCCCTCTAATATCTGCCAAAGCTTTTCGTGAACTACACAGTCAAATGCTGATGTTAAATCAACAAAAGTCAAAAACTTTTTAGCTTTGGAATATTTGTCTAAAAGGATATGTAAATTTAAGCCCTGGTCAATTGTTCCTAAACCCTTACGAAAACCATATTGCAAGTCGCTTAAAATAGAATGATCTTCTGCCCACACATGTAATCTGTCCAAAACCACACGCCCTATAATTTTAACAGTGGAGTCCAATAATGAAATTGGGCGGCAGCAGGCCGGATTTGATCTATCACCCTTTTTAAAAATAGGGACTATGATAGATTCGTACCAGGATGGTAAAAACCCACTAGAACAACATGCGTTAAAAAGTAACGTTAAAAGTGGTCCCCATAGATCCGTATTATTTTTAAAAAGGTCGACCGGAATACCGTCCGGCCCCGGCGCCTTGCCACCTAGACTGACCAGTATAGCCACATTAACCTCACACAAAGTAAAAGTCAATCCACAATCCCGAAAAATTGGTATAGAGTCCACAGCAGCCTCATGTACCAAGATTCCCTGGGTATCCAGTATTTGATTAGTATAAAGCTTGGAGTAGTGGGAAATCCACTCTATCTCAGGGATAGCTATCTCAATAGTGGCTTTAGATTTGTCCGCCAAAAAAGGCGCATTAACCACCTTCCAGAAGGCAGAGGAATCCCGATCAATAGAAGCCTCATGCAAAGCATTCCAAGCTTCCTCTCTTAAATGATTCCTCCTGGCGGTCAGTGTCTTCTTGTAATTTCTTCTGGATTCCCCAATAAGAACCTGGTCCTACACGTTCGCCTTTAGTGTGTGTTTAAGGTATGTGTAAGCCTTAGTACAGGCATTATCAAACCACCCTTCACGATGGTTCACCCTTTTTTATAGCATTAATCCAAAGAATATCTTTTATTTGGGATGCAATAGTCAAAAAGTTATCTATAGTTACTTCATGGGAGGAATTTTCATTGAGGCAGGCTTGAAACATATAATAACACCTCTTCACTAACTTTGTAATAAAATCCTCCGGATCGACTTTTGTCCATTTCAATGCAAAACCATTTTGCCTGCTCAGGGTAATGTTTGTCAAAAACTGCGTGCCTCTACCTTTAGTATTAAGGTCTTTATAAGGTGCGATGATGTCGATACTTATTGGAAAGTGGTCGCTTAAAGCGATATCGTGGGTAGTAAAACTCACAACACGGGGGGAATGTCTGCTAGATATCAAGATATAATCTATTGTTGAAAAGGCACCTCGTCCGTTGAAAGTAGGGTTCAATGGGACCTCGGTTGTACAAAGATTATTAGCAAACCCCATATCACAGGAGAATGCTATGTCATTCAAGAGGTCTCCATGTATTATATGAGAAAAGTGCGGAGGGATAATATCTTTACCATATGATAACCCACAGGTACCCTTATCAACATTTGGGCATAGGGGGCAATTAAAGTCCCCCCCCATATAACAAAAGCATCTTTGGTTGTCTGTGATTGTGAGTTAATTAAATCTTTATTCAAAGATCTAAAAACTTCCTCCCGCATTGCCATGGATGCATTATTATAAAAGTTCACTATTGTCACACATGATGTCTGACTTATATCCAGACTGACAACTTGGTAGTAATTATTGCTAGTAACTAATACAACTTTCCTGATGTTTAGGTGGTTACTAATATAGGTGCAGAGTCCCCCTTTAGCTCTGCCGTGAGTAGATCCAATTGCAGGGGTATGGAATGTTTTAAAGCCACACATATGGATTGGCTCTTCCACCCATGTTTCTTGTAGGCCTAGTATCTCAAACTTGCTTGCAAAATCCACCCAAACTTTATTATCCACTTTTGTTTTCAGGCCAGCCACGTTCCAAAACACTATCTTCCAGTTATCATTTTTCCCTGAACTGTCACTAATCCCCTCAGTGCCCTAGGCAAACGATGGTGCAATTGCGTTATGGGGCATGGGTGTATACTCCAAGGCAACTACCTCCTCTATATTAAGATCTTCATCCGCTTCAATATTTACCGGTGACGTCTTAGGTAATTGCGCTATTTTTGTGACTTCAGAACTCATCGTTAAATGACCCTTAGTGCAGCAATCCTCCGCTCCCCTAGTTATTATGCCTCGAGTAGAGTCCCCCAGACCCAGTCAGTCAACTCCTTCAAGGTAATTGAGTCTATCAAATCGATTTTGGGTTGGGATGTTAAACTGACTCGTGTAATGAGGGGTAGAATTTACCAGATTAAATCTAATGTTGTTCCTGGGTGGCGGTTGACAAAAGTATCCTAAGGGGGCGGCACTAATGTGTGAATTACCCAAGCGATTAACACCAAGCCTATTCAAAATCAATCTCACTAGTGTTGGTGTTTTAAATGTCAGTACAACACAATCTCCTGGAGATTTTTTAGGCCCTCTCCCTAACCATCCCACTCTCCTTACCATCTTAAACTCCTCAAATAGCTTCTCTGTTAATCCTGTCCTAGTGCCGAGCCACTGTAGGGATTTATTTCTCAAATTCTCCCAGGATTCTTCCGACTCATGTGCCAATATAGGAACATTAACTAACACCACTACATACGGTGTGGCTGCTGGTGGTAATTCAAGCTGTACAACCTGTTGGTTCCCATGGGACGTAGTCACACAGTTAGCATTTGCTGAGGATGAGGAAAAGATCGACTTAGGCACAATAGGTATAGTGGCAGATAGATGTACCTCAGACTCGACACAATGGAGTTGTTTAGTCCCCAGGAGGGGTGTATTACCAGGGGCATTATATCTAACAGCCGCAGAGCCAGCATGGTTTAGCTTAGTGCTAATATTAATATTCTCATCGTTCCCATCAGGGCCAGGCAATATCGTCCTATCAGGTGGTAAAGGAAACAAAGTATCCAAACGTTTGGCTAATTTACCCTCCATTGAGGCTAATCTGGATGTCAAGTTGTTTAAACCTACTCTAATAAACGTATCCAAAGCATCCAATTTGGCGTTTAATTTCCCTACCTCACTCTGGGTGCGCATATTAGAACTAACTACAGACTTTTCCCAGTTTTCCACTTTAGTGACTGGGGTACATTATCCCCTTTTCGATGGTCTTTTGCGGGTTTTAGGTGAGGGCTTTTCTGGTAAGGGACCTGAGAGCTCGATGGTACTCTGGCAAGTGTCCGGGTTCCTGGCACGCTTATTTGGCGGTTGCTGCGATACATCGTGTTCCTGCTCGCTACCAGACAAATGATCAACAGTAACCACTACGCAGCCATTTCCACCCGCAACACTTGTCTGGGTCTCGTTGTTATCGTTACCAGTTTTCACTGCGGAACAGTTCTCCCCCCCAGGCTTTAGAGCCTCCTCAACAGTAGTAATCTGGCGTTCAATAGCGCCTACAGCTCCAGTAAGATAATTAAGTAAGGTTTGGCGAGAATGCTCACCTGCATTAGCAGGTTTCTTGTTCAATGTACTCACTATTTTCCTTTTCCCCATATTCAAAGTAGCACAATCAAATCGTTACTATGAAAAAAAGAGGTACCCTTACGCAATTACACGCTACAAGGATAGAAGGTTTAAACAGTAGCGCCAGTGTCCAGAGACTTTACACAAATAATAAGCCCATCCACAAGCCCCCTTACTAGTGAGTTGTAAATGTCAGAGATGTGGCCCAGCCCGGCCTCTGTCGGTCTATGACGGGCGTAGACGGGCCCGTCTTGGCCCGGTCTTCGCCCGGGCTGAGCCCGGGCACGCCCCGCGCTGCGGGACCGCTGGCGAGGTTTTGTGCGTCCTCCTGGGACCAGGGCTAAAGTGCTACAGTGCTCGTGGTTTCCAGGGGCTGGAATAAAGTCACTCCTTCTCGGTTTCACGGTCTTCCGCGCTGCGGGACCGCTGGCGAGGTTTTGTACGTCCTCCAGAGACCAGGGCTAAAGTGCTACAGTGCTCGTGGTTTCCAGGGGCTGGAATAAAGTCAGTCCTTCTCGGTTTCACGGTCTCCTGCGCTGCGGGACCGCTGGCGAGGTTTTGTGCGTCCTCCAGGGACCAGGGCTAAAGTGCTACAGTGCTTGTGGTTTCCAGGGGCTGGAATAAAGTCACTCCTTCTCGGTTTCACGGTCTCCCGCGCTGCGGGACCGTTGGCGAGGTTTTGTGCGTCCTCCAGGGACCAGGGCTAAAGTGCTACAGTGCTCGTGGTTTCCAGGGGCTGGAATAAAGTCACTCCTTCTCGGTTTCACGGTCTCCCATACTGCGGGACCGCTGGCGAGGTTTTGTGCGTCCTCCAGGGACCAGGGCTAAAGTGCTACAGTGCTCGTGGTTTCCAGGGGCTGGAATAAAGTCACTCCTTCTCGGTTTCACGGTCTTACTTATCTGTAACTCCAGTTTTCCAACATTGTTATCTTTTATATATTCACATGGTTGAATCATTCCCCGTCGTCTGGCTGGGAATCCCAGGTACACTAACATAGCATTATACAGTGTAAAATATACAGCATACTGTATACAGTCCAAAAAAGACATGGGCCTAAAACAACATACAATCTTTAGCAAAACATCACCTCATTGGAAAAGTGGGAGAAGCAAGATGATAATAAACCACTGACCGAGGAGGAGGAAGGTTTGCATGGGAATATGTAAAAGATACCAATGTTAGAGACCTAGAGCTACAGTTAAGTAACTAATTTCTTCTCCGACTTTGGATCTTTTATATATTCACATTTGTAGGAAGCTGGCTCTTTACGTATTATATCAACCAGAGATATACTGTGCAGAAAGCTTGGGAATTCCTTCATGAGTGGATAGGGGCTTGCGCTAGCAATCCCAAGGTGCTCTTCTAGGAGGTAGTGTGGCCGAGCAGCCTTAAGCTTATTAGACAGGAGTGTTAGACATCTGCAAATACACACAATAGTCAATAAATGATGCACACAACTCAATAAGGAAATCCACATCACTTTATAAAAATAACACATATCTTTATATATGTTTTGGCACCCGACTCAATGCTATCAGGTAAGTACATTTTACAAGAGAAATACTTTTGTGATTGAAAAGTCTATACTTAGTGCATTTTTCAGAAGCTCCAATGTTATCCTATTTGAGGAAAAACAAATGAGGCATACCAGTGTTTTGCAGCGGCCTACAAGACCAACTCCCGGTACTTCAGGTGAACATCAGGCAAGGTCCAATGCAGCTCCTGCAGGTCATCTCCAGTGGCAGAAAGGCGGCCGGGTGCAGTGGTGCAAAACAGCGTTGGGTGCCTAATGCAAGTCAATGGGGATCGGTCTTCATGAACAGAGGCTGCAGGATTGGACTGGTAGGCCAGTCGGGCTGAACCAACCAAGGGGCTGAGGGCTCATGATGCTCGGGGATGGGGGGACTCTTTTGGTCTTCTGCTCTATGGGTCGGTTGTGACAGGTGCAGTGGTGTCCTTAGGTATCGGGTTTTAGTCACCAAGAGGAGTCATGGTAGATGGGGCCTGCAAACAGATGTTGTAGGTGGTGTTGAGAAGCCCACAGTGGGGCAACTCTAGTTGGGCTTCGAGTCTGGAGAGTCAGGAGATCACGTTGGCACCGCTGGCCCACTTCAGCTCGGGCTAGGTGGCTCGGGTGCAGTGATGCTTTCCGGTTTCGGAATTTTGTGGTCTTGGAGCCTCACAGTTCAGTCTTTGGTACCTGCAAGATGCAGGGGAACAGCTCTTCTGCTCCACAGGAGTTCCTGGGTCTTTGGAGAAGGGCTGGAAGTCCTCCCAGGCTCTGGAGAATAAGCAGCTTACAGGGCAAGACGACTTTGGTGCAATTGTCGAAAACAGGTGAAAAGGCCGGCTGGGCTGGCGTCAAGTCAGTTGCTTCTTCTGCAGTTCTTGCTTTCACAGGTCTTCGACCCTTCTTCTTCTTTTGGTTGGCAGGATCTGATTATCCGGTGCCAGGGGATCCTCTAAATACTGAATTTAGGGGCATTAGGGGGTGTGGGGTAGTAGCCAATGGGGTACCTATCCTTTGGATCCCTATGCCCCAATATGACCACTTCCTGGGGGACGTGGATATAACCCTGTCCACAATTTCTAATGTTGCCATCACCATGATGGCAAACTCTGAAAAGTCACCTCACCTTCAGGTAGCCCACATTAGGGGTGGCACTAGTCTGAGGTTGGACACATCTATCTAGATAACTAATTTTCACATCTGTCTAGGTGCCAAATGGCTCTAGTCTAGACAAAGGGGGACAATTTCCTTCCTCTGTGGTGAGAGAAACCAGATACGCATACAAAAAGGCAGTGGGCTCTTTTAAACTCCCATGCCTTGGAATGATAATCTACAGGTCATACTGTGGGAGGAGAGTAAATACCCTCTGTGGAACAGGCTTTGTTTTTGATCTCCTGAGAGCTAAGGACCTCAACCTTGGGGGTCAGAAACATGTCTCTGGTAGCAGGCTGGCAAAAACCAGTCAGTCAACACACCAGTTGGTGGCAGGTTTTAAGGGGGCCCCTATAAGATGCCCTCTGTGTGCATGTATTAGTAAATCTGACACTGGCATCAGTGTGGGTTTAATAATACAAGAGATTTGATACCAAACATCCCTATCTTCAGTGAAGCAATCACATAGCTGAGGAACTTGTTTTGTGTCCAGCACATGCTTTAAAATGACTTCCCTGATCATTTGTGCTGGTAGTAATCGAGCTGCCCAGCACATGGGCATATCTGCTCATGCAGTTATGCCCTCAAATGTAGAATAGTGCACCCTGCCTTAGGGCGGTAAAGCCTGCTTTAGGGGTGGCTTACTTATGCTACATGTAGCATCACCAGATATGATTGAGATTTCACTCTTGGCTGCACCAAGACACGCAGTCTGCAATGGCAGTTTGCATGAGCTGGTCTCTTAGGGTGGCATCATAGGGGCTGCTGCACTTAGGGACCCTCTTTAGTACCTCAGGCCCTGGGTATCAGAGGTACCATTTGATAGAGACTTTTCAAAGGGCCCTAAAGGTATTGCTAATTGGGGAAAACAATTGCACAGTTTTGGGAAAGAGATCTGGGACTGGGGTCCTGGTAGCTGGAAACCAGTGCACTTCCAGTCGAAATCACTTCAAATGCCAGGCAAAAAGTGGAGGGGACCATGTTAAACAGGGCACTTTGCGACAATATGCTTCAATCAGAATAGCAAGCACTACACATTATAAAATTCAACAAAGCAGGAGGCAGGCTCATTTTTAATAAAGCAAGTTTCTCAGGACTGCCTTTCCCACTGCTGCGTCAGCTTCTGTGTCCATGTCTAGGCAGTAGTGCTTCGTGAACATATGTCTGCTCCTCCAGGTAGCTGCATTGCAGAAGTCCATCAAAGGTACTCCAGCATAGAGTGTTGCACTTGAAGTAATGCTCCTGGTGGAATATTCCCTCACGCTTTCCTGTAGAGTACATTTGGCTTTGGCATGGCAGAAAGCAATACAGGCTGTGAACCACTGAGCTATCCCCTGTTTGGATAGGGCTTGACTTTTTCGTAGTTGGCCAAATAATACAAATAGCTGGTCCGGTGTGCGTATCTCTTATGTCCTAGTAACATTTTAGACATCTACGCAAGTCTAGAGAATGGAGTGATCTTTCTTTCTGCTGTTGAAGATGAATTTGAAAAAGGGGATCTAAGAATGAAAGGCTCATATAGGTGAAAGTCAGTAGGAACCTTTGGAATGTATTTAGGAGTGGTTTAGGATGGTGAATGCCGGAACCTCTCCCACTCTCCTAGTGGATATCAGAGACAGGATTAGTGCTGTTTTACATGAGACAAATTTTAAATCTGCTCTATGTATAGGCTCAAAAGGAGGTAACATCATCTGGGCAAGAACTGTATTAAGTTCCCATGGAATCGGAGGATGCTGTAGAGATGGAAATTCTCTGAAGAGCCTGTTCCTAAATTGTTTAATGATTCTTTGGGAAAACAGAGTAGACTCTGTGGCTTCAGTTCTCCAAAATCTCAAGATTGCAGCAAGATGAACCCTGACTGATGAATAATTGAGTCCACTCTTGACAAAATTTAACAAAAAAGAAGGATTTGAATATGTTTTACTTGAAGTGGTTGATGATCATTATACCTGACACAGAAACACTGACATTTACCGTTGTAAGTCTTATTAGTCACTGAGGCTTGAGCCTGCGCCAGAATATCTTTGCATTCTTGCAGTAAATGTAAATAGCTAAATTCTAGGAAGTCAGGAAGCATGCTGTGAAATTCAGCAACTTGGAATCGTGGTGGGAAATCTCATTGTGATGTCTGGACGGTATCTTGTCATGCACCTTCAAAGGAATAGATAGACATGCCGAAAACTGTTTTAGCTCGGTGTACCAATACTAAGGATGCCATTAGTGGCAAAACTAAACTTGAGGAGGCCCCCTCACAAAGGTCATTGAGGGGGATCCCCACGCTCTGGACCCAGGCAAGAGCTCTTGGACCTCAGGCCAGTAACCGTACAAAGTGCCAGAGGGGGCCCCTGGAGATCGGGGGCCCCCGCAACCCAGGGGCTGGGGGGGCTATTGTTTACGACACTAGATGCCATGCTGAAGCAATGATGATCAGATTGCAATAATCTATGTTTGCCTTCCTAAACACCCTGGGGATCAGGGGAAAGGAGGAAAGGCGTAGCCAAACATCTTGGACAAACTGATTGATAGAGCCTTGCTCATATTTCCGGATACCAAAGCCTGCTTGCGAAGGATGGGCATTTTTTGTTGGTCTGTGTGGCAAAAGGTAGATTATGGGGTGACTCAATTGTTCAGAAATGTACATCAACTGCTTCTTTTCTATTTCCCACTCATCACAATCTGACATTTGCTGACTGAGGCAATCCAGCTGATGATTCTGGCAGATGATCCAAAGTGATGTCTATCTTGTGAAAACTGTTCCAGTTCCACAGCCTCTGAGATTTTTATTGAGGGGTTACGGCTGTGTTCCTCCTTGCTTGGATATGTAGAACATAGAGGTTGTATTGCCTCACTGAGATTGACTGTCTTACAGCAATAGTCTTTGCCACAGTCTGTAGCTGCATCACCCTTTCTGCTGATGGAAAGCTTTTCCCAACTGCATGTCAAGTATTGCTCCCAGAAACTGGGTCTTTGTCTGGGGCCCCAGTGAGGATTTCTCTTTATTCAACGAGAGACCAAATCTTCAGAAAAGAGTGGTGCAGGCCTTTGTAGAATCCTTTGCTCCTTCCCTGGATGGTGCTTTGACAAGCCAGTCATCCAGACAAGGAAACACCTGCCAACCGTCTCATCTGGGAAAAGCAGCAACTGAGGCAAGACATTTGGTGAATATTCTAGACGCTGATATTAGCCCAAAAGGGAGCCCCTTGAATTGGTAATATTGTCCCGCTACCGAGAAAAGAACATATTTCCTGTGTTTTTGATGAATAGGCATATGAAAGTATATGCCCCAAAGGTCCCCGGATGCCGTAAAATCTACTTCCTGCATCATCTGGAGGACCTCTTACAAAGTAATCATCCAAATAACTCTCTCTTAAGAAACTTGTTTAGCTGCCTTAGTTCTAGTATTAGTCTCCATTGATTTGTCTTCTTTTTGATTAGGAAGAACCTGCAATAAAATCCTTGGCTGCTTTGCAATTTGGGGATGATTTCTTTGGCTCCCAAGAGGAGACGCAGGAGTATTTCCATTTGAAATGCCTTCAAATTAAGAAGATGTTGCTTTTTGCGTGGATAAACGGGGGGTTTCTAGATGAACTCCAATGCATTCCATTTGGACAATTTGTATCATCCATTTGTCTGATGTTATATTCTTTCATGTGGGAGCAAAAAGGGAAATTCTCCCCCTCCCTCAAATTCTGAGGACCAAAGAGAAAGGGGGTTACAATTTTTATTCTGATTGTCATTGTTTCATGGTTGTGAAGAAACTCTCTTCCTCTGTGAAGACCCTATTGAAGGAGTAGCATTGATTGTATTTGAGCATAACATGAACAACCTTGATCTCCATAGTGATTGAATTCTGCTCTGAAATTTTGTGATCATCATGAGTCATGATTACTAGACATCCCAGATATGTGATACTGAAGATGTAGTAATGCCTTTGCTGTGTCAGAGTCAGTTTTAAGACCTTTCAAAGCTTCACCAACATGTTTACCAAACAGTGTGAGGTCATCGAAAGGCATTTGCAGGATCTTAGATTGGATGTCAATAATGAAGGTGGTAGATTTTAACAAGCCTTCGATCCTTTGTACAGTACCTTCTGCCAATTGGTAAAAACCTGTATTCATGGCATCCATAGCTGCATCAATAATCAAAGATGTTTGCTCTCCTTTCCTTAGGATAGCCCTCGCCATTTCTCTCTTATCCTTAGGAATAAGTTCTAGCAATGGAGCAATGTCATGCCCCATCTGGCGATCATAATAACATAGAATCGTCAGGACATTGGCTGTCTTAATTGTGGTTGCTGCCACAGAGGACATTCTTCAGCCCAGATTGTCAATGCGATTGCTATATTTGTCTGGTGACTATATGATGTCGTTATTGGGGTCTTGGTTCTTCTCTGAGCTGCTGAAGAAATTACTGAATCCGGTCTAGTATGATCGGTGAGGCAAGCTGGAGCTGAATCCGAAGTCCTATATTTTTTCTCCAGACAAGGTATCACCGATGGAAAATTAGTGGGAGTCTTCATAAATGTTAAACCTTATGACCAGACATAATCCAGTATGGGTATTGACTTAACATATTTCCGAGGTTGCTATTGAAAGTCATAAAGAAAGCATGGTAGGTGGATTTCTTGGCAGCCATTTCAATCAACAAATGAAATTTAGAGATATCATCTGTAGGATCTTGTGGCAATGGCCCATCATTTCCGCTTGGGACAATGAATACTCACCCCTTCTCATCTCTGTCATCACAGTCTGGTGGTAGCTCTCTTTCCTCCCCTTCTATATCAGAGTATGCAGAACCATTAGAATAAACATCACATAAGTCTTCTCTATGGACAAATCCCCATGACATTGGAGAAGGAGGTACTGGCGATGGCTGCTAAGTAGGCAAAACTGGGAAAGGTAGCAGATTGAATGGTTGTCAGAATGGGTGTAGCAGGTAACTCCATGTTATCATTATTAGTTGTTAGCTGCGGTAAAACTTTACTGAAAGTATCCATCGTCTGTTGCCACCTTCAAAAAATGGCCATCTGCATTTGAACCATGTCTGGTTCTTTATAATATTTTGATGGTTTGTGCCACATATCAATTGGAGTACTCTCAGATTTATACGCCTGCTGATAAACATATAGTAAGGAAAACAAGGGTACCCTTATATTTGAACCTGGGGTGGAGTAATTTTTATGAGAACAAAGGTTCTTATGTGGCCAAAGAATGGTCCAAGAAAGACGCAAAATTTGCGTCAGAATTTAGGAACAATGAGCCTAAATCTAGAAAGGCATATAATGCCACAAGAAGCAATAATTCGTTTGACCATGGACAAATACCATTCAAAATAACATTTGTTATTTAATTTTCAATATTATGCAAAAGATAAATCAGGTGCTCACATAAAAATAGTGACAACAAGCATGATGTGAAAAATATATACATCTCATTGACAACACATACGAGAACCCCTCAAAAATAAATTATACAGAATGTATGGAGTTCTTGTTGTAGGTGGTCAGTGGCGTTTCGATCTCAGTGATTTGAGATCATCTGCAGGACATAGCATATGTGAGCAGGCTGAATTTTACGCCGGGCAATGACGGAGGGAAGATAGGGAATTAATAGAGATGACCGCAATAGATGCGTTGCAAGCTGTGGTTGAAGGGAGAGCATTAAGTGACTCCCACATATGTATAATCAAACATTTTTTTAACACTCTTACAAGTAAATACATTATACCATTAAGTCATAAATAGGCTAACGACAGAAATATAATTAATTCAGATATCCTTCTTAAAGTCTATATATCTATATGTTTTTTTTTTAACAGCTCCATATCTGGAGAAGCTGTCCACCATAGATATCCTCATGATTTGGGGTGGGGATGATTGCACTCTTAAAGAATTTGTTTCACACCTTAATAATAATGCATACAACTTAACATTCACTAACCAGATTAGTAAGATTGAAATTGACTTTTTAGACATCACTCTATACATAGTGTAGTGAGGACGGGGTTTTATGTACACACATTGCTATGTTAGCATAAGCGTTTTAGAAGCTAAACGCCATCTTGCCACTTTGCTGCTTTTGCACACGACACTACAGGTAGCTGTTATTACAAGTAAAACTGCTTGCTTGCTTTTTCTTCACATGAGAACGGTCTGTTGTTCACATCCCTAGACGTGCACCGCGACCTTAGTCTGAACACTGTGTGCAGAAGCCGTCAAGGTCAAATAACAATGTATGCTGTTGAATTCAGGTTGATCGGCCCACACTCTAGACACAACACGCACACAGCTGCAAATATCTGAAACTCGGGTGCGTTTAATATTGCATTTTGCATGCATGATTCAGGCACTTGGAGAAAACCTTTCCAGACACAGAGAGCAGAGCTGATCCTGTGATGTGATTCACCTAAGCTGATCTTTGAGGTATGGGGTACCCCATTCAAACCTAGAGACCTTCTATTAGTTTATAAAACTAGTTTACTAGCCAAGGGAGGGTGGCTTACAAAGTATTATAGGACTTGTTTTCCACTATAATTTTTAATATGATTTCTCCCTTCATTTTCTATGGTATTGTAACAATGTTGATGGTTTTATTTCTAATCATTTGCCTGCTTGTATTAGCCAAAGTACTGCACCTTAGAGCACATAGTTAAAAATAAACATTTTAAACTTTTCCGTGTCTCTGATTACTCTTGTTGTGGACTGATATGAGAATAATAACGAAAAGGTGTTTTCTGATTCCCACCATTCCTGAGAGTACTCTAAGTCGCTTGTTCTGGGTTGTCTAATCATTGGTAGCTTCGAGATGATACGGAGAACGAATGAGACACTGATGCTAGTCGGATAGGGGTTCCTGGCACTGAGGTGAGTTTTTTGGTACACCACAATTCACTGAGGTCCTGGTTTCCTGTGCATAGTTCTGTGCATAAGCAGAATCCCCGCAACATGGCGCACCTAACGTTTTGGTCTTATGATTGAGACTCCTTAGTAGTGCTTATATTTGTCCACAACACCCTCACTCTTGTTTCCGGTTGACGGGAGTGATGATTTAAACCTACCTAAATAGTTAATATATAGGTTCTCTCAAACTTGACAATTAAAAAGGTTTCATTTTAAATTATACCCTTTTGTGCTACAGTTTATATAGATTGTTTTTCTTCTCTGTGTCCTTATGGCTGAAGTCTCTATTGCAGCGCATAGTCACGCGCCTCTCCGGCGTCATTTGACGCAGTTCGGGGTGCCTGACGATGGGATGTCTATTATCTTTGTAGTAAGTGCCGATGCATCGTATCCCTATGAGCTGTTTTACTCTTGGGTTACTTTGCCGGAGGTAAATGCGTACGATCATACGTTTCACGCATACACTCCTACAGCGGTCCCAGCTAATTACACGCCGTATAGGACGCAGGAAATTCCCATTTCTGCTTGACAGCATCGTATTTGGTTCAATGGCGCCCTCCCCCACACAGTTACACCGGTTCGTTTGGGTCCCTTGTCCATTCCAGGGGCCACTTGGCCAGTCTTGGCCGGGTTTACACCACATCCACGTTATTTGCAAGTCCCACTGGATGACTTACGTCAACTCCATACCGCCATGATTACGGTACATAGGGCTTTAGTGCAATACGTTTCTCGCAATGTCCAGGTGGGGGCACCTGGAGTTGCGGCGCAACAAGCTGGCCCGGCCGGGATTACTATTAGTCCCGTCATGGTTAATTCGGTAATGGACAAGCGCTCCCAGAATAAGGACGATATGCCTTTTTGGCTTGCTGAGAAATTTGACCAGCTGGAAGCAGTATATCCCAATTCTACTCCTGTGGAAAAACACAAGATCCTTACCATTAGTTTGCAGAAAGACTTAGTCCCAGAGGTTAATGATTGTCAGAACTGGGGTAAAGTGTTTGCTGCAGTCTACTCAAAGTGCTTCAGCACACCGTCTATGACTGTACTGCCCTCCGTGATCAAGCGTGTTCAGGATCAACACGGTCCGGAGGCGGCAGTCGAGTTAGGAATGAGGTTTGTCGATGTGTTCGACGTAGTTGCTGATCTCATCCTTGCTAACGTCAAGGGAGATGCGGTTAACTTTCAAGTGTCGAATGAACTGCACCTCGTCGCCGACGTCGATAAACCCTGACAGTTACCGAAAATTATTGCGGAGGCTTATAAGACCATTGGCTGCAATAGTTTGGGGCTTAAGCCCTTTGCTAAAACAATAGCGCAACTGCAAACTCAGAGGGTTACGCCTCCTAAAGACGACCGTCCAGCTTTTCCTAAACAATATTGGAAAACTAAGAAACTGGGGAAGCAGCAACAGAAACAGGGGTCTCGGCCCGCATCACCAGTACAAGTGACTACTGAATGCACATATGGATTGCGCGATCGCACTAGAATTAGGTCTCCTGATTCAGGTTCCTCAACAACGTTCTCCTCGTTCTTCACAGGAACCATCGGTCTCACAGTCCGGTGGAAGAGAACGTGGCAAAGGTCGGGGTGCCCAACAAGGACGTGAGCAGCCCCGCCAGGCTAACGGTAAAGGCAAGCAGGAAGAGTTTGCATGTCGACGACCCCCGTTTCAGAAAAAGAAGGTTGCTGCACTAACAGCGAGGTATGCCACAGATAGTGAGAACGCAGCTTCGGAACCTGGCATGGGCACTAACGCTGCTAGACAGCGCAGTGCAAGTTACAATGGTGCGGCAAGCACTGCGTCCATATCTGAAGGCGACAGCAACTGATACATTCATTACTGTAGAAACTGCTGACACTAGAGTGGCTCCCCCTGACAGACTATATGACATAGTCCTTTTAATTGAAGGTGACATACAACGTACCATAAAAGGGATTTTTTGGGAAAATCTGACCTCTACATATGACATTCTGTTAGCAGAGGCAGACTGGCCCCCAGCTTTCATTTTAGCAGCTCCCAGAGGGGAGGAGGTAATCCTCCCATCTTTCGCACACACTGTACTGAAGGACCAAGCTCAGAACTTTGCAGAAGAGTGGGCACAGGTGCTTGCTCCGGCGTTATACTGTACTCAGGTTGGGTGGGATAAATTGTCGCCAAGCCATGAGCTTCCTTTACGGTCTATGCCCCAGCCACAACCCCAATATCCCATGCGCCGCGAAGCTAGATCTCACGTCGCAGAAATCCTTGAACAATTGGAATATCAAGGTGTAATTGAAACATGTGTGTCACCCATGAATAATCCTCTATTCACTGTAACCAAATCTGATGGGTCGTACCGCCTATTTTTGGATTATCGGCATTTGAACTCTCATTGTCGGACCTGTGCCATACAGAATACCCATAGTTCTGCCCTCGTTGATAGTTTAGTGAGAAAAAGGTTTAAAACCACACTTGAAATCTCCAATGGCTTTTACAGCCATAATCTGTCCTCTATTAGTAGTCAGTGGACAGCCTTTACTTCTGGCGGCAAACAAAAACAGTTTAAAAGATTAGCCATGGGCTATAAAAACAGTCCAGGTGTCTTTGCCGCATGTGTAGTCTCTCTGTTAGAGAGCATTGACCCTGATGCGTACTCGTATGTTGATGATATCTATCTCACAGACGACGAATTATGGCTGCATCTGTGTCGCATTGACCGCATCATTGTTAAGTTTGCGGACTTCAGTTACAAATTTAACTTTGCAAAATCACACATTGCAGAGTATTCAGTGTTGTTTTTGGGCTATGAACTCAACAACGAAGGTAGAGGTTTAGCACCTCACTTCCTGGAGAAATGTTCATGTTTGCGCGCTCCCACAACCCTGAAAAAACTACAATCTTTGCTGGGTTTTTTAAATTTCGGGCGTACTTACATTCCCGATTATGCCCAGCGTATCAAGCCGCTATATGTGCCTTGGTACAACCAACTTTTTCCAAATCGAGCTGGCTGTCAGAACATTCAGCTATCCTGAAATCTTTGCAGGCTGATCTTGCTTCTAAATACTTACTGACGCGTGATAACCACACAAACCTGGTAATAAGAATCGTGCCTGGCGCGGTGGGTTTCACGTACTTGACGTTCAATGAGGGTGACACAGTCCCTATTGCTTACAAATCACACCCGTACACTTTGGCTGAAATGCGCTTTTCCACTGACAAAAAAGTTTTTACTGCAGTGCAGATGGCGATTCTGAAAGTGAGAGAGCTGTCGCAAGGGAAATGCATGTTGGTTGTCACACCGTATCCTGCCCTTGAGGCAGTGACGAAAGCCAGTGTATCAAATTCTAAGGCTATGCATCCGCGTTGGATACAATGGGCAACTTCTTTGACATCTCCGGATGTCGCTTACATCTTTGATGCCTCATTGCAGACTCAGGAGTATTTGCAATATGAATTTGTTCATCCAGCTCCTCTGTCCTTACGCCCGCTTGAGGATTACCATTGTATCATTTACACTGACGGTTCGGCGCAACCGGCGACAGAATCTAAGCATGCTTATTTGGCGGCCTGTGCAATAGTGGCGGGTACTTTCGTGAATGGTGAATTCAAGTCTGATGTCGTGCACACGCAGACATTGGGTGATTGTACCACCCAGTTGGCAGAGCTTCGTGCTCTGGTGCTTGCACTGGAGTTTGCTGATCCACGTGTGACTACTCTTATAGTGAGTGACTCTTTACTGTGTTCAGTCTTACAATGGCAATTTATTCTTTTGGTCTCAAAATGAGTATTGTGATTCCAACGGTAGCACAATCAAGCATAAAATGCTTTGGGTTCGAGTCGCAGACCTTAAACAACGTCTGCCGCTCGTGAATGCGATTCACACTCTTGGACACCAGCGCGTAGGTATCCACGCTGTCGGAAACAGCTTAGCTGACGAAGCGGCGAAAACAGCAATGGCAACATATCTAGTAGCAGCAGTTACAAGATCCAGAAGTAGGATTGATGATGACATCTTGGCAGCAATTGCTGCGACAGAGAAGGGTGATAATTACCCTCGGGGTTTCCTTTCTAAATACTCTTATCATTTAAATCCTGATAAAGTTCCCTATGTGAGAATTAACGACGTTGGTGACAGATTGATTCCCAACGTGGACTGCAGGCTTTCCTTGATAACAGCCGCTCATGAAGGTATGGCTTCTGCACATGCCGGCATTTCTGCGACTGTCACTATCTTACCACAACGTTACTGATGGCGTGGATTGTATAAACAGACTCGAGCTTATGTCCTTAATTGTGACATTTGCCAGCAGATTAAACCTTCGGCTGCTGAGCGTCTGCCACAAACACAGTTGTACATATCTAATAAACCACTGGGGTGCGTTTATTTAGATCACTGCAGTCCTTTCTCCTCTGATACTCCGTATAAGTACATCTTAGTTGCAGTGGATTCATGCACACGTTTTCTATGGGTCTGGCCACAACGGAGTGCTGATGCTCGAACTGTCATCAGGAATTTGCATGTCTTTATGGGAATTTTTGCATGTGGTACCCTTCATTCTGACCAGGGTCCAGCGTTCGCCTCTAAGGCGTACAAGGATGCCATGAGATCTTTGGGGGTCCAAGTAAAATTTTCGTCTCCATACCGGCCTGAAGGCAATAGCGTTGTGGAACGAATGAACCGTGACTTAAAGCAATCCCTGACAGCTAGGGTTATAGGTACTGGCAGGAACTGGTTGGCCCATTTGTATAGCGTTCAACGCGCACTAAATAACCTCCCTAGATGGTCTCTGTGTGGGCGGACCCCATACGAGATGCTCTTTGGCATAAAGATGTTTGTCCCAGACCTTGATGGTCTAGACATGGCGTAGTCGGCCGCACCCATTGACATAGATGATCATTCTGCTGTATTACAGAATCTACAAGAGACCAGAGACAGTCTTGCAAAGGAACACTTACCCTCCACAACTGATGCTGCGCTTCAGATTCCGGTAGTCAGCTGGCTGCCTCGAGTTGGTGACCTGGTCCGTGCGTAGGTGGAGAACAAGAAGGAGTTTGGCCCCTCTTATCGTGCACCGGTTCCAGTGCTTGGCGTGCAGGGTACAAGAACAGTCATTTTACCTCCACTTCCTGGTCGCAAGGATTACAGGTACATCTCCATTGTTAATGTCAAACAACAACGAGTGGCCGATTCTTCTTAGTATGACTCCAGCAGTCTCTTGCCCAGCAATGCTGAGAAATTATGTTTTGGCTCCGGCACATACCAACAGGCTTGACATTGCCATCGAAATGCATACAGTACTAATCCTTTATTGACTCCACCGGCTGGTGGTCCCGTTGAAGATACTGAGTATACTTATCCCACAGATGTATCATTACCTGGTGTGCTATCAAGTGCAGTTGACCAGTCACGTTTTTCATTTGACACTAACTCAATGACTTCCAATGCCCCATCGAAAATTTCTATTTTTGCTGTTTGGTTGAAAAGACATTTTTTAATTCCCCATTGGACTTACATTTCGCTGGTACTCATATCTATTTTTTTGTTCATGTCGATTCGATTTGTGGTTGTATTTTTCCGGCTGGTAAATGGACACTATCTAACCGAAAGATCTGCAATTAGATTAATTGATGGAACTTTGGCTCCCCATTCCTCATCACACATCATGAAGAGGGACCAGACTTTTGTTAATATTACTGCCTGGCCTGTGTTGGATGGGATTGTATGGGATGCTGTTACATTTCAAATTCATGGCCCCACAGAGGTGATTAATGTCCCCAATATACTTCGTGTTTCTATGGGGGATGTTGTGAAACAAAACATACGCTCTGATGATTGGGATGTTGTGAGAAGCTGGCCTGGCATATGCTGGTCACTAGTTATAGTGGCCACCTTGCACCAGTCCAATTCGACTCTTATGGTAGATAGGTTTAAGACAACCTTTTAAAGAAAGCTATCCTAGTGGTAGCTGTGGAGAGCAGCCTTCAGGCTAAGTCTCAGAGGAATGGAAAGCAGCTTGTTTTACCTTGAATTACCAAATGAAAGGACACCACACAGGTATATATATCAAATATATATGTATTTATTTCTAGACACACTCTACTAATCTCTTTATGAGATTAGAAGTCAGGAACACATTCAAATATCAACGTTTCACAATAAGTTAAGCACAAATATGGCTGGGGCCCTAGGGGCGTACCAGGCCATATACTAAAAAAGAGGGTTAGGAAAGTCGACTTGCAGAATGACAAGGCCTAGGGCCTGTAGAATCGCTGGGGCTTCACTACTGCAGTGAAAGCAGGTAAGTAACAGACCCACGGGAGACGCATGCAGTGTGTGAACACAGCCGCGGGTTCCCTATTGATTATAAAGGAGCAAGTCGCGGTTTGATTTTGAAAGTTTTAGGGTACTTCGAGGACGTCTACAAGAAAGCTACTTACAAGGTAAGTAATTCGAGGGCCAACACACACTAGGGCACCAGAGTGCACAAGTTACCTCACCCAGGGAAGCCGGGTGCATAGGTGTCTTTTGGTGTCGGGTCGCGTCGCTGTTTTCTATGGAGACCAAAGAAGACTTGCTGCGTGCATCGACTGAAGAAGTGTCTGGTGGAATCCAAGGGTGGATTCGAGATGAAGATGACCTGAAAATTGAAAGGACAGTGTTCACAGTCACTTGCCAGTGACCGGGGGCCAGGAAGCTGGTTGCCCACGGAAGTCGGGTGATTTCAGGTGATCAAGGGTGTTTTGACTCTTTGCTCACGAGGTCCAGGAAGGATCGACGATGACCAGCAGCTGGATTCAGAGTGTCTCACAATGTCTGCAGCTTACTGACATGTCGGCAACCGGATTGGAGCCAACAAGCCTTGGCAACAGCAAGTCTCATGGAAATCAAAGAAGGTCAGTGTTGCAAACCAGCAAGGTCTGAGGAACTCACCCAGCAAGGGTGAGTGAGGGCAGGCCTGGAGCAAACAGGGGAGCCCTTTGAATTTATAAGAAAGTCTTCAGGGGACCCACAAGCCAACGGGAAAGAGATCGCAAAGACGCCTCTTGAGGAAATGCTTCACAAGAGCCCACGGTCACTCGGGACAGGGTAGGCCTCTGATTTTCACTGCAAAACTTGCTGGAGGCTTGGGCCACAAATAGCTCAATGCACAAGTTCGTAGAACGTCGTGAAGGGGTTGCACCTGACAATAGTGCACGATACCCGGGTATTGCTGTTCCTCATCACTCGTGGGGTCCACTCGCCTCAGCTCTGCTGGGGACTCACAATGGCTGTCGAGAAGTCAGGAAATCTACTTCCGGGGCTGCAGGGACTTCGAACTCCAGCGGGAGCAGGAAAGTTTGCGACCGTTGATTAAGGTTTTGGTGCCTGCCAAGCAGGGGAGTCACTCCTTGACTCCAAGGGAGATTCTTCTGTCTTCCAAAGGTAGTGGAACGTCAAAGGGCCAGGATTCTTCTTTGTAGAGCGTTGTCCAGGGTTATCTGCTTTGCAATGGCAAAGTTTGCTATCTTATACTGAAGATAGGGGTGGGACTAGCTCTATGACCCCTCCTCTGGGGGGGTCAGGGTAGAGGGTGGTTACACCCACTTCCCTTTGTCCAGTTTTGCGCCAGAGCAGGGACAGGTAGCCCCTGAACCGGTTTGTGCTGGTATATGCACAGAGGAGCCTACTGCTCCCCCAGTGCAGGACTTCAAAGCACTCTAGAAGTGCACCCACCCAGCTCCAATACACTAAATCCATGTCTGTAAGGTGGTGATACCTCCCTGTGACAGGATGCCTATTGTTGGGCCTCCTCCACTGCGAGTTTCAGTCAGCAGCAGGAGGGCAGCCCAGTGTCTGTGCTGGTGGCATCCATTTTGTGATGCCAGGGCTCTTTCAGATTTCTACCGTGTTACCACAGTAGGCACATGTCGTCCCCTCTAGAAGGGTGGGATCATACTCCCACATCATGGACTGATGTGGGGGTATGATTCCGAGTTGTTTGACACCAAACACGACATGTTTTGATGCAGTCATTCCAAAGTTAGCATTATAATGCACTTAAGAGTATATGGTTTAACCACATCCACAAACAGCCATAGAGAATAGACTCTGGTAGCTGCAGAGGGGCCCTGCTCATGCAGAGGCACCCCCTCACATTGTACACCAAGCACCCTGCCCTCAGGATTGATACGGCCTGCCATAGGGGTGGCTGATAGGTTTATATGTGTGTGTATGGTGAGATATAGAAACCTATACCTCAGTGAGGAGTGCTAACACTGCCTCACCTAGGCTGCAGTAGTAGGCCTGTGGTGTCAGATTGAGTCTGCTTCCCAGGGGTGGCATAACACATGCTGCAGCCCCTGGTAGGCCTGTGAAGTGCCTATGCCCTAGGTACCTAAGGTACCATAAACTAGGGGCTCATAAGGTACCACAGTATCCAATCACTAGTGCATCTAATATGCACACCAAGTCGTTTAGAGAGAACAGAGAGACTGGGGCCCTGATTAGCAGGGACCCAGCCAGACTATAGCCAGAAACCAGTGTATACATCAGAAAAAAAGTGGGGGCAACATAAGTGCAGATCCTACTCTCCTACACAACCCCCCCCCCCCAAACGCAAGGACATTAAACTAACCTTGACCAGTTGAGTCTTCATGTTCTAAGTGGAAATACCTTGAGAGTCCATCTGCATTGGCATGTTGGGTCCCAGGTCTATGTTCCACTGTATAGTCTACCCCCTGTAGGGAAATGGACAACCTGAGCAGTTTAGGATTTTCACCTTTCATCTGTTTGAGCCATAGGAGGGGCTTGTGGTCAGTCTGAACTATGAAGTGAGTGCCAAACAAGTATGGCCTCAGCTTCTTCAGGGCCCACACCACAGCAAAGGCCTCCCTCTCTATAGCTGACCAATGTTTCTCTCTAGGGGTCAGCCTTCTGCTTATGAAAGCTACTGGCTGGTCTTGACCTTCATTATTAAGTTGAGACAGTACAGCTCCCACACCCAGCTCTGAAGCATCTGTTTGAACGATGAACTTCTTTTTGTAGTCTGGACTCTGCAAGATGGGGGCAGTGCACATTGCCTGCTTGAGGTCATCAAATGCATTTTGACAGCTAGCTGTCCACTGAACCTTTTTTGGCATTTTCTTAGAGATAAGATCATTTAAGGGGGTCAATATAGATCCATATCCCTTAACAAACCTCCTATAGTACCCAGTCAGGCCTAAAAAGGCTCTAACCTGTGTCTGGGTGGTTGCAGCTACCCATTCCATTATGGTCTGGATTTTGCTTTGCAATGGTTGAACCTGACCTCCACCTACAAGGTGGCCCAGGTACACAACCTGACTCTGCCCTATCTGGCACTTAGTGGCCTTGATAGTGAGGCCTGCTTTTTGCAGGGCCTCCAAAACATTTCTGAGGTGGACCAGGCGATCCTGCCAGGTGGAATTAAAGACAGCAATATCATCAAGATATGCTGAGCAATAAGTTTCCATACCAGTCAGAACTTTATTCACCAACCTCTGAAAAGTGTCAGGTGAATTTTTCAAACCAAAGGGCATTACCACAAAGTGATAGTGCCCGCCAGGGGTTGAAAATGCTGTTTTGGCCTTGGCATCATCAGCTAACTTGATTTGC
Organism: Triturus cristatus; assembly: GCF_964204655.1. Taxonomy (NCBI): domain Eukaryota; kingdom Metazoa; phylum Chordata; class Amphibia; order Caudata; family Salamandridae; genus Triturus; species Triturus cristatus. The sequence goes on along the minus strand of NC_140590.1, from coordinate 1,214,019,133 downwards.
CAGTAGCCAGCTGTTAGGTCAAATGTACTAAGATATTTGGCTGAGGCAAAAGTATCTATAAGTTCATCTGCCCTGGGGTTTGGATAGGCATCAGTCCTGGTGACTGCATTAAGGCCTCTGTAGTCAACACAAAACCTCATTTCTTTCTTACCACCCTGGGTATGAGGTTTAGGCACAAGGACTACTGGACTAGTCCAAGGGCTATCTGAAGGCTCAATAACACCTAGTTCCAACATTTTCTGGACTTCAGTCCTGATACAGTCCCTGACATGGTCAGGTTGCCTGTAGATTTTACTCTTGACAGGCAGACTGTCTCCAGTGTCCACCTCGTGGGTGCACCAGGAAGTCTGACTTGGGGTCATAAACATATGTCTGAACTGTTGCAGAACTTGTCTGCAATCAGTTTGCTGATGCTCAGTGAGGCTGCTTGCCAAAGCAACACCATCAACTGACCCATCATCAGGGTTCTGTGAGAGCAGGTCAGGGAGAGGGTCACTCTCCTTCTCCTGGTCCTCATCAGTTGCCATGAGCAAGCCCATGTCAGCCCTGTCCACATATGGCTTTAATCTGTTGACATGGAGCACCCTAAGGGGGCTCCTGGGAGTGCTCAGATCCACCAAGTAGGTGACCTCTCCCTTTGTCTCAACAATTGTATGGGGGCCACTCCATTTGTCCTGGAGAGCTGCTGGGGCCACAGGCTCCAACACCCACACTTTCTGGCCTGGCTGATAATCAGTCAGGACAGCCTTTTGGTCATGCCAAGCTTTTTGTAATTCTTGGCCAGCCTCAAGGTTTTTAGTTGCCTTCTTCATGTACTCTGCCATCCGGGAGCGGAGACCAAGTACATAGTCCATCACATCCTGTTTGGGAGGTTTGAGAGGTAACTCCCATCCCTCCTTCACCAAACATAATGGGCCTCTGATAGGGTGCCCAAACAGAAGTTCAAAAGAGCTGTAGCCAGCCCCCTTCTGTGGGACCTCCCTGTATGCAAACAGAAGGCAGGGAAGTAAAAGGTCCCATTTTCGCCTAAGCTTTTCTGGGAGGCCTGTAATCATTCCCTTTAGGGTTTTGTTGAACCTTTCAACTAACCCATTGCATTGTGGGTGATAGGGAGTAGTGAACGTGTAGTTTACACCACACTCCTTCCACATTGCTTTTAGATACCCGGACATGAAGTTTGTACCTCTGTCAGATATAACCTCCTTAGGGATATCCACTCTGGAGAAGACTCCAATGAGGGCTCTTGCCACTACAGGGGCTGTAGTGGTCCTGAGGGGAATTGCTTCTGGGTACCTGGTGGCATGATCCACTACCACCAGGATAAACCTGTGCCCAGATGCTGTTGGAGGGTCAAGGGGACCAACAATGTCAATCCCTACCCTTTCAAAGGGAACCCCCACCACAGATAGTGGTATCAGGGGGGCCTTTGTTGTGCCACCTGACTTGCCACTGGCTTGGCAAGTGACACAGGGGCGACAAAACTCCTTGGTGTCCTCTGACATGTGTGGCCAATGGAAATGAGGGACAAGCCTGTCCCAGGTTTTGTTTTGGCCCAAGTGTCCTGTCAATGGGATATCATGTGCTAGGATCAAGAGGAACCCCCTAAACTTCGGAGGTATTACCAACCTCCTGGTAGCTCCAGGGGTAGGATCTCTAGCCTCAGAATATAGGAGTCCCTCATCCCAATAAACTTTATGGGACCCACTAGAACTCTCAGCAGCAGCTTGCTGACTGAGGGGTTCAAAAGAGGGGCAGCACTGTTGTTCCTTACTCAGATCTTCCCTGGAAGGTCCCCCTGCCCCCAAGAACTCAACCTGACCAGGCTAAAGTTCCTCTGGGGCAGTTCCTTCTTCAGGCTCTGCTTCTCCTCCCTCAGGAGGGGAATCTGAGATCTGAGACAGAGGGGAAGGCACAGCCTTAACCCTACTGCTCCTCCTCTTGGGTAGCATCTATTGCATAGTTTCAGAATTCAGAGCTGGTTCAGCTTTATGCAATTTGACCTGTGACCTGTGACCTGGTCACAGCAAATACCTCTGCAGGTATGCCCAACATCGCAGCATGAGTCTATAATTCTACTTCAGACCAGGCTGAAGTCTCCAGATCATTGCCCAACAAACATTCGACAGTGAGGTCTGCACTGACTACTACCTTTTTGAGGCCAGTTACCCCTCCCCAGGAGAAATTCACAACTGCCAGGCTATGGTTGGTCCTGACATTGCTTGCATTGGTAACCTGGTACATTTCACCCAGGATGATCTGTGCAGGGTCCACTAGATCCTTTGCCACTATGGTGACACTAGCACCTGTGTCCCTGAATGCCAAAGCCTGTTTGCCATTTATGATAGGCTGCTGTTTGTACTTGCCCAGATTACTGAGGCTCACTAGGATGGACATATCAAGGTCTCCCTCACAAACTAGCAATGCCTGTGTTGGTACTCTGACTAGGCCAGAGTCCACATCAGAACCCAGGGTCAACCCTACTACACCCTTATTCTGATTACCACCAATGACTGCACTAGGGGGAACAGTTGCCTTAGGGGCTGGAGTGGTGGTGGTTTGGTCTTTGGACTTGGTACAATCAGAAGTCCAGTGCCTTTTCTATTTACAGAATTTACACCAGGGCTTCTTTTGGCCTTTTCCCTTTGTAGACTGTGAATCCCCATCAGATGCAGATTTTTGGGGCCCTTGTGAAGACTTTTACTTATCCCCACCTTTATCTGAGCCTTTAGGATCTTGCTTCTTGGTGTCACCCCCTTCGTTCTGGGTTTTCTGCCTCACCCTGGTTCTGACCCATTTGTCTGCCTTCTTTCCAAATTCTTGGGGAGAGGTCAGATCAGAGTCCACCAGGTACTGATGCAACAACTGGTTTGGGCAATTATTAAGGATCTGTTCTCTTATGATAAGATTATACAATCCCTTAAAATCAGTAACTCTACTTCCAACCAGCCAACCTTCCAGAGCCTTGGTTTCATAATCAACAAAGTAAGTCCAATCATGAGTCTGTGCTTTCTGGGTATCTCTGAGCTTCAACCTCTACTGTTCAGTGGTTAAGCCAAACCCATCTATTAATGCACTCTTCAGGGCTTCATAGTCATTAGCATCCTCTTCTCTAACAGTGAGGAGCTTGTCTCTACCTTTATCAGAAAAGGAGAGCCACAAGATTGCTGCCCACTGTTTCTGGGGGACCTGTTGAACTTTACAGGCCCTCTCCATAGCAGTTATCCATTTGTGGATATCATCCCCACTCTGGTAGGGAGGAACAACCTTGGACAGGTTCCTATGGTCTGGAATGTAATCTCTGCCTCTATGGACACTGTTGCTGCCACTAGGGGTATCTAACCCCTCTTTTCTAGAAGCTCTCTGGAGCTCAAAGGCTTCTCTATCTAAGGCCAATTGCTTGGTTCTGAGGGGAAGCCTAGCTTCCTCATACTGGAACATCTTGTACCTTCTTTCAGAGGAGGTCTCTCTATGTAAGTATGAGTTCCTCTGATGGACAGAATCTTTGTCAGAGTGATGTGAGTGGTTAGATTCCCTTGAAGGGGACCTCGGCCTCTCTCCCAGTCTGTCAACTCTCTTAGGGAGAATTCCTCTGTCCTGTTCAGACCTTTCTGGGTCTGGCCCTTCAATCACAGACTCCAGGTCATCTTGATTTTCATCATCCGACCCAGAGACTATGACTGACCCACCCCCTGATCCATATCCACCAGCTTCTAGAGCCAGTCTAAGATCATCTGCTACAAGTAGATTTATCAGGTGTTGTGTGGAGGGACTCTGTCCTAATCCCAGGTGTCTTGCAACACACATGGCTTCAAGTCAAAGAAGGTCATGCCTTATACTGGGGTTGGGTGGACCCACTGGCTCCATCCCTTGAGGACATTCTAGTGTTATGCAGTGTTGCACCACCTACACTAGTTTGTGGCCTCCTGATCCTAGCTTGAGCTGTAGCAAGGGTGTGCTTCACAAACAACTCTAAGTTCAGTAGAACTTATTGATACCAAGCTTGACTTTTATATGTACCTTGAGTACCTTTAGTGGTTTTCAGTTAGTAATTCAAATAGAGATTTTCTGGTAAAACAATGGCAAGCTGGTATCCCACACGCTGCCCACCAATGTGAGAAGTTGGCCTGGCATATGTTGGTCACTAGTTATAGTGGCCACCTTGCACCAGTCCAATTCGACTCTTATGGTAGATAGGTTTAAGACAACCTTTTAAAGAAAGCTATCCTAGTGGTAGCTGTGGAGAGCAGCCTTCAGGCTAAGTCTCAGAGGAATGTAAAGCAGCTTGTTTTACATTATACTCTCTTGAATTACCAAATGAAAGGACACCACACAGGTATATATATCAAATATATATGTATTTATTTCTAGACACACTCTAATAATCTCTTTATGAGATTAGAAGTCAGGAACACATTCAAATATCAACGTTTCACAATAAGTTAAGCACAAATATGGCTGGGGCCCTAGGGGCGTACCAGACCATATACTAAAAAAGAGGGTTAGGAAAGTCGACTTGCAGAATGACAAGGCCTAGGGCCTGTAGAATCGCTGGGGCTTCACTACTGCAATGAAAGAAGGTAAGTAACAGACCCACGGGAGACGCATGCAGTGTGTTAACACAGCCGCGGGTTCCCTATTGATTATAATGGAGCAAGTCGCGGTTTGATTTTTAAAGTTTTAGGGTACTTCGAGGAAGTCTACAAGCAAGCCACTTACAAGGTAAGTAATTTGAGGCCCAACACACACTAGGGCACCAGAGTGCACGAGTTACCTCACCCAGGGAAGCCGGGTGCATAGGTGTCTTTTGGTGTCGGGTCGCGTCGCTGTTTTCTATGGAGACCAAAGAAGACTTGCTGCTTGCGTCGACTGAAGAAGTGTCTGGTGGAATCCAAGGGTGGATTCGAGATGAAGATGACCTGAAAATTGAAGGGACAGTGTTCACAGTCACTTGCCAGTGACCGGGGGCCAGGAAGCTGGTTGCCCACGGAAGTCGGGTGATTCCAGGTGATCAAGGGTGTTTTGACTCTTCGCTCACGAGGTCCAGGAAGGATCGACGATGACCAGCAGCTGGATTCGGAGTGTCCCATGACGTCTGCAGCTTACTGAGGTGTCGGCAACCAGATTGAAGCCAACAAGCCTTGGCAACAGCAAGTCTTGTGGAAATCAAAGAAGGTCAGCGTTGCAGACCAGCAAGGTCTGAGGGACTCACCCAGCAAGAGCGAGTGAGGGCAGGCCTGGAGCAACCATAGGAGCCCTTTGAGTTGATAAGAAAGTCTTCGGGGGACCCACAAGCCAACAGGCAAGGGATCGCAAAGGCGCCTCTTGAGGAAATGTGTCACAGGAGCCCACGGTCACTCGGGATGGGGTAGGCCTCTGATTTTCGCTGCAATACCTGCTGGAGGCTTGGGCCACAAATGGTCCAATGCACAATTTCGTAGAACGTCTTGAAGGGGTTGCACTTGACAATAGTGCACGGTACCTGGGTATTACTGTTCCTCGTCACTCGTGGGGTCCACTCACCTCAGCTCTGCTAGGAACTCACAATGGCCGTCGAGAAGTCAGGAACTCTACTTCTGGCGCTGCAGGGACTTCGAACTCTAGCGGGAGCGGGAAAGTTTGCGACCGTTGATTAAGGTTTTTGGTGCCTGCTAAGCAGGGGAGTCACTCCTTGACTCCAAGGGAGATTCTTCTGTTTTCCAAAGGTAGTGGAACGTCGAAGGGCCAGGATTCTTCTTTGTAGAGCGTCGTCCAGGGTTATCTGCTTTGCAATGGCAAAGTTTGCTATCTTATACTGAAGATAGGGGAGGGACTAGCTCTATGACCACTCCTCTGGGAGGGTCAGGGTAGGGGGTGGTTACACCCACTTCCCTTTGTCCAGTTTTGCACCAGAGCAGGGACAGGTAGCCCCTGAACCGGTTTGAGCTGGCATATGCACAGTGGAGCCTACTGCTCCCCCAGTGCAGGACTTCAAAGCACTCTAGAAGTGCACCCACCCAGCTCCAATACACTAAATCCTGTCTGGAAGGTGGTGACACCTCCCTGTGACAGGATGCCTATTGTTGGGCCTCCTCCACTGCGAGTTTCAGTCAGCAGCAGGAGGGCAGCCCAGTGTCTGTGCTGGTGGCATCCATTTTGTGATGCCAGGGCTCTTTCAGATTTCTACTGTGTTACCACAGTAGGCACATGTCGTTCCCTCTAGAAGGGTGGGATCTTCCTCCCACATCATGGACTGATGTGGGGGTATGGTTCCAAGTTGTTTGACACCAAACACGACATTGTTTGATGCAGTCAATCCATAGTTAGCATTATAATGCACTTAAGAGTATATGGTTTAACCGCATCCACAAACAGCCACAGAGAATAGACTCTGGTAGCTGCAGAGGGGCCCTGCTCATGCAGAGGCACCCCCTCACATTGTAAACCAAGCACCCTGCCCTCAGGATTGATAGGGCCTGCCATAGGGGTGGCTGATAGGTTTATATGTGTGTGTATGGTGAGATATAGAAACGTATACCTCAGTGAGGAGTGCTAACACTGTCTCACCCAGGCTGCAGTAGCAGGTCTGTGGCATCAGATTGAGTCTGCTTCCCAGGGGTGGCATAATACATGCTGCAGCCCCTGGTAGGCCTATGAAGTGCCTATGCCCTAGGTACCTAAGGTACCATATACTAGGGGCTCATAAGGTACCACAGTATCCAATCACTAGTGCATCTAATATGCACACCAAGTCGTTTAGAGAGAACAGAGAGACTGGGCCCCTGATTAGCAGGGACCCAGCCAGACTATAGCCAGAAACCAGTGTATACATCAGAAAAAAAGTGGGGGCAACATAAGTGCAGATCCTACTCTCCTACAGATGTCCAAGCCATTGAGGCTCTTTTTTCTGATTTGAAATATTATGCTCCTTTTGATGCTGAAGATGTGTATTTAGACACAGCAAATTATGGAGAGTTGTTTTGCTACCAACACTGTGGCAATCATTTCCTGCATAAAGCTAATACATTTAGAAATATCGTCAATTTTACACAATGGGAACATTGTCCAGCACCAATTGAAGGCAGCTCCAGAACTCTAGTGAAAAAATTTACATATTTTACTGATTTCAGTGTATCTGAACCTGAAGCGTTTTATTTTAAAATGACTGCTGAGCCAGCTTCCAAAGTTAGACTGACCCACACTAAATTATTGTATCCAAGTCCTTTATGGATGAATTAGCTATAGGGGCCTATGAGCTATGGAAAGATATCATGGATCTTAAATCTGTTTGGGGTTTTAAAGCATGGCAGGTACAATGTACAGAAGCTCTGCATCGTGCATGCCTTATCCCAAACCACATGTTGTTTTTGAATTCTACCATTTTTCAAACCACCTGCTTTGGATTGGCTACTTCTAAAAAACTTAATTCCCCTACTACTCCTAAACTGGGAGCATATCAGAATTGGGATAATCACACAGAATTGTCCCTTGATGAATTACAGTCATCCATTACTAATACAAACTTCACCATTTCCAACTTAGATCCTGAAGGATGGTTAATATGGCAGAAAAGCTCAGATTCCTGTCAACATCATTTTCTGGGTCTGCTCCCCGGTTATACACAAGTTAGGGTGGACCCCCGATTTAAATCTTCCCATTCAGTTACTACATATTCTGTAGGAAAGTTATGTCAAACCTGGCTGCAACATTTCACCTTGGCATCTGTTAAACTTCATTTATCAAAATTGAATGACAAGATAGATTTAAATGATTTTGTTAAAGGCCCTGTGGGTGGCAGGGCCAAAAGATGGGTGTATGCTGTTTACAACGAAGTTTGGAAATTATCTCAAATTGAAGCTGCTTCTAGATTAAGGGCTATTGATCAAGCCAATTTAGAAAAAGTGCTAGCTGTCATCGATTATAGCATTAACACCCTTTCTTCCAGAATTTACTCGCTAGATAATATTGTTTCATCTGTTGTGGATATTGCACAGGATGATATGTCTGTTTTATACCATGGTCAAAATCAATTGCGTTCTATAATGCAGTTTTCATGGACTTTACAAACATTGAAGGCTGGGAAAGTTCCCTGGGACTACATAAACACATCATCTTTATTCCTGCCGTTTAATCTGACTGATAAACAACAGTTCATGTCCATGAAGGATGCGACATATTCATTATTGCATATTGAAAGGTTGGAATCATTACCTTTCTCTGTGGCCAAATCAAACTTAGCTGTGTGGCTTATCCATGGTTTAATCACATTACCATTTCCATTGTTTAAGCTCAGTTCATGTATGAAACATTATGCCCTAGGCATATATGAACCATTGGGTACCGCTTTCCTGCATGAAGTTTGGTCACTCCCATTTACATACAGGTGCATGAGAGAAGGTATAGAGGTTTATTTAAAAGGGGAGGAATGCACTTCCACACCTGATCACTCGGTAGTCTGTAGGAACATCCAATAGCATGGCGCATGCAACATTCAGGCACCGAATTTAGCTTGCATTCTGAAGTGAAATCCTGTGCCAGCAATTGCACCCACATTTACGTTATTGGCTAACGGTAGTTATTTGCTTTTAAATAATGAGTCATGCTGCGGGATGCTAGTGGGGATTCCGTACATTGTAACTATCTCACAATGCGTAGTCTGTTGTAAAAATGTCCTTTTCTCACCCCCGCATGGGAGACTAGATGTATCCATCTGGCCTTCCACCCCAACCCTGAAAGCAGTGTTCAACAAGATGAGCAGAATAAGGGCTCTATTGTCTCAAAAAGAGGTCGCCCTGACTTACTCGCGTGAAACATTTGTCCTTCACGTAGCAAACACACGCACCGAGGTGCATGCGCTTTTGAATACTGATCTCCCCCTTCATTTCGGCGCACTGATTCATACTATCGTCAATGCCTCGTCAACAACTGGCTTGGTGCATTTTTTCAAAGTTGTGGGCTCCGGCCTTGTGACTTCCTTCCAAACAATATTTGGTGTGATACCGGCATTTTTTCATTCTGTCTTTTCCAGCATCTTCGGCGGGCTTCCGTTGATTCTTGCCTTGACTGCTGGTGTACTGCGGTTGATTGGCTTGCTCCACAATGGTTGCACGGTCTGTATCACACGACATCCTGCCCCGGCTGCTTCAACTGCGCAACCGGATGCTTAATTACTTTGGAATATTACCACTGGCCACTTTGAGCGTAGCCTATGGATTATTCTTCTGGTTCTCATACTTTACTTGCGTGCAACCTGTTTTCCATTGCCTAGATTGTTCATTCAAATGGGCTCTGGATTTGTGCCTGTCGAACACGGCATCTCCTGCCCTGGATTATGAAGACTAATGAGTCCCTTAGTGGCTCATGAGTTGGACTGTTCTGGTAACGGGATTATGGCCTGTGGAGCGGCGCATGGAGTCCTAGGGAATTGGGATATATATGCGGTAGCATATGACTTCTTGGCGAGAAGTTATCTTGAAGAACACGCAAGTTGTCCTCTGATTGTGCTAGAGGCTCCGGTTATCAAAGAACATGTATGTTCATTTACTTTACTTGACTGGATGGCTGACTCTTTTACTGAACATTATAATGACTTCCTCTTGGAGGCAGTTGCAACTTATTGTGCCTACACGTTGATGGATTAAATTGACAGTTGTCCATCTTCTGCACATCCTAATCCAGATTTGTAATTTTTCTGTTTTTTACTCCACATTTGACGGTATTCCGCCCATGGGAGATATTTTAATTTTTACTTTTTCCCACCAAATTTTTCGAACTTTCACTACCAATTATATGGATTGCCAATATATAAACTTGGTTTTGTCTCACTCGAACTTGAACTTGAACTCTGCGTTCCTACATTGCTTCCCTATTCTGTTCGTGGTTTGATCAAGGGAGGGTGTAGTGAGGACGGGGTTTTATGTACACACATTGCTATGTTAGCATAAGCGTTTTAGAAGCTAAACGCCATCTTGCCACTTTGCTGCTTTTGCACACGACACTACAGGTAGCTGTTATTACAAGTAAAACTGCTTGCTTGCTTTTTCTTCACATGTGAACGGTCTGTTGTTCACATCCCTAGACGTGCACCGCGACCTTAGTCTGAACACTGTGTGCAGAAGCCGTCAAGGTCAAATAACAATGTATGCTGTTGAATACAGGTTGATCGGCCCACGCTCTAGACATAACACGCACAAAGCTGCAAATATCTGAAACTCGGTGCCTTTAATATTGCATTTTGCATGCATGAATCAGACACTTGGAGAAAACCTTTCCAGACACAGAGAGCAGAGCTGATCCTGTGATGTGATTCACCTAAGTTGATCTTTGAGGTATGGGGTTCCCCATTCAAACATAGAGACCTTCTATTAGTTTATAAAACTAGTTTACTAGCCAAGGGAGGGTGGCTCACAAAGTATTATAGGACTTGTTTTCCACTATCATTTTTAATATGATTTCTCCCTTCATTTTCTATGGTATTGTAACAATGCTGATGGTTTTATTTCTAATCATTTGCCTGCTTGTATTAGCCAAAAGTACGGCACCTTAGAGCACGTAGTAAAAAATAAACATTTTAAACTTTTCTGTGTCTCTGATTAGTCTTGTTGTGGACTGATATGAGAATAATAACGAAAAGGTGTTTTCTGATTCCCACCGTTCCTGAGAGTACTCTAAGTCGCTTGTTCTGGGTTGTCTAATCATTGGTAGCTTTGAGATGATACGGAGAACGAATAAGACACTGATGCTAGTCGGATAGGGGTTCTGGGTACTGAGGTGAGTTTTTTGGTACACCACAATTCACTGAGGTCCTGGTTTCCTGTGCATAGTTCTGTGCATGAGCAGAATCCCAGCAACAATAGAAAATGATAAGATTGCATCAAAGCTTTATCGCAAACCCACTGCGTGTAATTCTGTACTACTAGCAGATAGAGCACACCCCAGTACACAAAGTCGGGCAATCTCCCTCGGGGAAATGACGCGCCTTAGAAGAAACTGTAGTAATGATGCCATATTTGAAGAGGAACTAGATCATTTGAAATCTCGCTTTATAACTAGCGGTTATGACAGCACTACCTTAGACAAAGCACAAAGTAAGATAAGAAGGAGACGTCATACTAAGATCTGCCAAGAAAAATAAACCACAAAGGACTAGTGTTGCGTTTATTGCACAGTACAATTCATATAGCCTGAATATTTTTAAAGTACTACACAAGCATTGGCATTTATTGGAGCTGGATCACAGTTTGGATCAATATATATCTAAACAACTACAAATCACGTACAGTAGAGGAAGAACACTTTGGAATAGATTATGTTTATCATACCTTCCTCCAAAAAAGACAGGAGAGGTTACAACATGGTTACCCAATAGACCTATGGGTTTGTTTGTATAGATGTTCTGCATGTAATGTTTGTCAATATGCAACAAACAGAACATTGAGTTTCAGTTACAATACTGGACAGGTTCACAAAATAAACCACTTCATAAATTGCAACACTCAGGGGCATATTATCAAGCCCCTATTGCCACCACAACATCGCTTTTTGTGAAGTTGTGGTGGCGATAGGGTCAGCTCCCTATTATCAAGGCAGCATTAAGCCACTTAACGTTGTCACCTATTATCAAGGGTGGTGATAATAGGTGGCAGCGACTAACTTAAAACCTGGAAAATCCTGGTTTTAAGATGGCGAAAAGAGGAGAAATGCTTCATTTCTCCTCTTTTTTGCTTTTTCCATCTGTGCTGCCTTGTGCAGCACACATGAAAAAAGCAAAATGCCATGGTTTGTTTAGGTACAGGAAGGTGACCCTTCCTGTACTTAAACAAAACTTTTAAAAAAATGCCATTTTGTAACTTACATGTGTGCTGCATGAAGCAGTACACACGTAAGTTACAAACTGGCATTTTTGGTTTGTTTATGTGCAGGAAGGGACACCTTCCTGTACATAAACAAACCTCCCTATTCGCACACACCCTTGCACTCTGGTGCAAGAGTGCCTGCGTTGGCGCTAAGTTGTAAAACATAGCGATATTGCAGGGAGAAATGCGAGGCTGCACCATATCCTTGATAATATGGTGCAGCCTCGCATTTCCAAATTGGCGGAGAGAGGCGTTAAGCCAAGATGGCTAACGCCTCTCTCCGCCACTTCCTTGCTAATATGTCCCTACATTTGTAGTGTATTGCATTGTTTTCCACTGTGGCCTAATTTATGTGGGCAGCATAATTAGGCCACTCAAGGAATTAATTCAAGTGCACATTAGAGCAATTCGAAATGGTAAAATGAATTACCCAATGGCTGTTCATTTTAATAGCATGCATGCTGCTTCGGAAATCATAAGGCTCAGTTTCCATGGCATTGCAGTGGCTGAGAACCATGCACGAGGTGGGAATAGGACACTAATATTCAGAAAACTTGAAACTAAATGGTTGATTAAACTCAGATCTGTAGACCTAGGGCTCAATGTGGACAGAGAATTGCATGTGTTACTCCGCGATTGATAATATACAGGGTATTTGTGAATCGACCCTTAAAGTGGTTAGAGATCTATATGTGTTTCTCCTTGATGGATACAGCGTATGTGTGAGTTGATAATGTATTATAAATGTACAATATGCCTTTTTCCATGACAAGATTAACAATGGTGGAGTAACATTTTGTAATATGATGGGAATCTTTTCCTATCAAACCTCATATATGTACTGTTTACCTCTGCACCATATCTACTATACAGTGATTTCTGAGTTGATACTGCAATTGAATTGTATAACAAGCTTCTCTTTATATTAGGACCAACAATGGTGGAATATTATTGTATACTGTAACATGCTTCCTTTTCCACCATGTCTTCTATATGTATTGCTCATCTCCTCCCTATTGTACCTTTTCAAATACTTTTTTCAAGTTTTTTCGTTATGATCGAGTGATGATAAATGGTGCCGTAAACTGAGTGGATCATTCCACTTGGATATGTATTGGATGTGCACAGGACATTACACATTCTGAAGTACTCGTACATTTCACCCCAGTACGATCATTACAGCTTTCCTGCTATACAGACATATAGGAATTAGTTGACCGCTAGAGTGGTAACTAAAATAACCCAAACAGGTTAGAAATCGGGCACTAGTTTGATCGTCACTATATAAGCATTATGGTAAATTCTTGCTTAGGCTGACCCAAATACAATGAGTATAATTCGTAACGGCTTTGCATTTATGATATTGCCGCCGCTTTCTTTTTTCTACATTTTAGTGTGTAAATGACCCATATTACACACCATTTGTTCAAATGGAACTGGTGTTTTATTGAAAATACGTACTCCTTGGCCCCTCAAATGGCGCTGCCCGTAGTTCTGCATTTAGTATTCATTGAATATGTTATGGGATTCCCGGATGGTGGAGTCACATGACTGTTGCCGGGCGTTTTAAAGACTAACTGAAATGGACGCGTAGATTGGGTGCTGAGAGCACAGGTTCGCGTTGCGGTACGTTTGAAAACTTCGTTCTGGTAAGTGAAGACTGTGGGCTTCTGTAACTTAGAAGTGTAGCCTTTATAGATCTTCCAATATGGGCTGTTCTTACTATAGCTTTTGTTTGCTAAACTTTTTTTCCAGTGAGGAGGCTTATCAAGGACTTTCCATTCACTGAACCGTTAGCGCAGGATTGTGGTTTATAACACGCGCTTTGACAATACAGAATAGCATATATATTTTTGATAAAATGACAAACCAGATATTACATGTATGTATTAAGATATATTTATGCTTGGGTAACTCTATTGTCACATCTATAGACTTAAGTAATAGTAAAATTTATGAGGTCATTTATTTATACTGGGTCACTTGGGGTCATGTTAGGATATTAAGTCATGCGCCTTCTACCATCAATAATACATTATTATCCTGTATTAGGTAGAGGCATATGATGCTATAGCGCAAATACCAAATATTGTTTTGTTATCGAAACACTGAAGGAGGTGTACTTAGATGTTGAATGTATTTATCGATGGAGTCGCAAGTATGTGGACTTGATAGAATAATGCCTTCACAGTCATTTTGGGCTAATATTAACTATTGTGATATGATGTTAGGCCGGCTAATTTTTGCAGGATTTCCTGGCCAGATTACTTAGCCCGTTGATAACTATGAGGAACAGGATGTAATTCATGTGGTTTTGACTGTAAATAGTATATCATTATATCCTTCATTTGGTAGAGGCTACAATGCTGTGGCACAGACACCATTAATTGGTGAAACATGGACGGCATATGTTGATGTGGAACTCACTCATCAATTTACTTGCAAGTACGTGGACTTGATGCAACAATGCCTTGATAGACATCTTGAGCAAGTACTGAGTATCGTGATGCGATACGTGGGCCCGCTGATTTCTTTAGGACTTCTGGGCCAGACTACTTATATCGTCTTTAGCCCTTACGGTTTCCAAGTCAGTGTTTTGACGTACCATTGTTCCCCTATTACAGATTCGTTTTAGACATCTATTGGTTTATGGATGTGAATCTAGGACGTCGGGTAGCTGTACTTGAAGGCCAGTGACGTCTAGATATTATACTGTTGAACTGGTGGGTTCTTATAGATATATTCTCATTTTCTAAATGGCATGGGTAGAATCACACGTGACATCTTTCTAATGCACATTTAGGTGAAGCATGGATTACTCTTGGGTTTATGTAAAACTATTATTGGATCTCTTCTACTTTTCTAATTTCACATTATTGTTCTACTTAGCTTTCCTAAATTTTTCTCTCTTGTATATGTATATATATATATATATATATATATATATATATATATATATATATATATATATTATCTACTGGCGGTCGCCAGTAGATAGTTATAGTTAGGACCGTGTTTCCATAGGAAATCCGCAACATTCTATTTGGAATAACTTTGGCGCCGGTTGACGAATCCTCGCGAATTTTTCAAAACTAATGGGGCGCTACGCTCCGCTCCTACCCTGAAAGTCTCGGGGGGATTCGTCAAGCGGGGGCTGAGAAAAAATGGGGGTCCCAAAACGCGTTTTCCCCATGCATTTTCCCATAGGACCTTTAGTCCGAGCTACAGCCCGAACGGCTGAACAGAATTACTTGAAATTGGGCAGAGAGGTAGTCCTCAGGTCAGGGATGTGCCTTTTGCAGGTCTGGTGTAAATCTGTTCAGTAGGTCCTGAGAAAATAGCATTTAAATCAATATATATATCTGTAAGCGCGCTCCGTGCGCTTACGGTAAGCTTACCGTACGCGTACGGTGCCGTGCGCGAGCTCAATTCTGATTGGTGGTTACATGACTGTAAACATTCGAATCGGTCGAAATCAGAAAGTATCGGCCGCCATTTTCTGTCTCTCGCACTGAAAAACAAAGGTTGATAACATGAAAAGGGGGCAACGAAGAGAGTTGCAGACCCCCTAGCGTTCGTCAGGGGGTTCACGAAGGACCAAAAAGTATGAAAAATAAATGTATTAATTAAAAAAAAAAAATCGCGGAGTGCGCGTACGGTAAAAAAATAGAATTAACAATCACATTTAATATATAAATCTAAGGACCCCCAAGGGAGAAAAAAACAATTGATATTTTGTAAAACATGGAGAGGCGTGCACGGTACGAAATGCGCAACGTGGGCGCTCGGTGCGCGAAGCGCACCGAGTGCCCACAGCGCGCGCACGGTGTGCGAAGGGCACCGTGCGCGCAAAAATTAAAAATAAATACATAACTTAGCATTTAAAAAACCGTACAAATTCACTGAAAAAACCATAGGTTTCACACACGTTATAGTTAGGAATTAGCATTTAAAAAACCTTGCAAATTCACTTAAAAAACCATAGGTTTCACACAAGTTATAGTTAGCTGTACATTTCACTCATAAAAAACCAATGAAATTCCACGTTATAGTTAGATCAGGTAACTATAACTTGCGCGACCGCAATGCACAATGTGTCATTTCAGATGTCATCATTGATGTCATGAGTGATGTCACTGACCATGTCATAACTGATGTAATATGTGACGTCATCAGCAGTGCATTGCGGGGGCGCAAGTTATAGTTACCTGATCTAACTATAACGTGGAATTTCATTGTTTTTTTACGAGTGAAATGTACAGCTAACTATAACTTGTGTGAAACCTATGGTTTTTTAAGTGAATATATATATATATATATATATATTCACAGAAAAAACCATAGGTTTCAGGCACATTATAGTTAGGAATTAGCATTTAAAAAACCTCAGAAATTCACTGAAAAAACCATAGGTTTCAGGGGTGTTATAGTTAGCTGGACTTTTCACTTGTACAAAACCATTGAAATTCCCCCGTTATAGTTAGTTCAGCTAACTATAACTCGCGCGCCCGCAATGCACTGCTGATGACGTCACATATTACATCACTCATGACATGGTCAGTGACATCACTCATGGATGATGACATCTCAAATGACATCACTGATGACATCACTGATGACATCATCCAGTGAATGTGTGTTTTTCTGAAAATTAAATATGTTTTATATATGTATATCTCAAGGTCGATGGAAGAATAAATGGGTATATAATTGTCTAAATGGATGATTTGTTTTTGAAAAATTGATTGTGTAACTGACTGATTAAGTGTATCATAGTGAATACATGGCTTAGTGAGTAATGTTTAAATATGTAAATATCTGTATCAGTCTCTCACTTTGTGTATAAGTGGCTGCATGGGTTGGTGAGTAGCTACATGGGTGTCTATATAGGTTATTAGTTGGTTTTTTGAGTATCAGTCTGAGTGTCTGCATGGTTCGGTGGGGGGTATTACGTAGTGCATAGGTGCATGAATGAGTGACTCACTGTTTGTATGTGTTGAAGACAGCATGTGTGCAGGACTGTATGGGTGGATGAGTGTGTGTATGGGTGTGTTAGTGAGTGAATGACTGTCTCAATAGTGTCTTTATGAGTAACTACATATGTTTTAAACTAGTATATGTGACTATTGGTGTATATAAGTGAGTATATGTGAGAGTGAGAGATTGAAAGAGTTCCTGTATGAATAAGTATGTGTTTCTATAAGTGATTGTTTAAAAGACTAATTATGTGTAAGTTTCCGTAGAAGTAAGTGTGGTGGTGTGTGTATAACTGTATATGCAAGTAAATGTATGTTTGATTCTTTATTAGCATGAGTGACTATGTGTGTGAGTAACTCTATGGATGAGTGGCATTGTGTAACAGGATGTATAGGTGTATGAGTACATATGATGAGTGAGTACATGTATGAGTGACTGTATAGGACTGTTGGTGAATGAGTGGATGTGTATGTGGATCTTAGAATTACTGAAGAGGTTGTTGTAACTGGTATTGGTATGTCCATTGTTTTGAAAATTTTAGTCTCTATTTTTGAATGTGTGTATCAAAGGTTATATTAGGGTGAGAGGAGGTCTGCCACTCTATCACAAGGATGATGTCATCAGTGATGTCATCAGTGATGTAATTTGAGATGTCATCAGTGATGTCATCAGTGATGTCACTGACCATGTCATGAGTGATGTAATATGTGACGTCATCAGCAGTGCATTGCAGGCGCGCGAGTTATAGTTAGCTGAACTAACTATAACGGGGGAATTTCAATGGTTTTGTACAAGTGAAAAGTCCAGCTAACTATAACACCCCTGAAACCTATGGTTTTTTTCAGTGAATTTCTGAGGTTTTTTAAATGCTAATTCCTAACTATAACGTGCCTGAAACCTATGGTTTTTTCTGTGAATTTCAAAGATTTTTTAAATGCTAATTTCTAACTATGCCTACAGAGATAGGACATGTGAAGAAAGAAGAAAAAATGCACAGAAAGAAAAAAAAGAAGTGCAGAAAGAAGCAACAGAAGTCCACAAAGACGAAGAAAAGTGTAGGAAGAAGGATAACGTGCAGAAAGAACAAAAAGAAGAGCAGAAAGAAGCCTTGTTGCAAAATCATCCTGTACCCTCAACTTTTTCAGACGGATACTGGTGGTAACTGAGTCTGACTAACCAGTCCTAGAGCCAGTGCTATGTTAAAAGACACTTAGAATACAGTGAAAACACCTACATACACTAGGGAACATTATGCGTTGGGGTCCCCCTGTGATTAGCATGACCTCCTCTGTAAGCCCCTAGTATATAATAGGGCAGGGGGATTAAAACTACCTCTTAAAACAGGCCACAGGGCGTTTTTCCACACGTTAACTCAGGCCCCGTCCCCTCCCTTCACCACTGTGTAAACACGCCCTGTGTCCATTTTTAGTTGGGAGATTACGTTCATTTGAATCCTGAGGGTCCCTAGGGTCCAACTAGCCCACTAGGTACCTCCAGTAAGTGCCACAGAGCTGCGTTGCAGAGAGGTGTAAAAAGTGGCACGGCCTGGACCACCTCCCTGCAATGCAGCTCAGTGGCGCTTACTGGAAGCACTTGGTGGGCTAGTTAGCCCTCAGGGGCCCTCAGTATTGAAGGGAAATTATATCCCCAATTTAAAACGTGCCATAGTGCGTTTTTGCACACGTCACCTCAGGCCCCGTCCCCTCCCTTCACCACTGTGTAAACGCGCCCTGTGGCTGTTCTAAGTTGAGAGATTAAGTCCCCTTGAATCCTAAGGGTCCCTAGGGTCAAACTAGACCACTAGGTACCTCCAGTAAGCGCCACAGAGCTGCGTTGCAGAGAGGTGTAAAAAGGGGCTTGGCCTCAGAACACCTGTCTGCAGCGCAGCTTCCTGGCTCATACTGGAGATGCCTGTTGGGCTAGTAGGCCCTCAGGGACCCTCAGTATTGAAGAGGAATTAATTCCCCAACTTACAACTCGCCAGGGGGCGCGTTTGCAGAGTGCTGCAAGGAGGGGGCGTGGCCTCCGGCACGATGCCAGTCTTTTATTTATTTTAATTTTTTAAGAAGGAGGGCTGTGTGGTTCCCCTTCTTATTCTAATTCATTGGCCCTGACGACCCCATCCCCCAGGGCCTGTCTCCTAATTATATTTTTTTGACCCCAATCCCCAGGGCCGGCCACTGTTTTTTATTATTTTAAAAAAATATATATTTATAGACACACCTAGGACATGCTGGACAAACCGTACCTACCTATCACCATGACGATTTGCGTGATATTCATTAAAAGGCGACTATGCATACAATGAATCCACTTGGAATGTATTTACACCACTAGTGAAGCTCTGACATGTCTGATGCCCTACTGTGCCTAATCCCGGTAGACACCCTTGTCGTTTATTTATACAAACATGGGTAGCTATTGACGGGCACATTTAATACACATGCACACCAAGCCATTCAAAGGGGATTCGACAAAAATCCGACCAAAACTATGCAAGAAACCCCCCTCACGGTTAATAAAACACACATCCACCGCCGGATGTGTAATACTTTTTATTTTACTCTCTGGAAAGGGGACGAACATCACTTGAGAGTCACAGCGCGCTCCTGGCAGAGCCCAATGCTGTGTTACACCCACCATTGCCTGCTGAGTGCCACACACCTCTGTGTTGTATTCCACTAGCTAGTGCATATGCTATGACACTCTCTAGCCCATGTGCACTGTAACACCACCCCGTGAATATGTCATGCCACACTTGTCTTCGCACAGGTTATATTGCCCCATCTAACGTGCCTTCCTCGATGCCTATGTTATAACGCACAGTGCTATGCCATACATATTACAATCTGGGATCCATATCTTTGTCACAGTGCATATGCAACGTTACACTCCCCAGCACATATTTTATATTACAACTTTAGAGACTAGTTAGGTTACACAACACTGCCCTGTGCATATTACAATCCAAGGCGCATATCGCATAGCACGCGCTAGTGCCTGTGCTATCTCGCGCTCTCCAATGAATCTGTCATTGCGCACAATGTATTGCATATTATATTTCACGCCCGGTTCATCTTATATCACACTTTTTGGTGCATAGTTTATACCATACACTATATCTAGTTTTCATTTTCAATCGTGCTCTCAGGACTATGTTCTATATAACACTGTGTTCACCTACCCTTTTCACGGGCATTACATTTTGCGATAGGGGGTGGAGGGTCAGGGGGTGTTTCTGCCAAGTGAGCCCAGAGTCACAGTCACAAACGTCCTCTTCTTCCTGAATAAAAGTGAGATTTTGCTGCATACTTGTTCATATTTTAAGTAGTTCGCACAGACACACGTTTTAAAAACAATACATTTCCTAATACCCGCCTTCTCTGAACAGTTAGCTTGCTGCCCCATCCCCCTCCTCCCTATCCTCTGTTGTGTGAATCCATGGACTAGCCTCCTCCCTCCTGCCATGCATGGTCTGATGTGCTGCCACTGCCCTCAATTTAGTATGATGTACCAGTCCACTCCTCCTGCCCTCCATTGCCCAATTCTATGCCCCATCATTGACCTCCTGCTTAAACTCTGTGCTTAGCTTGCTGCCCCTATTCTCCTTCCCCCTGCCCTCCGATGTCTTTGTGCATGCCCCTGCTCCATCCTTTTTGCCCACCATGTTCCATGGACCTGCCACTCCTATCTACTCTGAGTGTTCTGTTGAGCTGCCACTCCCCTCCCACCTGCCTAGCATTGTCAGATGACTGTAACCTGTCCCTGCCACCTCCACCCTGCCTGTCCACATGCCATGCCCCTATCCTCTTCCTCCTGTCCTACGTGGTCCATTGTACTGCCACACCCTTCTGCCCTCCCTGGTCTGTTGTGCTGCAACTGCTCCTCCTGCCTGCTCCGTGCAGTCTGTTGTGAGGCCCCTTCCCCTGAACTTTCTTGTCTGTGCACAGGTCCTGACCCTCCCTTCTATCCTCCATCGTCCTTTGTGCATGCCCCTGCACCCTCCTTCTTGCCCATCATAGCCATTGTGCTGCCACTAACCCTCCCACTTGCCATGCATGGTCTTCTGTGCTGCCATGGCCCCTCCCACCTTCCCTGTGTGGTCAGTTAGCTGCCCCTGACCCCCTCCCACCTTCCCTCCATGGTCTGTGTGTATGCCATCACAGTCTCACTGTTGCTCTTCATGGTGTGTCTTGCTTCTAGTGCCTATCCTACCTGACCTCCATGGCTATCTTGCTGCTCCTGCCCTGCCCCCTTGCCCCCAGCCCTCTGTTTACATGTGCAGACCCCTACTCCCTCCCTCCTGGCTTGTCTGTTCCATTGTAATGCCCCTGATCCGTCCCTCCTGCCCTTTATGGTCTGTTATGCTGCAGCTTTCTCTCCTGTCTGTCCATTATGGTCAGCTAGCTACCATTGCCTCTTGCCCCTCTGTTCTCTGTTGTCCATGTGCATGGTCCTGTCCCCTCCCTCTTGCTTTCTATGGATTGTTGTGCTGCACTCCCGTCCCGCATGCCCTGTGTAGTGTATTGTGCTACTGCAAACCCTGATGCCTGCCCTGCAGGGTCAGTTTGGTGCACCTCTCCATGTCCCTCCTGTCCTCTGTTATCCAAGTCCATGTCCCTACCCCATTTCCTTCCATGATCCAATTTACCATACTTGCGAACATTTTGAACATGGTAAGAGGGAGATTTTGAAAAAAACTGGGGTATTGATTTTCCCCTTTGAGTTACATTGAAAAAGAGGAGATTGTAGACAGGAGACAGATCAAATAAAGCCCATTTGAGCTTAAAAACATTGGACGTTTCCTGGCTGAATCGGGTCTGTTGGCATGTATGGTTGTACTACCATTGCCTCTTCCTTCTGCCCACAATGGTCTATTACATTGCCACAGCCTCTCTTGCAAGTCCTGTATTGTTGGTTTGTTGCCCCTGCCCCCCTTTCCACTGCCCTACATAGTCTGTTGTGCTGCCACGGCCCTTCCTGCCTGCTCAGTGTGGTTAAATTGTTGCCTTTGCACCCTCCTACCTGCCTTCAATTTTCAGAGTCCGTGCCCCTGGCCTCTGCCTCTCAACAGTATCCTAATGAACAACTAGATTGCTAACATTCTATATTTATTACAAAAGTGTGGAACGCCTGACGTCATCTCGATGTAATCAAAACTGTAATACCTAGAGCATTTCCTTTAGAAATTACATATATGAGAGGGTCTTATTGGCATCAAAATTATGGTTAGTGCTCTAAAAGATTAAAATAAGGACATATTTTCTGAGTTTTCAAATAGCGACAAAGCACTTTTAAATTATTTGTTATCTTTATGTTTTTTTATCCAGTTGACCACTTGATTAAATGTTGCACTTATGGGAGAGGATGTGGTGTTACTTCCAGATCTGCAGACTTTGCAACTGGGGAACCAGGTTGGAGTTTCTGCTTCAGCTCGACATTCTGTGATTCTGGTCAAGTCACTTAGTCTCCCCATGTCTACAACCAAAATGAATTTGTTCTTGTGTGATGTAACCAATGCTCATGTAAAGCACTCCAATACCTGACAAGTCTGCACTATATAACACTGCAAAAACACAAAATAATAAGTGTTTTGCACACTTCTGTCATTGGGCTATTTTTGGGCTACATCTGGGTGATTTTGGGCTATATTTGGGCTCTTTTGTCTCCGGTGGCCATCTTGGGAGATTTATTCGTTATGAAGTTTCCTAATTTCCTCATGTACTGCAGTCTCCTCAGTAGGAAATGCTTTCAGTTTTTTACTTTGATTCCCTCATGAAGGTATTCAGATATGTCACACATTTGCCATAAATTCTGAATGTTAGCACTCTAGTTGCTCATTAGATCACTGTAGTAAAACTACTGTTCACCATGGAAGTCTGCTCCTGGTATTAAAAGTGCATGTTTCAGTCTGCATGTCAGAATTTTTTAATGAAATAGAAGAGGATTTGAGAAGTCACTCAAAATGTGCCCTCATTTTCTTTCTTCAGCATTAATCATAATTTCTATGGCAAAATGAACCCCCTCATTGTGTTCCTTTTTAAATTAAATGTTTTAAGTGTTACCAGTTTATTCAAATCAAGATGGCTTCAGGTGTGCCATACTTTTGTCATAATGAAGACAGTAAGTGCTCTAGTTGTTTTTAAGAACACTCTGGGACATTCTGTCATTGGGCTATACTTGGGCTACATCTGGGTGATATTTGGGCTACATTTGGTCTCTTTTGTCTCTGGTGGCCATCTTGGGAGACTTATTTGTTATGAAGTTTCCTAATTTCCTCATTTACTGCAGTCTCCTCAGTAGGAAATACTTTCAGTTTTTTACTTTGATTCCATCAAGAAGGCATTCAGATGTGTCACACATTTGCCATAAATTCAGAATGTTAGCACTCTTTTTGCTCATTAGATCACTGTAGTAAAGCTACTGCTCACCAGGGAAAACTGCTGCTGGTATTGAAAGTGCATGTTTCAGTCTGCATGTCAGACTTTTTTAATGAAATAGAAGAGGATTTGAGAAGTCACTCAAAATGTGCCCTAATTTTTCTTTCTGCAGCACTAATCATACTTTTTATGGAAAAATGAACCCCCGCATTTTGTTCCTTTTTAAATTAAATGTTTTAAGAGTTACCACTTTAATCCAAGCAAGATGGCTTCAGGTGTGCCATACGTTTATCATAAGTAGGACTGTTAGCGCTCTAGTTGTTCTTTGTGTTCTACTGCAGCTTCCCAGAGTGTTCCAAAGGAATCAACTGACAGTCTCTGCCCTTGTTGGATGTACATGTTTTACTGAGAATGTCAGACTTCATTCTCACATGACTGAGAAAGATAATGTGAATTTACAGAAAATAAGCTCTCAGTTTAGCTTATAGATCACCTTCCAAACCTCTGTGGGAAAGGCATGAGAAAATATTTTTCTCTCAATCATGATATCCCAGCAGAAGGCTTTTTCACATGGTGAAATCACCTTAGAACATACCACAATTCCTAAAATGAGTATGGTACCATCAACAAATGATTTATAATGTAACTAAAGTCTTAAAACCTTCTATTAACTGCAATGCTTTTTAATGAGGTGCTATCATGTATATTGGTCTCAAGATGGCTGCCAACACTTCTTGGATGAAGTGCTGACAGCCAATCAGATCTCAGGATGAGATGTGTGGTTAGGCTCCGCCCACATATATATATGATTTTACTTTTGATTTTCTCAGGAACTACTGAACAGATTGACACCAGACCTGCAAAAGGCACTTCCCTGACCTGAGGACTACCTCTCTGCCAAATAAATTTCAAGTAATTCTGTTCAGCCGTTCGGGCTGTACCTTCGACTAAAGGTCCTATGGAAAAATGCATGGGGAAAACGCGTTTTGGGACCCCCCTTTTTTCTCGGCCCCCGCTTGACGAATCACCCCGAGACTTTCAGGGTAGGAGCGGAGCGGAGCGCCCCACCTATTTTGAAAATTTTGCGAGGATTCGTCAACCGGCGCCAAAGTTATTCCAAATAGAATGTTGCGGATTTCCTATGGAAACACGGTCCTAACTATAACTATCTACTGGCAACCGCCAGTAGATAATATATAGATATATATCTGTTGCGTGACAAAACTCCTTTTCACTATCAATTATCTGGCCATTTGCTAAGATAATAAGCTAAATTAATGTTTTAATCTCACCAACATTTTATCTGTACCAAGACAATATGTATTATACTTATACTCCAGCCTTGAAAAAGTCTTTAAATAGACAAAACATGTGTCGGCTGAGGGCTGAATCTATGCTGAATGGACTGGGCTGATTTTTGCTGGATACAGTAAAGAATAAATCATCATTTGAATTAACGAATTGCTGATTCTTGTGTCAACAATGTTACCTATGTGTAAATTTCTGAATTGTACATCAATTGCTAACCACACCCAGATAATGCGGCTTAGTATGGGTAAGGGGAACGATCTTATTTTAGTCAATCATTACAATAGCATTTCTGACACTACCAAGTGTTCTATACTACCAGCTGTGGGAAAGGCAATTGAAGAAAATCTGGTATCCCTAAGTAACCCTGCTACTATTCTATGGGTGGGTGATTTTAATCTCCAAATGTGCCCTCAAGCGTTAAGTAATACCTGTGGTTATATGAGGGATTGCAACATTTCAGATGATATAGTAAACATTCACTTCCCCCACAACACCTATGGGACAGCACTAAACAACTTAATGGCCGAATTCAATTTGGAGCTCTTGAACTGTACATTGAAGAGGGGTAATATTAAATGTCCGACTTTTAAGGGCAGGAATGCTAGTACCAATATTGATCACGTTTTGATTTCTAATGATGCTATATTCTCTAATCTATGGATACTTGAAGAACCCTTAAGTGATCACAATAGCATTTCGATAACATTGCTTTGTTGGGGGAATAAAACTCCAATAACAACTACCTGCATCGCTAACATTTCAGCGGCAAGGCCAAATGGTATGCGTATTAAATGGGCTGGTGTAGACCCTCAAAAGATACAAAGGGAAGTTGTTAAGAAATGTTCCGAAGAAATTGATTATTGCCTGCGTGATGAGGCCCAACAGAGTATAGTGCTCACAAATATGGTAATAATTAACGAAACTATAGAGGGCCTTTTAACTAGGAAAAAATATTTCCCGAATAAGATGTCAACGAATGGTTGGTTTGATAAACACTGTGCTGAGGCCTTGTATAATCTGAAACAAGCACTTGGCTTTAAACCAAGAGACACTATAAATATTCAGGGCCTCCGCCACAAGTATAATTTATCCCTTAAAATGCGAAAAAAAGAATTACAGACAGAGGCATAGGCCAAGCTCAACCAGGCAGCAGATACAAAGGACAGCAAACTTTTCTGGGAGACCATCAACTGTCCGTTTCTAAAAACTGACAACCACATTCCTGATATAACTTCCCACGTGGAATGCAATGCTTGGATTGAACACTATTCCGCCATTTTTAACCCAGACAGGTTGCTTTTAGACTTTTCCTGTAGTGCTTTGATGTGGCCAATTTTATCTTTATCAATAACATTAGATGAGGTATACGAAGGGCTAAAAAATAGCAAAGGGGGCAAGGCACTGGGCCCTGACGGCGTACCCATAGATTTTTACAAATATGAAATGGATCTATGGGCACCTTTTTTACTACGGTTTTTTAATGCTGCTACTGAAACTGATCTCCCACTAACTTGGGGTCAATCTTTAATCATTCCCCTTTTTAAGAAAGGTTCAAGATCTGAGGCATGTAACTATCGCCCGATTTCTCTTTTGGATTCATCCATCAAAATTATCAGTAGGATATTGCTGAGCCGGTTAGAAACCTGGGCTACAGAAAATAATATTTTGACTAAAGTCCAATATGGGTTCAGAAAGGGCATGGGGACCTTAGAACAATGTATTAACTTAGATTTGCTTATTAATAAATATACTAAGATAAAAAAGGGGAACTTGTTTTTATGCTTTGCGGATCTAAGCAGCGCTTTTGACCTTGTAGATCATTCAATTTTATGGCCCATTTTACTTGATGCCGGTGCCCCCAAGGAAATAATATACTTTTTAGCCCGACTCTATCAAACCTTATCATGTAAAGTACGTTACGGCACCAGTGGCGAGTGCACTTCCAATATTCAGGTGAAAAGAGGCATTCGCCAAGGATGTGTTTTAGCACCATTATTATTTTCGCTTTTTATAAATGAAATTGACAACATTTTAAAAAAGATCCCGGCAGATGCACCACAAGTAAACCACGAGGCTATCCCAATTCTGCTTTATGCAGATGATGCTGTCTTGTTATCCTGCACACAACTAGGACTTCAACGTTTAATAGATAGCTTTACAGTATTCATTAAAGAGAGGAAAGTTTTAATAAATAAAACCAAAACTTTTACCATGACCTGTGGTAAGAAAGTTAAACCTGCAAGGGCTTTTTTTATAGATGATTTTAAAATACAGTCAGTTAAAATGTTTTGTTACCTGGGTATAACTTTTTCTGATGACGGTAAATGGACCAATGAGTATGGAAATATACATTTTAAAATGACCAGAAGTATAAATAGTATTTTTAGGTTTTCGACTAAACTAGGTGAGCGAAGAATTAAAGACATGGTTGCAATTTATAACGCGAGGTGTGTGTCCTCTGCGCTATATGGGGCTGGCGTGTGGGGACACGACAGTGGGAATCTACTACAAAAAGATGAGAATAGTTTCATCACACGCCTGCTATGTGTACCCACTTCGGCCTCCACACAGCTAATTCACCTAGAAGTAGGTATGGAGTATATCACAGACTTAGCAGCCTTACGTCCATTGTTACTTTGGCGTTCGATATGGATAAAAAGCGAAACACTATTTACCCAAACCACTATCAGAGATTGTATGAATTTGGATCACTCCCTTTACATCCCCTGGCTTTGCTATATTCGTCACTGGTATAACTTACTGTTCCACTATGATATTTTGTTGGATCCTGAACGCGTAGCTTCCCTTCCAAAAAAAGAGCTTAAATTTACCTTTCTTACCTTTGTCAAAACTGCCAGAGAAGGTGCCATTTCAAAACAACCCACATTTAGATTTTACCGGGAACAGAATTACAACAGGGGTTTTCAGTCATATCTTACCGAAGTAACAAGAAATTCACACCGCTTTGCCTTAACACGGATGAGGTTAGGAATAGCCCACCATTTGGTGGCATTCCCTGATATGAAAAAGGGCTCCAAATCTGCGTGCCCTTGTGATGGGGTGTCCACACAGAGTTGTTGTCATTTCTTAATGTTTTGCAAATTTTATATGTGTTTTAGGAAATTTTATTTAAAACCTGTCTTTTTAAAATACCAAGTGCACCCTACTAGAACCGCTATGAAACTAATTTTATCTTTAAACAGTCCTGATATTTGCTTTTTTACAGCATCTTACATTTTAAAATGCTTTTTGCACTCTGGAAAGCTTTTTGCACATGACACTTCGTAGAGGGCAGCAGCCCATGTACTAGTTTATCTTGGTACCATACATACCGCGAAGTTTGCACTAAATAGTTGCTGGAATCTAAAGTTGGCTATGCCTTATGTTATTTACAAGTAAGCTGTATTATATAGATTTGTTAGGCTTTTTATATATTTTAGGCTTATGTTGCACATGACACTTTAAGTGGGTACATGCACTTTAAATGTTTATGCACTAAATATCTTGGTACTGTATATTCTGCGTAACTTGCACCCTAGGATTGATGGAAGTTAGAGATATTGTACTGTAAATCTATTTATAAACTGTCCATTATTGCACTGTTTACGATGGTAACTACTGACGTCGTTAAGGATTCATGTATTCTACATTCTACACTTGGATCTTATTTTTACTTTATGTATGTTTTATGCTGTCATAATTGTTTGCTTATATGGTTGTATTTTTTACATACCGAATAAAAGCATATGAACTGAACTGAATTAACGAATCAATGGACTCTGATATTTGTTTCCGTCTCAGGAAGAGATATCATTCACCTTGGATTTCTGACTTTAAGAAGGATATCTGAATTAATTATATTTCTGTCGTTAACCTATTTATGACTTAATGGTCTAATGTATTTACTTATAAGAGTGCTAAAAAAATGTTCGATTATACATAAGTTGGAGCACATTAGTTTTCTAATTTGTAATTAGCACCTTCTGGTAGTAGGGTGTTTGAACCAATAGAGCACCTCAACCTGACTAGTATTGTTGTTGAAAAATATATTCACACATGATTTGATGGAGAATAACACAGTAATATTTGAGGTGTGGTAAATTTCCCCATGAGTAACCACTACTACCCTGTTTCTAAGTGATTGTTAAGTGGCTCCCGCTGGGACTGGCGTCCGCCAGTGAATAGCGCTTAAAAGAAACAGCGCATGTGTGTTGGAACACGTCCAGAGGATGGCGCAAGGAAGAAGTGCTCAATTTAGTTTTACCCAATCAATATCTGTAATAATAGACATAATGTGGTCTACAGCTATCTGGAGAAGATAGTGTGCAGCGCCTTAGTGCCAGACTATGGACTTCTAGGAGTGGCTGGGCAGCTAATGCAATGAAGTGCAACACTGCGGTGTTGCCTGCGGAGGGTAGTCGGGTTCCTCCTAAATCAAATAACTTGGAAAGACTGCATTAGTCAGACTGTCTATGAAGAGGCGGGCTCTGTCTCCGGCTTCTACGAAGAGACACGCGTTGCACTTCATTGCATTACCTGCCCAGCCACTCCCCTAAGATAGAGCACGTTCAATGTGCAGCTATCCATAAGGATGCCCAGGTGCTTTAGATATAAAGCTCTCATATAGGAGGTCTGAGCAAACTATGAAGATAAGAGAACTGTGTTAAGATGTTTCCTAACTTCCAGGTACAAGGCCATGGAGCAAAGAGAGGATGGCAGTTTGTTGCACGAGACTTCCAAAGAGCTGTCCACCAATCTTGGGTTTCTTCATACATGGAACACAAATCCAGGCATGCTGATGTGCGCCTCAGCATGCATATTTATGGAACATGTTCTTTAGATAGCTGGGAGCCTGACCACAAAAGGCACTCAGGCAAAGACAAAGGGCTTTGGAGATACATCTATTTTCCAATGGGAGCCAATGCAGTTCTTGCAGATATTTGGAAATAGGCTTATACTTCTTAAACCCTAGTAAGAGACAAGCGATGTTGTTCAGTATAATCAGAAGCAGTGACGTTGTTTCTTAGGAAGACCCGAGAAGACCAAATGTGAGTAGTCTGGTATGAATATGACAGATGCTTGTACTGTGATCTTATAGCAATCCTTTTGTGTTCATTAGAGAATTTTTCAGGAGAAAATTGCACTCATGGGGCTACTAGCTCGAATTTCAGATGGTTGGATCGCCAAAAATAAGAGGAAATCATGGAAGAGTTTAGTGACAGTGACAGGTAATCTATAGAATGCAATGTAATACTAGGGAAGGAAAAAAGGGTTATGCATCAGCCGGTAAGTACACAACATACTTTTCAAATCTTCAGGGGTTTTAGACTGACCCTGGGCAAAAATCAGTTTATGGTAGGCACTGTATTGCCAGTAGCTCTGGGGTGTCTGGGTGAAGAGCTCGCTGAGCCCAAGGCTACTCAATGGCGACTAGGTGCACTGAAGAGGTGTGGAGTTCAGTTTCTACACAATGGCGGTCAATACCAGCAATGATATTTGCTCTTGCGGTCAGGGTAGAGCAATGGAGATGAATGGGAGTCAGTAGGCCGCCAACGCTGGGACCGTCGGGTGGTTGTCAGCGAGTCACTGTAGCTCGAATGGAGGCACCAGCAGCCCAGCAGTCGCGGTTGCGGCGCAGGGGGTGGAGGAGTTCCACCAAGGTTGGGCCGCCTCAGAGAGGCCGTGGCCGAGCAAACAGGGCAAGTGGAGGTCGGTAGAGCCACTTGAAGGAGGGTACAGGCTCTCAGGAACAGATCTGTTAACAGTTTGGGTTGCTGGGTCTAGAGGATCCCTCTAGGTCGTGGATTCAGTACAGCTGCGGTGCTGTCTTCTGGCGGGGCAAAGTCACGTTGACACAAGTATCGGTCTTCTACTACTGCGGTCTTGGGATTCTTTTTGCAGTAGTGAGTAACGTCTACATGAGTGTCAGTCCTCAACTACTGTGGTTCTTGTACCGGCGGACACCAGGGACTAGAGCCAAAGGGAGGTTCTTGGAGATTGGGAGAAGGCTGAAAGGTCTCCGGGGTTCTTTAGAGGCCTGGCAGGGTTTCTGGAAGGACAACAGGTCCAGTTGTTGA